>NC_141994.1:32336815-32979088 GCF_049901715.1 Pseudonaja textilis | reverse complement strand
CTTTATCATATCATGAAGCTTAATTATTGCTATACTGAGCATTTAGATGCTTTTCTGCCATTGAATATGCCATATAATTCACACCATCACAATCTGATTTTCATTGGAACCTACTGCAAAAAATGTATTGTCTTTATGCCAATGCTTGTATAATGTTGGTTGTACTTGAAATAAGATTTCAGAGGGTTGGCATAGTCCAGGTCCTATCACTCAAGCAGTGTCGTCTTGCAGGACCCAGGAGACGTGCCTTCTTTGTCTCAGTGCCTGTCTTTTGGAAGACAATTCCCTCTGAGATCCCGCTTGCCTTTTCTAAAAGGCTTTAAAGACCTGACTCTTCCCCTAGACACTGGACCAGGAGGTTTTGTGAATTTCAATTGCTTGAATGTATACATTTTTGTGCAATATATTCATAACTTTTGGATTATTATTGTTATTTTTCATTATTTGTTAGCAAACGGGCACCTGTATAGATTAATTAAATAAACAAGCAAATAGAAGACCCTCTTATGGAGCTTTTAAAATAATGTCTGCATTTTCTAAAATTCATATGATATTGCTTTATATTCCAGACCAAAACCTCCACCAGTTTAATTTAGCATACTGAAATAACCATGATAAAAATGCATGAATGGACTGAGACCATTACATTTTTACTTTATATTGTGCGTCTCCTTAGGAAGTTACCTGTTTACATGTGAAGATAAAAAGGAAGGGAAAAGAATCAAACAACTCAGAAGATCTGAAATAATCTTTTTAAAATATACAATATATTTTCACTTTAGTATCTGTATTGTATAGAATTTTATATTTCTAAAACTTACCAATAAGACTTCTGTAATCCCTCAGTCTAGAGTTTCTTTTTTCTTGTTCTTCACTGACAGATTTCCACTGAAGCTTCATCCTGAAATACTCATCTCTGAAGAATTTACAAAAATCAGAAATCATGATAAAAATATTGTGTAATTTGAAATATGAAGCATTAAAAAGAAACATAGCTAGTTCACATTTTTTATTTGTAAGTAACTACCGTATTTTTCAGAATATGACACCCTTTTTTCATCCCCAAGAGTGAGTGGAAATGTCTGTGCATCTTAAACAGCAAATGTTGCCAAAGCCTCGCCCACCCACCAGCCCCCACCCGCCGGCCTCTGCCCCCCAGCAATTTGCCTCCTTGCAGCAAACAGCAAACCACCTGTTTCAGTTTCAGCACAGCATGATTAGCATAAGCAGCTGATTGTCAGCCTTCCAAAGATCAGCTGTTTCAGGCTGCAGGGATTGCCATTGGGACACACAGAGGATGAAAACGGGATGCGGAGGCAAAAAAAGGGGCGCGCAGAGGCCTTGGCAATCCCTGTAGCCTGAAACAGCTGACCTTTGTTTGGGAGGCTGACAATCAGCTGCTTGGGCTAATCAGGCTGTGATGAAGCTGACTAGGCTGTTTGCTGTTTGCTGCAAGGAGACAAATTGCTGGGAGGGTTTTTTTGACAGATTTTTTTTCTTGTTTTCTTCCCCAAAAGCTAGGTGCGTTTTATACTTCGGAGCGTCTTATATTCTGAAAAATATGGTAGTTGGTAGTTATTACTTTGTGTGGAAATAACATTTATACTTTTATGACTTTTGCTTAGTCTTTAAATTATATAACTGTGTAAGAACCCAAAATATAACTTCACAATCTAGGGTGATAATATTAAATACTGTCCTCCAAACACATGACTGATATCCCTATTCTAAACCCTGGTTGCACATATTTAGTGAAGGAATGGGCAATGGGTCCACTTCTCTTTTGGGAGGGCTAAGAGATATCATAAAAAAATACAACAAAACTTTGGCAGGAAACCACAAACAATAAACACATGCATTATTGCCAAGATAACTGGCAAAATCAAATCAGTGTGAAAATCTTAAGATTTAACATACTCAAATAGAAATAACTTCACATGCCTCCCAAATCTCAGTGCAACCACTCACAATGTCATTAGCCACTAATGTAAGCCATTTTCCCAATCCCAGAGAAAGGTGTGACATCCAGCTACCACAATTTTGCTGCTTTCTGTTTAAACGTGTCACTACCATGTCACTGTTTTAATATATCATGCTTACGTTTTCCTTTTCTGCATACTTGTCCTCTCATCCCTGGTACTATTCCATGAATAGTAACCCAACAAGAATTTCCACACTTCCTTCCTCAAAGCATGGCAAAGCCCCTTGAACCAAAAAAAAAGGGGGGGATAAAGGTAAAACTGGACCTTTGTAACCAGGAACAAAGAAACCAAGTCATTCTAGAAGGTAGCACTACCATCCTTAATTACTACTTACAATTTCTCTGGGTTCTTTGCTCAAAGTCCTTTGTTTCATTTCTTGTAAGACAGTCAAGGTGAATCTCATAGTCTCATAAATAGGCTAAGTTTCTATTTTTTTAATAATATTACTCATTCTGATAAATGTATGGCCCATTTCACACAATAGATTGAAGACCTGATTGCACTTGTCACTTTTGAGCAAACTGACTTCAGATGTAGATTTTGCATGGATAAATATAATGAAATATAGGACTCATTTATACAAAGTACATTAAATTAAGAACATAATTGTATAAATGTTTTATATATATATATATATATATATTTGAATAATTGCATTAGATAAGCAACATGCTGGTTCACGAGGTTAGAAAGAATGTTGGGCTGATGATCAGCAGGCTCACATTCAAGACTCCTTGCTGCCGCGGGGTGGGATTAGCTCTCTTCACACTATCTAGCTCCTACTGACCCAGCAGTTTGTAAATGGGAAATTGCGAGTACATAAAAGGGGCAATTTAATAAGGATATGAAAGGAGCCCCGAACTGGTCATCTCCCAGGCAACAATAATGTCACCATCAAATCCTTTCATCACAGAAGCACTTTGGTGCTTCTGACACAAAGGTAATAGTATTGCATTAGACAACTATATGTAGAATTGAAATTATTGACTGTTAAAATGACATGTTACTACTTTTTATTTTCCTTTGTTATATTTACTTTCTTTAAAAGCACTTTATGTGTTTTACTTTTCTTTGACAATGCACGCATTTCATCTTTGCAGGTTTTTTCTGGGTTTTTTTGTCACTTTTAAAAACAATAAAAAGTTAATAAAAAAGAGATAACTTAAGATATTACCCCTCTGAATATCATTTGTTTCATAGCATCTATATTCAATATTCTTCCTTCAGAATCCATATTCTTAGTCCACTCTTCAATTGATACTGGTTGCTTTCTATGAGCTTCAGGTCGTTTTCCTAAATCAATCTAAGACATGCATTAAAAATATGTTACATTATTGCCAAGACATTAATTTTAAAATCAACAGATGAATTTCCTGTTACCATCTAAATTTCCAAGAACTTAAAACTCACTCGTGTAATGACTTCAAATCCTGGTTCTTCCTGTTGATTTATTTTTAGTCCTGGAATAGCATCACTAATAAAATCTGCCATTTCTGATGGAGGCCGCTGCTGATTTACTGAGTCACTTCCCCGTAAGCTATCAAAAATATAGTTTGTCACTTTGGAAAATCCTCCCATTGTTGTTGTGTAAGGATCCTTTCTCAATTTCTAAGAAAAACAAAGACAACATTTATTTGGATCGATGCATGAACATATACGAAGAATCAGGGAGGTATTATGAGGAAAACAAGACTCATCACAATAATATTAAAATAGAATTGTATGTATCTTTTTAATGAAACAGAATTAAGAAGTATAGTTTGAATACTTCATCTAGAATTTGCAACACTGTGTATCATGGGCGATGCAGGTTACATCAGCAATGATGCCACTTGCCTATTAGCTATATAGCCAGTTTCAATATCTTACTGTTGACACAAAAAAACCTAGAACAATCTGGATGTAAATTACCTAACAGATCAACTTCTCCATTACAGGTCTACACAATCCATAAAATACAGAAAGCATTCCTTTTTATATAGGGTTCCACCCTGAAGAACCATACATACGAATGCTGGCTATCTCTGTGGTGATAGCCTCTCTTTAGAGTGTTCCCCCTTCTCTTTCCCATCCCAATTCCCAGATTAGGAAAGGACAGCACTCATTTCCAAGGTGAGTGTTGAGTAAGTATATCACAAATTTACTAAATGGAATTAGAAACAGACAACCTGCCACATTATGGGAAGGGTTATGGGAGGTTTTCCCTTGACTTCTTTAATGGTGCTTGTCAATATCAGGTAGAGATACAATGGTAGAGAGATACTGGGTATTACTTAGTCTACCTAGAAGATCTTCTATATCAGGCATCAGATAGCTGTTTAATTAGTATATAAAGGCACTTGTTGCATAAGCTGTGGTACCAACACAACAAGGGAATATAATTCAATTTGAGATGGTTCAATTACTCCCAGTTTAAACATTTTATCCACTTCCTCTTTCCATCTCTCTTGCTGCTGATGCAGCATACTTTGCATAACATTTACCCATGGCTCTGCTCAGTTGACTTAGGTTTCACCTTCAGTCTCAGAAATTTCCAGTGAAGAATCTGAAACCATTTGGTCTTCAGCAGATGTCTTTGCCTTGTCAGCACTGGGTATATGCTCTACAGATATATTTCCATCTTCAGGAGAATAGCAACTGTATAAAAAAGATCTAAGCTCTTTTCTCCTTGCTCTGGCTACTGCTTGGCTTCCTTGCTTTATTCCCCAAGCTTATTCATATATGCCAGTCATCTCATTCTTTCCAGATTTCAGGGGGTCTTTTGTCTATGACTTCATGGATATTAGTCTTCTTATAAAACTTAATAAAGTTGCAAGCTTTCTCTTACTGCAAGATTTTGGCCACTTCTACCTCACCCACCCCACTCCTGTTTATTTCAAGAAACAGCTATTTTAATATCTTAAATCTTACATTTAATTTTTAACCATAAATACACTATACTAACCTGTATTAAGCCACATGTTGGTTCATCAAGAAGATTTTCAAAGGACTGTGAAATACTCTGATAGTTCACAAGAACCCTTTTATCCTGTTCAGACCTGAGACGGGGAGAAAAAGCACATTTTTCTACATTTCCATCTATAATTCTGTTTCCTACTTTGGGATAAGCTAAGAATAACTATAAAACTTGCATTTGAAAAAACAACAGCTACATATTATAAATTGATCATATACTTTAAGTAGCTATGCATGTGTTTTCTACACACACATTACATATTGGCGATGAAGTTGAAAGTACTTGTTACTTTTAGATTTAAATTCACTACTGCCACTTTCTGAAACAAAACACTACTATTTTTAATATCCCAGGGGGGTTGGGGGAATGGGATGACTATCATCTATTCTGTTATTAAAGCCTAGGACTTTTAATAAATGTTATCACTCTTCAATACTAACATGAGTGGATGCATCTGTGACAGAGGATATGAAATTCAACAGAAGATTGTATCTTGGCTTCTGAAAATGGGATATTAATAAACAAAAACTGTGATTTGCTAATATGGCACAGGAAACAAAAGTTGTACTGAGTCATGTTTAGCTAACCTACCAAAATGAAAAATTGTTAGGATTAGCATTTTAATTAAATGAAGGTTTACCATAAATGAGAATTATTTAACTTGCTCAGAGCAGTTATTTACATTAATGCTACTATGGATATATGGGCTGCTCCAACATTATTAACTTAACACATACACAATATTTATTTTTTTTCTCATTGATTTAAAAATTTAATTTGGAACCAATGATTAATAAAGTCATTGAATTGGTCAATTAGAGTAATGCATCATATTCAAAGCTCTATAGGGATAAAGTAAAGAAAAAACAATATTATCTAGCTTTCTTGGTTTTTCTTTTAAAACAAATCACTCTCATCATGAGTGCAGGAGACAAATATTCAATTATGGATGGTCAGTGGGTAATGTTAAGCTTTGGACGAGTCAGATATGTATTCAAAGCTCACTCCATCCAACAATCAACTCTCCACTACTCTTATTGCTGCATTCTAATGTCATGCTTTAGAAAACTTCACACTGAAGATTTCTCAGGGGCAAAAGAAACTAGCCACCTATTGTCTAATACTCATCTACAACAAAATCACTTTTATTTTCAAGTTCAATTTTTTCCCATGAGGAGTTCAATAGACATGAAGCTAGATATATGTAAACATTCCATCTTTGCAAACAGACTATTCCAAGGAACTCTGGAATGTCTTGTCATTTACCTGAATAATAACAATTAATTAGTGTAAAGCCATGATGGGGAACCTATGGAACGATTCCCGGAAGTGGCACGCAGAGCTATCTCTCCAGACACGCCAGCCATTGCTTGTTGCTCTTCTAGGTTCCACCAGGTGGTCTTCGTGCATGCAGGAGCATCAAAAACTGGAAGAAAAGCTCCAGGATGCGCATGCTGGTCTTCACATGGGCATGCATGCCAGAAAACAGAAGCTCAGCTTCCAGGCGCACACATGTGCGCCGGGGATCTGCTCTTCCAGTTCCCGGCACTACCCGTAGTGCGCGTGTGCTCCCGTTTCGGTACTTGGTGCCGAAAAGTTTCAGCAACACTGGTCTAGAGGCTTTCTACAATTAAATCCTTTAGAATATGAAGTTGTTCATATTATAGCACACATATAAATTAAAAAAATAAAAAGTTTGCCTTGGAGCAAGGAAATAACCAAGGTGGAGAGTTTCTTCAGAGACACACAGAAGACTGCTTAAAAGTGTATTTTAATGTATTATTATCTTTGCAAATTGCATTTTAGATAATTTGGTAATTTGGGCATATCCTGGGGCTAAAGAAGCCATTTGTAATTGCGTGCTTGTGAGGTAAGAATTAAGTTTGGGACTGATATTTATGAAACAATGGTGTATCTATTTTTTATGAAGGTAATGACTTATTCAAAATTGTGAAAAAGCATAATTGGGTAAACAATTTAAGAACCAGCTCTATATTACTGATCTTCAAAAGAATTACCAAAAGTTTCATTATATCATTATGCATTAAAAGTTACTTCTTGTTTTTACTCTGCTTCTACAATGTACATCAGAGGTGTCAAATTTGATTTTATTAAGGGCCACATCGGGATTGTGTTTGACCTCAGAGGACTAGACTGTATCAGAGGCACCTGTAGTGGCCCGAGTGCTCTGCCAGAGAAAATGAGCTTTGTTTTCGTTGGCAGAGTTACCATGGGCCAGTCTTCACTGTTTCCAGGGTGGCCCCGTGGGTCAGATTTAAGCATCCTGTGGACCGTATCTGGCCCGTGGGCCTTGAGTTTGACACTTCTGATCTACAAAGAACCACTTTGAATTTTCAATATTTCTGCATCAATATGATCTAGACTATTATCTGTTCTCCATACAAACCTTAAAATTCAATAGATTTATTCATTAAACAAGTCGCAAACATTTGTCTGTAGGAAAAAAGATGTACCTTTGGATTATTTCACTCAATAAATCAATGAACAAGTACAAAGTTTTTGACTTACTCAATAATATATATATAAACTAGCAAAAAATTAAAATAATAAAATTGAAGTGAAGCAAATAAATACAATAATATACTAACAACTATGAGGATAAATCACAAATAACAACATTCACTCCTCTATTAACAACTGTAATACAACTGCAACCTGTATAAATGTATAATGTATAAAATAAAAATTACACTTCCTACAATTTATTAAGATGTACCAGACCAAAAATAACATTTAAAACAAAGATAACTATAACCAATTATACCTTGCTTTCATCACAGCAACACAAAATTTAGCTATTCCACATGTATTGAATGTTTTAAATCCTGAGTGAGGAGGTTAATATGAAATTTATCTAGTCTCCTAGGGAATTTACCTATTGAGGATACAATGTCGATTGACTTACTGTCTCTGTAAAATTCACAGAATACACGTGAAATAGTTTCAATTTCCTCAACACCACATGGGAAAATACTCTCAGCTACAGGGATTTTACCATATCTGCCTTGAAGAAGTGCAGATGGAGGAATGTTAAATCCAGCTTTAAAGAACGCAATTTTCAGCTCAGTGAAAGTTAGAATATAGAATAATTTGCTGGTTCTCATGCAACTGACTTGTTTAATATCTACTTTTAGAACTTGTGTGGACAACAGATAACATTTTAGAACATATTTATGTTCTATATTATGCAAAAATATTGAGAATTCAAAGGAATTCACAAACATTTAAATACCATTGTTAAGTACATCTTTTGTTTTTTTTTAATCCTAAGAATACTTACTCACAAAGCACCACATATTTTCTAAGCGCTTGGATGAATAAACTACTATCACCATGATGAAAATGAAGAGCTGGAAGGACAACATCATCCTTTAAGCAGAATACCAAATAGGACCATCCCATTCCTTCTTTGTTTTGTTTAATCGACTTTAAATCTGCTAAACTGAAAAGGAAGGACCACTTGTTCTCGCCAATAGTACGAACCGCAACATCTGAAAGGATAAAAAAAGATAGAGCATTTTCACAACAGCAATATTTGATCATAGTTATGATTTCCTTGCAACTGGAAAAATTTCTTCTAAAATAAACACTTGGTGTGCTTCAATACTTTCTGGCTAAATGTGAGTAATATAAAAAAAGCAAATGGTTGTCCCATTTTCACAGTTTTTAATTTTTAATTATCATTTATTATTTTATCATATCACTTTAATATGAACAAGGAATCGATATTTGTTCATTTACTCACAAATGAATTTAGCATCCATGTATTGAGAAGGAAGAAGAAAGCAAATCACTTTGCTACCAAAGTTCTCTTTCTGTCAAAGATGAATCAACATGCAATCTGGACCTTCTGATGTTTGTGATAAGGTATTACCAAAGAAAAGCTAAAGCTATCAAGAAAAGTTTCAAGTAACACACTAATTTTAATTCATGAAAAATGCTACGAAATGCTCACAGGTACCACTTAGAGCACCCCACCAACTCAAAACTGAATTGAGTATCATTTCTTCAACTTCAATTTTACCTCTCTCAGAAACACTGTACATCTAATTAGAACAGATTGAATATTATGTCATTACTGAATACTGTTTTTAAAATCCTTTTTTGATTACTTGATAGCAAAGAGGCGAAAAGCAATATGCTCAAATCATGAAATCTGATGAAACACATTTAAAATGTCTTAATAAAATAGAGGCGATTCTATAAAATATTTTATAGAGTTGCCTTGGCAAGATGGGCAGCACATATGTTTGATAAATAATTAACATTAGCATTTGTTACTGGTTCTTTGTTATTCAAAAAGATAAATAAAACATATAATTACTGTATAATTAGTGAACTGTCTTTTTACCAATGACCAATAATCAGCATAAATTCTTAATAATGCAACATGTGAATTAGAAATGTTTCTAAAGATTTAGAGAGAAGCACCCTAGAACTAAGGAGAAATTTCTTAACGTGACAACCATCAGTCAGTGGAATGGTTTGCTTTCAGAAGTTGTGGCTACTCCATCCCTGGATGCTTTCAAGAAGAGTCCTTTGTCTGAAATGATATAAGATCTCCCACTTGAGCAGGGGGTGGACTAGATGACCTCCAAGCTCATTTCCAATTCTGTTTATCTATTAATCCTGAGGAGGAGTCAATGTATGAAACCAGATGATCCAAATATGAACTCATTCCAGACAACTTTATTTTTGGTGTTGGCAGCTTTTCCTCCTCTTCCTCCTCATCACTCTTCATTCTCTGATCCAAATCTTCCTACTTAATTCACTTTACCTCATGACCTGATATCCAGGATCACTCTCAATCTCCTAATCAACTAATAATGCATAGCTGCTTGCTTCCCAAGCTTTTTAATGTTTTGTGGAAACCAAACCTTCAGACTCCAGGTCTTCTGCTGATGAAATTTTGAATGCTGTTTACTGCCCAAGTTGCATCAAAATGGGAGACTGCAACTGCAATCCATTATTTTAGAGATTTTGTATTGAGTTGCCATTTTTATTTATTTCTTTGTAAAATTCTTCCTCAACAGCAATCGATACTTCCCCCCAAAATCACTTTCTACAGACTCTTTTGGTTAGGAAAATGATGCTTTGGCCCACTGATGGATGTTATAATGATGCTCTGGCTGATTGAATACTACTTTTGGTGGGGGGGAGAAATACCCTTACATTTTCCTTCTCTTATACACGGTGTTTTCTTAAATGGGTGAGTTATTTCTATTTTAATGATTTAAGGTAATTCCTTATTATAACGTATGTTAACAGTCTACAGCCCACTAGGGATGAGACATAAACAAATTGTAAAAATAAACAAATAATACACAGACATATTTGTCCATCTAGATTTGTAACATCCTTTAGTTCCAAACAAAGTCAGGAGTAGAATTTCATTCATTATATCTAAAGTCCACCCATCTAGAGCCACTAAATAAGATTTCATTATGTAACAACTTCTTGTAATAAATAAAAACTATCATTAGGATCCTGTTTTCTGCTGTTAAGATTATACATAAGACACATATTTTAAGTCCCGAGGTGATATCTTACAACATACTCATTTTGTTTCAAATTATTTGAATGATCTACAAAAATCTAATGGAAGCAGCTTCAACAATTTTCAGTAATAACAAAAAAAATACTAATGGATAAGTAACAGGCTTCTCTGCAAATAAAAATGCTTTCACAGATACAGATGCCTTGTACTTTCATTTATTAAATTAAATTTATATGCCACCCATCTCATTATCTACACTGACTCTTTTGCTATAGATGGAATATTTTCAGTGAATTCATTAAATATTATTTTTCTACATACATACCTGAATTCAGAATCTTAGAATCCCCTTTCTTACAAAAGACAGATGATCAGCATTATTAGCTGAAAGAAACTTCACAAGAACTGCAGCAAGCAAGTACCAGAAGTAAAAAGCTCTATACCCAGAAACATATCTCATAAGGTTCAACCAATAAAGTCAATTTTGTATTTTAATAACGGTGTTATTTAAGTACCTCCATTTGAATGTGGCTTCTTTTTAAAAGAGACAGTGTTGACCATATCCCATTCTGCTTCATAACTGTTTGTATGTTCTGGCCCTCTAAACGTCTTCTCCTTAGGAGTCTGCACCCATTCTACAACTGAACTGGAATCCTAAATAAAACATCAAAACAACATCAGCATTTTTCTTGTAAACTACTTATAAAATCATTTTTTCTGTCCATAACTATAGAGCAAATTTGTTCAAGGAACATCACTTTTGTCATATGCAAATTTAAGATAAAAAATCCAAGAAGCCAAGCTGTAAAACAATTTTCATTGAAGAAAGTTAGCAATCAAAAAATAATAAAACTTCATTTTATAGTTCAGCTCAGGGAAAGGAAAAAAAATAGAATTTTTGCCTCAGAAGAAAAATAGTCTTGCTCAGATATAGCATTACTCAACCTTTGCTTGTTTAAGGCATTAGTCCCAACATTCCATCTTTATGCTTCTGCAACTTCCTTTCTCAAATGACTATAGAACTATCAGTGGGGTAATTTGCTTTCCATCCCCCACAAACAACACAAACAAACAAAAAGTTCATATATCTACAGCTGAATAAAAAACAAATGTGAACTATGTAAACTGCAAACTGTGACAGATTTTCCTTAAAACTTTAATGCAAGCTGTCATGGTATAGTTAAAGAAATCAAATACCCTTGATTTTCTAATCTTATGGTCTGGGAATTTTTTAATGATTACTACTTACACAAATGTGTAATATTATTCAAGGCTCTGCATTAGTCCAAAAAGTCATTTCACAGACTTGAGCTATCTCTCCGAAGCAAATAAAATAAAATAAATCAAATAAAAAATCTTGAAATGCTGGATGTCAACCAAGATATTTGTCTTCTATACCAGTAGCCGAGGAGAACATGAGAGATTTATTGCTCTCATGACCAGGCCCAGAATCTATGAAGTTTATAATATACTCAAAGGGTATACAGGAACCAATTACTAGCTGAAGGAGACACAATTCATGTTTGAACATACTGTAATCATTTTGTAGGCTTATTCAGCAAATAATCATGATGGCTAATCATGAAATGATGGCAAAATTACATAGAAGAACTAGACAAGAATGAACTTAACGTCTCTGATAACCACGATGGGGTGGTCACTGACCTCAAGCCACACATCCTAGAATGTGAAGTGAAACGGGCCTTAGGAAATCTGAGCAACAACAAAGCTAGTGGAGGTGACTAGTGCAAAGCTAGTACAGCTGAGCTATTCAAAATCTTAAAAGACAATGCAGTAAAAGTGCTATACTCAATTTGCCAGCAAATTTGGAAAACTCAACAGTGGCCACAGGATTGGAAAAGGTCAATTTACATTCCAATGCTAAAAAAAGGCAGTGCCAAAGAATGTTCAAACTATCGCACTTTTGCACTCATTTCACATGCTAGTAAAGTTATACTTAAAATCCTACTAGCTAGACTCCAGCAGTATGTGGATCAAGAACTACCAGAAGTACAGACAGGATTTTGAAGAGGCAGAGGAACTAGAGGTCAAATTGCCAACATACACTGGATCATGGGGAAAGCTAGGGAGTTCCAGAAAAACATCTACTTCTGCTTCATTGACTATGCTAAAGCCTTTGATTGTGTGGATCACAACAAATTGTGGCAAGTTCTTAAAGAGATGGGAGTACCAGACCATCTTATCTGTCTCTTGAGAAATCTATATGCAGGTCAAAAAGCAACAGTGAAAACTGGACACGGAACCACTGATTGGTTTAAAATTGGGAAAGGAGTCTAGCAAGGCTGCATACTGTCGCCTGCCTATTTAACTTATATGCAGAGCACATCATGAGAAAGGCAGGGCTAGATGAATCAAAAGTTGGAATTAAGGTTGCCGGAAGAAATATTAATAACCTCAGATATGCAGATGATACCGCTCTAAATGGCAGAAAGTGAAGAGGAACTAAAGAGCTTCCTGATGTGAATGCAAAAGGAGGATGCAAAAGTTAGCTTGAAACTCAACATTAAGAAAACTAAGATCATGGCATCCGGCCCTCTCAATTCCTGGCAAATAGACGGGGAAGAAATGGAGGTAGTGACAGATTTTATTTTCCTGGGTTCCAAGATCACTGCAGATGGGGACTGCAGCCAAGGAATTAAAAGACGCTTGCTCCTGGGGAGGAAAGCTATGGCAAATCTAGACAGCATACTAAAAAGCAGAGACAACACCCTGCCAACAAAAGTGCATATAGTCAAGGCTATGGTTTTCCCAATTGCAATGTATGGCTGTGAAAGTTGGACCATAAGAAAAGCTGAGTGCCAAAGAATTGAGGCCTTTGAACTATGGTGCTGAAGAAGACTCCTGCGAGTCCCTTGGACTGCAAAGGTGATCAAATGGGTCAGTCCTAGAGGAGATCAACCCTGACTGCTCTTTAGAAGGCCAGATCCTGAAGATGAAACTCAAATACTTTGGCCACCTGATGAGAAGGAAGGACTCACTGGAGAAGAGCCTAATGCTGGGAACGATTGAGGGCAAAAGAAGAAGGGGACGACAGAGAATGAGGTGGCTGGATGGAGTCACCAAAGCAGTAGGCATGAGCTTAAATGGACTCCAGAGGATGGCAGAAGACAGGAAGACCTGGAGAAATGTTGTCCATGGGGCCATGATGGGTCGGACATGACTTCGCAACTAGCAGCAATCATGAAATATAATTTTGTAAAAACTTAGTGAACTGTAAGATGAATACTCAGACTAATAAAATACAAACAATTCATATTCATGCAAAAGTCTATGACAACGCAATAGCATTAGGGTCAACTAAAACACTGATGTACCAAAGAACAGGAGAACACTAAAGTATGTTAGATAAAAATACCAACAATTGAGCATATGAATTTCCATGACCAAGAATGGAACAATGGGCAGCTGATCATTCCCCAAACCGTCTTCTAAAATTGTAACAGTACTCCATCAGCAGATTAATCAAAAGCAGCTTGTCAGAGTCCAACATATTTAGATTACAAAATAGAAAACAAAGAGAAGTTCTGTTCTGTAAGCTGAGACTTCCTCTGGTGTGAAAGGCAAATAATATTCTTGCCTTACATATACAGTATGATTCTGAAGTGCACATTGGGCAGAGAGGGTAAACTGAAACTCTGCTCAGGTAGGAGACAGATAAAAAAAATCAGGTTTTTTTTTCCTATGAAGGAAGTTAAGCTATGGATACAATAAAGGACACTGTTTATGCTAGCAAGTGTTATCAGTAGAAAAGGTAGGTTTGGAGCCTGCTCAAAAAAGCAGAATATGCACTAGATACAGGTCAACCCATACTAAGGTCAACCTATGTTTTTATCAAATTCTACATTTCTGCTGTCAAGGAGTTCTATGTAGCATTTCAGAGGTGCATCAACTATAAACCTGTGGACTTTATAATTCTCCCTGTTATCTTTTGGCAAGGAGCCCAGTGATCACTGTCAGTAAAATATATCTTGTTGCATCTATCTTGATTTGATTTAGTGAAATTGGTACTATTAAGTAATTACATCAAATTCATTATGGTATTTTTGATACCCTGTGACAGAACTGCAGTGTTAGGCTGTTGTCCTAAAGACATTTAGCTGAATATAAAACCCATTGAAGCTTAATTCTCAATAGAAGAACACAGGATCACACTATAAATAACACTTGTTTAGGGATGCTATTGGCATCAACAATTCAGTCATTAAGTGAAGCAGTCGCCAAGTAAAACTGTCTGTACTTACAATCTTACTTCATTTCCCTTTGCTTTACAGACCTATAATGGTCTAAATGCAAGCATTGGTTGCAAAATTCATTATCATTGTAATTGAAGACAAAGAGAAATTCTGTACGTAAACTGTGATATGTATGTGAAGTTATACGGATCTGTATAAAATATAAAACATTCTACAGTTTGCTGTTTTATTTGCTGCTTTTTATGTTATTTCTTGTTATATTTTAAACATTAGAAAATCAAGGAATTACAAGATGTTTGGAAATTGCCAGAGTATTAAATGAAATAACCTGATTATAATTAAAATCATGTTGACCAACAATTTGTATCTCCAATTAGATATGCTGGAATAGAAAAATATATTAAAGGGACGGCTGTATTCAAACTTTGACTCAATAAATATACATAGCAATTGTGCTAAGTATTATTGCTTTCTGTGGTGATTACGCCCACCAGAGATAAGGAAATTATTTTTTTAAGTTCTTCTCCTCCCAAGATATTCTATTATTGGATGGTGAAAATAACCTTTTAGGTTTGGAAAGACAATCTGCCATCTTCAAGCTCATGAGTGAGAAACTATTCCTTCACTCAATTTTTGCAGTCTCCACAATCTCCGTTAATTCAAAAGTCACAAGAATGTTTCTTATCACATTGCCTACTATAAAGATAAAGCAATTAAAAAAGAAAATCACAGAAAAACTGTCACACGGATATATGGCATCTGCATCAACACTGCCTCACAAATTCTGATCCTCTGTTTTCTAAAAAGATTAAGAATCAAAATATTATCCATCCTCATAAAGTACCAGAGGGATGACCTATGAGAAGGAGACTATTAGAAAACATGAGCTAAATCTGGGAAAACAAGGAAGTGTTGTGGGCCAACAGAGGCCAGTAGAGCTGGCCGCAGACTTGGACAGTGAGGAGGTTGGGGAGGAACATTGGCCAGTCCTGGAGTGTGGGGAAGGCTTTGACAAGTGCTCTGTATTGCAGGCATAGATGGGGCCAAGGTCGTCTGACAGTTATCAGCTGCCTTCAGAGTTGGAGATCAGTGGGGCAGAAGAACAACTGGAGCCTGTTCCCAGTGTGCACATGCACAGAGCTGCCAGGAGAAGGGAACAGTTAAGGAACAATGGTCGACTTGGAGGTAAAGGCTCAGGTGGATGGTGAATGGCCCCTTCCATAGGGAATAAAGAGGAGCGAAAGGGGAGTGGTGTTTGCAGGAGACAATTAGTTCAATTCATTAGGGTGAAGATCTGTTCCTGACTTCTTGCCAAGTAATTGCTGCTACAGCGTGGCATTAGGAAGATATTGGCCTTGCAACTCTCCAGGCTTGATAATGATCTCTAGTTGTGAAATCTCATGAAAGATTGTTTGCTGGGACTTTGCTGGAGAGGAATTCCCTTTAACTTAAATAAAAGGGGTTTTATTGGAACAAGGAGTCTGCTTCATGATCTTGGGAAGCCTAGGTCAGAACAGAAAGTGCGAGAAAGAAAATTAAAGCTTCCCCACCTTGAGTCTCTTTGATAAAACATGAAGGGAATATGTTGGACTCTGAAGATTCTGCTATAATAACCTGCATCAGTATAGTAGAGTTCTAGTATTTATGATATTTGTTTGTTTCCTGATCTGGCTTACCTTGATATTTTAGAAAAGGAATCCCAAAATTCTGACTTTTAGAAATATTCATCAGGGCTTCTGGTAGTTGCAATATAGAGTATTTGAGAGGCAATCTGATTGTTTCAACCTTCATTTTATTTTTATTTCAGTTTTCTAAGGTAAACTTCTAAAGTGTTACAAAAATTGCTACAAATAATTAGCATACCTTTTTAGCATATAGAATATTGGAAGAGTCTAATGAATCATCCAGAGGTCTCCAATCTATTATTACCTCAGTACCCTAAAACACAAATGATGCAATTATTCAAAAAGTAATTCAGTAATGTCATATGTTTCTATTTACAAAATAATATTGATTTATTCTATTCTATTCCATCTTTTATAAATGGTGAAAGGTAAATTCACAGGCAACATATTATACTGTTATATTCAAAAGAGAAAATCCTACATTTTGATGTGTAATCTTTTCAATGACTCGCAATAACCCAGATTGTAAAGCATCATGATCTTCATCATTTTCACTTGAATAATGAATGAAAACTCCTTCTTGTTCATATACAATCTAAAAGATAAAAAATAAAAATAATAAATGAAGCAGAGTTATTTCGTTTTTTGGCAATCTGTTTTGAACCTGCTCTGGGGACAAAACCAATTACTGTAATGTAATTTGGGCCTTTCAGAGAAAATGACACGCTTATATTGCATACTCACTAGGTCAGTCAAGTAATAAATTGGGCAGTGTTTCTATTAGAATAGAATATTGCATGTCTGGGGATATAATGATATGGATGGAAAAATAAACAAGAGTAGTTCTGCAATACAAGCTATATTAAAATCAAGAGCTCAGAAACAGTTTATCCCATTTTTACTGATTCCTAAAGCATGTTAGTCACAAGGCAAGGAACTATTAAAATAAAAAGCTATCAATTTAAAGCTTTTAAATAAAGATATCAGAAGTGAAAAAGGCAAGCTAGTTAAAACAGAATACTACACAGAAGCTCAAATAGAAAAATAATTAAAAGTTCTGATAAAATAATGCTTCATATGGAAACAAGCAACTCTAAAAAAAGACCACTCCCATCAACCACTCCCCAAACTTCAAAGGACATGGACCCTTGGAATAGGTTTTCAAGGACAGGAACAAATGGGGAAAGACATGCCTTTAAATATTTTAGGATACATTCTATGTTAATCAATCTATTTCATTAAATTCACTTTAAACTAATTTGGATTTGCTTATATTTTAGAAAATTAATCTGAAAGTGTTAGATATTCTTGTCTAAGCCTTTAATCGTGGCACTGGCAACACATGAACATTTTCAGGTTCACATGTAATGGTCATATGCACATATGCTTCTGCTCAAAATAAACCATTGCTTCAGAAACCAAGCAAAAGTGAATGTTAAACTTTCCTATACCACACCAGCCAATTCACTGTTTCGCATTTATAATATTATAAAATGAAAGAACACATATCATTTCAGGATAACATAACTCCCTACCAATTCTGTCATGATAATCCTGTAACTTCAACAATGAATACAAGAGAAAGCATTTTTCCCCATCTCCAAACCAAGTACTATATTTCTTCTTTCAAGGATGGGAGGATCTTAGGTTTGCTTAGGCTCATGGATCCATTTCATTTTTTAAAAAAATTATAACCCACAAATTAACTAACCCAATGGTCCTCAACCTGTGATCTGTGGGCCCCTGGGGATCTGCAATGTCATCACAGGGGGTCCATGAAGGCTTGAAGAAATGTTATGATTTTAATCTTGAGCAAAGTCTTGAGGCGTCCACGGACACAAAGGCTATTTAAAGGTATCTGTGATGAAGAAAAGGTTGAGAACCAGTGAACTAACCTAATACAAAAAGCAAAAATGCCAAGATTGCAAACTATATTACTCCTGAAATTAATTCATCTTGCACAATCTGATTTTATAAAAGGGTGACAAGCTTCAGGCAATATCTGTTAATTGATATTTTAGAGCTAGAAAATACAGGCAGAAAAATCTGAATCAATGCAATGACTTCATGATATACAGAAGTTCTCTTTATTGTACAGATTTAATTTCTGGAATGACTGTTTGATAAAAATGAATTCCTCTGTTTAGTATTTAGAGTAACTACCAGTAGTAGCTTAATTTTTTTTCCAGATACAGTTATTAGAATTATATAGAATTATTTCTTCACACATTAAGATAGGAATTTTCAAAGTGAATAATTAACAATTACATATAAATATAAATAAATAATAACTTAATGAATACATTAAGTGAACTTCATTTTCATTCCTAAACGAAACTTATCAATATACTATCATATCAGAAGTTACCAGCCAGCATAACCCTAGTAAATTTGAGATGATCTCCAAAAGAAAATTTGGTGGGAAAGGAGGAAAAAAACATAAAAATTCTGTAATGTAAGTTTGTAACCTCCCACGTTATTAACATATGGTGGCCAGCTCCAGCTAAAACCAGTCTTCAAGACATTCTTCTTTCCACCTCAGTAACCATGATCGGTAATTACAGCACAGAAACTGCACTCTAAAGGGCAAATTCAGGACACGAACAGATGTCAACCTGGATATTATGTATAGATTGAGTGAGCACTGCCTTTCCCTCAAACTGAAATAGATAGAGAGGAAAGCTTCTGTGAAAATCAAGCAGAAGATGTTTTGTCCAAGGATAAAACATGCTGGAATCCTAGCTCTGATTACTGTTTGACAACTTCAGCATGAAGTTGTGTGGAATGTATCAAGGATGTATTTATTAATTTGCCTTTGGATTCAACAGCTTGTTTTATTATGTAATCAAATGATATTTTGTGGGTAAAGTGGGCTGGAATAAAACATATTTTTACCATTTGCAAGTATTTAGGGTATTTCCTGTAATGATCAAGGTTTGATGATTTTGGAATTTGCAGATGGAAATTTAATCTCTGTTCACTTGAAAAAAATGATATTTTGGAATAATTTTAACTTGAAAATCACTGCAAAATCTTTTAAAACAAATATTTAGATTGAAAAAGCTCTTAATATTTTGAGCCAACTAATAATCATTCCTTAAAACATTAAAAGTAAAAGTTCCCTCGCACATACATGCTAGTCATTTCTGGCTCTAGGGGGTGGTGCTCACCTCTGTTACAAAGCCGAAGAGCCAGCGCTGTCCAAAGACGTCTCCATGGTCATGTGGCTGGCATGACTAAATGCCAAAGGCACACGGAATACTGTTACCTTCCCACCAAAGTGGATCCTATTTTTCTACTTGCATTTTTACATGCTTTTGAACTACTAGGTTGGCAGAACCTGAGACAAGGAACAATGCTAGGGATTTGAGCCGTCAAACTACCAACCATTCTGATTGACAAGCTCAGCGTCTTAGCCACCGAGTCCCTCCCTTAAAACATTACATGTACTCTAAGAAGAATTTTCCTAAAATTACTGAAACGTACTACATTCAGTTTAAACCTATTTTGATTTCTCAGTTTGGATGTGATACATAAGCAGCTTAAGAAAATGGTGCATTCCTTGTACTGAAAAGTATTTTGGAAGACACCAAGTTTATTTGTATAGATTTATGAAAAGTATTAAGATAAATTTTATAGTTTGCAGTAACTTTGTGAAGGGTTGCAAGACCATAAATCAATTGTCTTGAATTTAAATAAACTTTCTTATAATCTTACATGAGTTTCATTAAACTATTTTTATGTTTGCTAAACATCCCAGTGAACATTTAGGGACTGTGCATAAAACTTTTTATGCTAGTAATGTAATACTGATACATGCCCTATAATTGTCCTGTTATAGTTTAATAATTATGCAATGGCTAATATGAATTTAGATCTAAAATCTATTCACTCTCAATCTATCTCTAATGAGAAAATTTATTGATTTATTATGCAGTCAAGATTTAATGTGTTGTTTAAAACTCAGTTGCTTTTACATCCTTCTTGTAACATTTTTAGGAATGTGTTTCGTTTTGTTTGTATTTCTTTTCTTTATACTGTAGTTATACCATTGAACAATAAAAATAAATTTTCTGAATTCAGATATTTGTTTATTGAATCAGAATTTATTGAATTTATTTATTGAATTTATATTGCTGCCTAATCGCCCATGGTGACTTAAGGCGACTTACAGAATATAAAACCTCATTTAAAACAAAACTAGTAAAAAGAATCAAATAAATTAATATAATAAAATCATTGAAAGCTATAATTCAGCAACACAAACACGGATTCCTAGTTACTGGAAATATTCTACACTGAGCAGTATTACTAGGAGAAGAATAAAATATCTGAGAAACATAAACAGTTGTGCTCCCACTGAAAATGATCTAAATGTAAAGGTGGATGAGTACCAACACTGTACATCACTTATATCAACCAAACCATATAAATATGGCAATGCTGTGGTGAAAAAATATCCCCTTTTAGAAACCATTTCTATTTTAATTCATTAAATCCCAAGCACCTCAGTAGTCTCCATCTCCCATCTATTTATCGGATGTCTTAGTTACAGCCTCCAAACAATAATTACGTTGATATCGATTTTTTAATATCAGAAACAAAAAACTATCCCTGATTTGTGTTGGGAAGTTTTGTAATTCCCCTCCCCCTGCATTTTAACCATATCACACAGCTCCTTTGAAAGAATCGGTCAAAAAGCTGCAAGCCTAACAGGTCAGAATGCAGTAAAAAGGATGGGCTAGCTTCCACCCTGACAATTCATTCAGAGACGTACTTATAAACAGGCAAGTTCCACAAAACCGTAAAACGAAAGCCTTCTAGTGACGCAGTGAGGTATGTTCTCTTCCCCAAACCTCCTTTGCCCTTCCCTTTTCAACAGTACCAAGGAAGGCATCCCGTTCCTTTTACCCGCGACTTGATCACAGATGCGGGAAATCTTTCACGTGTCATACACCTGTCCCCATCCCGGCAGGTCAAGAGGCGGTCCTCTTCAAACTAAGGCAAAACGCCTCAGCCTCGGGCCTCCGTTGACACATCCAGCCCCGCCCGAGATCTCCAGGCTGTTGCCCCGACGTATCTGGAAGACACCCCTCGAAGCAAGACCGGTTCAGCCAGCGGCCTGACATTCTCCCGGCTCAGTCCGGGATTGCCGTCCCAACCATTACGGAGCTCCCATAATGAACTTTGCTCTGCTCTCAAGGCAACATTACAGTCACCGCGACTCAAAAGATTTTGTTCCTGTCCCTTACCTTTCCCCCTGCCGGAGCTGCCATCTTGGCTACTAATGTTTATGATGACGTTGCTTCACGTGTTCCCAGCAGCTTCACAACAACCCCCATCCAACCGAATCTCACCGGTCTCGGCAGCTCAACGCATGCGCAGGGAGGAGGGGGAGGAGGAGAATTAGGAGTTTGCGCAGTACGGAGATTGTTTTTGGATTGTTGCTACTGCTGTTCGTTGTAAATTTGGGCGCTCTGTGAGCGTCGTTTCCGTGTACTCCGTCTGCTTATGTATTGGAGTAGAATGATGAGCAGGACTTTTCGGGGAATCATAATATATGCTAATGTTTCTCAACCTTAGCCACTTTAACGATAATATATATCAGTGTTTCTCAACCTTAAGACACTTTCATTATGGTGCTGGCTGGGGAATTCTGGGATTTGAAGTCCACATCTCTTAAAGTGACTACTGTTGAAAGACATTGATATAACTATAGACAGTAGCTGCATTATATCTTCTAGGTGTGTTTTTTGTACAGGTCTCAGGAATACTAGCATGACATTTCTAAAACAATAAGTTAAAGTTGATAGAAATATTGTTTTTCAAGAGAGCTATATCATAAACATCCCTTCCTCTATATTTTTTCAGTCAGCAAATCAC
The DNA here is from genome assembly GCF_049901715.1 of Pseudonaja textilis. NCBI lineage: Eukaryota > Metazoa > Chordata > Lepidosauria > Squamata > Elapidae > Pseudonaja > Pseudonaja textilis. Next base: position 32,956,910 of record NC_141994.1, on the reverse strand, counting down.
TTTGATTTCTCCACCTTTACATTGGTTAGTTACTTGTTTCCAAAGTTGTCCACTATTAAATGCACAAACAGAATGGGACAAACTTATCTTCATTGTGTAAACATCCACTCAGAGTAGGGTTCCACAGCTACATTCAAGGAAAGACCAAACATGATCCTATGTTTACATGTGTATTCTTGTTAAATCCTTTAATCTTACTTTTCCTTTGTATATTTTAGTGGGGCTTTTTGCATAATAGTTTGTTTTAATATCACAAAATATAGGTATCAGTCTTTTTCACAGTTTCAAAATCCTAAGCAAACGAATCATGATGAGTTATATCCAGCTTGTTCTCCAGAAGCTGATCTTAGAGATTCTTGATAAAAGCTTGAATAAATTGCATGCAATGGTGGCAGAAAAATAGGCAACTTTACCACCAGCATAAAATTGGTAAAAGGGTGCCTGATGTTAAAGCGTACAATTGTGTGGGAGAAAAAGATACTGGTTTCAGTGAAAGATCACATTTATTATATATGCATTTATAGCTCTTAACACAATAGGAAAATATGATTTAAAAATAACAGATCTGGGCACATCTGCCTTATTTAGAATATAGCAGTTGAAAAATATTCGAAAGAAACACAAGCATAGCAGCCTGTAAGAGTCTGAAGTCATGATTATAATGCATGTGTCACCTCTTCCCCATCTCTGACAATGTAATAGAAAGGGAAGAGTTGCCATGTATGTTAACAATATCAATTCTTGTTCAGAATTCCAAATGAAAGAATTTGCAATATTGTACAGAGCATGTAATTTGAAATGTTTTGAGGAATAAATAGAAATTATAATTGTCAGTCTATTGTCGCCTTTCATCCAAGAAATGTAAGTCATACCTTTTAAAGCCAAACTGCAGATGCAGTGTTTAAAATTTGTGAACCTTTTTGAATTTTCAATATTTTTGCATAAGTATGATCTAAAATGATATCTGTTCTCTACATGTCTTGAACTTAGATAAGGAAAATTCAATTAAATAAGTCAAAGAGATAATACTTGTCCATTTATTTATTGAAGATGATCCCAACCCACTTGTTTGTGTGTGGCAAAAATATGGCATTTGCCTTCAGTAACTGATATGTCCCGCTTGGACAGCAATAAATGCAACTAAACATTTCCAATAACTGTTGATTCCTCCTTACAAAACAGCTTCAATTCAGCGAGGTTAGTGGGCTTCTTTGCATTAACTGCCCACTTCAGATGCTTCCATATTTCTGTTGGATTAAGGTTAGGACTTTTGACCTGACCATTCCAAAAAATTACATTTCTCCTGCTTTAAAATTCATGGTCATATGATTTGTGTGTTTTGGGGGTCATTGTTTTGCCACATGACCCGCATTTTCTTGAGCTTCAGTTCATGGACTGATATCCTGACATTCCTATAAAATTTGCTGGTACAAATTCAGCCAGTGGTGGGATTCAAAAAATTTTACTACAAGTTATGTGGGTGTGGCTTGGTGGATGTGGCAGGGGAAGGATAGTGCAAAATCTCCATTCCCACCATACTCCAGGGGAAGGTTACTGCAAAATCCCAGTCCCTTCCCACCCCACTAACCTGCTTTCCAGCTCCTGTGCGGGGCAACAAAAAAAGACCCAGCCGATCAGCTGGGACTCAGGAGACAGAGAATAGATGGGGGCGGGACCAGTCAGAGGTAGTATTTGCCAGTTCTCTGAACTACTCAAAATTTCCACTACCAGTTTTCTGGAACTGGTCAGAATCTGCTGAATACCACCTCTAAATTCAGAATACACTGTTCCATAAATGATAGCAAGTCATCCTGGTCCAGGGGCAGCCAAACTGGTCCAAACCATGATACAACCACCAAAGCTTTTCATTCAATTGAGAGAATCTATTTTGGTGTGATCCATCTATAGAATATTCTTCCAATAGTCTTGGTTTATCCATGTGGTCTTTTACAAGCTGAAAACGAGCAGCTTGATGATGAGCAGTAGTTTTTTTGTTTATTTCTTGAAGAGTATTGGCCTTGTCCTTTGAAACCTGCCATGCACATCACTGTCTATGGAGATTCTCAATCATCCAGGTCATGGTTGTCTCAAAGGTGTTTTTTTTTTCAAGAGGCAACTGGACTTTCTGGTTTTTCTTTGAAGACGTTCCACTTCTCATCCAGGAGCCAAATAAGCTTTTCAAAGAAAAACTAGAAAGTCCAGTTGCCTCTTGAAAAAGCAACTTTGACAATGCACATATTTTCAGTATTCTGATGTCATTCTCATGACACCAATGCATAAGCAGCCTTTAGTTTCTTAGACATTACCCTGAGCAGTTTTTTTCTGTGTTTTTGGAGACCTCCCAGAGTATTACATGTCTTGCTCTTGGTGTGATCTTGTTAAGCCGGAGGACGATAGCAGCACTAAGTTGTCTTCAAATATTTGTCCACAGTCTGCCTATGGGCAGAGTGGCGGTGGTCTCTTAACTAACCTCCTCCATAATTTACATGGAGAATTAAATTTCTAAAAGCAATTCTTAATGTTCTCTGCTTCTTAGAAATATTCTTTTAATAAATTGAACTTACTTCAAAAATATTCCATAATATAAATAAAGTATCTTGGAATTCTTTGGTTTTATATAGCAGGACATAGTGAAAATCATCTACTCCTTAGCAGTTCTTAAAAGTAGATAAATACAACCTCAGATGAACAACAATGTATGACATATTATACCATATCATAATTTATTTTACAAAAAGAAAACCAAACTGGAGAAGCATGTATGAAAAACTGAGTGCAACTTTACAGCTTCCATAAATGTGAAGAAATTGAATTAGATTTCTTCATAAATACAAAGAAATTAGTAGCCAGATGTTGCTAATCAAGTGTACTTGATCAACTGATCATCAACAAGCATGACTTCCTCTATGGAAGCCTAAGTTTTCTGGTCTCCAAGGATTGTGGTGTGTATTAATAAAATGTCAAAAAAGAAAGACATCAGCAATGATCTTAGAAAAGCAATTGTTGCTGCCTATCAATCTTGGAAGGGTTATAAGGCCATTTCCAAATAATTTAAAGTCCATGATTCTACAGTGAGGAAGGTTACTCACAAGTGGAAAACATCCAAGAGTTACCAATCTTCCCATGAGTGGACATCCCAGCAAATTCTGCAATGCTCAGAGAAATTGGAAAAAAGACAAGAGTTACAGCTTACTCTACAGGCTTAAGTTAGGATGTTAAATGTTGAAGTTCATGATAGTACAATTAGAAAAATGCTAAAGTATGATTTGTTTGAGAGGGTTGCCAGGAGAAAGCTTCCTCTCTAAAAAGAATGACAGCAGGGCTTAGGTTTACAAGCTTGTGAACAAATCACAAGACATCTGGAACACTGACCTTTGAACAGATGAGACCAATGCAGAGATGTTTGGCCATAATGTACAATGCCATGCTTGGTGAAAACCAAACAAAGTATATCAGCACAAACATACCTACTGTCAAGCAAAAGTGGAGGATGGATGATTTGGACTTGTTTTGCAGCCACAAGATCTAGGAACCTTGTAGTTATTGAGTCGGCCATTAACTCCTCTGTATACCAAAGTATTCTAAAGTCAGGCAGGGATGGTGGCTGGGTGCTTCTCCCGGGGTGGGCCGATCCTGCGCTGTGGCTCCAGGAGTTTCACCTCCCCACGTGGGGTTGGGCTGCCCTTTCGGGCAGGGGAGTCTTTGTCGTACCCGTAGTAGGGCGTCGTTTTTAAAAGAATTGGCTTTGCCTTCAAAGATGTAGGGAAGATGGTGACAGGAGTGCCATCTGCCTGACAGCTAAACCAACATTGGGTCATGCAACAGAACAATGATTCCAAGCACACCAGCAAATCTACAACAAAATGGCTGAAAAAGAAAAGAATGTATTGCAATGACTCAAAGTCCAGACCTCAACCCAATTGAAATACTGTGGTGGGACCTCAAGTGAGCTGTGCATAAACAAATGCCCACAAACTCCAGTGAACTGAAACAATGTTGTAAAGAATGGGCCAAATTTCCTCCACAATGATGTCAGAGACATACAGAACATGATTAATTCAAGTTATCGCTGCTAAAAGTGGTTCTATGATCCAAGTTATTGGATCATAAAGTTTACTTAGTTTTTCACACATGCCCTCTCCATTTTGGCTTTCTTTTTGTATAATAGATGACATGGTGTAAACATGTATTGTTGTACATCTGAAGCTGTATTTACCTACTTTTAGGCAAATGATTTTTACTACATCCTGATATCTAAAACCATAGAACTCACAAAAGGGTATTTATTTTCTTTTCCAAGACTAGCATCCACTACACAAATTATAAAACCACTGATAAGGTTAACATATCAGTAAAATATATTTACGAATATACAAAATTCTTCAATTAGTCTTCCAACTTACACATATATCAGAAATATAAATAAGGGATCATGGATATAAAGGTAAAAAAAGAATCATAACCTTAAAAGTTGTATACTTCAAACAAATGTGTAAATGGCCACTGTGAAATAGATAGAAATTGAATAAATAACATACAATTATGTCATGAGTACCAAGTAGATTGTTTTTCAAAGATGATTCTCCAGAAAGATTCTGAGAAGTAAACTTGTAGCTTGCTTCTACTAGTAAACAATATCTTCCTCCTTACAAATAGTAATTGGCAAAATGTCTGTTTTCACTTTTTGTTTCTCAGTTTCTATAAAGCTTTTTATAAAGTGTTTTTTATAGGAAAAATGTTGAGTTATTACATGTATTGAATCAGGAGAAATATGAATTAAGCAACTTAGAAGTATAATCATATTGTTTTTAGAATCATGAATATGAAAAATGAAACCATCATTTCTAAAATCAGTAAAAGTATCAGTAAAAGTATCATTTTCCTTTGAACACTCATAATTGTCTATGTCAAACACAGTTCAGACAAATAGCTATAAAAAGAAGATACTAAATATATTTAATGAATATAGGGTACCGTACAGCAGCACATGGTAGAAGTCACAGTAACCAAGCTATTTGAACATATTATTTTAACAAATCATTTAATTTACAGTTTCAGTAGGGGTTAAGATACAGAGCATAATGTATATATTAACCCAGTATATGGCCACATGTGACAATTTCTTCCTTTTGACTTCCACTGATTTTCATACATCAACTTTAATAGTATTATAATGCATGCAGTGTTTTCTAAAATGCCACTCTTAAAGGTTCTGTGTCAGTATCTGGAAAGTGACCTTCATGGGATGTGTATCCAATTCCCGGTGTCCAGTGTTTGAGCTTGCATATTCATTATATTCATCATAGTACTGAAAATTCAAGCCATCTGAAGTGAAATTAGAATCAAACAATTAAATTTCTAAAAGCAAAATTGTGTATGTTCCACGCCAAAATATTCCCATTTACCAATAACAGTGTGAAAATTCTTTCAGGAACTCAATAATATCCTACTTTTGATGTAATATTATTCTGAAACAAAAACCCTTTCAAGTATGTTTTCTGTATTTCATTTTTTTTCCAGAAAATACCTTAAACATACTTAATAACTTGAAGTTTTCAAAAAGTGGATTTAAACAAAGCTGACTGAAATTCAATCATTCATATCCATTTTAATGGATTTTTATGTGTTACAGCAAAGTTATTTTAATTTCCGCTTTTAGCACTATATATAAGGAAGCAAGAATATAAGGACAATTGAAGCTTTATGAGGTCTTTCTTAGAGATGATCAAATAAAAAAGGCCAATTCACAGATATAATTTCTCTGTGTTATAAGCAGTATTCTAGCCATGTCAAACTCGTATTAGTAAAAATAAACGTTAACAGTTCACAACATTCCAACTAGATTTTTTGGACTGAGTGTGTTATAATAGATCAATAGCTTCTAGAAAAATATTTAGAAACGTATGCAAAGTTTAGAGCAAAGAAAACTAATTATCATAATCTTAACAAAGAGAAAGTCAGCAGTAATAGAACTTGTATCTTTCCACCATTTTTCACCTCACAATCACTGACAAGACTTGTGTACTATTTCTGCACCTGCACTTATAAAAGCAGATAAAATATTTAATGTGTAATTTATCATTTATTTTACCAGCATGGAGTACAGGATGAATATATCAAAGTAGTCAAGCAGTTATATATCAATGGTACCCCTGCAAAAATAGTATCCAGGTATCTGCTAATTAAAAAGAAATGGATTTGCAATTGTGAAGAGATACAGCTTGATATACCACAAAATACAAAGGGCTGCAAAAAATGTCTAATTCCAATAAGGTGTATAAGTTATTAAATAATGATCTCATTTAAAATATAAATGAAGCCATAAGTCTTTCTCACATGCAATATTATTCATTATTAAAGAAATATGTAAAAAGGCCATTGGTTTGCTTTGTTAATCATTGTAGAAAATGCCAATTCTCTGGTCACATATTCCACTAGTTTAGCACTTAATGGTATTGAATTGTTACAAATGATTTTAAATTCTGTTAATTCCAATTCTCCGCTGATAAAGAATGAGACTCTGAATGTGGCAGTCTTCACTAAAGGACAAGAAGCACAGTCTCTTGTACAATTATCCAGAGGAGCAGCAACCTCCACTACTCTGAGCTGCTGGATCATCAATTATTTGTACTCCTCGCCTTGCAGCTCCTGATTGAGTAGAACCATTGCCTCGTGCTCTCTCATCTACTTGCGCAATTTCTATCATTCCTACAATACAAAAATATTGTATTACATTAGAGAATTTCTAATCATTGACCAGAAAAGCTAATCATATTTTTTACAAATGTAACATATGCAAGCTTTGTAAAAGATTCTTTAAACTCATATTACTTATAAGTTAATGTATAAACAGAACCTAATTTTAAATACCCAGTATTATCTAAAACCCCATGTATTATTGAACTAAAATTAGAGACTGTCTTCAAAGAATCAAATAAAATAAAAGAGATAATTATCCAACATTAATCTGAATATGTCACTGTTACAGAGAGCTTATGACTGTTCAGATAGTACCGTGTTTCTCACAAAATAAGGCCAGGCCTTGTTTTTTTTTACTCCCCCCCCCCCTCAAAAACGGCTAGGCCATCTTTTCGGGGGTGACTTAATTCCCCCCCTTGCATCCTCGGGCGGACAGGCTGCTTGGATGTTGACCTCGGCGTTGGTGGGGCACTTTGTATCAGGAAACCTTCCACCCACCGTTGCTTTCCCTTCTCCCCGTGCTGCCGTGGCATTTAGAGCAACGTCGCAACATTTGGTCCAGCCATGCGCGGCCAGCCAGGGCTCTTCCCTGCAACCGGAGCCCGGCGGAGACACTCGGCTCCAGGCGCTCCTGTCACCGCCTTCCCTATGCCTTTGAAACACTGTGGCAGCATGGGGAGAAGGGAAAGCAACGGTGGCAGAAGGTCTCCTGATACGAAGTGCCCCACCAACGCCAAGGTCAACGCAGGCAGCATCATATCCGGGTATGCAACAAAAGTACTGCCTAACGGCAAGGCCCCCCGCCATTCCCTCCCATTTCGCATGTTTAATATAGGCCTTAATTTGGGGGGAGGGGCTTAATTTGATTTTATACCTGTAAAACATACTGGGACTTCCTATTGGGGGAGGCCGTATTGTTGGAGAAACACGGTAACTATTCTATTTCAGTGATTGTACAGTAGCCCATTAGCTAATGGGTACCACCATATTTCTGTATCCAAAAGATTCCTGAACTCTGCTGCAGCTAATAAATGGGCATGCACAGTATTAGTAATAAATAGTAGTCTTCCATTTCCCTGGTGCATCTTGCTATGTGGATATAAAACAATAGCTCATACAGGGGCATTTGCTTTCATAACAGAAACATTAACCCATACATTAGACAAACCTACGTTTACACAAATCGAGAAAGAGTTCTTCTATTCCTTTGTTCTGTTTGGCAGATGTATGATAGTGTTTTGCTCCCACTGATTCTGCATATCTGCAAGAAAAAAATGCCTTATCTTGTGACCTGAAAATTACAATTGCATGCAGTTTTTATGTTGTAAGCAAATTATACAGACTGTAAATTTTAATGCATCTAATGCACAGCAAAAATATGCCATTGTCTTTTCCTCCCTGTAAATTATGGTTGAATTATAGTTACATCTGATAGTCATTGATCGTAGTAAAATATTTGGATCTGGATACAGACTATTTCAATTAGCTAGGAAAATAACATTAAGTAACAGCAGAAATGAGACAGAAAATGTAGATTTTAAGTATACTAATTGCATAAAATGTTTTAATACTTCATAATTTAAATGTGTATACAGGTGGTCCTCATTTAGCAATTATAATTGGGACTATGAAGCAAAGCAGTCACTAAATGAAAAATCACATGGCCATGATTGGCCTTACAAATTTAATTCACTTTCCTCTCCTTTGCTTTACAATATCAGAAACAGGAAGAGGAGAATAATGTTGATGATGATGTTATCCATTCAGTCATGTCTGAATCCAGGCAATTCTATGAGCCAGGTCTCTCTACATCTGCCAATCTTGCACTACTTCTTTGAATTGTTCTTTGCTCTGACTAATGTCAGCTTTGATGGTGTCCAGCCACTGGGTTTTTGGGAGGACAGATTTCCTTTTTACTGCTAACTCTTCCTAACATAAGTGAATTCCCTCACATGACGTGGCTAAAATAAGTGAGATGCACTTATTGTCCAAAGGAAATAACCACAAATATCCACAGGCAGTCAAACAGTGGGGAAGCTTTCCAGAATTCAACTTATGAATTCAACCTGGGCAAAAGGACATTTCTTACAGCCTTTTTCCACACCCCAGGAGCCTTTTGAATAGTCACCCCAGCCCTCGGGTAGTTAGCAAAATTGATTCTTGTATTTACATTCTTTGGAGAGGAGGGGACTATAAGACAGTCAGCAGGCACTCAGTGAGAAGTACACAGTGAAAGAAATGCGCTACTGCTGTTTACCTAAAAAGCTATTTAGGAAGCAGACTGAATCCTTTAGTGTAAAACTAATTAGAGTCTTGTCAATTTTAGGTAGTAACTGCAAGCTCACCCAACATTTTAATCAACTAATTAAGACCACAAAGCTAAGCTTGTTAACATGTGGTTAACCCTTTTTCGGGATCGGCTGTGCAGCAGAGAAAAGCAACTCAGGACAATAACGTTTGTTTAGGCAATCTCTCCAGTCTTTTTAGGTTGCGGGGAATCAGGTCAGGCACAGGACAACAGGTTACTGACTGTGATGATGAACATGTGAAAGAGAGATGCCGTAAAGGCACAGTTCACAAAGTTACTATTTCATCACTGTTGTAATTGCGATCGGTTAGTGTCCAAGCAGTCGCTAAATAAGGATCCCTTGTATGCTCTACATAAGTGATGGCATCTTCAAGGTAGTATTGAAATTAAGAGTCATAAACTTACGATTCTGCTTCTTGAATAGACACGTGTCTTTCCTTCTCCAGATCTATCTTGTTACCTGTCAAGAATTCACATTTCCTTAATATCCAAAATAAATCAAAGATACAATCTGTTCACATCAACAATGTGTTTCTAACTGACTTCTAGTTTTCACTGTTTCTAGCATGAGTGGCATTCACTCTTCTATATCTATGTCCATTCAAGTATCCAGAATTAATTGTCAAACTCAACTTCACATTATCAAGACTATGAATTAAGTAGCAAGAATACAAGGACATGCTGAAACATTTTTGTAATTCTTCACCAAGAAAGTATTAAATAGCATGATAGAATTCTGCTCCATCACGAAATCTTGGCTAATCTCTAAATATGTATAATTGATCAGGAAGCTGTGGTTATTTGAAACAGATAAGTTGCAGCTAAATTTAATTTGAGATACCAAAGAATTCCCCAAAATGGCAAGTAATTTGTATAGCTATGAGGAAACCTTTCAACCTTATTTTTAAAGCAATTTTACACTAACTTGTTCACAAAGAATATCTAGTCTACAACTAAATGGACTCGGAACTCTAATAAGGATTTAAACACATTCAGAAATTTCTCAAGAAAACTTTCTCACATTCTTCTACTGTCATTCTGCTTTCTATTTTTCCTTCTGTTTACTTTTACAATTCTCAGATATTATTTTTCTTACTGTAGCCAACCAGTACCAAAATTAAAGGTTTTTAAAAAGCACTTATAGGTTTTATGCAATCATTTAAATGCAAAATTCCACTAAAAGTGAACAATAAGGTGTAAAAACTCAAATCTTACCAACTATGCATAGACAAATTTCATTCCCCAACATTTTTCTTAATTCCTTTACCCAGTTTTTTACCTATGAAAGTAACAAGAATATGTATTTCAGTATTACAATTTTCAAGTTTTTAAAAAAGTTATTTTAAAATTTTCTAATCAGAAATCCCAGTCTCTTTTCATTCTCTTCAAAGAAATGCAATCCTACTGAATTTTAATTTAATGGAACTTACTTCTTGAATGAATATTTAAAAGGCTTTTAGATCAATTACAGACACATAGGCCTACTCTATTTATAAAATAGGACTTCCTTTTCTCCAATGCAACTTTCAGCATACATCCAGAATCATGCAGTGAAATCCAGGAGCACTATTTCACTAGTTAATGCTATTCCTCTAGGGCATAAGTCCATTTAGGTACCACTTTTTATTTAACCCAAGTCCACAATATACTGAGATAAATTTATCCACCAGGTTATTTCTAAAATATAAGAGTGAAATTTAATTTGAAAAAAAATGTACTTTTTGTGGTTGATTATTTGATACAGGGAAATGGTATAGTTACCTTTTGAAAAGAATCTTCATCTGTTATATCATAAACTAAAATAGCTCCATTAGAGTCTCTGTAGTAAATAGGACCTAGTGCATGAAACCTTTCTTGTCCAGCTGTATCCTGCATGATACAAAAATACTGAGCTCATTTAATCTACTCAAGCAGTAAATTAAAGTTTGATATTTAAATGCACTATCATGACAATGTAATTACACCACTTACCCATATTGCAAGGTTTACTCTTTTTCCTCCAATATTTAGCTTCTTGGTTAGAAAAGATGCCTGCAAGTGGAAAAACACCGGTAAAATTAATGCTCAGATTTCACTTATTCATACTATTTCAGTGAGTTTTGTAAATATAAAAACAAAACAAACCCCTGAGATCATTTTAACTAACATATAAAAATATTACTCGTATATGGATATAGTAGAAGCAATGTTTTGCAAGAATTAAAAAAATGGATTTGAATGATGTTAAACTAGAGTTGCCTATATTTTTCTCTTATTTAATACGATTTCATCAATTCATTTCTTTCAATATTTTAGTTTTGAGTAATGACTTTTTATCCCTTTTTTCACTTTGCACAATCTCATTTATAAGGAAGTCTATTGATGAAATGAAGGTTTGGAGCAAAAAATAATTAGGCAATTTAATTTTTTAATTTTAGCAAAATTATTAATTCAAAAAGATACTTCAAGAAATTTCAACACACTGAAAGAGCTATTGTTATCTGTGATGCATATAATGGTGTTGGCAAACTTTATTTGGTAGTTTTTCTTTTGGATAATGGAGAAGAAATAAAGGCTCATGAATAAAACTTTTCTTTTAGTGAAGAATAGGCCTCAAACTCCAAAAGATGCCTTGAAATATGAAGGAACGCAAGTAAAACAATATCTGCAGCACCTTAAAGCATCTTACCCTCTTCTAATATTGCACAATTGCCTTCAAGCTCCCCGCCTCACAAAAAGATGCAGTTGCCTTAAGGTGTTGCAAAGAATACTATTATTCTACTCTAACATTTTGGAGATCATATCTGAAGTTTTGCGCAACCCAAATGGGTAGGTGCTTCTTTATATTTTTATTCTCACTGTAAACTCCATCATACTATTTTTGTTCTTTTATTGTTACACTGTGTTTTAACTGATTCTATACTGCCTTGAGTCACCTTTAATGTATACAAATTAAATGTTTATATAATAATAAAGCAAACTTTGAATAAACTGAGTATACTTCAAAACTGGAAAATGTTTCATTAGTTCAATATTCTGAACTAGATTTTGTAAGATATAAAAACTGGCTGCTTAACTAAATCCAATTTAATTAGACAACAGCCTATCAGTGTGATTTGGGACAAAGTGTTAAGATACTAAGGTTCATATTATTTTAGAAAGGGGACATGAATGAAGATATTTCCTCAACAAGGAGAACCCTCTGCCTTTCCCAACACCAATGTCAAATCAACAATAAAATGAATGGCAGATAACAGACACATAACACTGTAAGTTAATGACTGCATGAGAAACATTTAATTATGTGATCTATCAACCTCTTGTTCTCTCTTTTTGCTTTAACACCAGAAGACAAATGCTTGCAACCCAGCATTGGTCTGAGGCATTTACATGAACAAAGATGAAAAAAGGCTTATCTTTTTTCAGTTTACGACAAAGAAACTCTGAGAAAGCTGTTATAATATATATAACACTTCAAACATGTTAAATCTAAGAAATGAATTTTGTTTCAATCACCAATATATTGAATCTTATCAAACTGGTCCTTTCATTCATTTATTCTCAATTTACATTATGCATATTACCAGGGCTCTTTGGCTTATGATCACAAATATGCCCAAATTTCTATTGCTAAGTGAGACAGTTGTTAAGTGAATTTTGCCCCATTTTATCATCTTTCTTGCCACAATTATTAAGTGAATCATTGCAGTAACAGTGCTGTTACACGAATCTGGATTCTCCATTGACTTTGTCAGAAAGTCACAAAAGGTGATCACAACCATCATAAACATGAACTAGTTGCCAAATAACTGAATTTTAATCATGTGACCATGGGGATGCTGCAATAGTTGTGTGGGAAAACAGTCGTGTCACTTTTTACAGTGCCATTATAACTACAGTCACTAAATCAGGGGTGTCAAACTCAGGTCATCATGGCAGTGTTATGTAACATATCAGGACTTTTGTCCCCTTTGCTGAACTCGGTGTGGGCATGGCTAGCACGTGTTGTATCCAGCTCATGGGGCAGGAGTTTGACAACACTGCACTAAATGAACTGTTGTAAGTCAAGCACATAACCAATTTCATAGCAAGTTAATTAACCACTGTATAAAACAGTATGTTTAAAGATTTACAGAAGTATAGAATACTGCATTTTAGATTATACTACAGTAGTTTTTTTAAAAAAGTAAATAAAAATAAAACTGCTCTAAGACATAACATGTCTTATAGGAGTGTTGCAATAAAACTGGTGTGGAATGGAAACTAAGAATTATGTAATTCTCCTGGGGTTTCTTTGAGAAAGAGCAGGATGTTAAAGTACAACAAATTTACTCTTTAGAGGAAGTTAACAATTAGCAATTGTAAAATGACACTTCTCAATTTTAAAAGTAGTCCTTAACTATTATATTCAGCATGGATTATCTTCCAGTACCTAATTCTTAGTTACAGACTGTTAGTTTGCAATGCTTCCCATTATAGTGATCATTTGCAGTGCTTCCCATTATAGTGATCATTTGCAAGAGAGAACAATATTAACATTCAAGTGCACAAAGTTTCTATTCACTCAACTAATAGTCATAAAAGGGAAATTCCAAGAATCTACCTAATAAGTATAGATTTGTTTAAACTCTGTATTTAAAAAGTACCAATATCCTCTAGATACTAATAAGAAACAAAATAAACCTGATTTATTAATGAATATAATGGGAATAGTGTTTTTCTGTACTGTAGACAAAAATAATTGCAATAATTGCTTGCAAAGATGGAATATATTCTCTCTTGCATGTTTGTTTTAGAATGCAAAAGAATCAACACTGCTGTACTGTATTGTATTTCATAAACTTAATATAATTATCCTTAATGCCATCTTAAACAGACATTTAGACAGAACACCGAATTTTGGTATGGAAGAAATCTATTATTTTGAAAAATCACATGGACCCTAATAGCTGAAAATGGAAGTTAAACTTAATCAAGTTTAGTTATGGAAGTGTATGGAAACTCAGCTTCTTTAAACAGTGGTCTTATTTGTATCCTTGGAGACACATCATTACAAATATATCCTTCAGTAATCTGAATTATTCAGTCTATTTCAGCTGTGCTGTGACTAAACACTGGATCTGACAACCTATTCCTTTACTATTCTTTAAAAAGTATGGGCAAAGCAAATGAACAGTAGCAACAAGAGTTTCAAATTACGGAACCATTCAAGATTTTACTATATATAAATCAACATGTTTATTAGTTTGTAAAGAGGTCAGTGGAAAGTGATTGGATAAACATTTTTTTAAAAAAAGTCTTAAGATCAAACAAGTATAATACAGGGTGTGATAATTTTTATCCAGAACATCTGATGATCATGTGAAATTCTTGAAAGAAAAAAATAACAACCAAACCAAATAACTGCAATTTTGAAATGCAAAATAATTTCTAAAATTACTGTAACATTTTATTAATTCCTGCTGATCTTACATTTAATACCGTATTTCTATACAAGAAGGCAACATAGCCAGTTTAATTTAGTTCTATTCTTATCATTTCTATTTTAATTCCACAATTACCCAAAATTTCAGAAATATCAGTTTGCAAAACTGGATGCAAAAATAATGGAACCATTATTTTAATGATATTGTCCTTCTAAAGTTTGGGCTTCTACAATAGTAAAGCAATTCATAGGGACATACTTATGAAACTTAATACTAGGAGTGAAAAACAGAACGTTGAGGGGCTTTGGTTCATGCATACACATAGGCTATCTATGTGTTCAAATTCCAGAGAAATAATAGTCAGTTTACTGTAGCATTTCTGAACTAGAACCGATGGTACCTATTTTTTTCAGCTCTTGCTGCTACAGTTTTGTGTTTCCAGATTATTTATCTCCAATAAAGGTGGATTTGATAAACATTAGTGGCCACTTTTCTAAAGAGTGCGTGGTCCGGACTGGAAACCTCGAAACGCTTCAATCTCTCGCTGTTCAGATTAGGTGGAAAAAAACCAGGTGCGATAGGAGAAATCTTAAGAAGGAAGCCGAGTTTCACCCCTGCCGAAGCCGGCGAGCGGCCTCCTGCCGCCTCCCGGGCCTACCTGCAGAGTGGTGATATGCTTGTCATTGAACTTGTTCTCACAGTAACGGAGTACTAAAGAAGTCTTTCCCACGCAGCCTTCCCCGAGCAGGACCACCTTGAAGGAGAAACTTCGCCCGCCGGCAGCAGCGGCAGCAGCGCCGCCGCCTCCCGCGCCCGAAGTGGCCGCTCCCGTCGCCATCCGCAGCGAAGTGACCGCCGCTCCCGCGGCCTCACATCGGCAAACCGCCGAAACCCGCTCCGCTCTGATACGGGGCGCTGAGCAGAGTCCAAGAGAACCGCAAAAGGAGAGGGGGGAAGGCCGCGCGGAGGAAGACTGCGAGGGGGAAGCAAACCAGAGACGAAACGGGGTGAGGGGGGAGGGAGAGACAGAGAGAGAGAGAGAGGAACCCCGAGCCACCCTCCTCCCGCACCGGGGCGTCTAGCTCAGCCTCCTTTCTAATGGCGTCTTCTTCTTCTTCCTCCTCCTACGTCATTCGACGGACGGTCACGCGACACGCGGTTGGCAGCCGACGTTTCCGCCTTCCGAGGCTCCGCCCGAAAAACCCAGAAGGGAGTAGAAACATAAGCAGATTCCCTTTAAGCGAGTTCAGGTGGAGATGACGCGGGTAACCGTGAGATCTCTTATAAGTGGGCGCGATAGGGCCACGGGGCCTGTGTCACTCTCATCTTTTTCTGTGGGGCTTTGGTACTAGGTGCGGAGTTTGCTATCGGCGGTAGAAGAGAAGGTGGACCGTTACTAAGTCGGCCTGCAACGTCCCTGCTTCTGAAGCAATGTTTCCTGCTCAGGGGTTACGCTTTCCCGCAGCCGTGATCTTTTTGTATTCATACTTGGAAAGAAAGTATGCAGGGCTTTGTTTCTATGAGATTTGCTTCTGGGCTTGGTAAGCTTGCAAAGAAGTTGCAAGTTTCAGAAAGTTTAGTCAAAATACGCACTACATCTTTTCGGCTTGCTACGAACGTTTTTTCTATAACTCCAGGAAGAACTTTGGGGTCCCTTCAAGGCTAACGTGTTGTAGTTAAATCAGATGGGGAAGATGTAGTAATTCTAAAGGACTGCGTGCGCATAGATTCGGGAACAGCGAAAAGGCAGGAAGAAATTAGTGCTGCTTTATAAGTAGCCGTTTACAAACAGTTGCTGATAAAATACAGATTATCTGCCATTTTTAGCGTTATAGGAACTCCTACACCATAGCCCCTATCAGGATGGATACATCCGGTGGCAAGAAAGGGAATCACATATTTCCTGTTTAAAGTTTTAGCAATTCTAGATGTGAAAATGGTAGGATCATGTCGAAGATATCTGTTCCTAATGTACTGCTTCTACCAACCTGATGCAAACAACAAAAATATGAAACAACTTTAACAATCGGAAAGTATGGGGAGAACATTTTCTAGGCTGCCAGCTGTCAGAACTAAAAGCTTTTCTGACTATCAGCCTGATATCCTGTGAAGTCAAAAACCTGAACTTGCATATAGGTGTGGTGTCTGCTTAGAATAATATGCAAATTCTTGTGGCTTATTCAGCAAACTATTTTAACACAGTATATTTGTCTCTGTATAAGTGCATTTAGGGACTGAGCAATGGAATTATTCAAAATTAGATTTTTTTTCCCCAACTCTTGTTTTACACATTTCTAGATCACTTTTTCTGTGAAGTTTTCCAGGCAGCTTGAAATATTAAAAAGTTTGTTAAAAACTATCAATTTTTCACACATTTCCTAGGATAATGAATCATAGCTACCTGTGTCTGATTATGTCCCTACAGATTCCTGAGAAGTTCTTATATTAAGTTTTCATTTTTATTAGAATGTTTTAATTCAAGGATGGTTGCAAGATTTGTATACATCAAACACTGTCAGCCTTGATGCTTATTTCTCAAGTGCATCTCATGCTATTACTTAATTTGTACAAATTTTAAAAATATGTTCATTTATCTGTTTGCATCAGTTCTTTTAAAATGAAATTCATGATCCAGCTAGGAAGACAAAGGCTGTATTTTAGTGATTTTTAAATAATGTAATTAGATATAATACGAAGGTACTGTAAAGTTGATATATATCCTTACCTTTTCCTTCAATTATGCCCATGTAACTTTGGAAAACATTTTTATATATTTCTAATGCTGCATATAGTGAAATAAGCTGAATGTGGTAGATATAGTGGTCTGTTCTACTGTGATTTCATGCAGACTAAGTGACCACTTGTTTTAATTTTGTTGGTTGAATAAATCATAATGGCTTTTCACATGATGCAGTGCTAAACATGGCTTCAATGTGATAATTAAGTTTAAATTGTACATATCTTTAATTTTTTTCCTAATGGGAAATACAGCTCTTACAAATGAAAACTAGGTACCCCAACTAACAGATCAAAAGCAAACCAAAGAACAGTTATCAAAAGTGAGTTGGCTGCAACATAGTTTAAAATTGTTAACAAGTTTCAAACTAAGTCTTGTTAAAGTTTACTTTAGAAAATTTAGGGTAGTTAATTGTTTAGTTCCCTCTTGTGTACTTTGAAGGAAAAGAAAAAAAAATCAAAGTGAAAAATTCTGATTCCAGATTAACTGCTACAGGAACTTTTATAGAAAGAATACTTATGACAAAGACTCATGATTCATGAACTCATGATATCCATCCATATTAATCTTCAGATCATGGTAAATCAAGGCACCATCAAAGGCTAGCAGCTGCCCAACTTTGAATGATCTTGAAAATCAAGTCAGACTGATTTGGATGAAAGATTTAATTCAAATTCCCAAAGCTGTAGCCTAGATTATGAGTGTCAGCAAAGATCTACAGCTATCAACATATTAATATCTAGATAATAGTACGGATTGAATTTGAATTTGTAGTTACCAAAAGAGTAGTTTGATTTGAGGGAGAGTTACCTTTGACAAGGTAAATCTATTTCTGTGGGAAAAAAATCTGTTTCCCTAAAAGGAGATTTAGAGCTGCCTAAGCTTAGGCAGGAATGGTCTCCCATGTTGCACCAGAAATATAGTATGTTAGAATTTCTTATCACATCTTTTAGCTATGGAATCAATTTTTATAATGGGGAAGTGGGGTTGGTGCAAACATAATTTTTCAAAACAATGCTGCTTGCTTCTAGATAAGCAAGGAGTTTGGGGGTGTAAATATTTTTGACTAAAAATATTCAATCGTTGTCAGTCACATATGCCTTCAGGCTGATATCCTAAATTCAGGACAAAGAGGATGTATATTGCAAACTAAATGGATTTTCAAATACTAATGTGTCTTATTTGGCTATAATGAGATTTCTCATTTTGGATTTTTCATACTGCCAATTGGAGCATAAAGAAACCGAAAGGTGGTGCTGTTCCCATTTTGTTCAATCATTATTGAACAAAACATTTTTTCATGTTTAAAATGACAGCTTGTGCAATATTAATGAAAATTCAGATTGCAATCAAATACAATACAAATTCAATAATTGTAATGTATAGTGCAATGGATTTTTAATGCTCTTATAGCACTGTATATCAACATTCGTATGGGATGGAATGAGCAGTGATTTCTTCTAAACAAATAGAACTTGAAATGTACATGACAAAGTCTTACACCAGTATTTGCCTATATAATCCAGTTTTACACATGATTGAAAATTACATCAGGTAACTTTCTGAAATATCTAACAGGGTAGCATTAAGCATTTGTATTTCTTTGCCTAGTTGTTTAATGACACAGTACACTGGAGTATGGTTACTGTTTCAGCTAATACAGAAAAAAAAATCTTAGCCAAAATAATCACATACATACGAAAAGGTCAGCTTCAAAGATTGAGGTAATGATGTAATGCCCTGTATATAGCATTATTCCCGTGTTTTAATGTTTTGTGCCACTATCATAATTTCTTTTGTTCAAATATATTAAAATCTCTCTTGTGTATTACTTCTAATAATTACATTTATTTTTAGATCACAGTTGTCAGTCTATGATCCTAGTTGTTGCCGGACTGTAACTTGCACTGTCTTTACCTTTGGCAATGTTCAATTTGAGTTAGTGGGAGGGACAGTTCAATTCTTCCATCTGCAGATTGAAGATTTTTCATAACATGGTTTAAACAGTGAAAATGGGCTGCAGGGAAACAAGAAACTGATACAAATTAGCATTTTATCACTAATTAAAAATGGAAAAGCTACAAAAGGTTGTTTACAAATAAACCACTCAGAATTATACAAACCAGTATGGATGCATTTGACATAAATCATTTTACACATGTATAAGTAGAATTTTAATTGAAGTGCAATACAAAGATATGCATTATGAACCTTTATTCTTTTGGCAGGTGATGCTTATTTAGGTATTAATCAAATTTATATAGGCACTCTTCACAAACTGGGCAGTGTATAAACAAATAACAGATATAAAAATAAGCAATATAAAATCCATATTAAAATAGAAATTATAAAAGCAAATGTATCAATCCTAAGCAAATGGCGGATAAGAATAGGCGCCTAACAAAGGGGCCATTTGAGCTTATCTCTGGTTTCCTTGCAGCTCCATGACTGATTACATCAACAGGTCTTGAGGGACTTTCAAAATATCAAAAGGAGCTAATCTAATTCATACTGTCACCATGCCTTTACTAACTCCCAAATTTCTATAGTGTTTGTTGCCAATGCTGTATTTCCTTTACTCGCAATCATGGAAAATCTTGGAGGGTGTGAATGGCTAGGAATGGAGCAGAAATGCATGCATAGTAACAAGTTAAGTATGGTTCATTGCAAAATACGTATACATGACTTTGTGTATTTTGACCAAACATGAACGTGGACATCAGTCCATTTAACTATATGCTAGCATTGTGAAATCCCTTAAATTCTATTTTATAAGACAAACTCTTAACTGCTAGTTTCTACTTCCTCACTACAGCAGATAGATTACTGCAGAGAAAAATGGTCACATTTTTTTGGACTCTATGATCACATGTATTTGTATGTGTGTGTGTTTCAGTGCAACTAATCTCACAGAACACTCAGATTTATATTTAAAATAGTATAAATTGGATTCATCACAAAGTTTTGACACATATTATGGGAAATATGTGATACAGGAATGCTCAAACTCCATTGTGCAAAATACATGTACAAGATTTTTAGGTTGTATTTTTTAACCAAGCATAAATGACAATAGTGTAGCCTGCAATAAATAAAACTATGAGATAATGTTCTAACAAGAGTCCTGCCAGCTTGTCTAGCCAGAGTAAGAGTAGAGTCTGGCAGCAACATTGTGTACTAACTCATTCCTTGGATCAGGCTGTTCCTTTGACAGCCTTTATACTCATAGCAATAGCTCTGCTAGCAGCCAAACCTGCTCCTGAGCACAGCTTAAGGCAATCCTACCAGGATTGAGGCTCTCCAGCAGTCTCAGGTTACACCTATTCCAAGGGCAGCAGTTCCTTGTCATTTGTTGCTTAAAATAATGCCTATTAAATTTAGAAAACCATGGAATAGTTTTGAATGAGGAATATCTATTACTGTTTAGCAAAAAGTAAACAATAGTAACATACTATTTTTGCTTACATTTGTTACATTAATTATAAAACTGGGATGTATAAGTTTGCATATTATAGCATATTTCATCAGTGTTAGTGTAACAGCTTATTTTTATTTGCTCTTTTTATGAGAAATAGGATTATACAATGTTTTAGATCCAGTCTCTTTCACCTGGAAATACTGAAATATTTTCATTAACTTAAAACATGATTTCTGTAATTCAATGATAATGCCTTTATAAAAATCATTAACTTTTTAAATTTTGAGGCAAAATTAAAGGCTCTGTAACTATGTTTATACTAGGTATATATTTTACATCGTGGCGACCAAAACTGAATGCAGTATTCCAAGTGTGGCCTTACCAAGGCATTATAAAGTGGTATTAACATTTCATGTGATCTTGATTCTATCCCTCTGTTTATGCACCTAGAACTGTGTTGGCTTTTTTGGCAGCTGCTGCACACTGCTGGTTCATATTTAAAGGGTTGTCCACTAGGACTCTGAGATCCCTCTCACAGTTACTACTATTGAGCAAGGTACCACCTATACTGAACCTGTGCATTTGGTTTTTCTTGCCTAAATGTAGAACCTTATTTTTTTCACCATTGAATTTCATTTTGTTAGATAGCGCCTAATGTTAAAATCTGTCAAGATCCTTCTTTATCATAAGCCTATCTTCTGGAGTGTTGGCTATTCCTGCCAGCTTGATGTCATCTGCAAATTTGATAAGTACCCTATCTATTCCCTTTGTCCAAGTCATTGATGAAGATGTTGAAGAGTACTGGGCCTAAAACAGAGCCTTGGGGTACTCCACTGCAAACTTCCCTTCATGTAGATGCAGTTCCATTGAGGACTACAAGTTGAGTGCGGTTGGTCAGCCAGTTACGAATCCATCTGGTGGTGATGCTGTCTAACCCACATTTTTCTACTTTATCTAGTAGTAGGTTATGGTCTACTTTATCGAATGCCTTACTGAATCCAAGTAAATTATATCGATAGCATTCCTCTGGTCGACTAATTTTGTCACTTTGTCAAAGAATGCAGTAAAATTAGTCTGGGATGATCTGGTTTTAACAAACTCATGTTGGCTTTTGGTTATTATTTTATTTGCTTCTAGGTGTTCACTGATTTGTTGCTTGATTATCTTTTCCAGAATCTTTCCTGGTATTGAGGTCGGGCTGATAGGTCTGTAATTTCCTAGATCTATTTTTTTCTCTTTTTGAAGATGGGAGCTACATCAGCTCTTTTCAGTCCTCTGGCAGTTCCCCGGTGTTCCAGGATCTTTGAAAGATATAGTTCAGCCCTGACCTCATGGTATGAGATGTGTGTTCATAAACATTCATGAGTTTAAAAATGAGAGAAGTGGGTATCTTCAAATGGAAAGACAAAAATCTGTGTCTGTTAGTCAACTCAAGTGAAAGCTTAAGCAAAATTAACCAGCCTGGTTCTTCAGTAGTTCTTAATCTAGTGCTGCAGTGGTTAAAATGTAATATTGCAGGCAAACTCTTCCCACAGCCTGGAGTTCAATCCTGATATTTTCAAATTGTGGTATTGGAGAAGACTTAAGAGTCTTCCCTGGACTGCAAGGACATCAAATCAGTTAATCCTAAAAGAAATGAACCTTGAGTGTTCTTTGGAAGGACAGATACTAAAGCTGAAGCTCAAGTACTTTGACCACCAGATGAGAAGGGGCGCTGGCTTCCCTGAGATGCCCTTTCTCAGGATAGAAGAATAGAATAGAAGAATTCTTTATTGGCCAAGTGTGATTTGACACACAAAGAATTTGTCTTGGTGCAAATGCTCTCAGTATACATAAAAGATACATTCATCAAGAATCATAAGGTACAACAATGATAGTCATAGGGTACAGTGAGCAATCAAATCATACTAGGAAACAGTCAATATAAATTGTAAGGATACAAGCAACAAAGTTACAGTCGTATAGTCACAAGTGGGAGGGGATGGGTGATAGGGAGTGATGAGAAGATTAATAGTAATAATAGTGCAGACTTTGTAAATAATTGGACAGTATTGAGGGAATTATTTGTTTAGCAGAGTGATGGCGTTTGGGGAAAAAACTGTCCTTGTGTCCTTTGCGAGCTGTTATTTTTCTTCTTCATTGGTATTGTGCTAGACTGGGCTTTTATAATTCACTTTTCAAAATTTCTGCATTAAGGAGGGATTTTTCTCCTTGATCTGATGTGCAGAGCTCTATAGCATTGTTTTGAGGCTAGGAGTTGAAACAGTTTATATCCGGGATGTGAGGGGTCTGTAAATATTTTCACAGCCCTCTTTTTGACTGGGCTGCTGGTGGTGGCAGCAAGGCCAGATGACTGGGGCAGCCTGCATACTCACCTGAACGTGGTTGCAGTGAAAATGGTGCAGAAATGCACCCAAAAGTTCAGCTGGGTGAGAACTCCAAATCCTGCGATCTAGCTGTAAGGTGCTGCAGCTGCAATTGGCTTCGCCAGAGTTATCTGGGTGAGCCAAGTCTCGCACATTCTACTAATGGCGGCAGCTGGATTGCTTGAGGAACCCCCCCCCCTCAATGGGAGGGAATCCTGCCATCTAATGTGTTCCCCTTCTGTGTGGCCTTGATAAGGGTGATGCAGTGGTGGTTCGGGGGAAGCTGTGGCTTCAGCAGAGTAATTAATGAAATCTGGAGACAGCGAACTGAAAGAGCCTCGCTAGGAAGCCTGTCGCCCAGGTCCCCTGCAAACCTGTCTCCTTTGAAGAATCCACACTTCTCTGATTGATGTCTTCTGAAAAATACTGAGCAATCTTTATGTCTTTATAGGGCCAAGACTGAGTTGTAACTGGGGTCCTGACCATTGGCGGAGACACGTGGCAAAGATTGATGACTCAGTCTCTGGTGTGGATTCTCGTGTGTGGATTCTCCAATTAGTATGCTGGAGAAAAAAGGATTCATTGAAAAAAAAAAACTCAAGTTGGAAAAGATTGAAGGCAAAAAGAGAAGGGGATGGTAGAGGATCAGATGGTTAGATAATGCCATTGATGCAATGAACATCGTATTTTGGCAAACTCCAGGATATATTTCAATGTTGAACTTGTTCAGGATGTTCTTCATTATTTGACTCTTAATTAATGCAAAGTGAAATAGAAAATAATTCTTGACTTTTAAATTGTGTTAAAATGTCCATTTTTTATGATAATTTTCTTTTATGTAATGATTCTTAGTAGCAAGAGTTTCCACTTTTTAGAATCCTAGCTAAGGCATTAAGTTAATCTTATAAACCAAAATGATATCAAAGTTGTATGATTTTTCTCAATGTAACATCAGTGTTGTTTCTGTAATGATTAAACAAAACAGATTGAATGCCATTTTAAAGTCATTTTTATTTGAACATTTTTATAAGAGCCTCATTTGGACACATTTTCTACATGTATTTTCAAAAAAGATGCCTACTGCTGTATTTATCGTGATGTATATAAATAGATCGAGGCACAGAAAATATTTCAGTTTACGTTTTTCTCCCCACCTCATACATTTCCATTAAATATTGTATTTCCCATTTTTCTTATTTGTAATTTGTTCACAATTTTTCACTGATATCTATAATATTTTAACAGATCTTCATCAATCCAATCAATTTCTTGGGTTGCATTAAAATTTTGTTATTTATTTTGCCACTACCAACAAATACCCACATTTTCAGATGCTTCAGAGAACATTAGTATAACACTAGGAGTCAGTGCTGTATTCACCTTATTATGCCATGTATTCCAGTGTCTATATTACAGAAATCTGTATATTAATTTTTGCAGAAATTCCCAGTGTCCTATATTACATATGTACATACTGTGTTGTTTTAATCAGTTTCTACAAATGGTTCTTCTAATTTGCTTTATGCACACTCCTTTTTAATAGGAATTCTTGTCTACAGTTGTAACTGATAAGAAAAACAATTGAAAACAGTTTCTACACAGTATTAAAAATTGTCTGTAGACATAAGCCTCTGTGAAGCAGCCATCAACTTACCTTTTCTTCCTTTAAGATTAGCGTAAAATTAAAAATTCTAGTATCTGATATATATAAAATGAAAATATAAGTCTATGGAAAATGGATCTACTAGCAAATAAACAAATTTTCCATTGCATTTGTAACATAACTTGCTAATATACTTTTAAAAAATTATACAAGAAAAAGAAATATGTAATTTATCAGTAAGAGTTGCTTTCAGTTAAATTGAATTTCACTTTTGGCCCTATCTTTATGAAGAAATAAACATATCTATTCAGATATCAGTGGTAGGTTATTACAAGCTTTGATTTAAAAAGTAACATCCATCTCAAAGACCAAACAGATTTTGAACAAATATAAGTATTTGTTCCATATGCTAGGATAAAACTATAGCTAATAACTACAGAGAGTGGCCAAAAGCATACATTCTTGTTTTTAAACATAATATTTTAAACCCAATAAATTAAAGTTTAAACTTTAAGCACCAACAGGTTAGTACTAGGTTTCATATCATACATATTTTAAAAAATATTTTAACAGCAAAAAGCAAACTTGTGATTGTATTGAAGGCTGTACCTAGAGTGGTCAGTTCATTAGCCATAGTACAATAGGTCCCTACAAAAAAATAGATTTCAGAGTAATGTAGAAAGTTTAGCATTTAGTTTAGTCACCAGTCACTAGACCAAGATCCTTTACTTGTTCGGGTAGCTGTAATGGCATTCTATCCACAGGTTATTTTAGTCTTTCCAGTTCTCATTTGCCTAATAAATTATGGAGAATGAAGTGTAAACAAATTCTATCGTAACAACTCAAGTGGGAACTATAGCCTTACATAAAAAGCAATATTAAATCAGGATTTCCTCTCTTCCTGTCTGCCTTAGCTACCTAAAACTGCTGCAGGAAGTATTACTTTAATAACCTAGTGATTCCTCATACTTTCAGAACAGTTGCAGGAATGTATTCCAGTCCAGAATTATGAAGACTTTTGGTAGAAAATCTTTTAGGTCACAGCTTGTTTGAAGAAAAAAAATGCAAGTCAATACTTGTCTTCACCCCCTTGGCCAAAATCCCCATGCTATTCCTGGCAATAACAAAGCAATGACTACAGAGGAGAAGAGATTCACTGCATTGTTATCCAGGATTGGTTTACCAGAAATGTGTGTTGCATTTTCTGTCTGATGGTTGACAACCATTCCAGTACATTTATCAAAACCTGAAGAAGCAGTAAGAACAGCATGTTAACCAAATGGAGAAAATAGTCTTCAATAACATAAAATGGCATCAAATACTGTATATATATTTCAATGACCAAACATTAAAACCATTGTGAAGGCCTTAATTTTACTTTTATTGAAAACAATATTTAAACACAATGCTTGTTTAAAAACTGGTGTTCCTTATTTTTCATCAGGAATCAATCATTACAAGAAATTTAAGGCTAGAATATTTATTTATGGTCAACAATGACAGTGTTGACCATAAATAAATAAGCCGTAAGCCGTAAGATTAATATTCTACAGTAGCATTGTAACCCACAACAGCAGTGAACAAAATTCAGCCACTTTTCTAGAGTTCATATGTGACTTGCCTGCTAAAAGAACTTCTTCTAAATACTTACATCAATTATTAAGATCAAAACTAAGATCTGTGTCTGAATAGAAAGGATAAGATTTCTGAATACTGGAAGATTAAGGGCAACTGATTTAACTTTTACAAGAGACAGATTTATTATTGAAGAAACATGCGATTAAACCACTTCTGTTAATTGTGAATTTTGTCATTCTCAAGGTAAGTTTTCCAGGTAAGAGTTTACTTCATTTTGAGATAGCTATTGACAAACTGTGAGATTTATTAATAGTGGAAGATGGAACGCTAGCCATCAGAGCAACAAATGATTGAAAAAATTGTATCTGAGGATAAGATTGCAGACAGTGTAGACTGTAATCCTATATATACTTTTTTCAAAAGCAGCTCTGTAACACTCCACTAACTTTTGATCTCAATTTATTCCATATCAGACAGGGGAAAATCGGTTTATTTAAGATTAAACAATGTCTAAACATGAAGGGAACTAATCTGTTGTTGTGTAACTGTTTATATGCATGTTGGTTAGCCAAGAAATTTATAAATCTCAATTTTATGTTATCTGAATGTTGTAGGTAGTAGGGCTGCACAGAGCTTTGGATCTGATTGCAATTAAAAATTTTGGAGTGCATGAAAGTGCTCATGGACAGCCTGTCTACAAGTCTTAAAGTAGCATCTATACAAGTCCAAAAAAGTCATTGATTCATGAAAGCAGGTAAGTGCTTTGTTTCCATTCTCATTAGAATATTTTAATAGTTTAGATTTAGGAAGAACATCAACTCCCCCTCCCTCAAATGTTGATAAGACTCTCATAACTTGCAGCTAAGTTGCTCACCTTCAGTAAAATGCTTGTTAAGAATTTTTCAGCATTGGTCTGTATTATCTAATGTTAACTGAAATATACTGCATATAATAAAATAGAAATATCAACTAGTATTTCTAATTTATTTAATATAAAACATAAAAAATATTTAAGATAAACTTACTCTATGGTTATCAAACCTACATGTTCTAAATCAGAGGTGTCAAACTGGTGGACCATGAGTCAGATGCATCATGCGCAGGCCACACCCACCCCAGCTCTACGAAGGTGAAAAATGTCACGAAACATCATGTGATGGCAACCTGATGCGAGTTGGACACCTGTGTTCCAAATGATAAGATTACACTACTTTTCTACTAATCTAAAGATTTATTAAAAAAAAACTTACCACTGTACTGCATTGTTGCTCCTAAGTAAGAATCAATGATAGAGCCTAGTAAACCAGCAGAGCCACCAAACACAATAATTGGCCATTGTGGAGCAGATATATCCAAATCATTCACAAAAATCAATTGGGAAATGAAGTAAGCCATGCCAACGAATGTGCCTCCAAGCAGACTTGAAATTAAACCCACTAAAGTAACACCTCCATTAGTACCTAAAATAAATGAAACATCACAAAATTAGCATGCTAAATGTTTAAAATTTGCATTACATACAGCATAATATAAATTTGCACCTGACATATTGCATGTGTTTGGACAATATCATCTTATTTTAAATAAAATAACAATATCCATCTTTGTTCTTTTTGCAGCACACAAACGAGTAAGACAAAAAGGAGAATCCCAGTAACCCTTAATCCAGTTTAAACAAACTTAGCAAATACCATGTGCCACCACTGGTGCAGCATTCTTGCTGAATCCACTTAATTAAAGAACTTGGAACAAACCTCAACTTTTCTCTTCCCAGAAATGCACTGTTAATACTGATACCAACCATACTCATAAGTCAACTTCAAACAACATTCCAATCAGTGCTCACTTCAGTGACCAGATTATCATATTGTACACTGCTCAAAAAAATAAGGGAACACTTAAATAACACAATGCAACTCCAAGTCAATCACACTTTTGTGAAATCAAACTGTCCACTTAGGTAGCAACACTGATTGACAATCAATTTCACATGCTGTTGTGCAAATGGAGTAGACAACAGGTGGAAAGCATAGGCAGTTAGCAAGACATCCCCAATAAAGGAGTGGTTCTGCAGGTGGTGACCACAGACCACTTCTCAGTTCCTATGCTTTCTGGCTGATGGTTTGGTCACTTTTGAAGCAAATCATATGGTCATCAGTCCAAATCCAGGTTCTCCAATGGTTTTTAGGCATACAAATTTTTTTTATTTAAGAGCTGCCCCATCAAATTATAATTGCAAACATCTGTAATGGAATCTGCATCAGTAGTCTTAAGAAAGGAGAAAAGGGATGCTGCCTAGGAAAAAAATGTTATAATTTCAGATTTTCAAGAGTCTGTTAATGTAGCCTTACAATAAAGTAGAATTAGCTCATGTAATTCTGTTTCCTATCTGATTTACCTGGAAGGACTGACAATTGGCCAATTGTATTTTTGCATCTATTGTATTTTTTTATACATTTTGGCCAATTGTATTTTTGCATCTATTATTCAAATACATGGTAACTGGGAAATAGAAGGTAAAGGTCCAATTGATACAAGTCTTTCAGGCCAAATTCAAGACTAAGCAAGCTGCACCCAGTGGCTGAGTTTATACATCATGCTAAATCATGGTTTAGTTCAATATGGATAAACCATGGTTTTGTTCAATATGGAATCTAGCCAATTATGGTTTGTATAATAAACTATGGTTGCTAAAACAATGTTTTAACATTAATTAAACAAAGACCACAGAAAAAAATGTTGAGAGACTACTACCACTCATTCAGCTGAGATAATTTTGAAATTCAAGCTCACCTACAGGAACTTTTTTCCAGGTTGTTATTAGCCGAGGTTCATGACCCATGACAGTGCCAATTTCTGAAGCCCAGGTGTCCCCAGCACAGCAGGCCAAAGCACCCAGTAATGATAGACACATCCAGGATGCTGTATATTGTTTAGAGAAATCTACTGGAATTTCACCTGGTCCATTTTCAATCATATATAGCAGAGCCAATTCTGCAGGTACACCACCATTGCAAAATACTTGCACCCAATTTCTTTGTCCACCTGTGTACAAACAGAGAAGCTATAAGCTGTTAAGAGGAAATAAATATTTAGTAGCTTGGGGAGTATGCACTTGGAGAAAAATTTATTAATTTGCTTATGTCAAATCATTAAAGTTTTCAATTTTAACACAAAGCAAAAATTAATACAAAATTATTAAATTGTTTACATACATAAATCATTAGAAATAGGATGTAAAATATTTATTTGTGATTTAGCCCACAGATGCAATCCAGTAGATATTGGTGATTAAATACACTGCTCAAAAAAATAAAGGGAACCCTTAAACAACACAATGTAACTCCAAGTCAATCACACTTCTGTGAAATCAAACTGTCCACTTAGGTAGCAACACTGATTGACAATTTCACATGCTGTTGTGCAAATGGAATAGACAACAGGTGGAAAGCATAGGCAGTTAGCAAGACATCCCCAATAAAGGAGTGGTTCTGCAGGTGGTGACCACAGACCACTATGCTTCCTATGCTTTCTGGCTGATGGTTTGGTCACTTTTGAATGCTGGCAGCGCTTTCACTCTAGTGATAGCATGAGACAGAGTCTACAACCCACACAAGTGGCTCAGGTAGTGCAGCTCATCCAGGATGGCACATTAATGTGAGCTGTGGCAAGAAGGTTTGCTGGGTCTGTCAATGTAGTGTCCAGAGCATGGAAGCGCTACCAGGAGACAGGTCAGTACATCAAGAGACATGGAGGAGGCCATAGGAGGGCAACAACTCAGCATCAGGACCGCTACCTCCACCTTTGTGCAAGAGGGACAGGAGAAGCACTGCCAGAGCCCTGCAAAATGACCTCTAGCGGGCCACAAATGTGCATGTGGCTGCTCAAACTGTCAGAAACAGACCCCATGAGGGTGGTATGAGGGACCGACGTCCACAGGTGGGGGTTGTGCTTATAGCCCAACATCGTGCAGTATGTTTGGCATTTGCCAGAGAACACCAAGATTGGCACATTCGCCACTGGTGCCCTTTGCTCTTCACAGATGAAAGCAGGTTCACACTGAGCACATGTGACAGATGTGACAGGGTCTGGAGATGCCATGGAGAACGTTCTGTTGCCTGCAATGTCCTCCAGCATGACCGGTTTGGCAGTGGGTCAGTAATGGTGTGGGGTGGCCTTTCTTTAGGGGGCCACACAGTCCTCCATGTGCTCACCAGAGGTAGCCTGACTGCCATTAGGTACCGAGATGAGATCCTCAGACCCCTTGTGAGAACATATGCTGGTGCGGTTGGCCCTGGGTTCCTCCTAATGCAAGACAATACTAGACCATGTGACTGGAGTGTGTCAGCAGTTCCTGCAAGGCGAAGGCATTGATGCTATAGACTGGCCCGCCCATTCCCCAGACCTGAATCCAATTGAGCATATCTGGGACATCATGTCTCGCTCCATCCACAACACCACGTTGCACCACAGACTGTCCAGGAGTTGGGGGATGCTTTAGTCCAGGTGTGGGAAGAGATCCCTCAGAAGACCATCCGCCACCTCATCAGGAGCATGCCCAGACATTGTAGGGAGGTCGTACAGGCACGTGGAGGCCACACACACTACTGAGCCTCATTTTGACTTGTTTTAAGGACATTACATCAAAGTTAGATCAGCCTGTAGTGTTTTTTTCCACTTTAATTTTGAGTGTAACTCCAAATCCAGACCTCCATGGGTTGCTAAATTTGATTTCCTTTGATTATTTTTATGTGATTTTGTTGTCAGCACATTCAACTATGTAATGAACAAAGTATTTAATAAGAATATTTCATTCATTCAGATCTAGGATGTCTTATTTTTGTGTTCCCTTCATTTTTTTGAGCAGTGTATATTTTTCAACCAACTCTACTTGCAACTTTCCAAAGACCACAAAAAGTGGCCTCTAACTGTGCTGGCTTATAAAAAAGTTTCCCTCATTTTTCACAAATGCTTTCTTATTTCAAAAATACAATTCCTTCCTTTCAATAGAATCCTGTTCCCCAAGAAAATATTTCCAGGATCTTGTGGATTGATAGGGAAAAAGTGAAGTGGGAAAAAACAGCTTCTTCCTACCCCAATCCAATCTAAGCATTACACCATTCTTTCCCTAAAATAAGGGGAAATCATCATTATGAAATTTCTTAAAACTAAAAGCTTACCTTCTTTGTATTCTGAATCTATTCGTTTTTTTACTTCTCCTTTCCACTTGGTGAGTTTGGAAGAAGTAATAAAAAACATGAGCATGGAGGTAAAAAAGCTGTAATTTGCAACAGTGAGGATAAATCCAACAATTAAACCTGAAGGGAGAGGGAAAGTTGGAGAAAGAATTGCCATTTACTTTTTGAAATCATTTTCTTCCAGAAATTTAATTATTTGACTTTTAAAAAGTATATAGCATCAACCTACATTGAAATAATAGTCCAATAATTTTGTTTTGTGCATATTATGCAAGTTCAAGCAATCTTGCAGGAAGAAAACACCATGTAGTTAGTAACAATATCAAAAAGAATTACAAAACAATTGCAGTATGGAATACTCCTATTCAGTTTTCTAACCAGCCATAATCTTGTTTTATAATATTCTACTACATTCTTCTATGGTACTGAACATACTCTTTGAAAGTATTGGACAATAAGATCTACAAATTCAGTACATGCAGTATTTTTACATAATTTGGGAGTAAACTAAGCTAACTCCCCTGTGTTTCTGCATTCCATTTGTAATGGTCTAAACACAATCATTCCAATTATTATGCCCATTAATTATTCTACCTTATCTTGATTGGAGGAAAGCAGTACTACACCTTTAGTTCTGTTCCTATCTCTCTTCAGACCTGTTGCTTCTACTTTTATACTTTAGAACATTCTGGTAATATGACTGGAACAATATCATCCATTCATAATCCAGGTATCTGAAGATATGTTCATATCAATCTTTCTTACATACCGTACTACATTGCATGCTTCTGATAGAATCTGGTATGTCTCCTAAATTCCTTTTTTCTCAGTATTCCAAATTTTATTATAAATGCTAAATTCATACAAACTGTCATAAATACCATAAATAAATGAAATAATTCATATTCCCCACTCCTCCCATGTAACTTAAAACTGTAGGTCATCTTGAAGAGGCAGAGTGGTATAATCAAGATTGGTTTCTGTTAAATAAATTAGATGAAACTTGCTAAGAATCATAATTAAATTATGAATTCCACAAAGAAAAGATTGCACAATAATGATCAGGCATGGAGATAGCAAATTTTTCAGGGGTAAAAATCCATCAAATTATTACATTCTGCTATTCAATATAGACCAAGCATCCTCCTCACTCAAATTATGTGAGGTTAGATGCTCCAAATACTTTTGAAACTTCTTTCCTCCCTTAAGCTTTTTAGCACAGTATTTCTAGTATATAGATAATTTTCTTGACTGTACTAATAATTAGTATGACTACATTATTAAACTATTTTGAATATGCTAAAACATACAAATAAAAATTATTACATGGCTGCTGTAGTAATCTACTGCAATAACTTTTATTGACCTGTTCTGATATCAGATATCAGAAGAAATATCAAATTTGTTCTAAAAGCACCCCAGTATCTTATTTGTGGTTGATCAGACATAGGATCCTAAGATTCCTCAGACTATTATTGATATTTAGGGGTATAGGACAAATTAATTGAATATGTATTAGTACACACACACATACATACATATACTTACATGTGCACACATATCACTTATCAGAGGTAACTGATACCAGATGAAATCTGATCCGTGTATATGTGTGTGTACATGTAAGTACAGATACACACACACACACACAAATGTAATATATTTGTTATGAGTTACTCATTATTTGAATAACTCTTCTGTTTACATTAATTACATAATTTGAACATAAATAGCCACTCAGGTAATGAGTAATTCATAACAAATTCAATTCTATGGAGCCCAGCATAACCCTAGATTAGATATTACATGAAGTGTAAAGGAAGTTTGCATAGATTTAGAGACAAGCCATCTCCTGAATTTTACTTTATTTTCCATCCAGAATGCAGAAGAGAATTTGCCAAATGATACATCAAATAATAAATAATTTATATATATTTATCACTGCAAAGTGATGGGAACAAATTGTTACCAAAATAAGAATAGAATATTATTTTAACTGGAAGCTTGCACATGCAAGTAACTTTTTAAAAGAGCATAATGACAATAAACAACACATCTTAATGCCAAGTTGAAAGGTGACGGAAAATACTTACATCTCAAAAATCTATGCATACAACCAAAATTAAGAGATAAAGCCATACCTCCTATTGCTCCACCATGATCAAGACTCTTTCTCCTAAATCCTCGTGAAGCAATTATTAGCGGGATCAAAATTGAAAAAAGCCAGCGCCATGGAGAAATTGGCCGCAAGCTACCTAAAAAGTATGTTAAAAACAGTACACAATGTCAAGACCAATATTCTATTGTACAAGCCATAATGATTGTTAAAACTGTTAAAGAGTAAAAGCAGTTTTCATTCTTTTTTAAGTGACATACACTTGAAATTGTATCACTTTATATTCAAGTACAGTAAAATATTCTGATGGGATAGAGGAACAGTTAGGTTCTTTGAAAAACAAAACTCTAATGGCAATGGGCCAATTGAAGAAATACCCTGTAAGGCAGGGGTCCCAACCCCTGGTCTGCAGCATGCCAGCAACCAGGCCATGCAAACAAGTGAAGCCCCATCCACGGAATGCAGGCAGCATGCAAAACCACGCCCCCTCTGGTCCATGGAAAAACCCCTTTTCCATGGAACCGGTCCCAAAAGTGTGAAGGCTGCTGCTGTCCGACATAAAGTGGAAGTAATATTATATTACCCTTTGTGGAATCTAGAAACATTTTGAATTCACACATATTTTTCATTCACATCCCTTAACAGCCAAAATGTTCTTATTTACTTACCTATTGATTATACTAACTTCCTGGCAGTTTATAATCAAACAAAGTACATAAAATCATAACAGCCCCCTAAAAAAGCAACTCTACATTTTCAGCAATCAAATGTGCTACGATAAAACTCTGTCATGACTGCAAGTGGAAAACTATAAGGGACAGTGCCATCCAGAACTCTGGAGACCAGTGTTAAGCATAGGGGCAACGCATGAAAAAAAAAAACCCAACATATTTTAGCCCCTTTGCTGATTTCATTTGAATGGCTGGATTCTCAAGATGGCCTTCCGGACCTAAATGAACTGATCAAGTTGGTTCTGCCTTAAGCAGAAGGCCCAGCCAGTAGCTAGAGACTGAGCCATAAAGACTATGCACCTTAAAAGCAGCATTTTGAATTGAGACCTATGTGACACAATGGTTAAAATGCAGTATTGTAGGTTGACTCTGCCCACTGCCAGGAGTTTGATCCTGACCCACTCAAAGTTGACTCAGTCTTCCATCCTTCCAAAATCAGAGGACCCAGATTGCTGGGAACATGTTTTACTCTTTTTTCCATAGCCTCCTTAACATAATTTCCCCTCTATTTTAGACTACAATATGCTTAATGAATTTGAAATTACACTGTGCTTTGTAAGCCTTATGAAAGACAACAAAAAGTAAATGCATACTAGACCACAAACATTGCATCTTGGATTCCAAACATACCAAATGTAACACTATCCCTTTTCTTTGAAGAAGCTTAGGAAATCATACCCTGTCTAATCGCTTTCATTTTATTTATGCAACAAACCAGTTTAGACTATTGGCTAATATATGTTACCATTGTATAGAAGTGTTTCTCACTTTTCCAACTTTAAGTTGGGTAAGGAATTTAGGGAGTTGGTATCCACACATCTTAAAACTGCTAAAGATGAAAACACTGATTTTGAGGTCCCACATCATCTGAAATTACATTGCCAAATCTGTTGGCAAAAGTTATTTTAATTGATAGATATCACTGTGACATACGGATGACAGTATTTTAATTACGAACAAGTATTTTTTTCTCAAAATACCAGCTACACACTCACAGCTTTTATTATTTTTATAAATAATTCAAGATGATGAACATACCTAATTGTCAAGCAAATAGGAGGAAGGAGTATCAGTTATAATAAATTATTGACATGATATATTCTGAAGCATCTGAATGTGAACTCATATTTAGAATATATGATTCTCTCAAATACATTATAATATTTCTAGTTACTATCAATTAAACCACTAGCTATACATATATTTCAAGTTTTAAAGTTCTTAAAATATATAATTTTTAATATTGTGAGTGGTTGAATGTATTTGATAAACTTCAGTAGTCACCTAAAATATTTCAGTTATAGAATTATACGGCAAAAGTGTGCTTACATATCAACATTAGCTATTACAGGAATGCAATAAACGAACATTTCATAAATATCTAATGACTTTAAAAATTTACCATAATATGTGCTTGCAGTCATGGACACAATCCAGAAAGACAAAGAAATACATATTAGGATACTCAAAATGATGATGTTTGTTATCATTTTGAAGTAATCTTTATTGAAATCATTCCAGGAATGAAACAACATGGAAAATCCAGAAGTGATAACCTGTGTATAGAAAAAGGCAGAAAATGTTTAGACTGTTCAGATAAATAAAATATATATTTTTAGATAAAATATATTGTTTATATAAAAAAATATATATCAAAAATCATGGAAAGTCAGAAAGAATGAACTAAATTTCCATGAGAAACACATTTCCATGGGAGGAATTTTGTTACCTTCATGGAGATAAAGGAAATATCTGTGTGCAAATCTGCCCAGTTAAAATATGCTTTAAGTGTTTAATGGGACAACTATTCAGATTTTGTTTTTTTGTTATTGTATGTACAAGTCACTTGGCATGGGTGCTTATGTGTAATAGAAATGCTGGCAATTCATCTCAGGAAGTATATTTTAATGCAGCATAGCAGGAAAAGGATGCACAGGTGAATAAAGTAGAATCCTTCCTCACCTTGCACTACTACTACTACTGCAAATATTTGTCAGTCAGACTCATTGCCACTAATATAAGGTTATCATTCAGCAAAAGGAGGATGTGTCAGGCATAGTCCTAAAGTGTAACACAGAGGATTTTTTTTTGAGTATCTGGTTTTTTTAAAAAAAGTAAACTGTTTTCACAACAGTGACCAAACTTTCCTATACTTGTGGCCCTGTAAAATCTTCTTTTCTTTGTCTATCAATAGCCTGGGATTTACTTTATTTCCAGATTCCAGCAACTGGCTTCAATTCAGCCCCATCAAATCCATGATAACTGTAGTCTGTGAGACTAAATGATTTCTCATACCTTTCTATGGTTCACAAAACACATTGTTACAAATTCTGTATTATAGCTACATATGTTCCCGAAAATAAAAATTTGTTAAAAAAACATTTACAGCCCTCTGTTGGGCTCGCTGCCCAAGATGCTTAGGGAACAGTAAAGAGCAAACGGAGCTCCTACAAGGCAGCCCCGTCTCTGACGGTACTGAGGAAGCATGAGCGGCTCGCCTAAAAGGCGCCGAGAGCCTGCAGAGTTTG
Source organism: Pseudonaja textilis (assembly GCF_049901715.1). Classification (NCBI taxonomy): domain Eukaryota; kingdom Metazoa; phylum Chordata; class Lepidosauria; order Squamata; family Elapidae; genus Pseudonaja; species Pseudonaja textilis. The sequence continues at coordinate 32,920,223 of NC_141994.1, read as the reverse complement.
CATCTCAGCTTCCTGACACACCTCAGAGCCACCGGGGCCTCAGCTTCAGCCGACCTTCTTGGCGAGGCAAATACTCTTCCATCCTCTTCCCAGCGATCCGCGGATCAAACCAGCAAGCCGACGAGGGAGCCCCATCAGCGCCGAGCCCCGCTGCAACGCTAAGCAACCCTAACCCCGAGGCCATAGATTCATAGTCTAAAGACTCATACGAAGATTGACTCTTCCGAATTAATTTAAGCCGCTTCGGTTTCGTCCCTCCGGGGAATGATGAGGCACAAAGTCAATTCTTTGGGCAGCTTGCCCTCCTCTCTGCTGAGGCAAAACGCAAAGCGCGGCAGCAGAGGATGAGAGTGAGAATATTTTTATAGACTATATAATATGTAAAATATATCTGAGACTATTTTTAATCAAGACCAGTTATAATTTAATAACTTCTGAGTAACATGGACAGTGATGCATTGTAAAAAAAAAAAACGTAGTATCTCCACCAAAAGCATGCAACGAATCTCTAAGTTCAAACAAGAGGTTACTTAAATTTATATCGGAATTTGCAAGGCAGAGAATCCTTGATTGATACTTCTATTAGGACGACTCAGCTATTTCATTTGGGCGGTTTCTCCATGAATCACTACAATTATAATTATTTCTTAACCTATAATGTTATCGGCATTCAAGAATGTATTACAGCTATCGCTTCAAATTGTGATAATGGATACTAGAATAAACCCAGTATCAAATCAATCGTGAACTCAGCGTAGACCATTTATTATCATTCTACTTTATTCCTATCTCTAGCTATTCCGTTTGCGCATGCGTCCTCGTGAGTGGGTTAAAGAACTTTATTTTTCGTCAGTAAAAGTTAGGATTGCTGCGGGTGCTTTTTAGGCTGCTTTCTTCCTCATTAAAACCACCATTTCCTTTTTATGCGCTCCATTGCTTCCGCCTAAATGGCTGGCTTTTCCTTCAGCTGTTATGCACAACTGAAGCTCAAGTCACTCCGTCAGCAATTTTCAGTGCTTCAAAATTTTCTGTCCTTCCATAACCAAATCAAATCCCTGAAGTAGAAAAGAATTTAGTTTTACAAGTTTCACTTTTAAATGCATAAACAGTAATCAATTTAATGAGACTTTTTTCTAAGCAAACTTAACATTTTATCTGAATTCCCCCTTCATAAATAGCTGTAAATGGTGAATCTTAAATGTTTGAACTGATCAGACCTGTGAACATTAGGTGCCTTTCTTTGTTTAAAGCGCAATAACAAAGCCACAGGTGACAATCCTACATTCATCTGGGAATGACTTAAAATGAATAATTCTCTGAGTGTGAATGCATTTCACTTTAGTTTTAACAATAATTAGAGACATCGTTGTAGTGCACAATTTCTTCCCATTCTGTTGGGTAAGAAATTGTTCCCAATTGTCCATCAAAATAGGTACAAATGATGAATTCATGTAATAATTACTACTAATTACTACTAAAAGAACTTTCTGAGCAAGACTTATGTTCTTTCTAAATTTAGTCTTGATGCTAATCTTAGGCATTTTTGCACCTGCTTTAATGGGACTATGAGAGTTATATTCTTCCCAAGGGATAAGACCACCACCATCACTCCCTCAAGACAGGTGGTGTCTCCCAAGGATGCCTTTAATTACCACACATACTCAGCCATCCATGATCTTGCTGGCTGCTTTCACCAACCAAGTGAGACAACAGCCCAATTTTAATGGTGTGTGAGAATGACCTTGGGAGAGAGAAGGAAGAGACACATAATAGGCTTGGTCTCTATAGCAGTGGTCGCCAACCTGTGGGCCACAGCCCACTGGTGGTCTGCGAGAAAATATTGGTGGTCCACAGAGAAATGTCACCCCCAGAACACCCCCAAAGCAATTAATCTAGGCTGTGCGGGAACACAAGGCTGCTCCGCCCACATGGCCCGCAGGATCATAAGGCTTGCATTGGAACAACACGAAGTAGTAAGGGGAGGGGGGAAAGGGGTGGAGGGGGGAACTTGCCTGGCAACCGGGCTGCTTCTTTCCGCTTCCTTTTTCTTCTGCTTTTGGCTACACACAAGGAAAGCAGCAAAAGTCTTCCTTTCTCTCCCCCAAACTCCACCAGAAATGAGTCTTTCGGACCCTGCAAGGCCTTCTATTCCAAGAGGCTACGCTGGCAAAAACTCATTTCTGGCAGAGTTTGTGGGGAGAGAAAGAAAAACTTCTGCTGCTTCTGCTGCTTTCTTTGCATGACACCAAAAGATCTCAAATAAACAACAATCAATCAGTAGGAACAATAGTATCAATCAGTAGTACCAATCGCAGAATACTGTCTCTCTCTCTCTCTCCTCCCCCCCAAGAAGGGAGCTCAAAAGCAGATTAGGAATGTGGCTGCCTTGGAGGGTGTGTGTGTATGTGTGTGAGAGGTCTGTGTGTGTATGTGTGTGAGAGAGAGAGAAAGAGAGAGAAGGTGGGAGAGAGAACATCACCAGCTCTCCAAGGTTAGATTGGATCTCTCTCCCCCGCCCTCTGAGAACGGAGCTCAAAAGCAGGTTAAGAATGTGGCTGCCTTGGAAGGGGTGGGGTGTGTGTGAGGGACCTTTCTCTCCCACCAACGTCAGCAAGCCACCATCAGTCAAAATTCATATTAGTGGTCTGTAGGATTTAAAATTATGACTTTGGTGGTCCCTGAGGTCCAAAAGGTTGGCGATCCCTGCTCTATAGGAACCTTGGTGGCATAGTGGTTAAATTGCATTATTGCAGGCAAACTCTGCCCAAAGCCTAGAGTTTGAGTGTGATGGGACTCAAGGTTGACTCAGCCTTCCATGCTTTCAAGGTTGATAAAATGAGGACCCAGATTGTTGGGCGTAATATGCAAAAAATGCTCTGCATTGTAAACCACTCAGAGTGTTGTAAAGTGCTTTGGGGCAGTGTATAAGCCTAATTGATATTGATACTGATATGGTCAGGTATGAGGCAACTGAGCCCACGGAAGGAATGGAGGCATGGCAACTCTCTCAGAAATAACTCTTTCTGGTTTCTGGGACTGTAAAAGTGAGGTGGGAGAGATAAATTCAGGCTTGTGAGATTCTGTTAATAACTTTACAATAAAGATTGAGCTAATAGTAATAGTTCCTGTAATAGTTCTTGTCTGGACTACTTTATAAGGTAGTTATCAATTCACATGGAAGAGGCTATATAGACATTGGATCACTTCCTGAAGATCAAAGTGGTCTGGGGTTATCTGGTAAAATATCACCTTTGTATAATGTAATATAGAGATGATCTTAGGGAATGATTTTGAGAGTATCTAAAGACTGATATCAACGTTTTGCTGTACTCTTATCTTATACCAAATATAATGAAGGCAAGGCTATTTTGTGTTTCTTATGTTTTCCACTTTATCAGAAGTAAGTTGTCATTTCACCTCTCTTAATAGATCACAATTCCTTTCCCAAAGATATCTCTAGCATCCAGCTCTGAATGAATATAAAAAAATATTTTTCAAGATATTTGCACATTCATTATAGTGACTCAGCCTAAGATTGTTTTGGCCTATCAGTCTTTAAAACAGTGGTCCACAAATTTTTCAGCTCAATAATTTCTTCATGATTCTTTACATTGTTTATCAACCCCAAAATCTGTTATTTGAAAATAATTTAATATTAACTAATAATTCTATGATCAATAATAACATAATGGATAAATAAAGTCCAATTGATACTTGGGGTAGATATTGATCATGTTGGGGTAACCCTGCCTTAAAATGATTTGAGTAATTTTAAACAGTACTGATGGGAAGCAATATTGACCCTGTATTTATATGTCCTGTTTATTTTAGACAATTTACTTGTTGCTTTAAGTTTAATTTGGAAAACCTCTTATCATATATTTTATCTTTCCAGAATGATCAATAATATTACATCAGTAGTTTCAATATTTATAATTGAAAAAAAGGGTTTAAATTAGATCAAAGAAGTTATGGATTTGACTTTGTAAAAAAAAATGAATTGGAAATTATACTGTCTTGTAATGATGGAAATGAAGAAAGTCTTACAGTCTTATATTCATGAAGACCAATCTGGCTTTTTGCCAAAAAGACAACTTAGAGATAATGTGACAACTGTTTTGAACATTATTGAACGCTTACAATTCTATAATGAGAAGCCTATTTTTAGATGCAGAAAAAACCTTTGACAATTTAAAGAGGTATGTATGTTTAAAGCCCTGGAAGATATGAACTTCAGGGAGAAATTTATTAAAGAAGTTAAAGTGATTTATATGTCTATGGAGATTCTCAGTCATTTAGGTGATGGTTGTCCCAAAGGTACTTTTTCAAGAGGCTATTGGACTTTCTTGTTTTTCTCTGAAGAAGTTTCTCTTCATATCCAAGAAGCTTCTTCAGCTCTGACTGATTGGTAGGAAAAGGAAGAATTTATATCCTTGCAGGCAGTTGGTCATTTACATGCTTTTAGAGAGTTATTGAGGCCATTTGGAGGTTTATCTGTGTCCTCAGGGTCATCCTAAACTTCTTCACAATTCCACCCACTCATTGGTATAAGTGTGTGGATGATATGTGGGTCATAATCAAAACACAGGAATTGGAAGCGTTAACCAAGCATATCAACTCTGTGGACAGATACATCAAATTCATGTGGGAAGATGTTAAGAAAAATAGTCTAGCCTTCCTGGATTGTGCAGTACACATTAAGGAAGACAGGAGCCTTAGCATTGAAGTTTACAGAAAACCCCCACACAGAGATCAATATTTATATTTTGATTCTCACCACTCACTGTAGCACAAAATGGGAGTTATCAGAACCCTATACCACCGAGCTGAAGGCCTGCCAAAGATAGGAAAGAAAAAGAACTAGAACACATCAAGAAAGACCTCAGAATGTGTGGCAATTCTGAATGGGCCTTCATCAAATCCCCCCAAAAGACCCAGCAGGAACTCCTCCATAATAGACAAAGAAGAGAACAATAAACAAAACAATGTTGTCATTCCAAACATTGCAGGGATATTTGAAAAGCTCAGAAGGATCCTTAGCCAACACAACATACATGCACACTTTAAACCCAAGAATGCTCTAAGGCTTGTCCTTCCCAAGGCTAAAACATCCAGACAAAAACTGAGCAACGTGGTATATGCAGTACAATGCAGTGAGACATGTGGAGATCTGTACATTGGGGAAGCAAAATAACCACTTCATAAACGCATGGCACAACATAGGAGAACAAAACCATCAGGACTAGATTCAGCAGTCCATCTGCATTTAAAAGACAAACAGCACTCTTTTGAAGACACCAAAGTCTACATTTTGGACAGAGGGGACTTCTGGTTTGAAACAGAGGTCAAAGAGGCCATCTATATAAAAATTGAACAACTCTCTCTCAACAGAGTGGGAGGGACAACATATATCTCCAGTGAATACACTCTTTTCAGTAGTTCCAAGGAGGCTCCTCATCCATTTGCTCTACTCAGGTGACCCTAAGGACACAGATAAACCTCCAAGTGGCCCCAACAACTCTCTAAAAGAATGTAAATGACCAGCTGTCTAATATAAAGCCTTCCATTCCCCACTGTCGAGTCAGAGCTGAAGAAGCTTCTTAGATGAGAAACGAAATGTCTTCAAAGAAAAACAAGTCCAGCTGTCTCTTGAAAAAGCATCTTTCACACCACAATCCTTATTTTTATTATATAAAGATATCCATAGGGATACTGCTAAGAGCTGTTTCTCTATTGAAGTCTATTAGTCTTTGAGCTGGCAAAAAAATTCATGTTGGCATATACTGTGTCCTTTCATTGCTGAGGTCTATTCTGCCACAATAACAAGGCAGGCAAGTTAGGATTTGTGACTATCTTAGTTTTCTTTCTATCATGTGTCATCCCGCTGGGGGAAAGCAACCACCAATCTCTTTTTATAACGTGGGAGATTGCAGGATGGGGTAAACTTAGATGGATGATTAGAATTAGAACACAGGTTTAACTAACTTGTCTGGTGGTTCAAGTAATATGTTCAGGCATAAAAGGGTGTGGTGTAAAGCAATTAAGAACACTCCCAATGATCTTTGCATTTTCCTCCTTTGCAGCTGTAACCTGTTGGTCAGGCTATTTCTGAACAGCAGTTGTGAGGCTATACACCTGTGCTTGATAATTACAGGTCTCCAGACAATTAATGTTTCATTCTGTTTTTGGTTATGTGTGACAGACGACAGAACCAGCACCTTTTCAGAATATTAAATCCATGTTTAAAGGATAGCATTTTTTTCAGAAGAAAGCCATAACTATGCTTATAGGTTTTTATTCAGTACAGTGATGATGAATGCACTATTGGGAGGCTTGAAAAGCAGTTTAGGGTTAGATCATCATGAAGAAAATCTATATGGTTCCTAGGGATTGAAAATGACTTGATTGGACATAATCAATCGGTCTTAACCAGAACTAGGAAATGACTTGAAAATAGTCAGGCAGATGCTTTTGTGATTTGTTGTTTCCTACATGGAAAGCCAAAATGGGCTTTCATTTTAGAGATGTCACTGTTGCAGACAGGAAGACAGATTTCCCTCTACCCTCTTCATACCCCTTTTTCTAAATGGATAACTATAGGATTATATTATAAAGTTTTATTGATTGAAAGACATTGTATTTTGTTCATAATGATCAAGAAGATTTTTGCAAACATTAGCGCTTAAGAATTTGGCTGCTTTGTCAACTACAGTGGGTGATGTTACCTAAGTAAGCAATTATTTAGAAATCATTAATGTTCCACTCATCACTCAAATTAATATATTGCTCCAATATCCCCTGGTAAACCATATCACTTATATCTAAATACATCTCAATTATGCCAATGCAAACCCCCTGGAAGTGGTTTCCATAGCACATACCATTCCAAACTACCAATAGCATTTTAGCCTAGCCTGTCCTGTTAATTCAGAACAGTGTGGCTAATGTTTCAGTTCAGTGAATCATTTACTCTATACATAAACATCTCATTAGGTTTCACTTACAATCATATCATTCGCCTACAAGCATGTTTTAGTTTTTGAAGCTTACCATTAAAGTTCTGTGTTTCCTGTTAATTTGAATGTAACTACAGATTCCCCTTGAATTTGTGATAATTGGGATTGGAATTTCAATTGCTACACAATATTTTCATAAAGCACAATGCAATTGTATTGCTTAGTGTCCACAGTCTGGCAATGCCTGTTGCCATTGTTATGTGAGAATGTCACTTGACCATGACATAGGAAGAAGTGCTAAAATTGTGCTCCAGGAAAGCAGGCTGGTGCTATGGAGACCAGCTGGGTGGGTGCTACATGTGAGTGCTATGGAAGGTGGGCACCTCTATTTATGGTAATTTTGGAGCTGGGCAGCCTTCTAAATCTAAATAATGACAGTGATGATGATAAAAGCTGTGAACCTTTGAAATGGCTAATTATATGCTAATAAAGTGGTGGTACTTTTTCCAGGTATGAATGAAGATCTACACAGAAGCCAAGAACCTGAATGATTAAAATCTGGTTGTAAATAAATATGCTGTAGGTATACAGTATGGCAAAAATAATGTGCAGGAGTTACCTTATGATGAAAATTCTAGTGATAGTTTTTATACTGATATAAAAGCATAAACTGAAAGCAGAATGATACATTATCAAAGAGGCTCTAGGGACTTCATTCTAAGCAATGACAAGGTTACATTGGATGAACTCAATGTTTAGCATTCATACAGAGTTCTACTATGAATTCTTTATTTTGTACTACCGACATGCTGGATTGGATTGTTGATGATGGTTATTATAATTGGTTGCACTCAGCCAGATATTTAAACTGGATTTGGCATTTTTACCCGCCTATCAAATCACTCCTAAAGACCTGGGATAGGCAGATGTTGATGTTTGATGGTATTAAAGGTATCATTGCATGATGGAAGCTGTTCCAAGTAATTGCAATTGACTGATGTCAGTGCTGATGGCGTTCAAGTGGTACTCCAGAGGTTTTGGGATTGCACAGTAAATTGGCACTATTTTTGCTTTCTTTTGCCACAGCCATTCTACCTACAGTATATTTTCAAGTCTTTGTATTTGTTATCTTCTCTAGTTCTTTCTCCTCTATTCTACTGTCTCCAGGTACTGTAATGTCCACTATCCAGACATCTTTGACTTTCTTATTGACAGTTGTTAAGTCTGGGGTGTTATGTGGCAGATGCTTCTCCCTTTCAGTTCTAAAGTCCCAGAACTTCTTCATTTTCTAATACTTTGTCTATGTATTTTCAACAGTTATTGCTTGCAGGCAAATGGTATTTCTTACTGATCTTCTAAGGCACCATTATTGTTATTTTGTCATGCTGTTGTTTTGTAGTGAGACTATGCAATCTTTTTGCAGCCAGGTGATCCACTGTTCTCTAACTTCTTTGCACAAATCACATCTGTTGTTGTCTTCTCAATTCTGGCTTTATATACATTGGTTCTTAAGGGCTGGCTATGTGCACCCAGAATTACCTTGTCTCTTTTTCCAGTGTTCCTGCTATTACCATTGCCAGGTCTTGTTGGTATCAGCTTTGCCTGCAAGTTGCTGTTTTTGTTTTTAAATACAGTGGTCATGTAATACTTTGCCTTGCTATGTCTCTTTTCTATGCTTGCTTTGATCTTTCTTGTAGGCCAGTTTAGTCTCTTGGATATTCAGGAAACCTTAATGGTGTATTAGCTTCAGTGCATTTCCTTTTCTGTGCTTCAGATATTCTTCCAATGCCCTTTTTATTTCTTCAACTGTCTGGTGTACTTGCAATATTCCATGCTCACCAATTCTTTTTGGTAAGTAGAATTTGTTAACCTCACTATGTGGGTGAAGGGCATGAATCCCTGTCATTTTTCTGATCTTCCTGTCCAGGGCAATGACAAATAGGAATGCTGATAGTGAGTCTGCTCTGTTAATATTGATCTGTCTCATTCTATCATCATGGGCCAACATCTTCTTCCATTGTGCCATTGATCTTTGCACAATGCTTCTGATGTTTCTATGGACTCCTGTTTTTTGTAGGCATTTGGTTATCCAATCATGTGGCAGGGAGTTGAATGTCTTCTTGTAATCAATCCAAGCTATATTCAAGTTGGTTTTCTTTCTCTTGAAGTTTTCCAAAATCATCTTGTCAATTAGGAATTGATCTTTATTCCTCTGCTATTGGGGTGATTTCTTTTTTGCTCAGGTAGAAAGAGCTTGTTTTTAACTAGATGCTATTGGACTGCATCAACTATCATACCAGTTAGCAATTTGAAAATTGCTGATGAGCAGATAATTGGCCTTTAGTTTCCTGGTACTGTCCCTTTTGTTGGATCATTCATTATCAGGTAGGTTTTACCAGATGTTAACCAATCTTCGATTTTACATCCTCTCCTCTGTTAAACTGTCTGGCAATGAGTAGGTGTAGACTAGTCAGATGTTTCACCTCAAAACCATGCAGTTTGTCTTCACCTGGTGCTAACCAATTATTGATCTTTCTTGCCCATTCCTCCACTGTTTCTGCTGTTGATTAGGTATTCTCTGTTCTTCTTGTTCTTCAGCTTCCTTTTATTTCATCTGTCTTAACTTCCTTGCATCTGCTCTTAGCGTACTTATTTTCCAGGCTTTTTCTTTTCTTTTTTCTTTTCTTTTCTTTTCTTTTCTGATTTTGTGTTCAATTATAAATGCAGCCATTCTGTTCATTAGTTGATTTGTTTCTTGCAGTAAGCCTGCATTTACATTTGATATTATAATATTGGCATCTTTTAACAGTTGTATTAGCTGTTTCTTTGGAGCAGTGTGGTGTCTAAAAGTGGAGTTACTGCCTATAATCTGGAGGCTGTGAGCACAATTCTAAGTACACATATTTGTCTCTCTGGGCGTAAAGAGAAAATATCTGCTGTGAATTCCATATAGGTGTCAGGAAGGGCATCCATCCAGTAAACACTCAGGTCCATTCAGTCACCCCAACTCCACACTGATGCAAGAGATTTCAGGGTCATTAAAAGAAAAAGAAAAACTGTTTCATTTGGAGTGTCTTCCAGTAGTCTTGCAGCTGCTGGTTCCAGTTGCTCAACTAACAGTCCTAAGTCCTGTAAGCCATTTTTCACCATATGTTCAGGAACTCCAACATATACTGTATTTCCCCCAAAATGAGACTCTGTCTTATTTTCTTTTTGGCACCAAAATAAGCACCAGGTCTTATTTTCAGGGGATGTCTTGCCCCCTTACCTTAGGACCACCACAGCCACACCTCCCACACCCTGACACCTGTCACACTGCTGCCCGACTTCTTCTGCAGCTGCTTGCTGCCACTCATGGCATGACAAGCAGCAGGATGCCACAAGACTTGTTGTGCTGATGCCACTGTGAGTGGCAGAATGCCACCAGGTTTGTCGCACTGGTGCAATTCGTGGCAGCACCAGCACAGCAAGCCTTGCAGTGTCCTCCTGCTCACAGAAGCACTAGCATGATGAGTTTCATGCCATCCTGCCACTCATAGCGGTATCAGCGCAATGACCCTTGCAGCATTCCGCCACTTGCGGCGGCACCAGCGCAGTGTACCTCACAGCATCTGGCCACAAGTGACCACAAGCAGCTGCAGAAGAAGATGGGGAGTGGCACGACAGGTGTCGGGGCATGGGAGGCCTGGCTGCAGCAGTCCTGAGGTAAGTAGCTGCAAGCCACATGAGGCAGCTCCACCCTCCCCAGCTTGATTTTTATACTTGCGCCTTGCCCCACCTTGTACAACCAGATGGTGGGTGGGACTTAACCAGGGCTTATTTTTGGGGTAGGACTTATATTGGGCGCAGGCGTGGAAAATTAGGCTAGGGCTTGTTTTCAGGCTAAGGCATATTTTCAAGGAAACATGGTAGCATGGTCTTTGTTGACTCAGTTAATGACTGATCTAGAATGGGTTTCTGTAAATTACATTTCACCATGTTGTTTAGGGAGAGATTCTTTATATGGCTCAGATGAGACCTGTCCAATATGGCTGAACCTCTGGCACAGCTGTCATCTTTCTCAGAGCATATAAACCCCATAATGACAATAAGGCAGTGCCTCACTAAGGAAGATTACACACACACACACACACACACACACACACACACACACACACACATAATGTAATGTATCATAATGTAACGTAACGTATCATAATGTAACATTATGGTTCGTCTCACAGTCAGATGTTTAACTGGATTTGACATTTTATCCACTAGTCCTTTATTATTATAATTTTAATCTGCCTTTTAAAAATATTTTTGGTTAACTCAAGACAGTAAACATTCATAACACTTCTGCCTATTTATTGGGATGCCATCAGATTAATCCCAGGTTTGACCTGAAAAACTCAGTTCTTGAATATCAAAAGTACTCATATTTTTTCTTGAAAGTATTAAATTTCTGATAGCAGTTAATCACTGTTGTTTGGCAATTATCCTATTACTATTGACTCAACAGTTGCTTTATGTACATAATCTTTCTTCTTCTTATGGACTTGACTCCTCTTTCCGATCACATGTTGGGTTGCCTATATTAAGCTTACATATATCGGTATTATCACAGAACTTCAAAACTGTTTCTGAACTTTTTGCCTCCTCTGGCCAGACACATTAACACGTACATTACTGTCACAGGCTTTGTTGAAACCCGTCAATAAGAAAAACTAAATTTGTAATAAATTCTGGCCTAAGAATTATATTTTTTAAAAAATCAACATAACATTCCCCTAAACCAAATACTTTTTAAAAATAATACAATATCCTAAAATTAAAACTAGGAAACCAAGATAAATAAAATATCTTGTAAAGATATTAACAGATATCCAAATACTACATCAGAATCACGCAATGGCTCCTCTTGAAGATGGGACGAGAACATTTAAGATTCCATTTCCAACAATAAAATATTTTGAGATCAAACAGGACAAACAGACTAAGACCCAAGACTCAAAGGTCCACATAATCTAAAAGATTAAATAATTAATCTAAAAAGCTGTTCAAGAAAAATGCAAAGTTAATAAACAGTTACAGTTTAAAGCCTATTCCTAAACAAATTATCTAAATGTCTGATGCAAAGCTTACCTTCTAAAGAGTCTCCGCAATAATCAAGCTGATGTTGATCAGCAAGTACCAGATGCAATGTGAACCAGAAAAGAACCTAGGGAGTTGTTCCTCTTAGTTGTTTTCCCTAGGAAGCTAGTGGATTATATTCTCTTGCATCACTACTACTGACAGTTTAATAACAATTTTGGGCAGTATCTTGGATCACTTTTCTACAATTGCATATATTTATGTTGCAAGCTACTATTTCTATCACTAGCTTCAGCAGCATCACATTTTACCTCCAATTCTATTTTCCTTTATTGTTTCTTTTCCATTCTATTTCTCATTTTTTCATAATAGTATTTGTTAATTGATAAGCATATTGACTATACACACATGAGAAATATAGCACACATCAAATGTAAGAAAGAAACATTAAATATTGTGTGAAATAATGTTAAATGTTATTAATAATTAAAATAAAAACAAATAAAAATATCTACCCAATTACTTGGCAAGTAAGCCTTGCTGATTTCAATACAGTTTCTGAAGAGATATGCATAGAAATCCAATATTTAATTTAGAATTCATTGGATAAAATTCTCTTAAATGCAATGAGACTATTGTGCAAATACCTATACATTCATGACTGTCATCTATACATATCAGCATATTAACTGCACTAGTTATATTAAAAAAACATGCCTCATTTGTGCTAGAACAGTTTGTAGAATTTTCTCATGGTGGTACAGGAAGGAAGAAAAATGTAAAACATAGGTTGAAATAGAAGAAATAAATACGTAGAATAGCAAGATTTATATCACTTACCTGCTACCGAGAATCTTGCACAGCTTTGAAATTCAAGAACTATGGAATGCAAGTGAAATATGTATCTCAAAACCACCACCGGGAATCCTGGGAAAATGTTAAATGTGTCATAGTAAGTTATTAATAACAATCATTTCTAATCGAATAGAAAAAATGATCTGCATTTCCCTTTCACCCACTTTAAATTTGTTTCACATTCTTTCATTTATGAGAAAGAATTTAGACTCACTCCCATGACTCACTTCCTTAAAAGACAAAACAGCACTGGAAGAAGAAAGAGGGTGTGCCCTAACATGTAGGCTTCACATCAAAGTAATGTCTATAATTTATTCCATCATTCTCCTCTTGTGAAATTGGAGATCCACCCAGCATATTTTATTGGCACATTTTATTGGAAAAAGAATTCTGAACTATCCACTGTCATTGGTTCATGTCGGTATAACCCAATTCTATACATTTTCTGGAGGATCTACCATATAAGGCACATTCCATACTCTGAATATTTTTTCAAAAGTAAGCCACACTTAATTCAGGTGCAGTAGTTTGATGTATCACATAGGTTTTATTACTGCATCTAAATAAACAGAATTATAGATATAGATCATTAAATAATACATAATTGCTGTTTTTCATTCAGTCACATGGCTGAGCAAATGTGATATATCTTAGTTAATATAATAAGATGTAAATTTATAATTATTATTTAAAAAACAAAACAAACCCAATTCAAAAAAGACTGTTTTCATTTACAAAATCATTCAAAACAAGGACTGGGAATCTATGGCACTCCAGATGTTTTGATCTCAATTCCTATATGGACATCCAATGACATTGAGAGGGCCTGTTTTCCTGATTAAAGGCACTTCCACTGCAAACAGTAACTAGGGCATTATGTATAATTTGAAACACTACTTTTTTAAAATCATTTTTAAAAGTATAGGGAAAGTTCTTCTATTTTAGAAAAATTAAAATAAAATTATTCATAAAATTCAGCACAAAACTAGAAACAAAACTAGAATCCATTAATTAAGATAACTTTTAATCTAACATAGACAAAAATCCAAAAGATTTATGAGAAGTTCAGTTCTAAGAATTGTTATTGGTTTATTTCTGTAGCTGAGTAAAGACAAGGGAAATTTACATTGTGTTTATTCAAAAATAATTTGCATGAAGTTCAATGTACTAACAAGTAAGCATGTATATATTTAGTCTTTAGATGCAATGGTTTTAAGTTGCCCAATCAAGCAGGAAAAATTCAAGGTTGCTTTCACACCCCCTTATTCATGACATGAACATGCCCAATAAGTGCTGTTTTCCACTATGTCCTCGTGTCATTGTCTTTATATCAACTTCTTGAGACACTTAAAGTCATCCTAGCTAGTCTAGTTTTAAAGTAGTGTTTTACCTCTTCTACTACACAGTTTGTGCTACATACATAATTTTGCATACTTCATCAATACTGAAGTTGGAATCTGCACAGTATCTATAGGCACTTTGGCTTTCTGCAGTCATTGCCTTTGTGGTGTATATGAACTGACCTCCATATTCATGCCATTTGTTCTGCAGGAGATGCAAGACACTTGGCTTCTGCAGAACTATCTTTGGAAATAATATCTGACTGATACTTTCTATAGTGTTTCCAAGACTTTGATAGGCTCCTGACCAGCACAGATTTAATGATTTTTGAAGAGCATTAGAATATATACCGACAATGGAAGAATGGATTAAAATTAATGGAGGTAATTAATTGACTGCTTGCTTAGAAACAATAATTTCACTAAATGTCATGTGACCTGGAGGCCATTGTTAGATTTCTTACAAGATAAGGAATCAACTTTTGGCTTTGGGATTTAAACGTTAGATTGCATCTGACTAGAGAAATATTGTAGTGTTATAAAGATGTTTATATTTCATAATTTACTTTTAGATGAAATTAAGAGGATATTTTATGAATACTGTTTTCTTTGTATGTTGACTATTAATATTGTTAATATCTGTATTGTTAGTACCATATAAAAAAAGCCAGAGATTGTTTTGTGTTATTTGATGTATAATTTTTGTCACTCAGTTACTCAGTTTCCTTTTCCTTTATGTTACTTTGTATTTTAATGTTTCATTTTGAAATAGAAAATACATTATATATAAAAAATGGTAGTTCCATGTTTCATTAAAGTAAATTAAAACTGGGAAGGAGAGCCAGGTTCTGTGTTGTTGCTAGTTGTTATCTCTCAATGTTATCAGTGCACCACTAGGAAATACGTCTACCCAAGTTTCAAGTTCAGTACCTGCTGACAGCCCAGAGGAGGAGTGACTATTGCCATTTGTGAGTTGTTACAAGCTTTCAAGGGCTTTGTTTCACAGATAACCGGATGTGAGGTGCTGAAGTTGGGCTTAGGGAAACATCTGGGATTGCTGATACTATACCACTCTCCCTGCTGCCCAATAGCATCTCTGCCTGAGCTGCTGGATTTGTTGCCAGATTGGCAAGGCTGTTGGTCATTGAAATTTTATTTTGCCACCCAGGTGCTTTAGTTACTTGAGTACTTAGGAATTTGTGGCCTAACCCAAGTTACTAATGGCCTGCATAGTGGTCATTTTTGTCATGGCAGGATTAATACAGAATCTGGACGTGGTGCCAGATTGCCATGGACATGTCACTTTTGATTGCCTTTCAAATCACTGTTGTCATCCCTCCCTGGAGAGTCTCTCTGCTGCTAACCTGGCCACCAGTTTCTGGATCCAGGTCCATCCTGAGTTGTGAAAGCAGCAAGGAGGCAACTTGCAGTTATGTTCATGCTGTTTTTTCAGTTTCCTTAACAGAGGGAATAGTACCACCTGTCATGAAAGATGGATCCTCCCATTTAAGATCCATTCTTGAACTCATCTGCTTTCAATAATTATCATCTAGATTTCCCTTTTGGGGGATGGTTTCTGAGAAAGTGATTGATCTTTAGTTGATGGATGGGTAGGAACTGTCTCCAACTCAGTTCTACAAAAACTGGGACATTTTGGGTATTTGGGCCACCCAGACCTAGGGATATTCCACCTCTGCCTTTGGATAGGATTGCACTTAAGATAGTGTACAACCAACAGGCCTTCTTGGACTCACATCTCCTGTTCGATGAGCAGATAATAGCTGTGGCCAAGAAAGTGACAGCTGTTTGTACAGATTCATCTGGTCTGGCAGTTGTACCCTTTTGTAGATCAGAAGACACATCATTCATGTCTTGGTCATGCCTAGAAGACCATTTGGAAACTTCAGTTGATTCAAAATGTAGCAGAGCAGGCAGGCCTTAGGATATCCATGTAGCATCTTTAGTTTGTAATGTGTACTCATAGGTTTGCATGTGGGTGCTATTCAAGTGCTGGCTGTTATCTATAAAATCTTTCATGGCATAGGTCCTGGTTACTTGAGAAACCACCTATCTCCCATTAAATAATACCCTCTAAGAACCATGGAAGCACAGTCTCTATCATGGTGCCTGTCCTCTGGAATGAGGTCTCATTCCAATATTGTGGAGAATTTTTTTAATGAATTAATGTTATTCATCCTAAATCTTTCATAGCATGGAATGACTACCCGTGTGACTCGGGTTATGGATGAATTAGAACATATGACATTCTTTACCATACTGGCTGGAGATGTAGAGAATGATGGTTCAATTAAAGCTGGAGAGCTGGCATCATCTACACCTGTTTTGTTAATTATTACCCAAATCCTATACCAAAGTAATTTTAAATGATTCATATAAAATTGCACAAATGCATTGGAATGGTACTAAAAGTGTACGTCCTTGGCCCACATGTAACTCAAGGGGACAAGAGGAAAGTCTACTAGTATGGTAGTTCAATGTGGGAGTTTGGTGTGTCTCTCCAGTTTCTTATTTTAATGTCTGTTTGTCCGCCTATCACATTTACTGTATATGACCACCCTCCTCATAAAAAATAGTTCTGGGTGTTCTTATTGTTCAAATAGTGAAATATAAAATTAAAAATACTACATTTGATAACGACAGCAGAATACATAAAAGAGAAAGTACTAAACATAAATTAAAAAAACATTCTGAGAAAATTTTCTAGTGACGCATTCACCCATTCCCTCCAGTTGCTGACCACATCCTTGATATTTGACTTGCATATTGAACATTAAACAGTATTGTTATCTGAGTCCTTGAGTCCCTTTACCTGGTATTTTTATTGGTCTAACATTTTTCTTAGAAACCATATTCTAAATGTCTAAATGTGTCTTGCTGTCAGTCTCTTTGAAACCTCTCTATGCTCTCCTGCAACATTCTAGATATTAAAATTATCTATGTAATTTCTGAAATGATGCTGAATAAGATGGGTGTAGGTATTTGTTACTGTCAGACATTATTTTCCATCCCTGTCTGTAAACTTTTATTACTTTTTGAGCCCACCCAAAATTAAGTGAAGCCAAGCATTTGATACTGTTTTTAAGGTTTTGAGTGATGCAATGGAGCAGTGCCATGCCTTATCTTCACCATGCCTTCAAACTGATAGAAATTGGATATTTGTATTTTATGGGAAGTAATCCTAAAGTATCCTCCTATGACCCTAACGCAGCTTTTTGCCTTGAGGAGTTGAAGAAAAAATGCAGCTCAAAAAATTTAGTCAGCTAGAATAGAACACATGCAGCAAACAGGACAAAAGCCGAGTCCTTGCAAAAAGTTTTGTGACTGCTTTTATGACTCGGCCTGCTGCAGAAAGATATTAGTTTTAGTTTACTTTATTGTCATTGCACCTCGTACAGAGAAATCAAACACCATCTTCAGTGCACATTATGACTATGACAACAAACACACACATCCTTCAGCCTTCACACATTGAACCGGAAACCTCTGCCACCACACCAACACTGCACTATACAGCAGAATTCAAAAGAGCTACTGCTCTGGGATAGAAGCTGTTTTTCAGCCTATTTGTCCTTGTTTTTATTATTCTATACCGTCTGCCAGATGGTAATAGTTCAAAAAAAGGATTCCCAGGATGAGATGGATCTTTGAGAATGTTTTGAGCTTTCTTAAGGCAGCAGGAGCTATAAAGCTCTTCCAAAGAGGGGAGAGGGCAAACAATTATCTTCTGGGCAATTACATTAACCCTTTGGAGTGCTTTCCTATCTGCCACTGTGCAACTGGCAAACCATACAGAGGTACAGTATATTAAAATGCTCTTTATGGTGCAGCAGTAGAAGTTCACCAGCAGTTTTTCATTCAGTTGTTGTTTTCTGAGAAGTCTCAGGTAGTATAATTTCTGCTGGGCCCTTTTGACCAGGGCTGCAATGTGGGTACCCCAGGTCAGGTCCTCTTTTAGGGTAACACTGAGAAACTTAAAACTGGCCACTTGCTCCACTCTGTCTCCATTGATAAGCAAAGGCTGGATGTCTGATCTGTTCCTTCTATAGTCCACTATAAGCTCCTTGGTCTTATTGGTATTGAGGACCAAGTTATTGTCTTCACACCACGAAAGCAACTGGTCCACCTCATCTGGGTAGGCAGACTCATCCCCGCCCCGCATAAGTCCCACCACTGTTGTATCATCTGCAAATTTAGCAATAGTATTACTAGCGTGAGTGGGAATGCAATCTTCTTTCCTTACTTCATCCCTTTCTTTCCCTACTTCATCCCTTTCCCATGCTCTTCAGCCTGGGTCAAATAACTTACAGGTTTTGCCACCATCTTTCCAGGTTAAATGGGATAGAGATTGGAGGGCAGAGGTGGAGATTTTATTTTAACATCTAATGGGGACGGGGGGAGGGGGGGAAATTAGAGTCTCTCAATCCCAGCTTTTTTTGTTTTCTTTATTGAAAAAATGTGGAGTTGTGGGGGGAGAGGGTAAAACTTTCTGAAGATATGCAAATATTGAAATTATAGCTCTGAAAGGCTAGGAAAGTCATCTCTTTTTTGTACCAGAAGGGCATCAGCAGAATCAGGAAAGGCAGGCACTCTCCATCTTTTCCTTCCCCATTGTTTGTTGTCAGCAAGTCAGTCAGCTATGTGGTGGGCATGTGTGCAAGTTACCCAAAAAATGGTAAATGCAGTATGGGGTATCTCATGGTGAGGGAGGCTTTGGGAGGTCCAAGGCAGGCAGCCTTGTGCCTGCATTAAGCCTCCCAGGATCTCTCCCACCCTGAGGTATCCCATGCTCCACTTATTGATCTGTGTATTCAACAAATGCATTGGGGAGAGCAGGGATGGCTGGTCATTACTTGAGGCAGTTCATTTAATATTTGACCTGATTTCTGATCCTAACGGACAAGCTCCATTATGGTTGTAACTTAAGGACTAATGTTAGGAATATAAGTCACCTAATAGGCATTTGGGTTAGAAAGATATAAACCAGGATAAACATTTTAGTACTATATCTTTAAGGGAATGCAAGAGCATGCAATTGGGTGAGGTTTCTCAAACAGCCATAAGATAGAGCCAGAAACCTGGGTTGTTTAGTCTTAGTCTCAGAAGAGAGCGTGTCTGAGTGAGTATCTCTGTTTCCTTCTGTTGGAAAGTATTGCTGTTCCTCCATTTTTCCTAATTGACTGATATTACTGGATTTGATGTAGGTCTGATACTGAACTGTTTTTGACACTGGAATTTGATATTTCGATTATCCTTGGATTGAAAAACTGACTGATTTACCTGTGAATGACTTTTGGACTGCTTATTTTGGACTTTGCTTAAACCTTTCTGGAAGTAAAAACCTACATTTACTGTACAGTGTATCTGTGTGTATTATTCAAACACTCCTCTCAAATACGTCTCCCTGTATGCGATCATTCTCCTAACAGGGAATTACCTCAACACTGGTTATGGGCCCAGGCCATACCAGGCTCAGATAACTGAGAGTTAGTGTGAATGCACAGTACTGTATACAGACAGCTGTTTACTGTTTAAATGTGGGTTACTATCCTGATAAAGATGGCACAAGTCACTTCAACACGTCTATCACTGATAACCTGGTTGGATGGAACAAACTATGTTTCCTGGTGTATGAAGTGCAGTCTACTTCTGCGTAAAGAAGGTTTATGGAATGTAGTTCAAGACCCATCCGATGTAAATGCTTGGGATCCAGCTAATGAGGATGATGCCAAAAAGCTTGCTGACTTTAAACAGAACAACGAACGAGCTCTTTGTATAATTGGACTAACACTGAGTGACCAGCAGCTAGTCCATATTCGTGGAGAAGAGTCTGCTGCTAAGTGTTGGGAGAATTTGAAGAGGATTTATGTTCATGACAGTGTAGGTGCACACATACATCTTACACGTAAACTGTTTAGAGCACATCTTCTGAAAGGTGGAGATATGTTGGCTCATTTAAACTTCATGAAAAGAACTTTTCAAGAGCTACATGAAAAAGAACTGGTATTTTCAGAGCTGCATCAAGTTTATATCATTCTTTCCTCATTGGATGCAAGTTATGATGATTATGTATCTTCACTGGAAGTACTGCCCAGAGATAAACTGACACTGACTGACATAACTGGAAGGTTGCTAGAAGAAGCAAGAAGACGGCTGGATAGGGACCAACTGAGGAAGGAACAACCACAAGAAGAGGATTTGTCTTCAACTGCCTATAATGTTAGGAAATGTTTTTCTTGTGGGGCTAGAGGACATATAGTTAAATTCTGTAAGAAGGGAAAACAACAGAATACTGGCAAACACCAGAAGGCCAAAAACAATGTTAGTTTAGCTATGTCTAGCAATTCAACTGTAAACCATGATTTGTGGGTTGTTGATAGTGGAGCATCACAGTGCATTACTAAAGATAGAAACAGGTTTGTAAAGTTGTCCACAAGTAAACAACATGTATCATTGGCAAATGGATGGAAGATTAAAGCATCAGGTGAAGGTACTGCATATTGTTCTTGTATAAACGAACATTTAACTATGTTATATGTACCTAAATTGAAATTTAATTTGTTATCAGTAAGGGCTTTAGTTAATCTTGGTTATGTAATAACCTTTAGGGGAGATAACTGTATAATAGAGAAAGAGGGTAAAAGTGTCACTGCTACTTTAAAGAATAATTTATATGTAATACATGATGATCAGTTGCAGATGGCTAACTCAGTTTATAACAATGTTAAGTCACATGATGAATGTATACATTTACTACATAGACGTCTAGGGCACATTAATTTCAAAATGCTCAAACAAACTGTTGAATTGTCAGAGAGAGTAAAATTGAAACCTTGTAGCAAGTATTTACACTGTAATGCTTGTAGTCAAGAAAAGAGTAAGGTTACTCCAGCAAACAGACTTAATGGGTTTAAGACCAAAGAACCTTTAGAGGTTGTTTTTGCTGACATAATTGGTCCTAAAAAACCAAGTTTAGGAGGTGCCTGTTATATTTTGAGTATTATGGACCATTATTCACGATATGATTTCTGCTATCTTATGAAAAACAAAACAGAAACATTCCAACATTTCTTTAACTGGCTAAAGTTTGTTGAGAGAAAAATGAAAGGTAAAGTAATTACTTTAGTTACTGATAATGGGACTGAGTTTGTTAACAAAAGATTCCAAACTATGTTGAAATTGGCTGGTGTTGAGCATAAACGTTCTGCACCTTACAGACCACAACATCACTCATTTGTAGAACAAAGAAGGCAAACATTACAAGCCATGGCTTGCACTATGTTATCTGATGCAGGTTTACCTGAAACACTGTGGGGTGAAGCCATAATGTGTAACCAACCATGTTTTAAACAATGTAGTAAATACAACAACTGGACAATTACCATTCACTCGCTGGCATAGCAGAAAGCCAAATTTAAGTTACCTACACACATTTGGACCTCCAGCATGGGTGCATATTCCCTCACAAGACTGAAAGGGCAACATAGAGCTAAGAAGTTATTTTTTGTGGGTTATGAGGCCAACCATAGATCATTTAGATTTTGGGATCAAGGCACAGCTCATGTTTATTGCAGTGCTAATGCAAAATTTATTGAGCATGTTGTGTGGGATAAACTGGAACAGGAATCCAGCAATGATATTATTATTGACACCCAAATAGTCCCCAAAGATAAAATCAGTAAACCCCAAATAGCCATTAAAGAGGAAGAACAGGAGGAAGTAGTAGAACAGGAGCAGGTGGCACAGGAAAGTCCACCAGTAAGCCCTGTATTACCAAGACGTTCAACCCTAGTAACATGACCACCTGATAGATATCAGGCCAAGTGAATACAGTTCCAAGTAATTATAGTGAACTGAAAATGTATCCTGCTAAGGATCAGGCTGCTTGGCAGAAAGCAATGGATAAGGAACTGGAATCATTAAAAAGACTGGAGGTATACAAAAATGTTAAGTTACCACCAGGTAAACATGCCATAGGATGTAAATGAATATATAAGCTGTTACCCATAAAGCCAGGTTAGTAGCACAAGGGTTCAATCAGACAGCAAATGACTATGATGATGTGTTTGCACCTAGTCTGCAGGCTACTACATTAAGAGCAGCATTAGTGTGGGCAGCTAAAGAGAAATACATTGTAAATCATTTGGATGTAGAGACAGCATATCTGAATGACTTTTGGACTGCTTATTTTGGACTTTGCTTAAACCTTTCTGGAAGTAAAAACCTACATTTACTGTACAGTGTATCTGTGTGCTCTGTGTGTATTATTCAAACACTCCTCTCAAATACATCTCCCTGTATGCGATCATTCTCCTAACAGGGAATTACCTCAACAACTACCTGTATTCCACAGGGTATTTCCAGGTGTTGCTATTCCCTGGCAATGCTAATCAAGAACAGTTTGCTATTATCATTTGCTCCTTCTGTGCCACCTTACATCCTTCCCCAAAACCTGGTCTAGGGTTTAGAAAAATTTCAAAATTGCTCTAGGCTCCTGTTCAAAAATAATCATAGGAAGTTCAGACATATAAAAGTGGTTGTGTCAAACAGAAAGGCATCTCTGTCCTTTATCATTTTATACGTCTCTGTACTTACAACCTGTTAGTTTGGCAACTTGATAGATGGCTAAACTCAAAATCTACACTTGATTACATTTACCCATTCTTACTTGTCCCCCTGTTAAAGAAAGTGATTATTTTTCCAACAATAGATGTTGAATAGGAGTGGAAACAACCCACAAGAATCATCACTTTCCTTAACTTATCCTAGGGAACATAGGAAAGTTATCACTACATACTAGCCTCATTGCTGATGCTATGAGGGTAATTAAAAGTATTCCACTTTTCTGCTGTATCATGAACTGAAGCACTCAAATAAGTCCATCTGGTTATGCATCCACGTTTTCCACAGTGACTAACCAAATGCATATGGAAAGCCCACAGACGAGGTATTAGCATCCAGCTATTTCTAGCAATTGTTCTTTATAAAACTCTATACTATAGTATTGGCTTCATGATTTAGATTCACAGGGTTGGAAAGGAACTCAATGGTCTTCTCCAACTTCCTGAATTTGAGATGAGATCCTCAAATCATGGTCCTGTAATATTTCTTTCCAGGGATGGATCATGCTTGAACTCTAGGAAACTGTTTAACAACTGTCATAGTATTCCTCATTTCAAGTTTGGATCGCCTTCGGTAACGCTTCTGCTGCACCTGTTGGTTCTCCTCCTATCTTCTGGAGCTCTCACTTAAGAGTAAAGCTACACCTCTTTTTCTTCAGGTGACAGCCCTTTAAATATTTGAGGAACTTCTCCCCTTGGGTTTTCTCTCTAGAGTCTAGATTTCAAAGGAGACTGAACCTACCCACTTTTTGAAAGGTTCTTATTGGATTTCATCTTCGTATTAATAAGGCCACTCTTCATATTTAAAGCTTATAAGATAGCTATAATCTCCACATTTTATAGCGGAGAATTCCACAAGTTAATTATGAACTATACAAAACCCACCGGTAAAGCTGAGTTCTGTCTTGCTCTGCATCTACGCCTAAATTAAGCTCTGTGCAGGCTTTATTGGGTCGTCATTCTTTTCCTCATAATTTTTATAGCAGGAACAATTGCCGTTAGAGAACCGTTATTATTTCCCAGTTCCTCGTTGAAGTGCGACTGACCTCCTGAATTTCCTGACGGCGGGGGACTACAATTCCCAACGTGCATTTCGCTGCCCCCTTTGTGATGCTCTTCTCCCCCCCGCTCTCCTTTAAGGAAGGGAAAGAGCAGAAAAAAACTAAGTCTCGCGAGAGTCTTGAGAGCAAAGGGGAAGGGTGGTGTTGCGCGTACAAGTTTGGGGTCTGACTGGGCCATCGCGCCACTTGTAAAGGCACCGAAAGTGAGCGGTACGTTTGTGGGCGGGCCAGCCCGAGGCGTTTTCTTCTGCGTCTGCGGCCCAGTTAGTGCTGAGTAACTCCTATGGCGGCTTCTGCGGCTGAGGAGAAGGCGGAGACCCCGAGCGACCTCTCGCCGAAAGAGGAAGGGGAGCTGGAGGACGGAGAAATCAGCGACGACGACAATAATGATGCACCCCCTGAACCCAGCGGCAGAGACCGGAGTGGCGCCCGGGGTCCTTACGCCCGACGCAGGCCGCCTCCCGACTTGCGAAACAGCCTCCAGTCCTCCTCTCGCCGCTTCCCTCATTTGCGCCACCAGCCTCCCCCGGAACTCGGACACGTCCATGGGCACGACAGAGGCGGCGGGTACCGGCTCAAGGAGCCTTTCCGTCCCCAGCCGCCTCCTTCCTCGTCGTGCTCGCGGCTGCCACCCGGCCCGCACCCCGACGCCGGCCCAAGACTGTCGTTCTGGGAACGCAGCCACAACGCGCTGGACCGGTTTCGTTTTCGAGGCAGGGCCTACCGGGGCGGAGGCCGCTGGGGCAGAAGCCGAGGTGGCAATTCCCCTGGAAAGCCCTCGGGGGGAGGTGGCGGATACAGTGGCAGCCAAGGCTGGAGGGAGCCTTCGCCTCGGAAATGTATCCTTGCCATAATCGTCGCCTCTTTCTGCGGCTGCTTTATCTCGAGGGAAGGGGTGGTGGTATGCATGAGGCAGCTTAGATTTGCTATCGTGGTTCGTTTAAGTCTTGATTATAGGTGTCGGTTAGCTCGTACAAAGCGATAATTCGGGAGAAATCCTGCTGTCTCGGCTTGCTCAAGGTTGGGTGGAGATTACAGTGACGACATCATAAAGGGTCAGAGCTGTTTCTAGTCGGAAGGTGATGGAAGATCTGAATGTAGAGTTGGTGAGGTTTGCCGAGAATAATGAGAATTGTATTGTGCTCTCAACAGATCTAGACGTCACTAGGTTGGGAAAGCTGTTTTCGAAACAGCAAACGTTGCAAACACATGAATGTTTAAAAAATACTTGCAGAAGGGGGGGGCATGTTTTCCTAGACTTGGAACTGCTTTCGAAAGCTGCTGAAAAATTGAACATTAATAGAGATTGGAAAGATGCATTGTTTTCAATTGGCTGTGTTTGGTTATTGAGCTTTGAAACATTTAGAACTTATTTTCACATTTACTTATTCAGCTTTAGAAGAGTTCAGTAGGTGATCTTCATTAATGCTAGGGAGCCTTGTCAGATATTGTACATTAACCTTTTTAAAAAAAGGTCAATTGTCATGTGTTTTACTTCTAATATGATTAGGATGGTATTTATAAATGTTCAAGTGTTTGGGAGGAACATACTAAAGGGAGCTTTAGTATGCAACCTTGTATACTATATTAATATTAATATGATTTCTAAACAAGAATTATATTGCAAATTACATTGCTAAGCCTGTGTTACTAAGAATATATTGTGGAGCATGTCACCTGCATTAACCCAATTAGGGTCAGATATTAACACACAATTCTGATAATTTTTGCTGCTTTTGACTAGAGACTTTATATCTTCCTTTTCATTGAAGGTGTATTTAATGAGTTTGAGCTGATGTTGAATATCATTGCCAAACATTGCTATGATCACTTATATCTTCAATATATATCACTTAAGTGGTATTTTTGTTTGGATTGGTTTTAATTATGTAATTTTATTCATGCAACTATAGAGTCAAATGAAATTTTGGCCTGTATTTTTGCATTTTAAATATATTTAAAAAACCACTGAAAAGTGTAAATTTGAACCATTAAGTATAAATAACATCAGAATTGAAAGTGAATAGACAATATTTATCAATATTAAAAGCCTAAGTTTGACTTAGCAAAATTTGCATTAATTAGAGTGGAAATAACATGATAAATAATGGAAAGTAAAATGAAAGATTGCATATATAGAAAATTCACACACAATAAAATAAGCTGTGAAAGAGATAAACTTGTATTATTGTGTTATAGAATCATTTTTGACACTATGTCCAGTTGTACTTTTTAGATCTGATTACTTGACCAAATTCATAGAAAATATCACTTGGTATGTGTACTGAAGTTAGACATATTTCAGATGAGAAATGATCAAGCTTGATTGTGGCAGTATCTTCAGGAGTTATATCTAAAGTGTCACAGAGGAATCAGGTGCAATGACAAGCTCCTGAAAATTTTATTGATGGTGAATAAATTCAGAAGTACAATATATGTTTTCTTTATTAAATTCTGAAAATATTTTAGAATATTTAATGGTGTGAGTGTGGAGTAAAAGCTCTTAATGCTGAACATTGCATTTCAATATTTACCATATCTTCATTGTAATGGTATCAAATTTATCCTAGATAAATTCTTTAATTAATGAATCAGCCAAAACATTTGGAAAGTCCCCATCTCGCAAGCAGAACTATTCTTCTAAAAATGATAACTCGGTTGAAGAGAGTTTTGAGGATCTTTTGTTGAAATACAAACAGATTCAACTAGAACTTGAATGTATTAATAAAGATGAGAAACTGGCTCTAAATAATAAAGATGACAGTGCGCAACAAAGCAACAGTGAAGTGGCCAGTCCACAGGACCAAATAACAATTGAAAACGTCAGTATTACAAAAGATGCTGTAAATGAAGTGTCTCCTGAGGAGAATAAAGTATTAACCTTTCAGGCATTTGAACTGAAACCTCTTAGGCAAAAACTGCCCACACTAGCTGAGAGGAGCAAGTTGAAAAAAGCAAAAGATGGAATAAAAGAACATTCACAGAAAAATGACCAGGATACCAATGAAGGTAATTTTAAAAAAAGTTCTGATTATATGTAACCTGTTTGAAATGAACGGAAATTTGATTCCTTCAGTTTTTAAAAATGTTTCTCATTGGAAAAAGTTTAAATTTTATTACCAGAAATAATGTTTGGAAATTGAACCTTTTGATTTATTAAGGTTATTTGCGTTTTCTGGTTATTGGAATTAAGGAAGCTATCAATTTTTAAAAAGCCAATAGTTGAAGTAAAATATATTAAATATGAATCATAGAACTTACAAATTAAAAGTTCCTTTGATGTATGCTGCATTCACATAACTAAATATGAGTTATTTTAACTTTGATTTACTGAATTAAGCAAACTAGCTGGGTTTACACATCTCAATTGATAAAAACAATAGCAAAGGTTAAAATTAACTAGAGGTATGTGCTATATGCATATTATGAAACTTTCTTTTTCCCCATTCCTGTATTATGTATTGATAGTATATATTGAAAAAGAATACAGCAGTTTTTTCTGAATGTTCTATTGTGGTGGCAATAACCCATTTTTCTATTATACCATTGGAAAGCCTGCAACCCTGATGAAATCTAGGAAAAAATATTTTGAATATCATTACAATTTTTAGCAATGGTTAGGAGAATGAGGTTTACTTGGCTACATTGAAAGAACAGGAAATCCACAACTTAGGACGATCCATTTAATAACTATTCAAAGTTATGACCGTGTTCAAAAAAGTTACTTATGACCAGTTCTGGCATTTATGACCATTGGAATATCGCCTCAGTCACATGATCAAATTTCAGGTGCTTGACAATTGGTATATACGACAGTTATGTAATTGCCATTTACAAACTTCCTAGGGTTTTCCAACAAGCGAAGTCAATGCCTTAAAATCAAGGATAACTTTCTTGATGATTGCATAACTTAGCAACAAAAATTCTGGTCCCAACTGTGGTTGTATGTCAAGGACTACCTGTTGTGTTGCTTTGGTGCTATTTTCCAACTGAACTTCATTCTGATGAAAAGGAACTTGAAGCCTTCCTTCTGAACTCTTTTACTATTGTTATTTTTCAAATTTGAAGTTGGCTCCCAGAATTAATTAATTAGGAGATATGAGTAGTTGTCACTTAATGACCCTAATTAGGACCAGAATTTTCATAGCTAAGTGATGTGGTCATGCAAATCATCACATGACTGCACCATTTAGCAATAGCATTTTTGCTAGTCCCAGTTATGATCATTAAGCCACTACCACACTTGTTAGGTCAAGATCTCACGCTTCTCCTCCCCTATCATGCTCACCCATTGGTTTCTTATCTTTCCTTTGAGTGCTAAGAAGTGAGAATAAATGTACTTACACTTTTCTGTGGCATCCCCTTATGTATCAGAAGATTACTATCATGTCTCCTCTTAAGCAGTCCTCTTACCATGTTTTTTCCTACATTTTTAAATCAAATTGTTTGAATGATATTGCCATTGTAAATAGAAAAATGGGGTTATCTCTTTTCCCAACAGATGAAAAAGAACAAAAGCTTGATACTTCTGATGCTGCAGTAGAGAAGGTAAAACATTGCTTTCACCACTAAAATCAGGAGCTTTAGCAAAGCATAGATTTTTACAGTATATCTTAATTTGAAACTAAGTGCAGTTGAATTTAATGGGGTAATTCCTAACAAATGTTTCAAAGTTCCAAGTTAGAAAAAAAAATCTCTGGCACTATAACCGGGCTTAATGAGTTTATCTTGTCAGTAAAAATGTTCTTGTCAACTTCAAAGTGTGATTTTGTTGTCGCAGCCATTTCCACTTTTCAGCTTGCCACAACAATGGCGAGACAGCCACCTTTGGAATATCACTTCCAGGTGGCAGCAAGAAATCATCCCATGAGAACCAAGGCCATCTAACCAGATGTTCAACAAAGACTTGGACAGTTTCCATAACAATACCTGCCCATCTAATTGGATAATGTGACCTGCACTAATAAAGGGAGAAGATTCTATTCTTTAATTAATAATTATCCACAGGAATTAGAGTGTGTTTTGCTTTCATTCTGCACCAATATGATATATTCAGTAAAGTTTTGCATTCAGAGTTCAGAATATCTCGATAATGCTTGCTTGCTTGGATTCATCAGTCAGAACCTTGACATTGAACCAACTCTCCCTAATTCCCCAGTTTTCACATAATAAGCCACTTCAGCAAAAGGCAGGGTTTCTGCCCAGTTAGATATTACAATTGGATAAAGGATTAAAGTGATTATTTAATATTTTATTCCTGTAATAGAAACTGTTGGATGAAGAACAAGAAGTATCAGAGTTACAACTAAGACTACTAGCTCTTCAGTCTGCTAGTAAAAAGTGGCAGCAGAAAGAGCAGCAAGTAATGAAAGAAAGCAAAGAAAAACTAACAAAAGCAAAAACCGTACAGCAAAGAGGCAAAATCAGTACAAAATCTCATTCTGTCAAAAAGCCAAGCACTGCAGGTAAATAATTAACCTAGTAAATGGTGGTTTTATTCTTGATATATTCTTGATAGATTTTTTATGTTGGGTTTTTTTTGAGAAAATGTAGTTAAGTAATTTTCTTTTAAAGCTAAGCAGGCTCTAAGAAAACAGCAGACAAAGGTATGGAAAAAATTACAGCAACAAAAGGAACAAGAAAGACGTCAAAAGGAGGAAGAACAATGGAAACAGGATGAAGAGGAAGAAAGAAGAAAAAGGGAAGAAGAAATTAGAAAAATCCGTGATCTCTCAAATCAAGAAGAGCAGTATAATAGGTTCATGAAGCTAGTTGGTGGAAAGATGAAGTCAAGAAGCAAGGTATTTACTAACATACATGCTACCTTTTTGAAGGAATACAATGCACGAATGATTGTTGGTGATATATAAAATATTACAACTTGTGTATTGTGTACCTTTTTCAAATACATACTTTTGGAAATTTTTGTAGGCCATTTATCTTTAATTGGCTCAAATTTCTATCCGATTGATGCTAAAATACTTCTTTTTTTAATCCTTTTTCTAGAAATATATATTTTGATGGCCTCCAAAATGTTAAAAGAAAATTAGAAATAGGGAATATGTAGTAGCCATGATAGATAGACATTTATCCCTTACATTTTGAGATGTAGGTGATAACATTAATTTATTGAATTTGTAACAATGCCCAATTCAAAATGATTCTGGAAGGCATGCAAAGTTAACAATGACAAAAACCTCCAGCAATTAATACAAGATTAATACAGAAGACTTAGCATATTCCCTTAATAACAAGAGCATGCTTGAGGACTCAAACCATCCAAATGGTGTATGATGTCCAAATTTCTGATTCAGATAACATTGTAAATAAGAAAGGTTTTATGCATCAAAATTTTAAGTTGGTATATTGCTTTGCAGTAAATAACATTCTCAAAATATTAAATTGATTATCAAAAATAGTGTTAGTACTTTTATAAGTAACAACATTTTCTTCTGAAGAAATGCATCCTAAGTATATAACACATGGAGATACTTCATATTTTTCAGTGCTGCAGAGAATAAAAGCCTTGACTGGGTGAAATTGAAAGTTAGCATCACCTCTTCCTAGATTTATTCTAAGTCTGCTTCTATTCAATATGTATGTAGTATATATACGTAGTTTATTGGATCTTTGTGATCCAATCTTTGTTTAGCAGGACCAGTGTAAGAGTTCACCCCAACCTCATGAAATATGCCTCTTCTGCACATTTCATAAGCAATCTGTCAACCCCATTATCCAGATCAATGAATAATAATGGCCTTGAAAAACTCCACTAGTTACTGCTCTCCAATTTAAGATAAAGTCATTAATGCTATCGGTATGGTTAGCCACACAGTTTTGAATATACCAGATTTCACTTTAACAGCTTATCATGAGAATGTCATGCAGAAACCTGTCAGAAACGGAGGTAAATTATTACTGAAAATGAGAGATTATTTTCAAAGTGTTCTCTTCGTTCACTAAGGTAGTTACTTTTTTAAAGAAGGAGACAATATGTATCTCACATAATTTTTTGGCAAAGCTATGCTGATTTTTAACAATCATGACTTTGTCTTCAAGATACAAAAGGCCTTCTGTATTCTCTCTCTAACAAGTTTTTCAAGGCATTAGTGGGGTCGCAATCCTGTTAAAAAAGAATCAGTGTGTACTTCTGCAGAGGCACTTGTTAGGACAGGGGCTACGTACTTGCCCTACCAATCTATTAGATGTAGTTTGGCCTGGAGAAGCAGTGTTTGGTAGAGAAGAAGGGAGTGGCTGAGGTTACGCAGAAAGCTGCCTGTTTCTAGGACATGAATTACAAGTAGTCCTCAATTTAGAACAAAACATTTGGTCATACATCAGGGTAATTATTAACTGGGTCACCATTTGACCTGACTCAATTTTATAACCACTTTTATAATGGTCGTAAAGCAAGTCACCATGGTTCTTAAGCAAACCATGTGGTTATTAAGGGAATACAGCATATCCAATGGATGTTACAAAAATATTGCAGATCATTGTTATGAGCTCTTTGGCATAGAGCTCTGCCCTGCATGGTGCTGAATCAATCTCACAGGGAGCTCTTTCATTCTTAAAATCTAGCTGAGTCCTGCACATGAGGGAAGGGGATGACTCCTGTGTTGACAAGATGAACCAAAGATCCTAGCCTCGTCCATGTCGCTGTGGGAAAGAGTTTTCTTCCACATATAGAGCGAAAGAGCTACCTGCCTTCCTTCGGCAGACAGAAGCGAACTCCTTCCCAGGGCAGGTGAATAGGACTTGAAGTTTCCATGCAGGAAGCAAAAGAGCTGTCTGACAAAGATGGGCAAGCAGCTCTTTCTGTCTGCTTAACCACCACAACTGGGAGAACTGGGATTGCAGTTGTTGAGCATAATGGTCATGTGAGCATCTCATTTAATGACTGCAATTTCCAATGGCAATTCTGGGCTCAGTTACAGTTATTTAAGTGAGGATTATCTGTACAAAGTTATTTGGCAATCGAATTGCCTTCAGACATTTTGGTCTATAATCTGATTACCCATCAATAAGTAAACCTTGCGGGAGCTGTAAGCAAAAGTATGAGAAGAAAATCAATTTGCATAACACCGTCATAGCCTTTTTTCCTGAAAGCAATTTGTGGTAAAGCAGGCAGTTTTTGTTAGTTTTATTAGCAGTCAAGAAGGCAAAACTATTTGACTGTTTGAAGTACACATATGGTTAATAAATATACTTTGTCTAGTCTTCAGATAAAGATTTGAGAAGATCCCTAGATAAGCAATCTACTGAGAGTGCAGGAGGAATTTATCAGTATGATAATTATGATGAAGTTGCTATGGACACAGAAAGTGAAACCAACTCACCTGGTAAGTGCTAATTTTAGCTGATTATGCTTTATTCCTAATAGTGCCATTTTTTATATTTGCATTCTATATGTAATAATTATTAGCTCCTGCATGCAATACTACTGAAATGTTTCGTTGATTTAAATTAAAATGGAACTCCTCAACAATTTTGCACTTGTCTCAAGTGTCATGCAAAACACAAAAGTTATGAATAAGTTAAGAAGAATGTCAAGCGAAGGTAAAAAATGCTACAATGGTACAATTGTATCACATTTTGATTTGTTGGTAAAAATAAACCATATATCTTTTTCTTTTTTCTGGTAGATAACAAACCTTCTGAACCCCATATATTACTTAATAGGAAACACAATTTGATACATACATTTGGGAAAAAAGTATTCCTTAGCTTAACTTGCCCTGAAATGTTTTTATAAGGATATATTGATGAAGCTGTACAGTATAAGAAGTGTTTTTGTTCAAGATTCTAGCCTCTTTATTCATCTTTACTCATTCTGTTTTATCTTTGTTGGCAGTTTTATTTTTGCCATCATTTTTTCCTGTTTGTTGTAGATGACATATATTAAAATATATGACTATGCTGTTCAGTATATTTATGAACAATTTTGTTGTGAAAATAGCTTCTTAATTTGAATGATGTATTCAGATACTATTTTGTCTGTGGCACTGCTTGTGTATCTTTCTCTTTCAACCCTTTAGTTTTTTTTTCTGTCCAATCAGTTTTGTTCAAATTATGCCATAAACTATATTGTAGAGCTATTGTTCTTTTCTAAAAATATTTTATTCAAAAGTTAAAATGCAAACTTACAAAAAACAAGAACTAAACAGGACAAAAAACAAAAATAAGTGCATAAAACTCCATACATATGTATTGTCCCTTCCAGTTCCAACACTAATAAATATATTATAACATTAGTAGTTTTCCTCCTTGCAAAAGAGATCTATAATATATAAGCTTCCACAAATCTATTTATCCAAGCAATTTGAACTATCATTTATCTGCTATAAAAAGACACAACTAACTGGTAACCCCATCACCTGAAACCCAGTTCAGAATCCTCTGTTAACAATCCATTATTGTGTCTTACTAGCACAGGGGTCAGCAACGACCTCTGTTCAGTCTTAATCACTATAGTCATTGTCTCTCGCTCATCAGAAATCTTGGTTGTAGGTAACTCCATAGCATTTATTGTTCAAAAAGTCCATAAATTTTCTTCCAAGTCCAATTTATCACTCCATTCTGTCATCTCTGAATTTTTTGAATTCATAGGCCTTTCAGCTTTTTCAACCGTCTTTAATTTTTCAGCAAAATTCCTTCTCCATCTCTGTCAGCAACAAATCAATTTGCAGTCCATCCAATTACACATCTGATTCTGTTGTTGCCTATATAATGTCTTCTTTAGGTTGATATATAATTGTTATTGCTTCATTAAGCTTTTATCCAAATTTTCAAAGAAAGCTTGGAGGTTAAAAAGCATTTTTTTTCCAAAGGCTTCCAAGGAAACTTTTAATGTTTTCATTTTTATTTTTAATGTAGAACAGTCTGTTAACAACAAGCTGACTGCAAGAGAGATT
The DNA here is from genome assembly GCF_049901715.1 of Pseudonaja textilis. Lineage (NCBI taxonomy): Eukaryota > Metazoa > Chordata > Lepidosauria > Squamata > Elapidae > Pseudonaja > Pseudonaja textilis. The sequence continues at coordinate 32,886,385 of NC_141994.1, read as the reverse complement.
GAGGTAATTTTCCCATAGCAGAAAGTGAATAAAAGAGACAAAGGGAAATATTTCTTGTCGCTTTGTTAAAAAAAAAAAAAGAATCAGAGAAATACTGAGAAATAAAATACAGTAAAACAGCAAATTTCTTGTAAAAGCTAGTGAAATACAAATTCCTTACTATAACAGTCTAGCATAATATATCAAAGCACTTTTTTATAGAAAAAGAAACCTTCAGGGCATCAACTTCCATGAAATGAAAGCGAAAGTGTTTCATTTCAAAACCAATAAGGAATTTTTTTAAAAAAAAATCAATCCAGCAAGGGTAAAGGATAGCTCAGCATTCAACCAGATGTTTAAGACACAAAATATAAGTCAAAAGCAAAACCAAATTCATAAAGTGATGCTAAAAAGAAGATGTCCTTAAAAATCAAAACAGCTGATAGGAAAAGATTCTTTGGCTGTTCTTTTCATGAATTGTAACCAACCAGGTTTCTCTTCACAGGTAAGTGGTGCAGTTGTCTGAAAGTCATCTGGGGTCTTTCCTAGTTGGTACCATTTCCCTCTAGGGAGCAAGTGCTACCACAAAGCTGTCTTTGACAGCAAAATCAACTTTTTTTTTAAATACAATTTTATTGAGTTTTAACAAAACAAATAAAACATCTTATTTGAGTACAGCATGGTTCTGGGTTATCACATTTCCATACAGACACAATTTCATATGCATATTCATCTTATGTATTCAACTTCATATCTTATTACTCTTTTTCCAACTTCTCTCTCTTTCTCCCTTTACTTCTCTAAATTTTCTTTTATGGTTATCTCATTTTCTTCTTATCCAATTGTATTTCTTTTACCTAAATTTCTATATCTTTTTATTCATTATACTTATACCTTCGTCTGTCTTGTTTACAATTTCATATGTTCTCTTCCAACATTCTTAAAAAGCAAAATTCCCCCTATGATTGCCAATCGGAGTGCAACACCTTTAAGTCTTATTCTTATTATATGAAATCTCATTAAACATTGAATTTGTGCATTCTAAAATTATAACATTCAAATTTCTAATGTCTATTTTATATCATGTAAATCTCATCATTCAGATTCTGCTTGGTACTTCCCCTTGAAAATATAAAAAGAAAAATTCTAGCAAAAACTATATATGTATATATATAAACATTTGTAAACAAAATAGTTATTCAAATTCATTCTAGTACTGGTATGAGCCTTGTAAATCTATCACGTTTCTTTTCAATATTTATCAATCTTTGAGAACAATTGAAATGTTTCCCTCCTTCATTGTTACTTAACTGTTAATAAGCATACCATTGGATAGTCATACAGTTTTATCTTATAAATTATTTACTGTTAGTAAGCAAAATAATTATTCAGATTCATTCTAGTAACTGGTATAAATTTCCTTATAAATCTTTCACATTTCTTTTCAATATTTTATCAATCTTTAGAAACAATTGCGATGTTTCCCTCTCTTCTTTATTATTGGATATAAATAAACATACCATTACATAACAATACAGTTTTATCTCATAGATTATTTACTTATTTCATTTCTAACTCATTACAGTATTCTACTGTCACAACACTATCTTTTGAACCTTTGCAGAATCCTTACTTTTAACTTAATTTAAAAGGGGAATCCTAGTAAGTTTCCCCTTTTTCTTTATTTCCTGCTTTTGTCCCTCATAAGTTCTTTCCCTTTCTATCTTTCCCCCCTTTTTCTCATCCCTTTTTTTATACCCTTCTCTCTCTAATTTTCCCTTCTGTAGTTTTCTTTTTTGCTTCTCTTTGCTGTTATACTTCTTTTTCAGACTATTTTTCTTTTTGGCTGTTCTCTTTGATCTCAAACTTTTAACTCCTTTTCCCCTCATTGCCACACTTTGCATTATTTGATCATTGAAAATGGCTTCTTCTTTGTCCCGCCCTTCTTCTTGCTCTTGAAGCTTTTCCTTTTGCTTTTCATAGTTCAGGATCTCCATTTCAAAAAAATTAAATATGAAGCCAAAGGATCTTCCTCCCCTTTCTGCATCATCTTTCTGTTTTTTAAGACTCATCTTCAATTCCTCCAGGAGTGATGGCATTTTAAACACTTTTGAACAATCACCTGATTGACTTTAAGTAAAAACAGAAAAAGAAAGAAAAAACCAATGCCAAAAACTTTTTTTTTAATCACCAAATGATCCCAGACTGTTTCTTCTTGTTTCTTTCCTTTACTTTTCCCTTCCGTGGGTTACTGTATCTTTTAATAAGATTTCAGTTACAATGTATGCTCGGGAGTCTTTTCAAAGTTTCATTGTTAATCCTCTTTATTTTTCCAGGTGGCACTCCATTTTTCCATTATTCCAAGTCCCACCCTTTTGCCTCCACTCTTCTTTTTAGGGCTTTACAATGACCAAGAAAAACTCTTTATTCTCCTTTTAACACTTAGATTTCAGCTTAAGTTTCCTATTAGTGTCAAAATAGATTAATATAAATTTCTTTCCATATCATTTGTAGCTGTCAATATAAAGGTAAAGAAAGGGTTTTTAACCTCCCTTTTTCTCTCCTTCGCCACTTAAAGATCTTCCTTCAGAAGTATCCCTCTAGGTACTTTTAGATTCAGGGTACCTTGCTTAGATATGTTCTCTGTTGTTTAGCCTGGACTGTCCTGTTTTCCTCTTTGTCTTCCTCCTGCACAAGCTTATCCAGTCGGGTTCTTCTTTGAGGTGGCCATTTCTGACCACCGCTGCAACCACCTTCGGGAAAGGGAGTTTAGACCAGCCAAGGAGGAGAGATGCGGCTCCCCTCCACTTGGCTAGCAATCTCCCCCCTCTTCACCACCTCTAAGGGGTGGCTTCAGCCCCGAATCCAAAGGATCTGGGTGCTCCAGAGGCGAGCACAGATCGAAACCGCGCACGATTGTGGATTTCAGTCTGTCACCGAAGAAACCCAAACCAGAAGCTCAGCAATATCAACTCTTCATCAGCAGGAAAAAAGTAGCTCCAGCCCCCCATTTTTGGAGGATCTCTACTATATTGTAGTGTTATTATGGAACAGATTTAAGATTCATTTTTAAAATATATTTTTGCTTGGTTTATGCAGATAGATACACAGAGTGTCTCTCTCTCTTTCTCTCCCCCCCCATGCGCACACACACCTTCTCTTGGAAATGTAACTGAAGAATTATAGCGTGAAGCTGAATAATGCATATGTAAAATAAGTCTTAATTGAATTCTGGTATATTTCATCTTTTTATTTAATTAATGAATGAGATAAGCTTGGAATTTAAATTGTGACATTTTGCAGTTATAATTTTCTTTCTTTCATCATGGCATGATTTCAAGTATATGACTAGAGTAAGTAGTGTAAAGCAGCGGTCCCCAACCTTTCCGGCTCTGTGGACTGGCGGCAGAAGGAGAAGTGGGGTTTTTTTCACACAGGCCCACTGCTTGCACAAATGGAGCTTTGTACACTTGCCATCCACTTGCATGGCCTGGCACTGGGCCACAGACCAGGGACTGGAGACCCCTGCTGTAGAGGTATTCCCTTCAATAAATGGTAGTTTGTAGTAACAATCGTTTTTTCTGTTAAATATTTTCTAGCATCTTCTCCAGTACAGCCTCCTTATTTTGAATGTCCTGCTGGATATTTTGCTCCTGCTATTCAACAAATCTCACTGTCCCTCACACCACAGATTTCAGTAAGTGATAATACAAGATGAATTTTTCGAAGTAGAAAAATCTGAGAATACACTTTTTTATGCCTCCTACATGCAATTATGGAAGTTCTTCATCATTTATTTTTTTTGCATTAGTATGTTTATTTTGGCCATCTTGAGAATTGTCTTTTAAAGTACTTCTTATAATAGGAATTCTGAAACAGCTTTTCTGTTCTCTCCTTTTTTGAAAGCACTGCTAATCATCGGTAATGTATAATAAAAGTTGTGCTAGAAAAGCTTGATAAAACTATGTAATAGTTGTTTAGCATTGGTTTTGTATCCACATATGCTAAGTGATCAACATTCCAATTTTCAGCTTTCTAACACTTCAAGATCACATTGCTAAAATTCTATTTTAAAAAATGGCAGATTTTTTGCAATATAATTTCCCCTCCCCTTTTTAGATCAACTACTTCAAGGACTTAAATTGTCTTATAGTTGAAACAAAACAAATTGAAAAACACAGCTGCTATAAAATGGTTTTATGCTGAAGATTAGTTGCATTCCTTACTTTGGGGGTAATATATTTCAAAGTGTAAATGCAGCTGCGATTGAAGGGATCTTTCACTTAATGCAAGGTGAGACTACTTAGTCTACCTTGGAAACCACACAGTGCGCTCTTGAGAATATCTGAGCACCAAACTGTGTAACCCTTAAAGCGGATCCCTTTTAATATGGAACCAGAAGCAAATTGATAATCATTGCAGTAGCACCCCAACACCCAATATCAGGGTAATGATTCTAGCTTTATTACGGTTTCCCTAGTTAGTGGATAGGGCACCTATTGAATCTTCAAAGACAAATCCGTGTAGATGTCTTAAAGCAATTCATTTGTGAGGTGACAAGAACATAGTACTGGAGAATCTTGAGTAGCAATAACATATATTTTTTTTTCTTTAAATTTGTTTTAGACTCTACCACCAATTAGCCAATTGTACATGGAAGGTATTTCAACTGTCTCTTTGGAACCTCCACCACCTCTTCCTCCTCTTCCACCTGAAGAACCTGAACAACCACCGAAACCTCCATTTGCAGATGAGGAGGAGGAGGAGGAAATGTTACTACGGGAAGAGCTACTTAAATCTTTAGCTAACAAACGAGCTTTCAAACCAGAGGTATTTAATAGGTTTTTAATACAGCCACTAGATGGCAGTGCTAGTACATTTTATTTAAAATGTGTTTTGCTATTTTGTTTTGTTTGGAGAAAAATAGGATGTATGATAGAAATCAGATAAGTTGATGAGTTATTTAGAATTTTAAAAATTCTTCTGCATTTCAGCTATTTACTAAGGATTTAAAATAACTGCTATAAACTCTAGTATAATCAAATTGGCAGCGTTAGAATCAAAACTGGATGAAGAATAGATCTATGGATAAAGATTACCAATAAAGGAGAATATTTGTACCTCAGTTGAAATGAAGGGGTCCTTGGTGCTCTCTGAGCTTCATTTTCTTATAGACGTTTCATTACCCTAACTGGGTACTGTCATCAATTCTAGACTAGCTAGAAAGAAAGAAAAGGTTAGTCTAGCATTGATGATGTTACCTAGTTTGTGTAATGAAACAACCTGTAAGAAAACAACCAAGCTCAGAGAGCAGCTAGTATTATTTATTATGGAAAGAGATCTGTGAAGTGAGATGATTGTTGTAGTTTGCAGATTTTACAATGTACGTATAACTTTTTTTTAACTGTTGGAAAATCCACTGCATTTTTAGTAGTGAAGGGCTTTAAAAACAGAAGGGGTTCTTCTGGTATTCGACATGTTGTTACTCTTCCTACATTGATTACAGTGAATAATTGTGTGTGATCACTTGCTGATTTTGGGTGGTATGAGAAAGAAGCATTATCTCTTTAAAGGGTTTAGGGCTGCTGTAAATAGGCACCAAAATTTATTTTTTAATAACATAGTAGAATTGTTTTGCTTATCCCTTAAAGCCTGTAAGATAAATATAATTATTGTATATCCCTGAATCCCATAAGGTGCTTTTAAAAAAATAGTTGGATAGTTGAAACAGATGCCCAATTGTTTGAAAAGACACTATATTGAATCTAGCAGGATTGAATAATGTGGGGGATTTTGGTGAATATCTGACTTTAATCATGGCGGACATTATCAAAGTTAATGGGTAATGAAAGATTTATAAGTTTCCTTAAAACAATATTTTACCCATAGTGATACACAGAGAAACCTATGTGTTTGAATAGTTTATTGATTTAAATATATAGTTTTAATACAATATTTAAGTGTTGTAATCTTTTCTTTTTTCTTTTTTAGGAAAACAGTCCACCTTCTCCACCTTTTCCCAATAATTCTTATTCTGTGCCAAGAAGCAATCTTTCAGCAGTCAGTATTAATACTGTGTGTCAACCTCGTATAAAGAACACAAAAATTATTAGAGTACCAAGGCCCCCCCGAACAGTCATTGCGGTAACAAATTCTTCATATTTTAAAGTGTCTTATAAATTGTCATATGAGGAAAGTGGCTAAAATTGAATATTTTCAACTGATAATGCAAGGAAGCTGAGGAAATGCTTATTTCAGATTTGTGTACAGTAAGAAATAAAGTCAACATAAAGTCAACTGTAAAAAAGCTAGTGATTAACATGCTTTTCTCATCTAACAGATGGAAGTTCAGTGTACATTTAAAAATTAAATAATACTAGATTTTGCTTGTATGTTCGGTCAAAATAGTTATATTCTTTGACTGGTAATTTTATTTCTGCAGCTTCCAAAGCACAAGTCAGTTGTTGTTACACTGAATGATTCAGATGACAGTGAATCAGATGCAGAACAACCTAACTCTACTAGTAATGAATTTGGAGGTCTGGAATCCATGATCAAAGAAGCTAGAAGAACAGTGGAGGTAAATGGATGTGTGCTCGCATGTATACCATATGTTTCTTTGAAGAAAACACATTTCTTACTCTCTACGCCTGTCTTTCATTATAAGATAATTTTTATTTTTTTTTAAAAAAATGTAAAATAGCTGTTCCTCTAGAGCAAGCAATTTCAGAATCTTCTTCTGGGGAAAAGTCACTATGAAGTTCTGGTTCTACTTTCTGAAAAGCATTAAATTTTAAAAATTATTTTAAAAGCCAGAATTGGCCCTTTTCATATATTTATATTTTTTTATATTTTACTATTTGCTTTCATGGTTCTGTGTTATAGATTATGGTAGTTGGCTGATTTTTATTATTCCTTACTGGGAGTATGAAAATTCCTTGACCAGAAACTAGAAGTTTCAGGTTCCTTCTGGTTCATGCCACATTTGGAACAATTCACCAGTTTTCAGAAATTGTATCTTACAAACTTAAAGATCTCTGAGGTGTTCTGGTGATTATCTGTTTGAAACAGTTTTGGAATTGGATCATTCCTAGAATGGCACATGCTGGAAAAAGATTTGGCATGGTTAGGAGACAATGAAGCATTCAAAGTTTTTCAGAACATACTTTTGGAAAGGAGCCCTTAAATATTATTGGCCCCTTCCTCAGTGTTAATTGGTGCTACCTTGCTCTCCTCTTGTCTTCAAAATCCATGTTTACAAGCAGTCTCCATATATGTTGGAAGTATAACTATTAGAATTCCCAGGAAGTATGGCTGAAGGGGAATACTGTATGGAGACCTGAAAAAGCTATACCATATAAAAATGAATTCAAATTAACTTTTCTTCTGAACTTCTAATACTGTATTTAAGTTTCTTTCTTGGGTCTTTTTTGTTGCAGGCATCGAAACCCAAAGCACCTTTAAAGTCAGAAAAAGAAAACAACCCTGTAAGAACTCCTGAGGCCTTACCAGAAGATAAAAAAATAGAGTATAGACTTCTAAAAGAAGAGATTGCCAGGTATATTTAATATATTGTACATATGATACTGTGTGTCTGTGAGCGGTGTGGTGGCCTAGAGGTGGAGCTCTCGCCTCACAATCAGGAGGCTGTGAGTTCGATCTCTACTTAGGTAGAGGCAGATATTTCTCTCTGGGCACACTGAAAATGTATCTGCTGAATAAAACTCTGCATTGCGACAAGAAGGGCATCTGACCAATAAACACTCAGTTCCATTCAGTTGCCCAGACTTTGCTCCACAAGGGATTATGGGGTCATTAAAAGAGGATGGTGATACTGTATGTCTGTAAACTACATAGAGTTGCCTCTGGTGAGATGCATACATGTTTAATAAATAAATAAATGCTGTAACAAATAAGTAATCTGTTGTTTAAAGTAATCTCCAAGTTATTGTCCTTTTTGTTTGATCAGATTCATTTAGTCATTTTAGCTTAGTTTAAGTTCTGCTAATTGGATTTAGCTTATTTTTCAGGGATTGTTCTATTTTCTCTGAATTTTTTTCTGATTTCTGAATTTGAAACATTTAAAAAATGGTTTTCAAACCCTTTTAGTCGGGAGAAGCAACGTTTGATAATAGCTGAACCTTTGAAGACAAGTTCATCTCCAGTAAACTCTGATGTTGAAATTGATGGAGTTGGTAGAATAGCTATGGTAACGAAGCAAGTTACAGATGCAGAGGCAAAACTGAAAAAGCACAAGTAAGTCTTTTCCCTGTGATGTCATCTATATGGTTTTATGAGAGAAAAGAGTTAATCTTTTATATTTTGCTGCTTATTACATTGTTTGTTTATATCCTGCCTTTATTATTTTTACAAATAACTCAAGGCATTGAACCCATCCAACATACCTTCCTCCTCCTACTTTCCCCATCAGAACAACAACCCTGTGAGGTGAGTTGGGCTGAGAAAGAGTGACTGGCCCAAAGTCATCCAGCCTTTTTATTCCTCTAAATTAAAAAGAGGATTCTGGAATGTCTTCTTTGGAGGCTGATCCAATGGGCAGTTATTAGGAAGTTGAAAGGTTCTTTCTTCCTTAGTTTATTGGACCAGCTGGCCTTGGCTGGTCAGATGGTCTATTCAGATGGAAAACTATACAGGAGTAATACTCTGTAAACTACCATCTACAAGTATTACTGCTAACTAAGTATATCTCTAATGAGAAAGGAGTTAAATTTACTGCAACTTTTGGAGTTGCAGTTTGTTTATATAGTTGCTATCAATACACTCTCTGCTTATGTGTTTTGTTATTTTTAAATTAGAAAATATGTGACTCTTAACAATTTATGAAAACTCAATATTCCAACTTCCAACAGCTGCTTTATAAAAGAATAACAGTTGAAAGGGACCTTGGAGGTCTATTTTAATTTTTAAAAATGGCAATACATTTTCATGCCTCAGTTCCACACACATATGTACTGTTCACTACTCCCCGTTTCCCCCCCTAAAAAAACACTAGCTCATTGGTGGAAATTGTGGCACATATAAATGTATATAAAGTTCAGTGCTGTAGATGTGTATATCTTTTCACAATCAACTTTTGCTAACATAGATACAAATTTTAGACTGCAATGTTGATTCTGAAGTTGGATGATCAGTAAATTTAAATAAAACCACTGTTTGGGTTGCAATATATCAATGTGCCATTTCTTTATAATTTTCACAATTTCCCTCTTTAATTTATTGTTTTATAATATTATTCTGTTAAACATAGTCTGCTAATTGAAAGAAAATGTATCAAAAAATCCTGAAAATATGTGGTAGACCAGCTGCTTTTGATGATGATTCTGACAATATAGAGCTTTTATCTAGAATGTAACTATTTTTTTTAGACTTCTTTTGATGAAGGATGAATCTGTGTTAAAACATCTTCTACAGCAAGAGGCAAAGAAGAAAGAATCTGTTCGTCTTGCTGAAAGCAAAATTGCTAAGCTTAATGAGCAACTGCAAGCAACGGAAAAAGTACTAAATGCTAATAAGATATTTTTAAAAAAACTTCAAGAACAAGTAAGTAAAGTGAAAAAGGCCATTAGCGGTATTTTAAATAGTTGCTTATCTTATTAGATGTGTTTAAGAGTCTTTAAAATTTAATTTAAAAATTTTGGTTGGAATATGGAATTTGTTTACGAATGTTTAAATGCTTCAGATTCACAGAGTGCAGCAACGAGTAACAGTAAAGAAAGCATTGGCATTAAAATATGGAGAAGAGCTTGCTCGAGCCAAAGCCCTGGCTAGCAAAGAAATCGGAAAACGAAAACTTGAACATAGCCATTTTGGAGTAAGTTTATTCTTCAAATTTAAGAACTATTGTTTTGAAATAGTCATTAGGCTGGAAGTCAGGAAACAAGATGAAACATGAATGACAATTTACAAATACAATTAGAAAAAAACATAAATGTCAGATGTAAGTGAAAAACTGAAGGGAATATTGCAATTTGAATATTGGCTAGTGTGATCCCATGAACCCCTCAAATTTCTTTAATTTTTAAGGTGGATTTGAACTTATTTTGCAGTTTGTTGCAAAATAAGCTTGTTGTCTATAATGTGTCTTAAAAATACATATGACTACTACTACCCTTAGGATCGAGACAACTGAGGGGTTGCATCTAGTATCAAAACATATTCCAGACCCAAAACAGCTCAGTAATTAGCATGAACAGAGCTGTTTGGTGCTCAGAATACAGCAGGTATCAGAGCCCAAAAAGTATTGTCTGCCATTCCTGCCAGGATAAATGAAAAAAAGAAAAGAAATGAAGTTGTAGTAAATCAATGAAAGTTGGAAGTTTGTAGTGAGCTTTTTCCTTTTCTCCTTCTTTTTATCTTCCCTCCAACATCTTCATAGCATAATGAAAGAAATGGATACTTGTGTCTATGCTTGCTAGCCATTTGGTACATGTTCTGAAAACCTGACAAGTTCAAAGTAACAACAAGATCTTTCTCATGACTGGGGTGAAGATACAGTCTATGAGAGGCCAAATGAGACTTGTAATCTGTAAAACTATGGATCATTGTAAATATACTTACTGTAGAATGGTTGAGTTGAACTTTTGCAAATATGCCAAAATGTTTCAGTTTTCAGCCGAACATATAAATTCTTTCTAAAAAATAATGATGAAGTTAGTCAAATGTTGTGTTTCTAATTTATCTTGCCCATAATTGAGTTCGTGTGAGAGATAGATCTCTGCTTCTTTGCAGCCAAACAAAACATTGAAACTCGAGAAATCACCTTCATCAAGCCCAAAGAAGCATTCTGCAGAGTTGATTGCACAGGAGAAAAAAAGGCTGCAACAATTGCAACATGAGTATGCTCTGAAAATCCAGCAATTAAAAGAGGCCCATGCATACCAGAATAAGGATCGGCTAACTGTTGTCCCTTCTGTAGAAGAAGAATCTGAATTTGCACTACCTCAGCCTTCCCTTCATGATCTTACACAAGACAAACTGAGCTTGGATATTGAAGAGAATTGTTTTGATGATGAAATTTCATCCAATTGTAGTAGAGAGCGAAGAAGGTCTTTCAGAGAATCAAATTCTTTTACTAAACCCAATTTTAAACATGTGGACACTCCCAAGCAAGAAGCTGCAAACAAACTTTCTAAAAAGACATTAGAACAACCAGAGCTTTTTTTGGGTCTGAATATTGATGAACTAAAAAATCTTTATGTGAAAGCTGATGGTTTGAAAGAAGTATTGGAAAAAAATGCACGATTCATGATTTCTAATGAAGAAAATGCTTGTGGTCAAGTAAGTTGTATGTTAAATAATAGAAAATGTATAGCTTCAACTTACAGTTAATAATGTTTAGAATTGGAGTTAGGTTAGTATTCATTAGCTTGTCTTACTTGATTACTATTGTTCTTGAAAAAGTAGGAAGATTCTAGTCTTGGTTCCAATGCATTGCATTTTTAATTAGCGTGATGTGAATCTTCATATAGTGTTTCAACATATACACACGTATACTCTTTCCTAGGAAATAACAGTGGATATAGACCAAGTCACAGCTCCAAATAAACAAACAGAAGGAAAGCCATACCCATTTGGACCATATCATAGTCCTCTTCTTGTTTTTAAATCTTACAGGTATGAACATGGGGTTGTTAAAGTTGTTTCTCACCATTGGGATACTGTAATAGGGTTGTTTTAGAACAGAGATGGGAATGTCTAATATAATCAGAAAATGTCCTATTGTCAAAGTAGGTGTAAATATATGTTGTCTTGGAAGCAACTGGAGTATACTAGAAAAATATAACTTAACTGCACTGTTAGTAGAAGGATTGGAGAAGGACTAGAGAGAGAAGTACAGGTAGTCCTCAATTTACAGCTGTGATGGAGCCTTTCAATTACTGTCATAAAGTGGCTCATCATGTGAACAACCCTATTTTATGACTTCTTTTACAGCGGTTGGAAAGCAAATGCAGCAATCATAAAACATTGTAAAATGAATGCCATGGTTAGAAAGCAAACTCATTGTTTGCTATAGGGAGTTTTACTGAAAACCAGAATGGAACTAAACACAGTTTTTCTGCAAAAAAAAAAAAAAAAGAGTAAATCATGGTCATTTGATCGCAGGATGCTGCAAACAGCTGTAAATGTGGGCGAGTTTCCAAATGCGCAAAATATAGTTATCTGATCATGGGGAGGGGCAGCTGTTGGAATTAGGTACCCAGTTGGGGAGCTCTGATGTAACTTCAAATGCTAGTTAAGCAATTTATTTATTTAAAATATCTACTATTCTGAGGGTGGAAAGAGGGTTTATAAGCACTGGTGCCCAAATGCACCTTCAAAAGTTAAGAGATGCTGAGCTCCTTATAAATGGTCTCTAAAAGGCTGTGAGAGATGGACATATTTTAAACGGGGGTGGGGGGGAATATATTTGCTCTGAATTTTTTTTTAAAAAAGGTAGATGGCTGTCTTGAGTTAGACAAAATAAGTACTGATACACTTACCTAAATATCCCATACACTTACTCGGACCTTGCTCTGTCTATTCTCATCCATTCACATAGTCACTAGTTCAACATTTTTTCTATTCATTTTTCATATAAGTCTAAATGTAGTGGTCTCTTCCTTTTATATAAATATATTAAAACATTTCTGCCTCCTTGCTTTTTGGGGGAACTAGATTTTAAAAAACCATCTCCAGTGACAACATTGGATTATATTGTTCAGATAAAAATATTAACGAGTATCAATTTTGATAATGGTTGTAATCCCAGCTAATCTATTAATGGGTTCTGTGCATAAAAACAATTGATCTTCCTTTTGGACTGAATAACAAATGATATTTTGGGTATCTGACTATGATTACAGTTGTCTTTGATTTGAATGCAATTTAGTACCTTTCCCATTTTTGCTTTAAAAAATTATTTTGTTGATGACAAGTATTTGATTTTACTTATGTTTTTTAGGTTTAGTCCTTATTTTAGAACAAAAGAAAAACTTTACCTCAGCTCAGTATCCTACAGCAATAAGATTGAACCCAAACAGTGTTTTTGCCGTTTTGATTTAACAGGCACATGCAATGACGACGATTGCCAATGGTGAGTTCTTTTGTATCTTAAATTGATTTGTATTGCAAATTATTGCCTGTGGAGTTGGTATGAATTTGTCATTGTCAGGCTGTCTGAGCAAAAACAGCATAAGCAGTTTTAAGAATCATTAAATAAGGTGACATATTCTTTAAAAAATCATGCTTGTTTTCCTTTTGTGCCTGTAAAATTAACTTGAAAAATGTACATTCATACTTAAAAGATCTATCTATCTATCTAATCTATCCCTCCATCCAAATACACACACGCACACACACACACACACACGCACACGCACACGCACACATATACATACATACATAGATGAGGTATATATAATATATACACATGAACTGGGGTCCCAGTCAGGGTGTTCCATATTGGAGGATTAAAAGAAGATTCTTCCTCCATCCTGATGTATATTGCACTTTCCATAGTTACTTTGTTAAATTTAATACTGTGTTTCTTAGAAAATAAGACAGGGCCTTATTTTTTTTGACCCCCCCGAAAAAATAGCTAGGCCGTCTTTTTGAGGGGTGTCTTAATTTCCCCCCCACGTGCCTCGCCCAGCCACTGGGCTCCTTCTATCCAAAAGAATGCCCCACATGCCTTGCCTCTCCAATGGGCCCCTTCTTTAGCAGCTGAAAGGGCCCCACAGGCACCCTTGCCTCTCCATTGGGCCACTTCTGTAGCAGCCAAAAGGAACTATTCCACAGGCTTAACACAGACTGAGGGAAGAAAGGCAGGCAGGAATGGAGGGTTTGGGGCAAACGGGAGGAAAATGGGGAGGGGGAATTTTCCTGCCTGTCATCTATTCCTCAAGCTCCCTCTCTAATTTCCTGCCTTTCACAAAAGCGGCTCCACTCCGAGCCTTCAGCATATCCCAGGACTCTGCAAGGCTTGTTGTAGCGCATGTGAGTGGTGGCATTGCTGTGAGGTTCGTCACATCAGTGCAGCCTCTTCGAACAGGACCCTGCAAGGATTGCTGTGCCATTGTGCGTGCGAGCGGGGCACCACTGTGAGTTTGGATACACTGGCGCAGCTGCTCACGGAAGGATGCCGCCTGCACCGGTGTGATGAAGCTCACAGAGGTGCTGCCATTCATGAGTGCAACACCCCAACAAGCCTTGCAGGGTCCTGCTCTAAGAGGAATGGATAACAGGCCGGAAAATTCCCCTCCCCATTTTCCTGCCTTTCACGACTCCACTCCGACCCTTCAGTGTATCCCAGGATTGCAATGCAGAAGGTTCCATTCCGAATCTTCAGCGTTGCTGATCAACCTGATTGTTGAGTCATGTCTAGTTTTACAGCTTTTTTTGCCATGGTTGTTAAGCAAATCACTGCAGTTATTAAGTGAACCATGAGATCATTAAATGATCTGGCTTCTGCTCATGGATTTTGCTTGTTGGAAACTGGCTAGGAAGGTCTCAAATAGCAATCACATGCAACCATTGTAAATATATGCCAGTTGCCTAAGCACCTGAACTTTGATCGTATGACCATATGGGATGCTGTGATGGTTGCAAGTGCAAGGATAGTTGCAAGTCACTTTTTTCAGTGCTATAATAACTAAGAATAGTCACTAAATGAATGATGTAAGTCAAGGATTACCTATTTTATATTTTTATTAAACTATACTAAAAGTTACATTTGATTTGTGATGGAGCATGTTGGGAATTATTAGTGCTCACTTTATTGCAGAATTCATGTTTTATGTGTTGAAATCTGGTTTGTTCACTGGATTTATTTTTGGCTTATTAAATTGTCCATACAGCTGGATTGTCAAAAAAAAATCTATCTGGCTGTAAAAAAACGCTATCAGGATGTCATTTTGACAGCCAGGTGGATTTTCTGAATGCCTCACAATAGGCTAATATAGTTGAGTATTCCAAAGGAGGAGGGCTAATATAAATATGTGTCTTTTATGATAAAAGGGTACCTTTAGATGGCAGAGTGTTATCAACTTCTGATAGCTAAAATAGTTTCACCTGTTCATCAAAATGTTCACGTTGTGATCCCGTGTTCACATTTTTTCCTTCTTACATTTTGTAAAAAATATTATTATTTACTTTTAGGCAACACATGAAAGACTGCACTCTTGGCAGGAGACAACTATTTGAGGATGTTATTTCATACAATTTAGGTCTGATAGGCTGTTCAGATAAAAGTACTGATGAGGAGATAGGTACCGCAACAGGTATGTGCATATTAGTATATCAATAAAGATTTTCAGTTCTGTAATGTTACTTGTTAAATCTGATCATAACATTTTTTGTTTTACATGTAAAAAACAAGTTGCTTTCGAATGCTTCCAGTTTACTTTGTAATAAGATTCAGGAAAATATAAAGCAACCTTCTGTTATATAGTATAGTAATGTGACTCGCTGTATTAAAGTTTAAATGTATAAGTTACATTTGCATTTGTTTTCATTGTAATAAGTTTCACCAATTTATTTTTTTATGGATTGCTTCCTAGTGTGTGAATGTACCCTGGCAAAAATTTGATTGTAATGTAAATCTTCAATGTTGTCATCTTGTTTCAGAAAAATACATAGAAAAGCTGTTCGGGGTAAATAAAGATCGCATGGCAATGGATCAGATTGCTGTTCTTCTTGTTAGCAATGTCAATGAAAGCAAGGGCCATAGTAAGTAACTTTTAACAATATCAACGGTTAAAGTGTTTTAAAATGCATTTTGCCTTTTCTTGAGTTTCTTTTAAAAACCCAGTTTTTCAAACCTTTCTTCTTTGTCTTTTCACTGACAGCCCCTCCATTTACAACCTGGAAAGACGAAAGGAAATGGAGAGTAAAGTACTTGAAAAAAACACCAGACAGTGATAGTAGCAATGAAGAGGAGCTCTCTTCTGGCCCCATTAAATATGGTAATAACAGAAAACAGCCATCCAAAAATTATTTATAAAAATATTTATGCTTCACATGGTTATTTGACTTATGCTTAAATTTACTTCATAATTATATATGAATTTTAATGTAAGAAAACAACTTGGAAGATCAAAACAAGAGATTGATGCAGAGAATACATAATTGCTTCAGTTCTGGGAGAATCCTTGTTGTATTAATGACAATTATTCAACAATTGTTAACAGCCGTAGAAAAACCAAATAGATCTATTTTGTCAGATTTTTAGTAAAACAGACTAATATTGTTGTTTCCCATATTTAGCGCTCTGACTTTCTTTCCAAAGTAAATCAGTTTTCTGGGAAAATACATTTTTCAGTTTCTTTTGTTATGGAACTTAAACATGCCTCTCCTCCTTCATAGCTCATTTTAACTTAGAAGGCAGGCCAGCTGCTCATGCCAGCCTACCTTGCTGAAATACAAGTAGTCCTTGACTTAGGACCCCAACTGAGCCCCAAATTTGTTGCTAAGTGAGATATTTGTTAAGTGAGTTTTGTCCACTTTACAACTTTACTTGCCACAGTTAAGTGAATCATTGCAGTTGCTAAATTAGTAACATGGTTGTTAAGTGAATCTGGCTTCCCCATTGACTGCTTGTCAAAAGGTCACAAAAGCAGATCACAGGACCCCAGGACATTGCAACTGTCATAAATATGAATCAATTGCCAAGCATCTGAATTTTGATCATGTGACCATGGGAATGCTGCAACTGTCGTAAGTCACTTTTTTCAGTGGCATTGTAACTGAATGGTCATTAAATGAACTGTTGTAAGTCAGAGAGTACCTGTAGTTAAAATTAGGAATAATTTCAATCATGGATATTGTGATAGTCATGGGGAAAAATTATTACTTTTATTTCTAGCTCCTCCGGTAGAAAACAAAACAAGTGTTCCTGCTCTGGATGCTGTTGTGACTCCAGATGATGTGAGGTATTTTACCAGTGAGACTGATGACATTTCAAACTTGGAAGCAAGTGTACTTGAGAATCCTTCTAATGTTCAGCTTTGGATCAAACTTGCTTATAAGTACCTGAATCAAAATGAAGGGTAAGTAATTCTTACTGTGCAGATCAGTCAGTTGCACTTTTGCTCAGTATCTTCTCACCTATGCTCCCTTAATGGCTTCTCAGTCCTTTGTGTCGTTGCTCAAAAGACAAGTAGGCTATTGTTTAAAAGCAATTGAAAAACGATTTGCTGTATTGCTGTGTTATAAATCCAGTGTAAAGGTAATAAAACATTGGTATATTCTAAGATAACGTTTGTTTATTTTCAGTGCTTTGTAGTAAAAAGGCTTGTTTGCTAAAAAAAATGGATTGCATAATTCAGTGGTTTCAAAGGTTATATGGAAATAAAATATTTCTCTTTCGCTTTTTTTAAAAATGTATTTGGATAAAATAGGAAATATTTGTTTAAATGATAATGATAATTGAGGAACCACTTTCATGAGAAGATTTAATTATTTCAGAAAATTAACTGGCAAATACTCTGGGAACGTTAGCTGACCGCAAATCTTAGTTGCAAATGCTGTAATGCAATAAAGTTTATGTCATGATAAATCTGTTAATGTAAGGTACTACAATTTTTTCAACAACATACCAAAATGGCTGCCTCTCTACAAATTGTTAAAATATTTTCTTGTTTCCCATTTCCCAAAGATCATCTGCTGAATGCTTGGATTCAGCTTTAAATGTTTTAGCCCGAGCACTAGAAAATAACAAAGACAATTCTGAAATCTGGTGTCATTATCTCAAGCTGTTTTCAAAAAGAGGGCTTAAAGAAGAAGTGCAGGAAATGTGTGAGACAGCAGTGGAATATGCTCCTACTTATAAGATTTGGTGGACAGTAAGTCATATTTTATTTGTTTAAAACATTCATATATCCATCCCTGTCTTATACCAAGATCTGAGTATCTCCCAATCAAGAATTAAAATGGCATAAAACCCAAATTAAAATGATTAAAACCATAAGCATTAGAAATAAAACTTGGCTGCCAGGTCAGACTTCCAACATGCAGTTACCTCTCCTGTCCCAGTGCTTGGGGGGAAAAGCCAGGTCTCTGGTGCTTTTCAGAAGGCTAAGAAGGGTAGAGACCTACCAAACATCAGGGGAAGTATGTTCCATAGGGCAGGGGCTGTTCCAGAAAAAGCATGCTTTCTCCTCATAGATTCTCCTGCTTGAGCAGCGGCTGGACTAGAAGACCTCCAAGGTCCCTTCCATCTCATTCTATTCTACTCCAAGGCGGCAGTATTTAAGGGCAGGGACTAAGAGCCTGTCAACCCTATCTAATTTGATAGGACAGGTAGATGTCCTTAGGGAAAAGTGGTCCTGGGGATGTGCATGAAAAGTTACCGTAGGGTATTTTTGAAATATATTGATATAGTTGACTGATACATGTTTAAAAACTCTTTAGTAGAAGTCCTTTGATTAGTACAAAAATATTTTCCCTATTCAAACATTAAACATTACTTATTAGATTTTTTTTATATCTGATATGAAAATTTGGACACTGAAGAATTATATCAAACACTCTATTAATAATCTGGTCCTGATGGAAAAACCAAATGTTCTGAGTATTTTGGAAGGCTAATATGGTCAGGGGTTCCTGAATCTCAGAAAAGATGCTATTTCGTAGGGCATGTGCCATGACAGAGATATCGTGTTTCTGGGTCCAATTAGATGGTACTGTATTGTGAAAGGACCCAGAGCATACACAGTTGGGGACAGAAAGTCTCAGAAATAACCTGAATAAATTTAAGAGCTTATCTATCTTTTGAAATCTTGTGTAATTTTACATTATAAGCCAAAGTGATTCTTATGGTTAAGAGTGAATGTTTTCTCCCAACAATTGTTCAGTTTCTAAGTCTTGAAAACTCATTTGATGGAAAGGATTATGTATGTGGAAGAATGCTACAATTCCTGATGAAAGCTCCAAAGAGTGAGGAGAATGTGGATATTTGGTCCTTTCAATTGCTAGAGATGTTGCTGTATAGAGTTCACTTAAGCCTCTTTACTGGAAAGCATCAAAATGCCATTGCATTATTTCAGGTACTTATTTATATTCTAATATTATAATTTCATCCAAATAATTAGTTTATTGATAGTTTGACACATCTTGCAGAGGCTAGTGCATGCTTTGAATAAAAAAATAGAAAAAAAGAGCAGCCATGGGAACATTTAAATTTTTATCAAATAATGTGAAAAGAAAGAGGAATCCTTGTTTGTTCACCAGTCATCTTTGACAAAGTGACACAAAAGTCAAAAGAATGATTGGTCCCTTTAAAATTATGGTAATAATCTAATAGTTCAGAATGCAAAGTAGGATCAAAAAATCAGCATACAGCAATCCCAGTTCTTATTCCTGTGGCCTGCCTGCCTTCCTAAGATGTCTCACACGTCAGCTTTTATTTTCAGGTAGATCTGCATCTTGGTTGAAATTATGCCTTTTGATCTAGGTAATTCTTATTC
The DNA here is from genome assembly GCF_049901715.1 of Pseudonaja textilis. NCBI lineage: Eukaryota > Metazoa > Chordata > Lepidosauria > Squamata > Elapidae > Pseudonaja > Pseudonaja textilis. The sequence continues at coordinate 32,866,943 of NC_141994.1, read as the reverse complement.
TCTAAAAAGTCTAGATCTGAAAAAGTGCCTTTAGAAGACCTAGTTTCGAGGTTTATGATTTGTAGAGCCATCTGTTCCAGGAGATGGAACCTTCCAAATATGAAGGTTCAGTCTTCTCCATGATGAGACCTCCTGTGAGGGAGGCATGACAAATAGTTAAGTTTAAGCTTATAATCTTTTCTGTTTCACAGAATGCTCTGAAGTCAGAAAGTGATAAGATCATAGTGCAACATCTGACTGTAAGTGACCGTTGCTTAGCTTGGCTATCGTACATACATTTGATTGAATTTGGAGATCTTCCAGTTAAATTCTATGATCCTGCCAATAGCAACCCTACAAAACTAATGAAAAAGGAATCCTTTTTGATACCTTGGAAAACAGTGGAAGATGTTAAAGCTAATCCTGATACTCTGTTAGCTTTGTTTGAAGGTAATTGGTTTAATTATTTAAGTAATATTTAATAGTGTGTATACTGTAATTTTATACAGTGTGCTACTACTGATTATCAAGCATTGATTTTAGTCCTTCATACGTTAATTTAGAGTAAATATATCTTCATGAGGCTTCTTTCTAATTAGGCATAAATAACATAAATATTGTTCTAGAAAGCCATCACTGCAAACCACCCCTTCTCTAGAACACTCTGGGAATTGAAGTCTCAATAAAACTGGAGAGCACCACTGTAATCTTACTCAATTGGTTTATAAACATCAATTTTATACAGCTATTATTGAAGATTGTACTAAAGTTGAGTGTAGTAAATAATAGTAGAATAATGGCTTCCTCAGGAATTCTGGGAGTTGAACTCCACAAGTCATAAAAAGGTCATAGTTCCCCATCCCTGGGTTGTAATGATATCTTGACCATAACAGATGTATTTCCATTATTTACTATTAACAATTCTGAATCCACAGGCTATATAATGCATTATATTTGGGAGCGGGGAGGAGAGGAAAAGCATGGAATGTGAAGGTCTATAGATTGATAGGATAGTTTATCGAAAATCCTGCTAAGTTGTGTATACTCTCCTGTTTGTTTAAATGAAATAGCAAGCAAGTGTATGAATAAAGTTCCAGAGTGTTTCAAGTATTCAATGAAATAGAATTAATCTGTGATAGATTCAGAGCTGAGCTAGTTCCTCAGGTATACTTTTTCTTTGTGAGCTCCTTTTTCATCCCTAATGTTGGAGTTGCAACAATAGGAAAAATACTAATCTCCTAAATTTCCATGACAGCTGGGAGGATGTTTTAAACTCAGATCTCTCACTTTTTGAGAAAACCTCTCTTTCTTATAAGTAGATACTTGGTATATCCTATTTTCCTAGGAGACACTCCTAGGGATCATAGGATTGTAATTCTGTAACTTTAAAAAACATTACGTGAATGAGTTGTGATAAGTGCATGATTTAACATAATAATTTTTGTTCCTCATCTTATATATTCAGATTATAAATGTAAGTAATCAAAGTAATTTTGAGATCTGCATGTAGATGTTCTTTTTCCATGGATGTGAATGGCAGTTACTGTGTTACTCATATAATAAGGCTGGATCTTTGGGTTTTTTTGAATCCCGAAAAAATGGCTAGGATGTCTTTTCGGGGGTGAATTAATTTCTTCCCCCTCTGCGCACCCTCGCCTAGGGCACCCCGCTGGCAGCTACGCCTCTCCACCAGCCACTCCTAATGGCCAATCATGGTGGAGCGTGGAGGGTTCCCTACCCCTACCAAGCGCCAAGCGCCTTTGCTGCAGACCTGGTAGGGAACCCTCCGCGCTCCGCCATGATCGGCTGTTAGGAGTGGCTGATGGCAAGGCATAGCTGCCTGCAGGGTGCTGCTAATGGCAAGTTCCCCCCACCCCCCCGCCTTCTCCCCCAATTTTGCATGTTTTAAAATAGGCCTAAATTTGGGGGGAGGGGCTTAATTTCATTTTATGCCTAGAAAACATGCTGGGTCTTCCTATGGGGGGGCGTATTGTTGGAGAAACACGGTACATATATGTATTCAGTGACAAAATTTTATATTTCTAAGTGTGTAATTTTTGTTTTGTTTCTGAATTATTTTAGATGCCATCCAATCATGTACTAGTGAGGATGCCTTCACTGAGAAAAGAATTTTTTGCCTTCCCTTGTACAGAAACATGATTATTTTGCAGCAGCTGTTAGAAAGGTTTGTTGTTGTTGAAAAACTTTTATATTCTAGGACTAGCTGTTTCTATCCTAATATCACTTATATTAGAAGACTAAAAAGAGTTTTATTATATATACTGCCCGTCTCATAAGAATATGTCTCTGAGTAACTCAAAATAAAAAATATTTAAAAGCAATATAAAAAGCATTAAAAATATTAAATTTTTAAGAGGCAAAGAGAGTGACAGATACTAACAGCAGTAAAGCCACCTCAGCAACTACTCACCAAGAGCTCAGCTCCCACCTGATGACAAAATTAACAGGGTTGGACCCAACCTATGGGCACTATGGCAGAAATGGTCTGCCTCCAGGGTCCCGCCAAATGTAATTAGCAGATGGGATATACAGCATCTGCAATTCTTCTGTTGGATCTGAGGGGACAGTTAGATATAATTGGGATGGGAAGAGGCAGTCCCTCAAATAACCCGGCGCAATGTGATGAAATGTAATGAGGAATTAGATCTCCAGGGTGCATTTCAGGAGAGTAATAGGTAACTCAGCCCAGAGATCATGTCTGAGGAAAAAAAGGGTAAAGAACAGCCATTCCCTAATAGTTCACATAATATGTTGAAAATGCAGATAGTAAAGTCCTCAGTCTACCAGTATATTATCTGTAGATGTGAAACAATAAAGAATTCAGTTTGGAAGAATTACTACGTGTCATTCTAAGTTCTGGGCCTGACACCCATGCCAGGAAAGGCTTTGAAGATAGAAACCAACATCTTGAATTGCACCTGGAAGCAAACTGGAAACCAGTGCAGCTGAAAGAGAAGAAATATAATGTTCCAACAATACACTTAATTTCCCATACTGCTGCATTCTGTACCAACTAAAGCTTTTGGATACTCTTCAAGGACATAGTCCCAGAAATGGAAGGTCCCAACACTCCAAGTCGCTCAGTTTTGCTAGGCTTCAGCTGAAGCCTATCATTACTCCTCCAGATCCCTTCAGCTTCCAGACACCAGAATAAGATATCAACAGCATTACTTAATTCACCAGGTGATGAAATACATAATTGAGTATCATTAGCATACAGATGATACCTCACCCCATGGTAGTGGATGAGCTCACCCAGCAGCTTCATGTAGATGTTGAATAGTAGCATCCGAGATCTGTTCCCCCACAGGATATTGATCCTAAAGAAAGGCAGATCAACACAATACAATGCTTCCTGCCCCATCCACAGAGCCAATTGTGAAAGAGAAACGGTTGATGGTATCAAACAGGGCATCAGTGGTTGCATCAGAATGGGGCAACTTGCCACAGCCAACTCGTCATGGGACAACATGCTGTGGGACAATTCCACATGGGATAACTCAACATGATAAATATTATCTGCCATGTTTCTTTGACATTTCTATTCACAAAAATGAAAATAATGTCAAAGAATGTATGATAGATAACGTTAATTGTGTTGATTTATCCCACATGGAATTTTCATGCAGTGAGTTGGCCACATCAAGTTGTCCCACAGTGTGTTGGCCATGGCAAGATAGCCACAGTTGCCCTAGATCCTAGTTGCACAACCCCCATCTCATCCCCAACAGAAATAATCTAAAAACATGACCAATGCCACTTCTGAACCATACCCATGCCTGAATCCTAACCAAAAGGCATCAAAACCATCTACTTTGTCCAGGGTCCACTGAAGCTACTGCACAATAACCTTATCAACCAGCTTCCTTAAAAATTGATGGTAGGTACTGAATGAGCAATGGCTTATTGAAGAGGCGAAGATGTGAAGGAACAAGCCCCCCCCTTCTACCCCATTCACGCAATCTGCTCCCTCCCCAAAGTCCTTAAACAAGGCAAGGGAATGATCTGAAGAGCAGGTGGCCAAGCTCACAGCCATAAGGACTCTTAAGGAGCTGTAAGGTTCATGTTTCTTTTGACAAATTTGAATCTAGTTCAGCTGTCAGGATTCCAAGTAATGCACCCATAGCAAATGGAACTCTGAGGCAAGCAGGTTCCTCAAAAATAGTTTTATTAAACATAGCAATATGGCACAGGCTGGTGAAATCCGACTCTGAATATTAAAATTAAATTTAAAAAGAAAAGTTTTTCCCCTTCCCCAAACAATCTCTCAATCAAGGTCCAATCAAGGTCCTGTTCGGTTGCCTGGTGACATTGCTCCTCTCTCCAGCTACCTGTGGGAATGTCCTTGGTTCCTAGGACAAAGTGTTTTGACTACAACCCCAACTATCTCTATTTCCCCTTCCCTATCCCTCAGTTCCAGTGTGGCAACACTGAAGCCTCAAAATGGCCTCGGCCAGGTCAGTTGACATCAGCTCCTGCTGACTTTAGGTGTGGCCAAAAGATTTTCTTGGCAGTATTATGCAGCACCTCATATAGGACTTGACATTGCTTTCTGGGAAGTTTCAGTTCTGCAGCTCTTAGTTTTCCTAATAGTTTCCTGTATAATAATAATCAGACCCAAGCCTTAGTGTTTTTAGATAGAGGAATATTAGTTGAGTGCTGCCATAAGAGTAGAGGACTTCTAAAAAATTGTATAAGGCTTTTGTATTTCATTCTTTTAATATTTTAAATAATCTACGAAGATATTCATGGAAAACTTCACTGATTTCATTCAAGGTGGGAAGCTGCTATTGAACTGAGTAAATCACTTCTGAAATTAAATCCTTTTGACTGTCAACTTTTGAAGACTCTAGTTGATTTGTATTTGAGAACAGGAGAGATTGAAAGAGCTTGTGATGTGTGGCTCTCAGCATTTGAGAAGAATCCTCAGAATGCCCAGGTTTTTTACTTTATGTGCAATTTTTTCATGATGCAGGTAAAACAACTTGTTTCGTATTTGATTTATTATTTATTACAGTTTCTCCAGTGCAAAATGGCAACTTTATCATGAGATATAGATGAGATATATTGCTGTAGAACAGAATAAAAATATCCAAATCAGTGGTTTACATGTTACAAGATTGAGATACGAATCTGAATGTTCTGGTTTATTGGGTAGATGATGTAGAACTTGGTGACAAAGGTACAACATACCAGATGGATTTTTCATACTCTGTTTTATACATGAAAAGGTCTTTTGTATTCTTTATATATAAATTACAAAAGGTTAATTTGGTCTTCTGTTGTTGTTCCTGAGTAATCTCTGACTATTCAGGTGCCCTCTTTTTCTGCTTTTATATAATTATTAAAATTTTACTTTTAATATTTCTATATAACAGCTTGTTTAATTGATTTAGTTTCAAAAATCATTGAACTGTTTTTACATAATGCTGAGTTGTACTAGATATTCTATAATGTAAGCTAACATCAGATTTAATTCTTTTATGACAGAATAGATCAGATAGTATTCCTGCATTGTTGCAAGCCTTTGTTGCTGCATTTTTTGAGTATGTTCCTCAAGAAAGTCATCCTGTAGATTTATTACGGTAAGCCTGGCTGCTGTTTTTTTCTACAATGAATTACCTTAATTTTTGATATAGAAATTGTAGCATACATGTATTTATAGAAATTCTAGTCATACATTGTCAAGTTCCTATCTAGTAAACATACTGTATTTTCAAGAAAATCAATTATTTCCATTTGTCTACTGTTTAATGAAAGGATTTCACAAATTTAATTGGTGCTTCATGCATTTAGGTTCTTATTTGGTTACTAATACATTTTGTCTTCATACTTGTGTCAATATTATATCGACTATTTTATTCCTGCACACAAATCACTGTTCATGCATTATTATAATCCATTATACTAGGTCTTGCTTAGAATAATTTCTTCTCTAACATCAATCAGTTTTTATTGGAACATAGTCACTTCTGGTACTCTTTCTGTTTTTGTCAGTTTAAATTCAAGTCACTGTTACTAAAAGCAGTGCTGGAATTACTCAGTTACTCTGAGAAGCTATTATTTTTCTTAGTTGAAAATCCTGGCTGAGTAGTCAAGTTAGTTTGATGAACTGAAGAAAATAATAATGTAAATGTTAAAATGAATTTCTCCTACTCCTTCACTTCTGAAATAACCCCTAGCAGCTGCCACCTTTTAGGTTTTGTATGTCCTTTCATTAGTGTATTGATACTTACAATTCCTCTTATTAATTAAAATTCTATGCAACTTCTAAATATACTATTGTGCTAGTGGATGGGAAAATATTGCGCCTGCCATAATTTGCAGTTATATGTTTGTTGTAGAAACTAATTTGATTCCTACTTAATAGCTAACATTTGGGCTTTGATTCTTGCTATGTGTTTAAAAGTTTCTGTTATGTTCTACATAGTAAACATTTTCATACTAAAAGCAGATTTTTGTTGTAGGTATTTTTTGAATTTTCCAATGCCAATTGAATTTACACCACCCTTGTATAAGGGAAATTTTATGGAAGATGTTTTAAACCAGCAGATTCCTTACCTGTGGCAGATATACTGGTGAGATTGTTTGTTTTAATGCTAATACAGTTTGTATAGGGAGCCTTATACTGAACCAATTCTTGAAGAGCAGCCTTTCTGTTCCTTGTATATTCATCACACTTGATGAATGCAACTTTCCCCTATGATATGAGTTTTTTTGTATCATGCCCTTGTGTAGTATCCTTCTGAATTTCAGTTTATAAGTTAGTGTTAGGAGGTAAGGATGGAAAAATTCAGAACGATGGGAATGTCTTAGTCCCGTCCCCCCGTCCCCCCCCCCATCCTAAATTCTACCTGAGGAAAAGTACATACTTTTTAATAAAAAGTTCAGAATTCAAGTATGAATTTTGGGTATTAAAAGAGAACAAAGATCAAAATCTTCCATATCAATGTCTATATAAAGGATTTTAAAAGTTATCATGATGGTGCAACCAAATAATTAAAGTACTTCCCCACCACATTTAAAAATAAAAGCTGCCTTGGTTAAAAGAAGCCTTTTTTCTTCATTTCATTAGTGTCATCAAAAGGGAAGGAATATAAGAATGTATACTCTGGAAATTGTACCTTGTGAATACTTTTTCCAAATGAATCTTCTCCTTTTTGGCTTATTCTCCTGTTGAGTATAACCTCTATATTTTGACAGCAGCATTTGTTTTGAAAGTATTAATAGAAATATAAATTTTGCCTCTTGGTTTTGAATTTAATCATTATGTCTTAAGACTGGTGTGCTTGTCTATTGCATGCTAACTTTTAAAAATTGAAATACAGTTTTGATTTATGTATATAAGAATGAGTTTACTATTCCTTTGCCAGCATAGCTAGGGAAAAAATCAACTTTGATTTTTCATTAATCCTGTTTTAGTATTTCAAAATTCTAATCAATGCCTCAAATTTTATTTGGGAGTTCAGATTGTGTTAAAATAGAATATTTTATATAAAAAGTACTAGTAAACAACAAAATAAATGCAAGCGGAGTTTTTATTCTGCTATGCAGTGTTTTGAGAGGTGAAGAAAATGAGCTCAGAACTTTGCTTGAGTTCTTTACAAATCTTTACAAACCAGTTTAGTGTTGTGTGCAAACGAAAGCATATTTTGACAGTTTTTGGTTCTAAATGTCAGCTTCCTCCATTGTCCTTTTCTTTTAGCAAAAAGAGTATGTATTTAGTTACAAAGACATTTCTTTTTATATAGTTTCTACCAGTCTCTTCATGGAAGTTCTGTGGAAGCAACAGATGCATTTGAGGCAGCACTGGGAGCAGTCATGCAAGAAGAAATAGTTCAGCAGATTTGGATGGAGTAAGTATAAATGATGAGACATTTACTATTTATTTAGCTAGCATATTTATTTATATATCAAATAAACTTAAACATTGAAAGGTAGAGGAATCACCTTCAGCTCACCAGTCACTCCCACGTTGCATGGTACTCTTGGAGCCCCAGGCCAGTTGGCAGAGCCAAGTCTTTAACACTCTTCCAAAACATCAGGAAGGTGGGGAATCTGTCTTGCCTCTCGTATAAAACCCAAGAATGCAGATGAACAACCATCATTTGAGCTTATACAACCACCCTGTAAGCTCTCCCTGGGATTCCCAAGGCTATGAAAAATCTATGTTTTAAGCATATTTAATAAAATATTTAGTAAAATAGTATTCAAATATGAGTTTTACTTGTATTTTCCAGTTACCTTGTTTTCATGAATGACAAAATTGTCAAATCCAACAATCAAGTTCAAGAATTCAAGCTTTTTACTGATCTTGTGAACAGATGTCTTGTTACAGTCCCAACACGTTACCCTATTCCATTTAGCACTGGTGATTACTGGACCAACTATGAATTTCATAACAAGGTACAATATTTCAAAAGCCACAGTAAAGCAAACCTAATATAAGCAACCTTACAAGCAAAGTTTTCAGATCCTCAATTAGCCAAAATATTATAAGGACCCATCAGAGCTTGGGAGAGGGCAAGAGAAAATTTGATGGTGAAATCAACACTTTCAGGTAGATGGAGAAAGAAATGTAGTGATGAGGGATCCTTGGTGTTCTCTGAGTTTGGTTGTTTTCTTGCAGACATTTCATTACCCTATTAGGTAACATCATCAGTGCTGACATTTACCAATCCTTAATGAAATGTTTGCAAGAAAACAAGAAAACAACCAAACTTAGTACACCAAAGGCCCCTCATTTCAACCTTAAGATATAACTATTGTCCTCTATCAAAATGTAATGGTATTATGATAGTTTCAGGTTACTTACATTGAGAGAGTTATCGTGGCAGTTTTTCCATAGTGCCTATGGTTCAAGATAACTGAATCAGAATCTCTTGTGATATTAATTAGGAAGGTTTGCCTTTTAGTAAGATTGATGCCTATCTGGTTTATTTTCTTTTCATCACTGCTATAATAGTACATCCAAGAGTTCCTTGGACATTTGCTTGGTCTTTTTGTTCCTTTATTTTATTCTTTCCATCTTCTGTTAGGTATTATTTTTCTGCTTTGTATTTTTATTTTATCTTCCCCTTTTTATTCCTCCTCACTGTTTGTCATGTACTAATTGACCCAGAAGGCACCACTTAGTAGGTGCAGCAAATATGGTATTAAGCTGCTGACCATCTAAGGAAATTACTTGCCTCCATTCTGCTTGGAGGAAAGGAAAGAACCTTACAAAGCAAGTCATATGCAGTTGGTCTTCAAGACTGAGACTACTTTTGTGTGGTCAGGTATTGAAGACTGTCCATACCGCCATATCCTCATCTCTTCAGACTGTGTCCAGAAAAATGTTAATGCCACCTGGATCCTTGGGATCCGAAGCCAATACAAAGGCATCAGTCCTGTTTCAACTGGACCATCATCACATAGAACAAACTTCATTTTGGCTTAATCCTCCTTTATCAAAAGCCAGCAGTTGCAGAGTTCTTGCCATTAAAATCTGCAAATAATACAACAACCAACATAATAACCCCCAGATTTTGCAGCAACATCATATACCTTTCAGTTATGTTATTTCTGATTCTCTCACTATTTGGGCCCAGGAAGGTGTATTGTTTGCTGCCTTGAATTATTTTTAAAAATAATAAAAGCAGGATTAAAAATAAACAAACCCGCAACAGTTGCTTATGCATGCCAGCCTGAAATTAGATGGCATGCTACTTCTTCCTGTGAAACAACTAGATAACAGTGGTGTATGATGGAATATCCCCAAATCTTATTTTGATATGTATTGGTCAGTGCAACTTAATTCTGAATTCAAAAGTGTGCATGCTATTTTCTCACTAATTACACTAGTGCAGGGGTGAGCTGAGGAACTCTGGGAGTTGAAGCCCACAAGTCTTAAAGTTGCCAAGGTTGGAGACCTCTGCACTAGAGGACGGGGTTTTAAAAATAAATAAATGGGAGCTTCTAATGTTTTCAAAATCAACCTTTCAGGTAATTTCCTTCTATCTGAGTTGTATTCCAAAGACTCAGCATTCCAAAGCTTTGGAACGGTTTTGTTCTACCATGCCTTCGAATCCTGGACTTGCATTCAAGTAAGAAATATTACTGGGAGCATCTAAAAGTTTATATGTGCTTATTTTTATTCTTTCACATCCAGTGGAATGTTGGAAAGAAATTAGGTAAATGAGCTGTTTGTGAATAGTAACTGTCTGAAAACTGAACTAGACCGAATTTTACGTGAGACATGAAGCTGCTGACGATCGAAAAATTGATTCTGAAAGGGGCTGGATCAGACAGGGGGCTACGGAAAAAAAAACAGTGCAGTCCTGTAGGAGAAGCAATTGGACAACTATTTAAAATATTTGTGACTCTTCCATTCTGAGCCCACCTCCTTTTTCCTCCCTCCCAGTCATCCAATCCAGTGTACTGAGCCAATACAGAGTTGCAGTTTAGAAAGTTTGTTGAATGGTGAAAATGATCTTCTTAGCATCCTAGTTCTCTAAACATAAATATGGTTCTTAAACTAAAAATATTGTCCAGCAAGACTATAAGAAAATATTGGGTGCAATAATAGTTTAGGGCTCTTTAAATAAACTAGAGCAAACTGTTAATGTTAATATGTTTTCCCCATGGCTTTTTGACAACCTAGAGGAGCATTTTGGTGAAACTTGATTTCATTTAAAAATCACACAATTAAAAGAGATTCTTAGTCATCCAGGTCATGGTTTTCCCAAAGGTACTTTTTCCAAGAGGCAACTGGACTTTCTTGTTTTTCTTTGAAGATGTTTTTCCTCTCATCCAAGAAGCTTCTTCAGCTCTGAAGAGCTGAAAGTCCAATTGCCTCTTGGAAAAAGTACCTTTGGAAACACAGTTGAAAGTTTGTTCAGGCACTAAAAGAAGCAAATGCTATGCATTGGATTCAGAACCTGACATTAATCTAAGAAATGAATGCAAGCAGATGGCTCAAGAGATGTTTTCATTAGCACTCATCCAGCCAGCATTTAATGCTTAGTAGATTTCAGTCTTTTGAATAGGTCTGCTTGTTATCTATTAGTTAACTATTAGTAATCTGTTAGTATTAGTAATTAGTACCAATTAGTAATAACTAATAAATAAAAGTCTTAGTAAACTTTTTAAAAATTTCTTCATAGAAATGTTTATTTGTTGTGCTGCAATTACCAATAGTAAAAACAGTAGCCCTTAGAGATACATTGGGACAACTTCTCTCTGACCAGGTCAAATTGTTTCATTCCAATCTTTTCATCATTTCTCCCTTCATATCAAATTTTCTGTTAAGACTTCAGAGTTTATTCGACTAATCGCCTTAATATAGTTTCTTTCAAAAGAAAAGAAAAAGTATATAAATATATGTTTTAGTAACATGTTTTCTAGAGTAATTTAGCCTGGTTGTTTTCGCTGAACTTACCCGAACAGTGTCAAGCAATAACAGTGGTTTATCTATAGATCAGTTACTTGAAGGAGGTTACAAACTCCCCTTCATCGGCAGTGTTTAAGCAGAGGCTGGTCAATCACCTACTGCATGATTAAGATTTCTGCCCAGAGCAGAAGGTTGAACTCAGTCACTTAATACATATCAATTTGAACCCTCAACTTGTATTTGCAATGAGATTTCTTTTTCTGGAGTTTAAAAAAGTTTTATTTAACATGTTGATTTAGCTATTGCTACATTTTCTCATATGCTTCTTTGTAATTACAGGTTACTTCAGCAGTATTGGGAAGAAAACAATATTCAAATTTTGAAACTGCAAGCCAAGATGTTTACATATAATATGCCAACATGCCTGGCCATCTGGAAAATGTAATTCAACAGTCATACACCTGTTAAGATAGATACTGTTTATACTTTGTTTTAAAAGGTTTGCTTCATAAAACTGAAATAGCCTTCAAAATAGTTTCTACTAGGAAGGTTTTTCATTGTAGTCCAATTCACACTCTTTGGGTTAGAAATGTACATGATATTAAAGCGAGGACTTTGCTTCCCCATACAAAAATATTTCAGAAGTAAGTATATTTTGTGTCTATAAGTAAGGAAAAATGATTTCTTTCCTTGTTGCTACTTTGGAGTGTTGTACTATTCAAATTATTGACTTCTGTTTCCTCCTCCTTTCTACCCTCCCCTTTATATATCATAATAGCACTATCCAGTGATGATGAACTGATCATTGTCTGCAGTGTTTGTACATAATGGGAACAACTGAAATGTCTTGCTCATGTAAGATTGTTTATAAAATGGATCTTTTTTGTCTCTTCACTATAGATTATCATCATTGGGAATTAGTCTATTACTTTCCAGGATTTTATAGTTTCATTCCATATCCAGTGTTCTTCCCTTAAAGATACTCAGTATTCAGTAAAAATAAATCATTTTTATTTCTTCCCTTCAGAGCCATTGCTGCTGAATGCTTTTTAAAGGGACAAAGAGAGGTATGTAAGGAAAATACACTAAATAGAAATAACTTGGAAATAATAGTTCCAAAGGGTCTTAATTTGTCTCAACTATTGCTTAAATTCTATTAATAAAGAAGAAGAAGCAATGCTGTTAGGAATAAAAGCAATGGTAGTTTATTTTGTAGAAAAAAAAACATTGTAATGCTTTTCAGTATTCAGAGATTGTACTTATTGGATAAATTTTACATAACAACAAGCCATGAATTCTGGTTTTACCAAATACGACTTAATTTGCTCTTCTTTCATATTACAGGTAAATAAATCAAGAAGTGAAATAGTTTGATCTGATGTCCAAACTTAATAGCCAGGGCCTTTAGGCCAATCACAGTATGTTTTATTAATAACATTTTTATTAATCACTTTTTACTTACATTAATTATACTTCTTAATTAGTTACATAGTCCTTTTCCTTAGTCCACCATTCAGACATCAGGTGAAGCTATCCTCTTCCTGGTTTACTTGCTTGAAAGAAGAAAGGGAAGCAGGAGCAGATAGGCTAGATGTGCATATGTGTGCCCAAAGTACATTCTGGCAGAATTTTTTTTATTTTTTGTTGCAAACAATCCATTATGTTCATTTGAAAGAGCAAAAAAGGCCTGTGGCTCAGTCTGTTCCTCAGATGCAGTAACAGTATATTTGCACCTCTTTACTACCCTTTTTGTACCAACCCAAAATCATTTCACGTACTAATTGGGTTGACTTAAATTCAGTTCCCTTTGACCTTATGACATCTCATTTAAATATAATTCTACCTATACCTGGTTAGTGAACTTTATTCCCAGATAAATAGTTTTAAGGATTTCATGCACAAATTTTTATTTTTAAAGCAGGACAATAAGAAGTTATATTCTAAGAACGAAAATCGTGTTTTTGTATTAATTCAAATATGTGAGATTTAACATTGTATTTTTTAAATGAAGTTACCAATATATATGAGAGTTAGTGTGATAAACTAATTAGGATAGTTTGATGTAGAGATAAATGAGGAAAAAATACTGAGTGATAACATCAAATTGTTTTTTGTCTCTCCTTTACAGGTCCATCACTTATATCAGAGAGCCTTTCAGAAGTTACCTCTTTGTGCAACCCTGTGGAAAGATGTAATGTTTTCTCCTTATGTTTCAGTTTAAGGTTTCATTTCAATTTTCTCCATATCCCATGTCCATTGATGTGGTGATATTCAAGCTCTGGCTAAATCTCATGTCTGCTTCCCCATCTCTTACAGCAGTTCCTATTTGAAGCATCAGAAGGAGGTAAAACTGATAACCTGAGAAAACTAGTTTCCAAGTGCCAAGAGGTTGGAGTCAGCCTAGATGAGCTTTTAAATTTAAACACTTACAGAACAGAAAGCACGAATCACTGAACGCTGGGTGCAGTCAGTACTAAGTCTTCTCAAATGCCAAAATCATTTTGAATGATTCTCCAGGCTGATCTCTGGCTTTAGGCTTGTGTAAAGCAGATGAGCCGTGCTGAGCAGCTCAAGTCTCTTTGGCTTGCTTTCCTTGAACCTGGAAACAATTAACATGGCGCCTCCTTGGATAAAAGATGCCCACTGTGGCCTGCTTCTGGGCCCTGCCAGACTCTCATAACATCATGTACGTAAGTATAGCTCATCCCAATGACAGACATAAAATGTATTAATTTTTTAAAAACCTGCTCCTTTTCATTTTCTTTTGTTCTATTACTGATTTTACTTGACACTCACACTGATGCCTGAGAGAGCTATGTTTGGAGTTAATACCGAGGGCCCTGTTTACATGAAAAACAACTAGTCTGTTTTGTTTTGCTTTTTATTTTCCTGTCCTTGTTTCCCAGTCTCCTTTTTTTTGTTTCAGATATTTGTTTTGATTGTAGGATTTAAACAAAAACAACCGTTCTTAAGTAAAGTACCTGCCATGGCCACCAGTATGATTTTTGTACTTGGAGGCTATGACGGCTTAATCCCTTTCAGCATTTTGGACTTGTGGCAGAGACTAAAACTTGAAGAGTACAGTTCCTATTACAAATGCCAGTGCATCAGAACCTCAAGAGTGATCAATTCTATTATGTGCAATTTTTGTAAAGAAATTTTAATTTATAATAAAAGTTTAACAGTTAATAATATTGAACTGATTTGTATTAAGATACTACACTGTAGTATTACTGTTTACACAAAGATATTTTGAATATACATTTTTAAAAATCTCTTGTCTTTGTCTTTTTACTAGATATTACAAACGTGGTTTCTATTTCCATTCTTTTTTTAAACAGCACACAACTTTTAAGAACACTAAGCCATAAATAGCAGTAGTAGTAGCAGCAATAAATTGGAAAGTTAAAGTAGATAGTGATAAAGATAAAATAGTAAAGATGCTAAGCGTAGTAATAGTAGTAGCACAGGTTGTTAGATACTTGCCTAGTATTTTTTTTATCCAGACTAAAAATAAATACCAGAGAAAGTATCTCATAAGAAACAATCAAAATGTTTGCATACTAGAATCACACTACATTGTCTTGCGTGGGTTTTAATCAATCTTTTGTGATCATTCACGATTAGCACACAAATATAGAAATCTACTAGCTATTCCTTTTCTGGATTATCCATCAGGGGTGTCATGTAGACAGCAAAAGAAGTAAATATGTAAAAGAAGTTGAAGGTACAAGGTAAGGAAGGAAAAGAAGATTTAGCTAGATGTAGTTTACGTCAGCTGTATTTAATACCACTCCACACATTTCTATCTTTACAAACCAACCTTCCTTCCACTATGTACATGAATTAATACATTTTAAGCACCTCAATCCTGTCTCTTTGAGGCTGTCATCAATTCCAGCACTTACCTTGCTCTTCCCCTTGCGGTCAAGTTCATTAACTTGAGGAAATGGAGGTAACCTAATGTTTGGGGGGAGGGGGATATTTCATAAATATGGCAGAGAAGTCTTGCCGCCGGGACCCACCAAATGTAGAACACATTGCAATAGTCTGGAGGTGGCTAAGGCATGACTGACTCTGAGAAGAGCTTTCTGTTCCAAGAGCAGGGGCAACTAGTGCACAACCTGAAGCTAGGTAAAGTCCCTCCTAGCCACAGTTGCCACCTTGTCTTCAACCAGGGGTTGAGAGTCTCGGAGAACCCCCAGATTTTGTACTGGTCCTAACTGGGGAAGTGCAACTTTATCCAGCGCACTGCAGATTACCAGCTGTTTTACCCATGCTTACATGCATCATTCCTTAGTAGTAAGCTCATTTGAGCCAGCATACCACAAATGGAACCAAAGTCTAATTTTATTGAAATGTGCTCATGCTGTTCAGTTCAATGCAACTAAAATCTTTAGACATTACTTTGCAAACCAGTAAACGCTTGCATCCCATTAACAAAAAGATACACAAAGTGTACTGGTACACTAAGCATGCAATTATAATAATTAGAAAAGAGTTTCATAGCCTGATGGTCCAAGTACAGTCCTTTTTGTTTATTAATTTAAATGTTCAACAGATATACTTCAGTTAAATTGACTTTACCCAGACTACCCCATCAATTAAGATTATGTGAACAAATGAAGTTGTATTTACCAGAAATGTGAATACAACAGTTTGTGTTGATAAATATGGAGAATTGTAACTTTTTAAAGGCAACTGAGCCTACCTTACAAAACCTTTGACATCATATTTGTGTTTGTTCCTAGACAAGCCAATCTGAATAGTTTCCTCGCAAAATAACTATAATTTTGATTGATTACCAATTTTACCTATGCAGGCTCAATTTTAAATGGGTTATGTTTTCAAAGTGAATTTGTTGTAGAAGAATGCCCAAATCTGGTATTTTTTTTATAGGCATAGCTGAAAATTTTAAGTCCCAAGTGTCACTTTTTCAAGTCCCTTTCCCTTAATTAAGCCTTCTCCAGTATAAAACTATTCATGAATCCTAGATATTGGTGATTATATGTGAAGTATCAGTTGGGCCGGTTTTTTTAACTAAAGCTATCAGGAGTCCATGTACTTTTAATAGTTCCATCATTTCAAAAGGTATGTATTGAAGATGGGTGGTGGGGAGTGACAAACATTGACTTCAAGCACGGGTTGGATGGAAGAGAGAACAACGCAAAATACTTTTGCATGCCTGAGAGATGGTAGTGAAACACTACCAGTAGTACATATTTGCAGTGTCTGAGAAGTATATAAAACAATTTTAAAAACAGTTAATGGTGAAATCCTATTTTTTAAAAATAAATAAATAAATAAATCTCAGCTGTTCCTGAATATCAAATTAATATAGTTGACGGCCTCACAAATGTGACACTAGATAGCACACAATAAAACTAAAACCATTAACATATAACTATGTAAAACCAGGGGAGAATGCATTCAAGGTCTTATATACATTACAGCCATTTCACAGGGTTCCTACATTCGTTGTGTTCTTAAACCTGCTGTCAGACTGGCCACAGCTTGTTCCTTAGGAAAGAACAACCCTTGACTCCATAGTTGTTAGAGAAAAGGTACTTTTACTAGAGATGCTGAGTGCAGCATAATGAGACGTGCTCTGAAGAAAAACCATGTGAAAATCATTGAAAGCAACCCCCAATGTCCAAAACCCTTCCCCCGAGGAGAAGAGTCCAGTCAGATCTTGTTCCAATGTTTTATTAACCTCGTGCCTCAGGTGCTGTAGTAAATTGCTTTTCCAAGGCCTGTGTCCTTGAAGGCAGAAAGATAGCTCAGTTTGACACTTCTGGTTCCTGTCAGTGTCCATACTCCCCAATTTCCCATAGCATTCTTTTCATACCTCCAACACTTCCCCTCCCAAATGCTCCCTCTCCCCTGGTTATGATTTGCTAGCGAGCTTCAAAAAGAGCAAAGATGACAGCTGACACCTGCTGAAAAACACTTTTTAAAGGATTTCCAGAAAATCAGAGTTGGAGCCAATCTCACCTCAGGGTGATAATCCATAGGCAGAAAAAACTCGCCCGCTGAGTCCTGTCAGATGGAATGCCTTAGTACAATGGTTCTCAAATCTTTTCTTCACCATGGATCCCCTTTAAATATATTTTGGGCTATGGACCATGGGCATGGGCTACCTAGACTCAAGAGTTAAATAATGGCATTTGTTCAAGCCTTCACGGACCTCCTGTGATGACAATCATGATCCCCTAGGACCATGATGGCGAACCTATGGCATGTGTGCCAGAGGTGGCACATAGAGACCTCTCTGGGGTCATGCACGCTGTCACCAGCTGTTCTGGTTTCTGGCACTGGCCAGCTGGTTTTTGTGGGTGCTGGAGCGCCTGAAAAAGGCCAAAAAACCTGTCCAAAAAACAGGCATGCACGCATAGGCCAGCTGGTTTCCGGTGCTCTGGCACGTGCACATGCAGGGGCATACATGTAGTGTTGAAAAGATTCATCACCACTGCCTTAGGGGTCCATGGACCACAGGTTGAGAACCACTGCCTTAACAAAAGACTCCTGCCAGATCTGCTAGGATGGTAGATATAACCGGAGAGTGGAAATCCCTCAAATATGACTATTCAAACAAAGCCCATCATCCACTCAAACTTTTAACAACAGCTGCAAAAAAATGCAATCAACTTGTAATATACTGTAGTTGTTAATATATAAATATCAATTTTAATTTAAATTGATTTTTTTAGCACAACTGGTGGGCCTTTCCTAACATATTCTTAAATACTTTGTTGACAGTAGAGAACAGTACTTGGGGCTTCCTACTTCCTACTCTGTCATATTTTCACTTTCCTCTTGTAATTTACTTACAAGACATCAACTATTCATACAGTGGTATATTCCGAGAAATTTCAATTCCCCTTACATTCAATCTCTGTATATTTTTATCAGGGACTAGTCATGATAATGAGGTCTGATATGATGGTGCCAAAAAACCAGTTGGTCTAGTGATTAAAGCACCAGGCTAGAAAGGAAGAGGCTGGGTTCAAGTCCCACTTAGCCATGAAAGCCAGCTGGTTGATCTTAAGCCACTCTCAGTCCAATCCACCTCAGATATGTTGGTTATGTTTGCCCTCTTGGGTTATTTGTAAAAATGATGATGGGTTAAAAATAACTAGTACGATATTCTGCATATATCTCTACATGGGCTAGTTCTTCACATGCTGACAAATTTAAGCCTATATAATGTAGGGGGAGCAGTATTAATTAAATTTGGGGGGGGATTGGAAAAACAGTGAAAAAAGAGAGAATTCAAATAGATAAACCAAGAATCTGCCCGAAATATGTAGACATCACTCTTCAATCAACTTAAATAACATGGAGTCAGAGTAGGTAGGAAAGGTAGAAATCAGAACAGTAGACCTGTCACAATGCTACTCTTTGTTTGCAGCATTGTTGGTAATGTAAATGCAGGTCCACATGCCACACCAAAATTTGTGCAAGGTGACAAAATAGAAAACATTACCATTTAGGATTGTTACAAAAACGAGGGTTACTACATACATCATGTTTATCCCTTGTACAGTGGAGTAGAATCTAAGAAACAAAAAATTAGATCATTTTTAAGATCACTTAATCCTTTCTGGATTGATTTTTGAGTCACTGGAGAAAACTCAGAATCATAGAAAAGTTGAAAAGAATCCAAGGGCTAGTTTTTAAAAGGAAATTTTCTTTGCCAAAAGTAATTCAGGTTTACATTCTTAAAGAAATGGCTGTATTCTGATTTGAGCAAGTAGTGAAGATATCCCAAGTAAAATAGAAAGATTTGGTGGGCAGGGTTTTTTTCTTTTAGAATTTATTGCACTTGGGGATGTATTAACTCCTGCCTATCTTGTACAATAAAGCAAGATTATTTGTAACTGAAACCAATCTTTGAGCAATTGTTGGCAAGGACCCTGTGATTTATTTACTTTTCCACTGAAGGGAGTGTCATCTCAGATCATAAAATCCTTTCATGTTTGCACCTGTTGACAAGGAACAAAACTGATCAAGAGGCATTTAAGAGCCTTCCTTTGTTTCCCAGGAGACAGTAGAATAATTTTAGCAATACTCTTGCAAATGTTATTTAATGAATGACATTCATCATTGAAAATGCAATACTGTATGTGTTGAAAGAAATAATGACTTTATTGTTAATATAGCATTTACATACTATCCAGTAACCTATTACTCTGCATACAGCCAATGTGAAATGAAAGCCCCATACTTAAAAAACTGAAAATAATAAAAATGTATTTCAGATTAAAAATATCTGCAGGAGAAAATCAAAGAAAGCATAGTAAGACAATATGTTGCTAAATATTACAGTTAAAAAATGTAGATACTCAAAAATTTCAAAGCTGGAAAATCACATGTAAAATGTCAAGCAAGCTGTTCTGTGTTAAGGGGTACTACCAAGACCCTCTTCTCTTTCCAGAATAGCCACTATTTCAATTCATTTATGGGACATCTACAACAAAGATTTTACTTGAGAAGAAGTGATTTTTTTGATAACTGACCTGAGACCAGATTAGAATTTTAAAGTGGCCTGAAAAGAAAGATAAAAATATAGGAGCCTTCTCAAGAGGAAAGGTGAATGTCTTCAAATTCTCTATAAATTTGAATATAAATTCTATGTATGGTTGTTTTCAGATTCATGACGAGAAAATAACTACAATAGTTTTTTTTGTCAGAACTTTATAATGCCACCTTTGGCAAGAATAGCAGTTTTCAAATATTTCCTATTTCTAGCTAAGAATCAATTCTTGCTTTCTTATTTTCACCCCCACCCCCACCCCCACCCAAAACTTTTCTAGCTCAAAATAAAGGTTTTGAATAGCGGTCACAGCCCACAAATTTG
Source organism: Pseudonaja textilis (assembly GCF_049901715.1). Lineage (NCBI taxonomy): Eukaryota > Metazoa > Chordata > Lepidosauria > Squamata > Elapidae > Pseudonaja > Pseudonaja textilis. The sequence goes on along the minus strand of NC_141994.1, from coordinate 32,846,712 downwards.
AATATTATAGAAAGTGAGGAGATCTAAAACATCATAGTTCACCAACCTTTCTGGCTTTGTGGACTGGTGTGGGGAGGGGGGAGGAGAAGAGGTGGTTCTGTGTGAGTGGTGGGGAAGCTCGCACTGCACACAGCTCCATTTGCACAAGTGGCATATATGTGTGCCTGCCACTCACGCAAATGGAGTGCATGTGCACATGCTTGCCTGCTGCCTGTGCAAGGGGGGACACGTGCATGCTTGCCCACCGCTTCAGGCAGCCCGGTTTTGAACACCTCATAGCCCAGTAGTGGGCCTTGGCCTAGGGGTTGGGGACCCCTGCAATATATGTTAAGGAATCTTTCTCTCACCGCTTCCATTCACTTAGTGATTCTTTCATTTTGACGAGGGATCCCTAAGCTTTAACATACTATTGTAAAATCAGTGTAGTTCAGAAGATGGAATATTCCCGAATCTCTGCAAAATAGTATTTTCTCTTCATAGAACTCATGAGTGAGTTGAGCACTATAAAATCCAGAACCATAAAGCACATTTCTATCTCTTGTCCAAATATGATTTCTAATAAAGTAGCATGCAAATTTATTGGCTTGAGTTTATCAGGATAATTAAATTCAACAGTGAATAGTGCAAAAAGAAACCCAATTCTTGAAAAGTACAATAATCATCCAGATTTATCCATAAAATTGTGATAAATCTTCTAGAATTCTCAAATTATCACTAATTTGAAAAAAATCCATCTAAAATAGAAAAGTGAAAATATTGCTGTCATAAGTATAGGTTTTGGTCATCCCATCATTACTGAAAGTTCTACTATAATTTCTTTTTATATGCATGTGGTTTGTTGTTTAGCTATTTTTGTACATTATTGTTTTATTTTCTGGTCTAATCACAATTAGTTGCAAAATGATTTAGTATGTTTCCCTGCCTGAAATCTTTGTAGTTGAAAGTAACTGAATTGCTCATGGTCTTCTATAAGTTAATCAAAGGAATTTTTGTTCTGCATTTTTCAAAATTTGTCAATGTTTGATGTATGTGAACATTTATCAGCACTCAGGTTGCAAACCTTAAGATTCCACAAGAATGGATATTTAGTTGGTCTGCCTACAGCTGAAATTGGATGTTTGACCCAATACTGAAGGTCTCTCTTTCAATTGCTAAAGCACCAACTTGGCAACCCTTGTGATAGTTACTTTTTGTCGTGTATTCTATGTATCCAGTACCTTTGAGTCAGCCTTACCCATGCAATTCTCTTGGCAACATTTTTTAAAAATCTCCCAGTTGTTGGCCTGGTATCTTTAACGTTTGCACCCAACTGGGTCTCTTATGACACTTAATTTTAATTCAGGAATCCAAAGGGCATTCATTCATTCATTCATTCATTCATTTTCTTCATTTGTTTACTCAGTCTTCATCTGTTCATTCAAAACATTTGTATATCTACCCATCTGATGTATCTTCTATTCAGTGATGGGATTCAAAACTTTTTACTACTGGTTTTCTGGGCAAGGCTTGGTGGGTGTGGCAGGGGAAGGATACTGTAAAATTCCCATTCCCTCCCCACTCCTAGGAGAAGGTTACTGCAAAATCCCATTACCTCTCCACTCCAGTAACCTGCTTTCCAGCTCCATTCTCCTGTGCAGGGCAACAAAAGAAGATGCAGCTGATCAGCTAGGACTCAGGAGGCAGAGAATAGATGGGGGCAGGGGCAGTCAAAAAAGGTATTTGCCGTTTCTCTGAACTACTCAAAATTTCCACTACCGGTTCTCCAGAACTGGTCAGAACCTGCTGAATATCACCTCTGCTTCTATTTAATTTGACTGTACCTACCCTCTTTATGCTGGTCTATGACCATAATAAAGATTTGACGTGACTGGTGCTGCAACCATACATTCCTGCTGCCACCCATCACATTCTCTTTCTATTATGACCTTACCCTATCCGAGCATCTGGAGAAAGAGCCAGGTCTTGAGTGCTGTGTGGAGGGTTAAAGAGTGGGGGCCTGTCAGCCCCACAGGAAGAGGATGCAACAGAAAAGGCATGTTTTTTTTTCATATCAAGCTACTGATCCATTTGTTCTCTTGCTATTCCAAACCTGACAAAATTGTTCTATTGTGCTCCCAGTGTGGATTCTGTAATTTGATTGTGAGCAACATCATTATTCATTTTGAAGATTCTAAGCTGTTAACCTTTTTGACAGAGGGGTGTAGATAACTTTCACTCAAAAAGGCATGGCTTATTTTGTTACCTTTTTAAAAAACTTGTCTTATTGATGCTAGGAGGAAACAATTAAATTCTGAAAGGCTTCATTTTTGTACTCCAACATAAGATTTCTAGAGGTAAAAAGCATGGACTGCCACTTTTCACTCCACAGATATTAAGAAAACTAAGAATCTAAGCCCCAAGGTTGCACCATTGGTTTTACCCCAGAGGAAAACTCTTCTTCCCCTGCAGCATCCAGCAAGCTCTATAGGACTGCAGCCAAAAGATAAAACTGTAGACAAAAGACATTGAATTGTATCATGATTGCACTTAGATCCCACTTTCCCAAAGATAGTGTGCTGTAGTGTGACCTTCTGCAGTTTGTGGTTCAGATAAGTATCTGTGCTTTTTCCAAATGGAAAACTTTTACATTTTCATTGTTCTTCTAGTGCCTAGAAATACACATCTGAACAGAAATAATATTATCTCATGTGAATACTACAATTACATACTTGCATAGTGTCTAATACAAATACATAAACTGAGGCATTTAGAAGATGCAATTATGCACACACAGTCAATCCCCCTGCACTGAAGATATCCATTAATACACTGAGTCCTGAGAATGTTGCCTCTTCAGACACAAGGTAGCCTGCTATGCAGACCAAAGGGTAGCACTACTAAGCAGTTGTATAGCTAATGTGATTGTGGACACTTGAAAATTCTTTTCATTTTCAGGAAGTTTAGAACTGTTGTGGAAGGAACAAAGAAGCTAGATTTTCTTGCTTCTGAGAGATTCCAGACACGTAGTTGATAGAAAACATTCTCCCCATAGAGGTGAACAATGTACTGGTGTAGTGTACAGGCTGGCAGAGTCTTCAAGGAAGTTTTTTTTTATATGTTGTAATGTCAACTTGATCAGAACATTAGTGAAGACCAATAAATAACCTATGCTAAACTGAAACAAGCTCAGCTAAAGACCAATCAGAAATCAGGTCATCTGCTTACAAAGATAGGCCAATCAGTCCCTGCTCAATTGCCCAATGGACCACCTTGCCTCTGAAGATAACAGGCACAGTTGCCAGCAGGAAATCTCCCTGGCCTACAGTTATTAAATCCTGAATCTCAACACTGCCTAGCAGATGATAGTGGCGGTGGAAATCACACATGTTTATACTAAGAGAAAGTTTGTATTACTTCTTCTGATGGAAAAAGAAACCTTACAAACTTCATTTTGCAATTAAATTACAAGAATATTCTGGAATTGCTGCGAAATAATTTGAGAAAGTACTAAATGATTCTTCAAGAGTAATTGCAAATTTTATTACATGTTTAAAACATCAGTAGAAAAAAGCAATAGTATTTACAATCAGTAGAAATTTACATATTTACAGATCACAAATTTAAACAGATATGAGCTGGAAATAGAAATCTAGTAATTAAAGCAACATGAAACTACATACCTTATTCTCATATTTGAGTATGATTTTACTATAAGAAAAATAATTCTATATTTACACATTGTATTTTAAAATCTTCTCTGAATTTTAATATTTCTAAATTGAATTTTTAAGCAATTTAACTTGCTTTTATACAATATTATATGCTATATCCTGATTTATGTTATCTTCTGTTTATTTTAATATTAATTTCTTAGATATTTATCTTTCACTTCTTAAATTTGTATAGTAATGTAAATACAGTCATGAGAAAAATTTACATATTAGCAAACCACTGTGAAAAATTAAATAAACGTAGTAAGATACGTTTTCAAGAATTGGCAGATGATCTCTAATTTGAAATGGAAGAATAGACTTCCAGCTCTATGCTTCACTGTTTCAAAATACACGATTTAAATACAATTGACACAGCAGAGAACTTCATGTAAGTTATTCTATTCATATCATTCCTATGACTTATCTGAACAAGTCCACTAAGTTAATAGATAGCCTAAGACTCAACTGAATCTCAGATGCCAACAAGTTATGCAAAGGTCAGAAGCCATTTCTCACAGGCTTATGGCACCATTTCCCATTTGGTCATTAAGCAAGACATTATGTGACTTATATGACTTGCAATTTTACTTCTGCACTCTCCATTAACTCTGCTTGTCAGAAGCGAGTTGTGAAACATGTGAATGGTGATCTTGTGACTGTGGGATGTTGCAATGGTCATAAAAGCAAGGACTGGTCTAAAACTGGTATTTTTAAACAACTGGCTGTTGTAACGTTGAACGGTCCATAAATAAAACATTATTCCCTGTCTAGTTTCAATAGTTGAGTGGAAGTTTCATTACAACAAAAAAGATCTCAAGAGAGAACTTTCATTTACTTTTCTTGGAATTTGTATTTCTCCTTTTCCTTCTCTTTCTCCTCCTCCTTTCTCCCTTTGCAAAATTCAGAGTTAATTGCATAAATGCTACCAACCTTTACATTTTTTCAGGATTCTAAAAGATAACTGGCATATGCACTTTTGAAAAAACAGATAATATCGGATATGTACAGATAGTCCTCAACTTACAACAGTTCATTTAGTGACCGTTCAAAGTTATGATACTGAAAAAAAAGTGGCTTATGACCATTTTTCACACTTACAAACTCTGTAGCATCCCAATGATCATATGATCAAAATTCAGATGCTTGGCAACTGGGTCATACTTATGACTGTTGCTGTGTCCCATGGTCACATGATCCCCTTTTGCAACCTCCTCCCAAGCAAAATCAATGGGGAATCCAGATTCACTCGACAATCAGGTTACTAACTTTTCAACTGCAGTGATTCATTTAACAGCTGAGGCAAGAAAGGTCGTAAAATGGGGCAAAACTCAGTTAACAAATGTTTCACTTAACAACATAAATTTTGGGCTCAATTGTGATTGTAGGTCGAGGACTATCTGTATTAAATTTCACAATTTCAGTTTCCTTTCCCTTAAAATCAGAGTAATTGGTTGCTTCTCTCTTTACAAGCAATACCTGCACATTCATCTATTTTTTAATTTTTTTGTAAACCTCATCGCTACCTCTGAATGAAGTTAGTGGCATGGGACAAATGTGATGGATGAAAGGTTACAGCTTTCACTGAATTGATGGCCCTACTGGATTGCTGGGAACAACATCATATGATATTCTGGCACTTGCAAAGGTTACTAGAGCTTGGGTTGAATTACATGACTGTTTCTCTGCATCCTCTGAATTGACAGAAACCAAACTAGCATCTTTTGCTTTTTTCCATCCAAATGACTGCTTTTGAAAGCTTCTCAGGTCCTTCCTGAAATGAGGATTAAAAAGTATGTAGAGAAGTGGGTTTAGACATGCAGGAAGGGGAACAATCACTAAAAGTATTGGTTTGATGACTTCAGGGCCAATAAAACGAAGGTTTAATAATGATGAAAATGATAAGATGGCCACAGGACAATAGAGAATGCAGTTAATAAAAAGTAATAAGGCTACGTGTTTGATCATGGAACAATCCAAAATACTATCCATTTCTTCCTTGTTCAGACTACAGTAGAGTTTTGTGTATGCTACTGTCATTACAAGAAAACAAAAAGAGTTCATTAAGACCATTGCTACTGTATAACCCACACCTGATAGTCTTCCAAAAGGTAATGGTATGCATAAGGGAGAACCTCCATATTCACTGTCACTGAGCACTGGAATCACAGCAATTATTAAAGCCAGCACAAAACAAAAGATGGTGGCTATTTTTATATTAGCTAGAGTGTGTTCAAATTTTGTTCTATACTTCACAGAAAACACACGCTCAACAGTTGCTAAGGTGAGCAAGAAAATAGAAGCCTCTGAAGCAAAGACAGAAAGAATTCCAATGATATGACAAACAATTCCATCTTCCCACCAAGTTCCATATTGAGCAAAGTCTCCATAGGTTAATGCATCCACACTAGCAAGCACACTGCTAGACACAACCATGAGAGTATTTACAATAGCTATTTGTCCAGTTATAAACTTTATGGAGGAGATGAACTGTGGAACTTGAAAGATTGTTGCAATCACCAGTATATTACAAATAAAGGCTAAAAATATTAGCGTCCAAACTCCAACTCTGATCAGCCAACTACCAAAGAGGCAATCACAGGGCTTGAAAGGTCCTACAAAAAAATAAAGAAAAAGTAAAGTCATGGTAAGCTTATCTATGTCCAGTTTTCATAACTTTTTGTGGTGACTGCACAGATAATAGACTTGGTCACACTTGGTCACATTTGTCGATCTTTCATAAGAAAGGGATCAGGCAGTGCATCCATCCTTACTCTCTTTGACCTGTCAGAGGCCTTCAACATCATTGATATCCCTTGGGGTCAGCTGTGAGATCTGGGGCTGGGCAATGCAGTCTTTCATCGGTTTGTCCCCTTTCTCCAAGTATGGTCCCAAATGGTATTGATAGGGAGTGAGAGGTCCAGCCCAAGGCTGCTCCTTTGTGGTGTAGCACAAAATTCAGACTTTCTCCACTCCACTCTCCATGAAGCTTCTGGGTGAAATAAACTGCTATCATGGGATGAGGTCCTATCAATATGCCAATGATACTTAACTTCATATCTTCATCCCTGGTGACCCAATAATGTATCACCACTCTTCCATTGTGCCTGGAGACTGTATAGGGGACAATAAGCTTTTGAAGAACCCTGGTAAAATTGAGTAGCTTTAAGTGAATGAAGTTTCAGGATCTGGAACATCCGTAGTTCTGGATGGGTAACACTGCCCCAGACAGACCCTAAGTGCACTTTAGGGGCTTTCTTGGACTCCCAGTTCTTACTCAATGAGCAGGTGGAAGTCATGTCTAGGAGAGCTTTTGCACAACTTCTTGTTGTGCACCAGTTGCACCCTTTCCTCAATTGTGAATTCCTATCCTCAGTGATTCAGATTTCATGTCTGGACTATTGCAGTCTGGACTATTGTCTACATGGGGCTATGAAGCTTCAGCTGGTATAGTATGCAGCTATGTGAATAGTTCTTGGGGCCCATAAGGTGGTCCATGTAACACCACTGTGGTGCAAAATGCACTGGATGCCAGTTTGCTTCTGGATCAAATTCAAGGTGTTGGTCATTTCCTTTGAAGCCCTTTTATGGCATCAATCCAGGTTACCCAAGGAACCATCTCCAGAGGGATTGACCTGCCTCGCCGACACTGGCAGAAAGAGCATGCTGCACACCTCATCAGTGAAGGAATTCTGGCTGGTGGGATCTGGAAGAAGAATCTTTTCTGCTGTGGCTCCTGCCCTCTGGAATATCATTCAGCTCAAGGTTACATACCACACTGTCGCCTTCCATGGGGCCTTAAAATCTGGCTCTGCCAATTCACCTGAGGATCCGATGAGGGCATGTCATACTGGTGGTGATTAATGGATTGAGAGAAAAATTCTATCTCTTCCCCATTTGCATCTTGCTTCTTTTTTGTGAATGTTAATGTTAATTTTGTTAATATTTATTATCTTAATTTTTAAATATTTTCTCATGTTTTTTCTTGGTTGCAAGCATCCTAGAGTCACCTCTGACTATTAAACAGTTTCAAGCCTTATTTATGCAATTTTATACCATTTTATGTTCCACATAAGTTTTTGGATGAATTACATATTAAAATCATATATCATGAAACAAAACCAAATAAATTACAATTAAAAGTAAAATAAACCAACTGAATATTAGATATTTAGATATTTATTGATATTCTAAATCCAGCACAGCTGGTTTATAGAAATAGCAATAGATTTATTTTCCCCTCATTTTTTGAGACTCTTAACTGAAGTTACTTTCAGTAATCTCTTTTTCATCTAGCTCGAATACAAATTGCTATTTCCTTCCTGTTGAGAATATTTCTTGAACAGGAATACCATAGACAATGCTTTTATTTTATTCCTTACAAGGTACTAATGGGAAACCAATCTTATCTTTAGGCTGCTTTCAACTAGATACTAGGAAAAGGTTAGGCAATAGTTCTCCAGGAATTCAGTTGTCCTGAAATATCAAGCACTGTACCTTGGACCTTCTGACTGAAACTCTCTGGTAGTGAAATTTCCATATAGTAAAAGTTGCAGTACTGGAGTAGGTTTTCAATGGTATATGAAGACTTTTAAATTACTTTTGTCAGTTATTTAATTCTTTGGAACTTCTGTTTTGATACATTTTAAGTGCAGTTTTTTTAAAAATTTGGCTTTTAAATTCATTTTAATTTATGCTTTATGTCATTATGTTTTGGTTTGTTTTATATATAGCCTAGACAACTAATACTTACTGAGGAACTAATTAATTTTTTTAAAAAAATGAATGAATAAAAAATAAATGTATGTCCCTTACTATGGATGCATACCCAAGTACTTCATATAGCTTCAAAAAAAAAAAAACCCTTAGAAAGTATAATAACATTTCACAGGAAGTTTTTCCCCATAAAATACAATTCTGCTCAAATAATTCTATTATTACCTGGAGAAGGAGAACATCGAACTGAATGATGAGTTTTCAGATCTTCACTGAAGTCAAGAGAAAAATCCACAAAATCATGCTCATCTGTAGGAAGGAAAATCACAGTATTTAGTTACTAATATTGGTAACAATATTTAATTTGTAGCCATAGAGAGAATTGAGAGCTTTTAAACCTTAATTAAACATCAAATTTATAAACATCAAACAGGTATTTACAAGAGTGAGATTCTACCGGTTCGGACAGGTTCTATAGAATTGGTTGTTATGATTCTGCACAGTTCAGAGAACTGGCAAATTGTGCCCCTGGCTGGGCCTGCACCTCTCTGCCCACCTGACCCCCCCTCCCTGCCCAGTCACTCCTTAACGTGCACGCATGACATCGTGTGCATGCATGCACGATATCGTGTGCATGCACGACATCACCCCCCTGCCCAGTCACTCCTTAAGGTATTTCCTTTTTCCCCCTCCCGATGATCAGCTGTTCTGATGATCAGCTGTGCCGGGATGCCCCTCGCTGTCTTACTGCTTTACCCAGGAGGCTTCCCTGAGGCCCAGAAGGCAAAAAGGGGCACACAAGGGAGGAGTGCTGTGCGCCCCCTTGCACTCCATTTTTTGCCTTCCTGGACCCCAGGGAAGTTTCCTGGGAGCAAAAACAACCCCCCAGGAGGCTTCCCTGAGGCCCAGGAGGCAAAAAAAATGGGGGGGGGGTGCTGCAAAAAAGAAAAGAAAGCCACACCCACCCAGTCACATGGGCACATCTATCTAGCCACGCCCACAGAACCAGTTGTTAAAAAATTGGGTATTTAGGATTATAGAATTTCATGAGGCATTTAGACTATTTAAGATAACTCTTACTATTAAGCCATATATACACTGAGGGAAATGTACATCTTTTATTATCTCAAGTTTTTTGCAACCTGAATAAAATAAAACATTAAAATATAGATTTATAGGAATTAATGACATCTTGTATTGTATTAATGACATCTTGTATTCAGGCATTAAAATGATAACATTAGAAAAATTGATAATCAATTATGATAGCTTACTTTTAAGCAAATTCTTTTTTAAAAATATGTTTTAATGCATGTTTACAATGCTTACCAGTTGTATGGAAACTGCTGCTATCTTTCCTTTGAAATTCATAAGCACTGCCATTCTCAGCTTTGTTCAATTGATTTTGCATTTTATAATGGTTGTCCTGGGCTCTAAAGGCACAGCATTGATAAGTGTAAGGCATTTCCATCACCCTAAAGAATAACAGACATATCCGGTTACACACATTCATTTTGTTATTTTGATGTAGACCAAACTGTTTACATATGTACGCATGTCTAAATATACACTGATCATTTTTGTTAGACTGGTATTTAATATTACACTGAATCAATATAAACTCAGGATTTTGGACAGAAATATTAAATTTAGTTAAGCCATTCTTCCAAATTTCATGCTTCAGAACACTGTATATATGTTGTCATTCTTTTCATTTTTTCTGCTACTGTTGTGAGTGTTCTTTTACCGCTTTTATACAGGATGAAGCTATCCCAGGCTTGAGAGAATCACAAGATTTAATGCTATACAGATATTTTTGAAAAGAAAAAAGTAAATTGGTCCAATGAGAAATAACTGCATTGCATTAACATTTGCTGGCTGACTGTTAAGAACAGCTATTTTCCAATAATCACACAAGATTATGATGTTTGGCATTCATTTCCCAATGAATATTTATGAACACATTTTCTTTGATGATGCTTTATGTTATGGCAGATGTACAAAGCCCCTTTCCATGCTAGCTAAATAGCCCCCATTGGTTCTGGATGTAGGTGCACTGTAATGTATTGTGATCCTGTGTCTTTATCAATAGTTCTAAAATATAGCTATATGTTATATATTCTTAGATACCAGCACCTTGCCCAAAAGAACAGGGCATGAACAATCTCTGTCACTTTTGATTTAAAATCTTTTTAAAAAGATTTCTTTTTTATTAAGTGAATATGACAAGTATTTTACTCCTAAGAGTGAGGCAACTATATAAGAGAGACAGTTTGATCTAATGGTTAAGACACCAGGCTAAAAACTAGGAGACTGAGAACTCTAGACCTGCATGTTGGATGACTTTGGGTCAGTCCCTCTCCCTTAGCCATGACATCAGGCTTGGGTGACAAACCGGTGGGCCAATTTCTGTCACAACCAATGGATAAACACTATTGATCTGAAAATGTGGACCCTGCACTTTCAGGAAAAGGATAGCAAGAAAGTAAAGAATAAGCCTTTTTCCCCTTCTTCCCATTTCTTCCATTTTAAAATATTTGTAGTTTATGAAACAACATTTAAGGAGGGGGAAGCATTCCAGTATACAATATAATATATATAAAGGACTTGCAAATATATATATATATATGTGGATCTTTGGTTGTTCGGGTTTTCTCCCGCGTAAGATTCGAAGTATCTAGGCAACGTTTCGATGAAGTCTCATTCATCATCTTCAGGCTTCTGTCTTCGGCTCTGTGCTTCTCAGAGTGATGTGAGATTGCAGCTGCTTCTTCCTTTTAACTGCTAGTGGGGTGGGACTTGATTGGGTGGGGGCTTGGCTGTGTTCTGATTGGGTGGGGGTGTTCTCATTGGTAGGGGTTTGGCTGTGTTCTGATTGGTTGGGGGGTTGGCCGTGTTCTGATTGGCTGGAGCGTGTTCTGTTCAGGTGGGGGCTTGGTTGTGCTCAGGTTAGTCTTAGTTGCTGGGGATTTGAGTTGGTGAGCTGTGATCTTGCTGTTTGGCTTGAGTTCGTGGTCGTGCTGCATCTTCATAGTGGGTGTCGGTTTGCTTCATGTATGGCTCGGAGGGGTTTGAAGTGGGTAGTGATGCAGCTGCAGTGCGGCTTCTGGTCCGTGGTCGTGTCTCATCTTCTGAGTGGGTGTGAGTCTGTTTTCTACATGGAAGTGTGGTGGTGGCATCTTGTGTGGCTCTCATGGGTGTGGGTCTGGTGTCATTCTTCATGTTAGGTACTCGTCTGTTCATGAGGGTGGGTTTCCAAATGGCTGGAAGGTGGGAGGTGTCATCTTGTTTGTTCATGCTGTGTGGGCGTTTTTCTATCTCTATGGCTTCTCTGATTATTCTGCTGTTGAAGTGTTCGGTTTTGGCGATAGTTCTGGTATTTTTAAAGTCAATCTCATGTCCTGTGGCTTTGAGGTGTTGGACCAGAACTCAATCAAAAAAGAAGAAATGACCTCTTCCCTGGTCCAACACCTCAAAGCTATGAAGATGCAGCAGGACCACGAACTAGAAGCCAAACAGCAAGATCACAACTCTCCAGCTCAAATCCCCCAGCAACTAAGACTAACCTGAGCACAACCAAGCCCCCACCTGAACAGAACACGCCTCCAACCAATCAGAACACGGCTAACCCCCCAACCAATCAGAACACAGCCAAACCCCCTACCAATGAGAACACACCCCACCCAATCAGAACACAGCCAAGCCCCACCCAATCAAGTCCCACCCCACTGGCAGTTAAAAGGAGGAAGCAGCTGCAATCTCCATTACTCTGAGAAGCACAGAGCCGGAGACAGAAGCCTGAAGATGATGAATGAGACTTCATCGAAACGTTGCCTAGATACTTGAATCTTACGCGGGAGAAAACCCAGAACAACCAAAGATCCACATATAAATACCCTGAGAACCTCAGAAAACAAATATATATATATATATATATATATATATATATATATATATATATATATATATATATATATATATATATTCTTTCTTAAGTTTTCACTGAAAATAGGTGTATTTTAGAATAAGCAGCTATCAGGATGTTAAAAATAATTACATTTTCTCAGGATAAACAAGAATATTTTAAGGATATAATTTTTGCCATGTATAGCTTAGTTTGACTGTAATGTATCAAAGACTTTGAATAAGAAGTAACACACATTGTAAAGTCACACTCCTTCCATTGCACATGAGAACAACTGTGCCCTATTAATTGTAATGAGGTACTCACTTGAGTTCTGGAAAGTTTTCAGATGATATCAAACTTTGAAGTGGATAATTTCCTGTTAATTTTAAATGAGTTAAACCATCTAGACCAATTATAGGAAGAGAAGACAAAAGGTTGGAAGACAGATCCCTGCAAAATAACAAAGTAACAACCAAAAAAATCAGCTTACAATGCTAGAACAGAATTTACCCCATATGTGAATACTTTTTATCTTTTTAAACCAACATAAATATTATTCTAAACAAATATATACTGCACTGTCAAAAAAAATTATCTGTCAGATAAATGTTTCTTTCTGTCCCCAGTTTCTTTGCAATTAAATTCCTAAAGGCTCTATGCTCAATAAGCCTTTTCTCCCAGATGTCACTGCAGATTCAGTCTCGGAGACATCCAGACTCTGAAGTATATAAGCCTTTAAAGGTGATATACAGCACATTTAATTCCATCCAGAAACTTAGTGGAAGCAATTGTTTCTTTAATAAAGGTGTTACTTATGCAAATATAGCCCATGATTACTTAGGCCACTGCAGTACTGACCAACTGAAACTTCCAAATAGTCTTCCACATAGAAGGCATTGAAACTGTACACCAGTTGCAGTAATGCAAAGATCTATTGTTCAAGAAGGAGCCAGAAGTTCAGAGGAATGCACAAACTGTGAGCAAGTCCCCTTATGGACAACTCCATTCAGAACTAAAGGGGGACTGTATCTCTAGAATTAATCATCTTTCTAGTATTTAACCTAAATCTATTTTTTTCTTTATCTAGACTAGGGGTGTCAAACTTGATTTCATTGAGGGCCACATCATGGTTGTGTTTGACCTCAGGGGGGCCAATGTGGGCATGGCCAGTGGGGCGTGGCCAGCTTGATTCACTTGTGTCAGGCGTGCCTGTGGCCTGAATGCTCTACCAGCAAATATGAGCTCCCAAGTTCTGTTTTCAGCTGCGATGATCTCCTGCAACCCACTGCCATGAAAATGGAGCTCGGGAGGACTGCATGGGCCCTTGCAAGCTCCATTTTTGCTGCAGAGGCACCGTAGGCCAATCCTTTGCTGTTTCCAGGGTAGTCCTGCAGGCCAGATCTAAGCACCTTGTGGGCCACATCCTGCCCATGGGCCTTGAATTTGACACCCCTGATCTAGACCTTACAACCTCCAGACACCATGCAATACAACTTCCCATGAAAAATTCTGATTTGCATGGAGAAGGAACCTGACAGAGCTGGTGATCTGCTGAGAAAATCTTCCCATCAAACAATTTCTTTTTGGTTTTAAAGGCTCAGAAAGAAATCACAACCCTGTGAAAGATACTGTACACAGCTGCTATAGCTACCAGTAACCTCTACTGCTTAGTTTTATTCTTCTCTAGCAAGCTTCCATATTTGCTGGACAGAAGAGAAAATAACAAGATTTTTCCCATTCCAGTAAGCATTCTTGCAAGATAGGTGAAAACTATCCTAGAAATTCCTCATCTTTCTTTTTTCTCTCCTCTCCCTAACTTTACTGTACCTCAATGCTTGCCTTACAGCCCACAGCTCTACCCTCATGTCAGGGCAATAATTTTGCATAGCAAAAAATTGTTATTTTCTCTTCTGTCCAGCAAATGTAGGACCAATGATTCTTAAAGATGTTTACTTTCCTCCATACTTGAGAAGAGTTTTAAACCTTATGAAACATAAATTTCCAAATTATTTGGTAGATAGATAGATAGATAGATAGATAGATAGATAGATAGATAGATAGATAGATAGATAGATAGATATAGATTTTCTCCCCAACAACTACATGAGTATGATTGGGCAGAGAGGATGAATGACTCCCCTCCCCTCACAAAAAGATCTAGTGAGCTTAATGGCTCTGAGGGAAATACTTACATTTTAGTAAGGGACCGTAAAGAAGAAAATGCATTGGCATGAATAATGGAGATTTTATTCCAAGCTAAATCCCTACGAGACAAAAAAGGCATGTGCTTAGTAATGTATAGTGTTGAATATTTTTATTAAAATATTAACAGTAAGAAATTTCTTCCAATAATTTATTTTAGAGGACAATGTATCTAAATTAATGATGAAATAGATTGAAAGTCACAAAAGCTTGCGAGAATAGATTTTTAGATTTCAGAATGGTGGATCCATGCAAATTTATCTAATTATCATTTATCTGTCTGTCTGTCTGTCTGTCTGTCTGTCCGTCCGTCCATCCATCCACCCATCCCTCCATCCCTCCATCCAGATAATATTTTTTTTTCATCCACTGCAGTTTATTTGAAATTGAAGCTATTTCTTGTAATACTGCCCTCTTTCAAAATTTGTGGAATTATGTTTACCCATTTGCTTCATCCCATTTTTCTCCTCCTGGGTTTTGACCACTAAAGCAGGTCATTTTAATAGAAATGTAGCTTGACTGAAAATGAAATGAAAATATGGGTGAACAATGTTCATGCATGCAAGCACTTTATTTTAATTTTGCTTTGAGTGAATGGGGTGGGTGGGGTGTTTATTGCTCCAGAATTTGTAGCAACTTGGGGCAAGGCAATGATCTTTGTGCCTTTTTCTCAGCTTTGCTACATTGATGTAGTCTCAGATCTTCTTTTGAGTAGTTTAAAGTACTTTAAAAGCTAAAAGCAGTAACAGTAACAGTATGAAAGTCCCCTTAATCTTTATTAAGGCTTTAAGATACAAAACCTTTTTCCCCTGAGTAAGAATCTATTAATGTCAAATTTAATATTTTCAACTAAATTTTAAGCTGGTCAATTAAAAGCATGCATTGGTTTCCTATTTTACTCCCTCCCTACCAAATCAGGAATTGATGGGCAATCTCTGCCCTAACTGCAATGTGATGCTGCTGTTCCTACAAATTATGTAAAGAAATGACAAGCTTTAGTTCTCACTCCTTCCCATCATTTTCCTTTCATCTCTCACACATCCACGCTCACAGAACACTTCTGATCTACTAAATCACCTTTGTCTCTGAACTTACTTATCTGACTTGGTAGTCAGAATCAAAGTTATGATCTGCAGTTATGGTTCACAACTAGTGTCACAACTAGTTAAGATCTTCAGTAAATTGTGCAGGAGAATTAGTGACAGGTAGAGGTGCATGCCTGCATGCCTGCATGTGTCTATATTTCAATAAGGCAAGTCCATTGATATTATCCACTGTTTCTCTTTCTCATTTTGGTCCATCTGTTTCTCTGTCTATCCCTGCCAATTTTCTTCAATCTGCTTCTATTTGCAACATTTTCTTTCACTATTTTTTGGCCCTACCTCTATTATACACAGGCTTATTTGCGGCAAGATTACATTATTATAGGTATTCAGTTGATTTAAAATGTCTACGTACATCTATTAAAATGCCACAGTTTGGAAATGTGAAAAAAATTACTTCAGAATATTTTCCATCTTTAATACAGGTAGTCCTCAACTTATGATCATAATTAAGCCCAAAATTTCTGTTCTAAAATGAGACATTTATTGAGGTTTGCCCCACTTTATGACATTTCTTGTTACAGCTGGTAAGTTAGTAACCTTGTTGTTATGTGAATCTGGCTTCCCCATTAAATTTGCGTGTCAGAAAGTTGCAAAGAAAGTTGCGTGACCTTGGGACACAGCAACAGTCATAAATATGAACCAGTTGCCAAGCATCTGAATTTTAATCAGATGATCACGGGGACGCTGCAAAGGTCGTAACTGTGAAAAATGGTCATGTTACATTTTTCAGGGCATTTGTAACTTTGAATAGTCACTAAACGAACTGCTGTAGGCCGAGGACTACCTGTATAACATATAAGCTGTATAATTCAGTTGAAAAACAAGCTGAAATATTTTAATATAAAAATAATAAAAAACTTACAATATAAAGTCTATTCATTCTTTCTGCAATTTTGTAGTCTGAAGAAAAGTTATTTTACTTTGCTATTCATTCAAGTAATAATAAAAGGTTTTACATGAATCATTCAAATGGCTTATTCTTTAGTGATATCAACAGGTTAAATCTGTTTCAAGGGTGCTTTTTTTCTTTGATGCATGGCTGTGTGAATTCATTGCTGGAAATTGTCAATGTCAGAATGTTTGTTTCCTTTTGGCAAATCAAATGCAGCAATTTGAACAATCAAGGAGGAAAAAACAAAATATGTAAGATCGGGCAGGAGAAAGGAATGTCAGCTTCCATGCCTCTCAATATCAAGTACTGTAAAGAACTATTTTATGGTGATACTCACAGGGAACGGAGGGCAACCAGCTGCTGAAATGCATTTGCATGGATTTCATATATTTCATTGTGATGTAAAGCACTGAAATGGCAAAAAAAAAAAAGAATGTATAGACAAAAACTTTAGGAAAGTTGCTATTGATGCTGAAATTCCAAGGGTAACTTTCACAACTACTAAACATGCTAGGATATTCCAATCGTGTTTTTGAAAATTCATTTCAGGTAAGGTAAAAAGAATGACTCCAATATTAAACTGTGGCACTTTCTCAAACATTTTTCTGACATAAACAACTCAAAACCTTGTTTTGTTCTCCTCCAGAGAGCTTATATTCAACTATACATGCCCAAGCAGCGACAGTTTGGTAGACTATTTTATTTTTAAAATATCAAAATCTGAATATAAACAAACAAAGATTCAGATTACTACATGCATAAATTCTTTGTACTGGAAAAGATAGGGAATCCTGCTCTTTCTGGGCATGAATTCAAAGCATTTTAGAAATCTTACATTTTCTGAAGTTTTTCACAAGCTGTAAAACAGGGCAATTCTTCCAGATGATTATATGAAAGGTCTCTGAAAAACAAAGTAGAAATCCAAAATGGCATATGGTTCTGCTATAAATTAAAAATGTATTTTACAACTTTTTTTTTGCAGAGAGACTGCTATTAGAAGAACACTAGATCCAGTTTTCTTATAAAACATACTTCTTTTAATTGTTTTACATAATCTACTTCTTTTGTTTTAGGACTATCCCATATTTTTATCAGCAACCATAGCAAAATTTAATAAGCTTCTCAGACTATACTTTAAATTAAGCAATCTTGCATCTGACCTTTAGAACTGCTATATCTTGAGTTGGGAAAAGTGGTTTGGGAACTAGAAGTCACTTTGAAAATCAATTATTACAAAGGGAAAAAATCTCTTCAAATATTTTCAGCCAAAACCTAACAGATTACAGAACAACTGAAACATCTGGACTCATTTATAGTATAATATAACTAATCAAAAACAAGCCATTGTAATTTTCTGAAATTGTAAAAAGAAGAAAGAAAAAAGGGGAAATAGATTTGTATCCTGTACTCCTTTATGCAGGGTAACCTCCTATGATCTTTATTAAGACTTTTGTCTCTGTAAATTAAAAAATGAGAACGGACATAGGAATATGCCTATTGTTTCCTTTTAAAGCCATAAATGGTAAGATTTTATTCCTATACTAATTTTTAAAAGATAAACATAGTTGTCCATGCTTCAAATTCCTTAGATAAATGTTGTTAAACAGCAGTTATTTTTATACAAATGAAAACATTTTACATTTCCTTTCCCTTCCAGCAAGATCCAGGAAAAGACTATTGAAAGAGACTTATTTAGTGAGTTGAAAGTGAGGATAAAAAACCAAACCAAAACCAAACCAAAACTCCATGCATATAGAACACTACAAACTTTCACACAGCTAAATATTTCACAAACATGAAGCCCTAAAGAAACACTTGGAGAATGCAGTCCAAGGTCAGATACAAAAATGGTCAATGCAATAAAATTGAAAAGAGCATTAAAGAAAGGAACTCCTATTACTGATTTCAATATCTTGGCAGGAAAGGCTTGAGGAAAGATGTGGTTCAGAGCCTCAACCAATCTGAAATGATGCATCTTAGTTCACAAAGAAAGCCAATCCACATCTATTAACTGAGACTTGGATAACTTGTTGACTAAGGGACAGATAAGTAGGAAGGACTAACTCCAAAAAATACAGTAGACAGACAAATGTGTAACATGTACAAATGGCTGATATCTATCTATCTATCTATCTATCTATCTATCTATCTATCTATCTATCTATCTATCTATCTTCTATCATCTATCAAATCAATTTAGATTAATGGTATTAGATATTCATAAAGAGGCATTTCAGTAATACAGAGACATCTAGCTAACAATAAGTAATATAGTTCCAGTAAATGAAGTATTTTCTATTCTCAGAATTGTGGCTTTGTAACATATTTTGGGTATATATTATAATTAATGTTGCTAGCATGTTGCCTGGGCAGACTAGTACCAGATACATTCATCATGCTGTAATGGTAAACGGAAAATATACTTGGCTGATTCACAAAGAATCAGACAGAATAATTATTTTTGATAGTGATTAAACTACTTCCATAGAATTCTTGAAAGTTACAACAATATACTGGTTAATCATTATATGAAAAAGAGCTCAGAACAACTATTTGATGTTCAAACTGAATAAATATAAGTGAGAAAGAAAAATGTTAAGAACATGATGTTGCAAATGTGGATTGCTTAATAGCATATCTAAGCAAGAACAGAGTGTGTACTTTATTTCAATGTAAACATGTATTGACATGTTAAAAAACATATTTCAGTAAAGCATCCTGTCCTGTCAAAAAAGTTTTGGAGTTTAGATTTGATATAAGGTGAAGAAAACAGGATATTTCTGTCATCCAGGGTGCTTTCCAAAAATTGATGACTTAAAAATAATTTGAAAAATAGGAAGAAATGTAAATAATTGGTAAAGTCATCATTGTGTACATTCTTAAAATTTCCCCCTTAAAAATAATTATAAAGTAAATCAGGTTGTTAGTTCTGATCTGAAATTTTTACAGTATTGCTTGTTTATCTTGATCTACTAGAATTATCCAATTGTAGTATTTTCTTCTACCCTATATTAACTTGATTTTCAAAAGTATCTTTTAAAAAGCATCCTAAAATAACACCCTCCAAATGGGTAATGTTCCCTGGGAATTTCTAAGAGTTATGGTGTGTCACATTTTGTCAGACATATCAGATAGTTCAGATAGACAAGCTAAGCTAATTCTACTTCATTGTAAAGATACATTAACAGAATCTTGCAAGCTGGAAAGTACAATTTTCTTACTGTCTCCTTTATAGCCTGAGAAACTAGAGAGAGTGTCCCTTCTGAGCCTCCTGCCCTGTCCACTCTCCAAGTGTAGACTATGCTATCTCTTATCTGACTATTCCCTAGGCTACATCTCTTCACCCCATTTTACAACATCTTTCCCAATACCAATACACATCTGGACAGTACAAAGTTAGGGAGGATTGTTTCTTTATCCAAATTGCTATAGTAAATGTATGGCTAATTTCAGTCCAGATTTCCCTTTTTTAAAAGTCATTATACAATTGATGATTTATCATTTAGATAGTTGTTAACCCCCTATAACAAATACTGTATGTATTCTCTGAATCAATGGTATGATTTAACATCCTCTCTCCACTATACTTACAGTATTTGGAGATTAGGGAGGTGCTCACAAATTGATTCTGGAAGAGTTGTGATCCTAGATCCTGTAAGGATCCTATTAAGATAAGAAATTTCAAATAGTTAATAATTACAATAGGAATTAACTTAGTCCATAGCAAATTAATTTGAAGTCCTGAATGTTATAACTCGGTGCTATTGGTTTAATTCATAAGAATTAAGAAGTGTTAATTCTCTCTCTGTTGAAGAACAGCATATGGGAACCTATCTATAATCAATATTATGTACAGTACATACATTTAAGAGGATAAGTACAGGGATAAGGCTGAAACATAAAAGAAAATCATATCAGGAACCTATCTCATGGATTTTCACCTGGTTCTCCACTATGCAATCAGGGAGTCAATCAACCAACCAAAAAGCCTAATGGCTCAGTAAGCATATATAAATTAGAGCATAAGCTAATTCAAATCTATCACAAATTTAGGATGAATGATTTTGTACATTGGGTTACAGATATATTACAGATTTAAGAACAAGTCTTTGAATAGAATAGAATAGAATAGAATAGAATAGAATAGAATAGAATAGAATAGAATAGAATAGAATAGAATAGAATTCTTTATTAGCCAAGTATGATTTGGTGCATATGCTCTTAGTGTACATGAAAAGGAAAAAAAAACATTCATCAAGAGTCATTAATTATTAATAAGCAATCAAATCATGCTGGGAACCAAAACAATGTAAAATGTAAAGATACAGGCAACATAGTTATAGTCATAAGTGGGAGGAGATAGGTACTAGGAAGGATGAGAAGAATAATAGTAATACAGTCTTAGTAAATAGTTTGACAGTGTTGTGGGAATTAGCTGTTTAGCAGAGTGATGCCATTTGGAAAAAAAATGTGTCCTTGTGTCTAGTTGTTCTAGTATGCAGTGCCCTATAGCATCCTAGAAGTTGAAATAATTTATGTCCAGGATGTGAGAGGTCTATAGATATTTTCACAGTGCTCTTTTTGACTTGTGCAGTATACAGATCCTCAATGGAAGGCAGGTTGGTAGCAATTGTTTTTTCTGAAGTTCTAATTATCCATTGAAGTTTGTGTCTGTCTTGCTCCTTGGGCAATTTGAGCTTTCTGAGTTGGCACAGAAAGAACATTATTTGTTGTGCTATGATGTTTTTGATGTTAGGTGTCCATTTTAAGTCTTGAGATATGATAAAACCTAGAAACTTGAGGGTCTCTCCTATTGATACTGTGTTGTCTAGTACTGTAAAAGGCAATGTTTAGGAGGGTTTCTCCTAAAATCTACCACTATTTCTGCGGTTTTGAGTATGTTTAGTTCAAGATTGTTCTGGTTGCACCACAAGGCTAGTTATTCAACTTCCTGTCTGTATACCGATTCGTCATCTCAAATGAGACCAATCACTGTTGTATCATCTGCAAATTTCAGTACTTTAACAGAAAGGTCTTTTGAGATGCAGTCATTAGTGTATAGAGAGGAGCCCTGAGGGACTCCTGTGCTAATTGTACAGGTATCTGATGTGATTTTGCCTAGCTTCACCTGCTGCTTTCTGTCTGTTAGGAAGCTTATGATCCATTTACAAGTGTGGTCAGGTACAGCTAGCTGATTTAGTTTAGTTAGAAGAATATCTAGAATGATGGTATTGAATGCTGAGGTGAAGTCTACAAAGAGGATCCTCGCATAGATCTTTGGAGAATCAAGATGTTGCAGGATGTATTGCAGAATCATATTAACAACATCATCTGTCGATCTATTTGCTCAGTAGGCAAATTACAAAGGGTCTAACAGCGGATCCGCGAGCCAGAACTAGCCTTTCAAATGTTTTCATAACTTACAGATGTTAGAGCAACCGGTTTGAAGTCATTCCATTCCTTGATGGAAGATTTATTGGCACTGGGATGAGAGTAGAGTGTTTGAAGCAAGAAGGAACATAGCACATTTCTAGTGATTTATTAACGATGAGGGTGAAGATGGTGGCCAGTTAGTCAGCACAAGCTTTTAAGCAAGAAGGAGTTATCTTGTCTGGTCCTGGTGCTTTTCCTGGCTTTTGTCTGTGAAATAGACCTGGCACCTCATTTTCTGTAATCACCAGAGGTGATGGGCTCAATGGGTTGGGGTCAGTTGTAGGAGGCTTCGCTTTTGTTGGTGTGTCTGGGGTGGGGATTGTGGAGATAGGTGGCAGTAGTTTTCTCTCAAACCTACAGTAAAACACATTTAGGTCATCTGCCAGTTATTGATTTCCTTTGGCATGGGAAGGAGGTTTGCTGTAACCAGTGATATTTTAAAGAGTTTTCCATATGTTTGCTGGTTCATTCGTTGAGAACTGATTCTTTAGCTTTTTAGAGTAGCTTCTTTTTGTTGCTCTGATCTCCCTTGTTAATACATTTCTGGCCTGATTGTACAGCATTCTATCACCTTTTCTGTAGGATTCCTCTTTGGTACGACGTAGCTGTTTAAGATTAGCTGTGAACCATGGTTTATTGTTACTGTATATTCACAGGTTTCTAGTCGACACACATACGTCTTCACAAAAACTGACATATGATGTTACAGTATTGTAACAAAAACTGGACATCTAAAATAATTGCTACCATCTATTTTTAAAAAAACAAACCATAGATCTAATACTTACAAGCTTTCCAGGTTTGTTGTCCCAGTCAAATCAGGAAAGTCTGTCATCTCTGAAACACCATTTAATGTTCTATAATTATGAACACAATGTATTAATGTTGTGGTTTAAGAAGTGAAAGAATTTTTGTTTGGAACTAAAGTGCTTTTAAAGGTGCAAATACATACAGGGTTCTGAGTTCAGGTAAATGGTGAAAAGCAGACTTTCCCACAGTCTGGATAGGATTATCATAAAAATGGCTGTGAAGAAAATAAATTCATCACTGTAAGATTTAAATCTTCAAAGTCTGATGCAATTTACTGGATATTCTCATAAAAGGATTTGTGCAATTTTTTTGCCTGCAATCTTTTTATTGAATGCTTATCTCCAGAACTATTTGCTCCCCAAATTATACATGCTAAATCATTTTTAAATAAAACTGAGCAAACATCTCTCCTTATCTTTAAGTCCAAAATCTTAATCTAGGTTAAGTTTTTCCCCCCCTCTAAACTACTGCTAGGCATCTTTTAAAGATTTCTCTTGCCTCCACAGGAATAGAAAATAGAGGCAAGAAATATAACTGTCTATGAAACAGATAACATTTTTTGCCCAGAATTCAAATGACTTTATTGTGTTGAACACCAGTTTGAATGAATCCAAATAATCAATTCTTTCTGTTAATATACTGATATGAGAAAACAGCCAATAAGAAAATGCAATCTGGGGATCAAAAAGTTTATGCACATTCTAGCTTAGTAAAATAAAATATGTTACAGTTATGTAAGAAATTTTGCTCTCAAAATTAAGTTCAATGTAAAAGGGTATTATATAGATATATGCCAACAGAAAGCTTATGCTCATTAGGCCTCTCTGGAACTTCAGGAATTAACAAATGTAATTGTTACACATTGTTAAATGTGTAACAAATGTAATTGTTACACATCAGCTGAGCAATGTGTAAGACTAATATAGAATGGCTTATCAAATTAAGGAATATGGAAACTATAAAATGGCAGATGGCGCTAATGAGTAGATTCAGATTAAAGATACAATATCGTGTTTCCAAAAATAAGACCCAGTCTTATTTTATTTTGGGTTTGAAAATAAGCACTAGGGTTTATTTTGGGGGTGTCTTATTTTTTCAACCTGACTCCTGGCCCTGCTGTTCCTGGACTCTAGAGCTTGGGTCTTGTTCAGGCTGCTGCTATGACAAGGTAGAAGGCCATGTGGCACATTGGGATCAGCTGCCCCACCATGCCTCTGCCCAGCTGCTAGGCCTGCTATACCTGCTGCTTCTGCTGGCCTCATGGGGGCTCTTCGCCCTCCTGCCTACAGTGCTCTTGGCCACCCTGCTGGGCTGCTCCTGCCTGGTGCAGGGCAACTTGGCCCAGATGTATGTTCTCCTGAGCACCTGACCTGCCATTGCCTTTGGACAATGCCCCTCCTCAGCCCTGCGCCCCTGCCCTGGGTGCCAAGTCCCCAGCCTGCACACCTCTTACTGGAGCAAGACAACAACTCAATGTTATTGATACTTGAGGAGTCCTCCCAGTGCAACACTCTGCCACAGCTTCATAGCAAACTTCTGCCTTTGTTCTGGTTAGCTGGCAGTAAGTGCGGACGGTTGAGGAGAGCGAGAACTCAGATGAGGGGCCAGGACCATTAGGAAGTGGACTGCTGTCTTCAGAAATTGTGTGGGCTGGCAGCAGCGATGAGGAGGTTCCCAAGGAGCCTGTGCCAAGTGCACGTGAGTGCAGGGCTGCTCATAGGTAAGAGAAGTTGCAGTAGCATGGGTGACTTGGGAGTAAGGCTACAAGGTAATGGCCCCTCCTTCAAGAAGATAAAAGCCAGCTGTGAATTGGATGTTCTTTGCAGGAAGCAAAGATGTTTTGAAGCTCAAGTCTCATGGACATTGCAATATCTTAGTTGGTATTTGAAGACTCTTGTGTTGTAAAATATTTCTAGGTAAACTTATCTGTTATTTTTGGCTGCCTCGCACAGTTCTGGTGAGCTCATGCTTATCAAAGTTAGTTTGCAGCAGTCTTTTAACTGGGGATTCATAAGAATCATTAAAAGGTTTCTGTTTCCTTTGGTTTGTGTTTGTTTTATTGGACAAGGAATTTGAAACCAGGCAGGAGCAATCCAACGTGTGTGTGTGTGTGTGTGTGTGTGTGTGTGTGTGTATGTATGTGTGTGTATGTATGTATGTGTGTGTATGTATGTATGTATGTATGTATGTATGTATATATATATATATATATATATATATATATATATATATATATATATATATATATATATATATTTGTTTTCTGAGGTTCTCGCGGGTATTTGTATGTGGATCTTTGGTTATTTGGGTTTTCTCCCGCATAAGATTGGCAGTATCTAGGCAACGTTTCGATGAAGTCTCATTCATCATCTTCTTCAGGCTTGTGTCCTCTGCTCTGTCCTTCTCAGAGTAAGCTTCTCTGTTTTCCCAATGATGTGGGAAAATACCCAAACAAAGCTGAATGCCATTTATATATATATATATGAGCTGGAATTTAATAACATTTGAGAAACATTGTTGTATCATACAAAATACTAAAAAACTAATCTATAATGAAATAAAATAATTAATAGAAAAAGAAATAAAAACATTTTCTAGAAAAAGTAAACTTTTATAACTTACATTGCTGTAAGTGATGGATTGCCCATAAATGCCTGTTCAGGTATTGACCTTATGTTATTATTATGAAATCCTCTAGATAGAAAATAACAGAAATAGAGTACATGCCCACAGTACATAGAAACAAAAAATTCTTTAGAGTTACCCAAAGACAGTTATTCTAAATAAATTAGCTTCTATAGAAAGGTACCAACTATCACAATATAGGATATTTTTAGTTCTCACTAAGATCCTCCAAATACTATAGGGATAAAGTAAAATCTCCTTTGAATCAAATTTGGTTCCTGGTGAGTTCATGGATACACTTATACACCTCTTTTGTGAAATTGAATTGATTTACAAATACATCTTCTTAAATGGTTTTTATTTTCATTTTACTTTCAATATACTCTGGTACATTTGAAACTCTGGTATTCCAAGATGTATTCCATCCAAATTCTAAACAGGCCCAACCCTGCTTAGCTTCCCAGCAGAGTCAGAGGCTACCATCTGATAAAATCAATAAATGAATGCTTAGATTTAAGTAATGTTTAGCAATAGTGTCATTTTTTCAATTCTTTCATATTTTTAATAATCTGTGTAAATTAATTTACTTATGACATTATTACTTCTCCCCCAATAACCACAACCAAACCAAGCAATAAAGCTTCCAAATAAATGAAGTATATTATTTGCTTGCATAATAATCTAGTACAAGAACAAAACACTAAAGTTTTAACAACAATAATAATGATCACATGGGAAATATTTGTTTTTCCACTGAGGTACAAATGAAGTCACTCAAGTTGAAAATAAAATATTGCATGCTTTGCTAAACTTGTTTCATTGTTTCGGCTGCTATTATTAGTGACTATATAATGGCTGTTTTTTGGAAATTGATTGCATAAGGAACCACAACAAATATAACTGTAGGAAAACAAAGTGAAAATGAAAAATGAAGTGGAAGGCTGTTGGCACTTGCATATATATTTTTAAATGTCTATCATTATCAGTTTCCTATTAACTTCCTATTGACTTACACAATATTAATAAAGATCAAGTTTTACCCAAGATGTTTTGTTTTTCACTTAGACAAATTTACCATCTTTTTTCCTTTCTAATCTCACAAACATGCATTTTTCTCTTTTATACTCCCTCAGTATGTATGTGTGTGGAAGTGTATAGCTATTTAAACTATTTCCCACTTAACAGATTGTGTGAATGAAAAAAACATGGACAATGTTATTTCAACAATCTCAAACTCAGGTCCTTCCACAGCAGAGACTTTGTAAGCATTGCCAGTAACACACAATTAGACTAATGGAAATACTATGTTTACTCTTTCCATGGGTGCCTTGAAACAGCACAGCAATCCAGGGCTGGAAGAGACCTCAGAAGTCATCTAGTCCAACCCACTGTCTCTAGCAGAAGACATCTGGGTTATTTGGTGCCTCACCAAGTCACATGACCACCAAGCCACGCCCACCCAGTTACATGACCACCAAGCCATGCCCATCCAGTCACATGCCCACCAAGCCACGCCCACCAAGCCACATGACAGAATCAGTTGTTAAAAAATTTGAATCCCACCCCTGGGAAGAAGAGGTTGGTGAACTAATTTTGGCCATCCCAGTTTTGGATATTAGAAAACAGATTCAGTTGGCAAAAATAATTTATCTTTTAAACTACAAACTGTTATAGAGAAACAAATATGCTTAATAATGTAAATTTCTATAGAAATGATGTTTTTACTGTTTAATCTACTTATATTATTTTAATGCACTTATTTCAAGACTTTAATATTTAATAATAATCTAACATTTGCAAGTATATTGCATTATAATTCTAAAATTGTATTAGCACAGTATAAAATACTCCACTATTACAGACAGCCACAGCAACATGTTTGAATATGCTGCTTTTTTATAATTTATTCCTGCATTTTCATTTTGGACAACTAGAATTACCAAGTTGAAAAAAAAAACAATGTCTACAAAATGAAATGTATATTCTGAAAAATAGGCAGTGATTTTTGAACTGCAATGAGAAATATGTCAGGACTTAAATGAATCAAAATGAACACTGGAAACTGAGGAGCTGAAGACCAAAATTCTGTACTCACAGTTCTTTCAGGTTTCTGAGGACATTGACAGAAGTGGGAAATTCATTCAGATTGTTGTAATTTAAATCTCTGAATTGGGAAAAAAAAATCCACCTCACATTAGACACTACTAATTTTCATACTTAAAAGGAAAAGACCTTACCTGTTTTGTGTTGCACTTTTAGATTTATACATTTGTAGAACTTTATTTATTTAATGAGGTTCTATAAATGTATAAATCTAAAAGTGCAACACAAGTGTAACATCCTGTACCCAATGACTCTGGGTGGCTTACAATATAAAAACATTAATATCATCTATAATAAAAACACAGCAGATAAAATTATGGACACATTATCTGGCAAAGAGGGGAGCTGAACACCTGCGGTGGGGAGAGGGGTTAAACTTTAATTAATCAACCACCTCCAGTATGAAGCTTTCCTATTGGGTCCCCAAGCCATCTGGAAAAGTCAGGTCTTAAGGTTCCTGCAGAATGTTAGGAGGGTGGGAGCCAGTTTCACCTCATGGGATAAGATGTTCCAAGGGGCAGGAGCCACGGAAGAATTCTTCTCCTTGAATCCACCAGCTGAAAGGAATTTTCAGGATTCACAATGTGCCCCCTCTGCCATTGTGGGTGGGATGGGCCAGTCCCATTGGGGTGAGATGCTTCCTCAAGTAGACTTGATCCATGCCCATTAATGAATTTTTATAAATATAATAGATATTTACATTTACTTAATATTTTATTTGTTATATTCTGCTTGATTAATCTGCTCTCATTAACTTTAGATCTTTAGAACTTTAGATTTTTTACTAAGTTGATCAGTTATACTCTATCATCTTTACAGTTCATGTCATTTACTAAATTAATCTTACAGGAAAAATAAGAAAATTGTGGGGTTTTTTGGGGGGGAAAATCACACCATGATAGTAGACACTGCTAGCATTTGCAATTTTAACTACATAAGTAAAAGCTGTTTTTGCAAATAGAAACAAAACTATAGTTTAATTTGGGCATATTTTTTCAAAGATTGATCAAGAATTTAATTAGTCACAGTGAGATATCAATTATTCTCTTAATGTATATCCATTAGCCTTTTCAAATGCCCATTGTCTACAAAATAAAAAAGTTAATATATAGCACTGCAATGCTATAAATTAAAGGAAAATAAAATAAGGAAAACTGGCTTTCATTTAAGTGTGGACTGGATTACATCCTAAAAATTTAACTATAGAGTCAACATCAATAACGTCTTTAAATCTGCATTTAGGCTTTAAAAAAAGATCTGCAGAATGTCAGTGGAAACATTGGAAAAAGCATATAAAAGCTGAACTCACAAAGTCTCTAGGCTATGGAGGCCATTGAAGCATTTCTTTCCCAAGAAGTTGATTCTATTGTTATGAAGATGCCTGAAGCAGACCATTAAGAATATGAGAAAAAAAAATATGTATAGTAAACTAAAGCAAAGGAAAACATTTTAATAGTTACTCCTGCTCTCCCATCGTTTGTGAAAGTAATTTTTATGAACATTTGAATAGTGTAGAATATATGTTACCAATTGTGCCTCTATTTGCATTTTCATTTGCACTGCTTAATCTGCTTAAATGAACAATTTTTATTTCGTAGTCAAGTTTTTTATTTTATATTACTTATACATATCAGTGTATGAACAGTGTGATAACTGGGTATCATGCATTTAGTACAAATATACATAATCTTGTAACTCATGGTTATTACATTTCATTTTAATTGTTCCATGTTATTTAAACATATCTAATATTATCACCATTCAATTTCTAAACCTCCCTCTTGTTATTGCATAGATCTTGTTATATTAAAATATGTGTATTGTTGTTCCCTTCTTATTTCTATTCTTTCTTATTTTTCCCATTGATTCATTTAAGCATACATGACATTTATTTTTGCCATTATTTATTATCCCTTATCTTGCATTTGATATTTTAAAAATTACTTATTTTTTCACCCTGCTTTCAATATTCCAAATATCCAACACTACTAACCGATCCAAATATTAACAGTATTCAATCGATTCCAGATTTATATCTCCCACTCCCCACAATTTCTAATCCTTAAAAGTTTATAATTCACAGTATATTTTAACACACTGTTAATATTAATAATACCGTTAAATTCCCTAATCCTAAATTTCCACCTTCTACACTTAACTTATTTTTAAATGGAGTAAATTCTATTTGCTATTAGTATATACTGTATGTTACTGTTTTCCCTGTTTATATTTTCTACTTTTCTGTTTTTGCTAATGTGTTTTATCGCTATCCATCATCTTTTGGTCTCTTTGGAGTTCCATCATCTGTTAGCTTCTCAATCATCTTTTTCTCTCTCTCTCTTGGAAACTTATTGTTCTCTTGGAAAACTTATTGTTTTTTATTATGTTTTTGTGCCCACTAAATATTCCTTTCGACCTGCCCTTTACCTCTTTTTGCTGCATCTTTTGAGCACCCATCCATAAATCATTCTTTTTTGGGCAGTGGAGAGATTTTTGTTTTTTCTCTCTGGACTTTTCCTTTTTTGAGGAGGTTTTCCCCTCTCTATCCGGTTATAAACAATTTCTATTTTTTGTGACTTCTCTTCTCATATTGTTCATGTTTTTTTCTTACTTCAACATATGATTAGGTGCTTTCTTGTTCTTTACAAAATTAATTTAGGTGCTCTTGAGTCAGGACCAAATCCCATTCTGTGTACAAATGCTTACATGACTTATCTACAGTAAAATTTCAGTAATCTCTATCTTCCTCTCTATGCAATTTATCTAATGTCCTTTAATATATTTTTTAAGTTTGTCAATGTAAAATATTTTCTAGCACATCATCTGCTCATACTAGATGCCTAAAATATGTGAGTTTTTATTTGCTGATCACCACTTCAAGAAAATACCATGTTTTCCCAAAAATAAGACCCAGTCATATATATTTTTTTGCCATCTAAAATGGCACCAGGTCTTATTTTCAGGGGGCATCTTCCACTGACTCGCCTCGCAGTGACAGCACCAACAGCCCCGCCTAGCTGAAGCTTGCTGCTGGCCTACTTCTGCAACTGCTTGTTGCTACTTGTGTGCATTGCCCCAGCCTCTGTTTTGCTGTCAGAGGCCTTCAGGCCTTCAGAGGCCTGTGCAGCCAATAACAGAGCTCCATATTGATGCACGCATCATTTTAACAAGATATTTACTTTCAAATGCAACTAATCTCAGGATTAAACTGGCAATAAAGTTTATTTATAAACACTTTATTCATACTCTACAGATGGCCAAAATAAAATATACAAAAATAAACAGCAGTATTTTCAGCTTCAGATTCTTTTCCCTCATATTAACATTCAATTAGCTTCATTAACCAGGTTTTGGGCTTAAATATTTGCTGCTCTACTAAAAAAAAAACAGGTGTATATTAAACACGTACTTTCCTGAAGACAGCAGTTGAAGCTCTTAAAAATTAATTAAATTTTATGTCTAAAATCAAATACAAACTTACAGCACTACTAAATTGGAGAGATTTCCAAAAGCATAATCTGGAATGTAGTAGATTTTGTTGAGTGCAAGTGTCATTGCCTGAAGTGCTGGCAAACTTCTCAAAGCTTGCACTGGAATTTCGGTCAAAGAGTTATCATCTAGCCACAGATATCTAAGTGACACCAAGCCGCTGAAACAGTTGGAAGGTATGAAGCTAATATGGTTAGCATCAAGCCGTCTGAGAAAAAAACATAAATATAAAATATCATTAAAAAGTGTTTCATAAATAAATGGACTTAGACAAAAGTAGTATTTTCTGCATTTTTAAAAAACACCTTAATTATAATCAGTTCTACTGCTGAATCTGTATAATTTTTAGTTACATAGTCTAATTTTCATTTCTATTTCTGAAACTTCTTTTTAATTCTGGGGTCATTCTCACTGTATTTTATAGATTTGGTATATTCATTGTATTAGGACGTGGTTTGTTTACCCATGATTCATTCATAAACTATACCTTGTTGAGATCATATAATGTTCTAATCCATTAATCAAACCACGAAGACTGACATGACATGATGAACCACAAACATATTTTTATTTAATATGGTGCATAAACCTAGCCAATTGGGGATAGCATGGCTTTTTTATATATGTTACAGTCATTGATGTGTGTGTCCTAATGCATCATCCAATATGAAACCATCTATGGATATGAATTATGCTGAAATTAATAACATATTGTTTCATGTTGAAGTTAATATCATGTTGCTTCAGAATTCTACAAGATTTAAAATAAACATATAGCACAAACCACAAAGGCTTGAGTGTATATATTATTTTGCACAATACATTAAAGGAGCTATAACTTCTCAGTACTGTAATATACCAAGCAGATGACACAAACACTTTAGCAGAACAGAAACTTAGAATTTGGCATGATGTGTGCAGGTCCCATGGTTTTTTTCATTCAAATTTTAGTCTTTTGCTATCATTATTTACAAAATAATCAATACCTGGGAAGATCCTGGAAAAGATAATTAAAAAAACAGATCTGCGAACAACTGGAAGCAAAGAAAATTATAACTAGTAGCCCAGCACAGGTTTGTTAAACACAGATCTTGCCAAAACTATCTTATTTCATTCTTCAATAAAGTCACTAAATTAGTAGACCAGTGAAATACTGTGGACATAGTATACTTAGATTTCAGTATGGCATTTGACAAAGTAGACCACAATCTACTTCTTGATAAGTTAGAAAAATGTGGAATAGGCAACATCAGCACCAAATGGATTTGTAACTGGCTGACAAACCATACTCAACAAGTAGTTCTTAATGGTACTACATCCACATGAAGAGAAGTAAGCATTGGGATACCACAGGGCTCCATCTTAGGCCCAGTACTCTTCAATATCTTTATAAATTACTTAGATGAGAGAATAGAAGAAGAACTCATCAAATTTATAGATGATATTAAGCTGGCAGAAATAGCCAACACCCCAGAAGACAAAATCAGGATCCAAAAAGATATTGACAAACTTAAACAATGGGCACTATCCAACAAAACGAATGTTAATGTGGAGAAAAGCAAAACTTTACATTTAGGCAGGAAAAATCAAAGGTATAAATACAGATTAGGCAAGGCCTGGCTCAAAAACAGTAACTGTGAGAGGAACCAGAGCAGGTGAATATAATGGTTATACAATTTCATGAAAAGTAAAGGTGATGTTCAACCAAAAGCCCATTTTATGAATAAATACATTTATGAATAGTATTTTTTATACTACTATTGTTAGCAATAATCATTGTAGTTTTGAATTAAAGGGTAAACAAAGCTGAAATTGGATCAAATAAAAATCCAGAAATTAAACTTTACATTTCCTTCAAAGTGAAAAATTAAAGGAAGAAAACCAAAGAAAAGAACAGTAGAAGACAATAAAGAAAGACAATAAACAGTGATTGATAATATAACCACAATATTAGTTTAGATAGAATTCTGAAGATTTAGAAATTGTAGATTAATTTTGTTAGCTTAAACTTTGCAGGGAAAAGAAGGATAATTTACAAATGTTTAAATGTTCATTTTCACTGAATTAAAAAGAAAAATACATGGAAGCATTTATGAGGAATTCTACAAAAAGCAATCCTTATACATTCTGAGAGAAAATGGACTTTGAAACAAGCATGTTGGTTTCTTTATTTAAAGCAGATTCTTTATTTGTAAGCACATAAAATTCTAGGTCTTTTGCTACAGATTTTTCTAGTGTTTCACAAGGCACATAACAATGTGCTAGAATGGCAAATAATTGAGACGAGGTCAGTTGGAACCAATTTATAAAGTTCAGTGTCAAGCCTTTTTATAAGTAATTTTTCAATATAATAACTGACATGACAAGCCACAGGGACAAAGCTCCAAAATAATTCACATTTTGTCAACTAATTGGAAAAGCTGGAAATGTTTAGAAATACCCAGCCTGAATCTTTCCTTTCAAATAAAGGAACATATTTTGTGCTGTGCTTTCAAATAAAATATACTTGAAAAGAAAATGTGGGGTTCTTTATGTTTAGTCAGAAATAAATTTCTTGTCTATGTGATGTTTCTGTCTAAACCAAGGACTTTAGAGTTGCACTAGCTTGACAGTTACACTGATTAAAGCTTTTTTGCTTTTGTTTTGTTTTCCTCTTTAATCAGTTCACATGTTTTTCTTCCTCCAGCAAGATTAACAACTGCCTTGTATATGACCTAGATCTTGCCACTCTTTCTTTTATAATTTCATGGTTGCTGTTGATACAAGATACAATGTTCATGGACATAGTCCACACAATATATTTTGGGAAAATAATAATGGCATTATCTATAGCATGAATTGAATTATAAAAAAAACGATTGTATAATCTAAAATTAGATAATAAACCAAAGAATGCCTGCACCTTGCATGAACTTGTTCCAGTGTATCCCTAGATTACAAGCTTTCCAGGCATGATGCCCGGAATCATAAGTAGCAGAGCAATTTATGGTTAGCATCTTCAAGGTATATTATAATTTCCACCATTTCATTTTTTGTTTTTACATGGCCATGATGTACTAACTCCAAAAACAGACCAAGTTGACTAAAGCCATGGCTTCCTGAAATGGGAAGAGGATCTGCTACTGCTTCCTATGCAACTGTCCTTTTCACTGATATTTTTACTTTGGTGGTTATAATATTGTCACACACTTTCTGTCATTCCAACAGGTAGACTACAACAGGAAATCATCTCTGCAGGAAGAAGTGATGGAATGTAGTGAGGAGATGGATTCCAAGATGAGAGGGGGTGGGAGGGGTAAGAAGCAACTCAGACCAAATATTATGTGTGAGGCAAAGAGAATGAAGACAGCCCTTCCCTGAAAGTTTAGAGTATATTATAGATGCAGATAATAAAATCCTCCGTTTGACAAGATCTGTGAAACAATAAAATATTCAACTTGGAAGTATTGTTGCATATTATTCTTGGTTGGGGGCCCCATACAGGACTACTTTTATTGATATTGGTTATAATGACAGACTCTTGCAAATCTGAGGTACAAATCTGTTGTATCTTCTCTTCTCTCTTATTTTTTATATATTTGTATTCCATCTTTTTTATTTTTATAAATAACTCAAGGCAGCAAATGTAACCAAAACACCATCCTCCTCATATTTTCTCCACAACAGCAGCCCGGTGAGGTAAGGTGAGGTGAGAGAAAGGGTTTGGCCCATAGTCACCCAACTGCTTTCATGGCTAAGATGGGACTAGAACTCACAGTCTCCTACTTTCTAGCCTGGTGGTTAACCACTACACCAAACTGGTTCATATTCCAGTGAATAAGGAAAGCATCTGCTTGAGCCACTACAGATATTATTTTGTTTCTTAGGGCTTAAAAAGTTTTTCAGTATCTTTTATCTAGTTAACGGTTCTTAAATATTTCTATCATCTTCTATATTTTCTACACTTTCCTACTGGCCATCTATTTAACTAAGCCATAAGCATCACTCCACGTTGCTCTTCAGAGTTTCATTGATTAACAACTGAGTTTGCCTCCTCAGAAAGCTATATAATGGGCATCCAGTTATATTGAAAAACAGTATGCTTTACTTGCCAAATAGATGCTAAAAGTGCTCCCTTCTTATAGCTCTGTTATTTAAAACTGGATTTGGACTAAATAGCCCTTTAAGCAGCTTTCTTCCTTCTACAAAGCAGAATGATGGAGAATATGTCACATAGAAACCCATATATTGCAAGCATTGTTTAATTGCAAGAGCGCTTGCTTTCTGATCTAGAGAAGGGCCTGTTCAAGGCAGAGATTAAAAGCTTGATGTTTTGCTTCAAGCATTGGAAGTAACACAATCTGCCTTGAAACTTAAAAGCTGAACTTTGGGGGGGCAGAGCCAGCTGTCTGGGACATGCGAGCAGGAGTCTCTGCGAAGCATGATCTTCAAAACTTCATTTTGCAGGACCTTTTGGGGTCAAAAGATGGCAGCAGTTCATGTGGGAGAGTGGAGAGAACCTGGATAGAGCAAATGAAGGAAGGTTGATTGGCAGACCATCCACAGAAACTGACAGCTGGTCATACTATCGGTGAAATAGCAGAATGAAGGTGCATACTAAACTGATAGCCTTAACAACCTGAAAGTGAGTAAAACGAAAAGGGGCGCCGAAAATGAACTGAACAGAAAAAAAAACCAGCATTAAGAGCCAGCCCTAGCTAAGAGTGGGCGGAGTGGCGAATTTAATGGTGGCCAAAGATATTGGAAGAAGATAGGGAAGCCAAAAAAAGAGAAGATCTGGAGGTTAGAATGGGAGAAGATCGGTGCATATGGCTGTGAAGAAAAGTGACTAGATCAGTGCTTGGAATTAAAGTAAGAGGGGAATCTTGGATTTAATTTGGGGAACGGTGACATTTGAGAGTGTTAAGAGCTGCTGTGGTGTGAGTCTTGTGGGGATTACAAAGAAAAAAATTCTGAATGGATTTGAATTAAATGTATTTAAATTAAAAGCCTGAGAGAACTGATAACTGAGATTAAATAGATACTGAGACAAAATTGGATTTTCTTAATCTTTTGTTTTATACCTCTTTTTGAACAGATCTGAATCCTTTCAATAAAGAAACTTTGAACTAGTTAAAATGGACGATACAGGGACAGTGAGGTGGCAGTTTTGAAGATGACAAAGAGACATTGTAGCGCTTAGTGAGAGAACCTGCTGGCCACTGAGCTGAAGAGAAACTGTATCAAGTAAAAAAAGAGGGGGGATACTTGGTTTCTTTTTCTCCTATGTTAAAGCCTCTGTTCTCTGTTTTTGTTTTGTTGACTTTTAAATTTTTGCAGAAATAGGTAAATATAAGATTTTGTTGAATTTTAAGCCTCTGCATATATAGGATAATATAAGTCTGATACAATTATACAAATATAAACTATATATTATATATTTAGTAGTTAAGTCAATTCATATAATTATAAGAGAAGTTCTTTATTATTACATATTTTAATACATTGATGTCCTATATTATAGACTATCTAGACACACAATTTTTGTCTTTAAGGATTGATTAATCGGGACTATCCTAAGTAATGTACTTGCTAAAATTAATAATTACATATTGATTGTTGACATAACTTAATATATTACGGAATATTTGATACTACATGGGTCCTATCACTAATATAAGTTATCTGATAGTCGATATAGAATTGACATAAGAAAAGAAGCTATTTAATGTAGTGTGCTGTGTTAAAGTTAGAATATATAGACATGGAGGGTTTTGAAAGGGAAGAGAAAAATTGGAAGAGGTGATTGAAAAATAATATAAACCTATATAAAGTAAAGCTATTTAATATGACAAGTAACACAAACTCCTACTCAAAGTAGGAGCTGGAAAAAAAATACCCACACAAACATTGAAAACAGCAACAATGGCAAGTCCCTCCACGCAGAGAGCTATTGATGAAATAATTCCAAGGGAGAGATAAAATTTGATAAAAGACTTACAAGGACTAATGTTGAGCATGCAAGAAACATTATCCAAAAATCATGAAGACTTGAAGACAAAGATAGGATCAGTAAGATCTGAGTTAAAAGAAAAAATTCAAATTATAGATGAAAAATTTGAATGTTATCAACAAGAGATGTGGAAAAATCAAGAAAAAATAGCGGAAATAGAATCTAGAATGGAAAAAGAGGGGGGAAAAGTGGAAGACTTGACTGATAAGCTGATGCAAACAAATAAGGACTTGGAATCTTTTGGTAGATATTTATTCCCCAAATGGGCCCAAAGAAAACCTTTTTCAAAAATTATATAACAAAATTAAGGAGTTAATTTTGAGATATGAAGAGATATGCATTCTAGGTGATTTTAATGCAATTATAGATAAAGAAATGGATTATAAAGGTGAAAATAAGAAAATAAAAAAGAACGATCTTAAAGGAGAAGGAATTTAAAATTAAATTGGAAAAGGAAAGTTCTTCTTTGAAGAGAATAAAGAAGAAGACACATTCCTACAAAACATTGGAACATGGCTAAAGTATTTATGAGAAGAGTGGTGATAAACAAAAACAAGGAAAAGAAACAACAATGAAAAATATTAGGAATAGAATATAGAAACTTAGAGATGAAAAACTACAAGAAAAACTAAAATAGAAAGAGATAAAACTATGAATGGACTTAATTAAACATGAAATAAATCTGTTGGAAAAAGAAGATCTAGCCCCCAAACTGAAAAGAATAAAACAATCTACTTCTTAGTAAGCTAGAAAAAAGTGGAATAGATAGCACCACTACTAGATGGATTCGCAACTGGCTGGCAAACCGAACTCAACAAGTAGTCCTTAATGGGTCTAAGTCTACATGGAGGGAAGTAAGCAGTGGGGTACCACAAGGTTCCGTCTTAAGCCCAGTACTCTTCAATATCTTCAATATTAGTGACTTAGATGAGGGAATAGAAAGAGAACTTATCAAAATTGCAGATGATACTAAGCTGGCAGGAATAGCTAACACGCAAGAAGATAGGCTCAAGATCCAGATGGATCTTGACAGACTAGAACACTGGGTCATATCTAACAAAATGAAATTAAATGTAGAGAAAAGAAAAGTCCTACACTTAGGCAAGAAAAACCAAAAGTACACATATAGACTGGGTGAAACCAGGCTCAATAGCAGGAACTGGGAGAGGGATTTTGAAGTCTTAGTTGCCAACCAACTAAATATGAGCCAGCAGTTTGCAGCAGCAGCCAAAAAAGCT
Organism: Pseudonaja textilis; assembly: GCF_049901715.1. NCBI lineage: Eukaryota > Metazoa > Chordata > Lepidosauria > Squamata > Elapidae > Pseudonaja > Pseudonaja textilis. The sequence continues at coordinate 32,808,510 of NC_141994.1, read as the reverse complement.
AATGCAATCTTAAGTTGTATTAACAGAGGGATACAATCAAGATCAAGGGAAGTACTAATACCACTCTATAAAGCCTTAGTAAGACCACATCTAGAGTACTGCATCCAGTTTTGGTCACTACATTATAAAAAAGATGTTGAGACTCTAGAATAAGTACAGAGAAGAGCAACCAGGATGATTAGGGGACTGGAGGCTAAAACATACAATGAATAGTTGCAAGAACTGGACTTGGCTAGTCTAGTAAAGAGAAGGACCAGGGGAGACATGATAGTCATCTTCCAATATTTGAGGGGCTGCCACAGGGAGGAAGGGGTCAAGCTATTTTCTAAAGTGCCTGTAGGCCAGACAAGGAATAATGCATGGAAACTGAAGGAGGGATTTAACCTGGAAATAAGGAGAAACTTTCTGACAGTGAGAACAATCAACCAATGGAACAGCTTGCCCTCGGATGTTGTGGGAGCAGCATCACTTGAGACTTTCAAGAAGAGATTGGACTGCCATTTGCCAGAAATGGTGTAAGGTCTCCCGCTTGGGTGGGGGGTTGGACTAGATGACCTACAAGGTCCCTTCCAACTCTGATTATCTGTTATCTGTTAAAATACATTTGAGAATGCCAATAAACCAGGAAGATGGTTAGCCTGCAAACTGAAAAAACAAGCAGAAAATAGATGGCTTACTAAGCTACAGAATGAACAGGGGGAGATATGCTATCAAGATGAAGCGAAAAGGAATATAGCTCAGAAATTTTATGAGAACCTATATAAAGAAGAATACCTAATAGAAGAAAATGGGATAAATTACCTAAAGAAAGCCAATCTCCCGAGAATATTGGAAGAAGAAAAAAGTATATTGAATAGAAGAATAAATCCTGAAGAAGTGACTTGGGCAATAAACAAACAAAAAAACAATAATGCAGCAGGCCCAGATGGACTTCCCGCCGAACTATACAAACCTCAACAAGAACTACTAGGCAACAGATTGGTAAAATTATTTAATGAGGTTTTGGATAAGGCAAAAATTCCACATCATGGAAGAAAGTAATGATTACGATTATCCCAAGAGAAAAAAATGACCAAATAAACATTGGAAATTACAGGCCAATATCTCTATTAAATGTGGACTGTAAAATCTTTGTAACCATAATAGCCGAAAGACTCAAAAAAATATTAAACAAATTTATTCACACAGATCAAAATGGCTTCCTCCCATACACGCTTCTTAGGAACAATATAAGGACAATTTTAGAAATCATAGAGTACTACAAAGATCATAGTGAAGAACAGGTAGCACTATTGTTTTAGATGCCAAAAAGGCATTTGAGAAAAAAATGGAGTTTCGTTCTGCAACAAATTAAGTATATAGATTTTGGGCAAAAATTCTTAAATGTAGTATCAGCAATATATAATAAACAAGAAGCCAGGATACTGATAAATGGTCCTACAACAAATAAATTCAAGATACAAAAAGGAATGAGACAGGGATGTCCATTATCACCATTATTATTTATTTCGACACTAGCGGTACTAACAAGAATAATTAGGAAAGAATCAGAAATAAAGGGATTAAAAATAAAAAAGAAGAGTATAAATTACAAGCCTTTGCTGACGATTTTGTTTTTATATTAGAAGATCCACAAAATTCAGGACCAAAACTTATAGAGCAATTAGAGGAGTTTGGAGAAGTCGCGGGGCTAAAAATTAATAGAGAAAAAACTAAAATACTTACAAAAAATATGACAAATGTACAAAAAGAAGGATAACGGACATCCAGACAACAAACAAAGTTAAATATCTGGGCATTGTGATATCAGTGAAATGTATAACTCTTAAGGAGGATAATTATACTCCATTAATTAAAAAATAATGGAAGATTTTAAGAAATGGAACAATTTAAGACTTTCTTTTATGGGGAGAATCCATAAAAATGAACACACTATCAAAATTATTGTTTCTATTTCAAAATGCTCCTGTAAAATTAGAATTTATTTTTTTTTACCAATTGGATAAGCTAGTATTGCAATTTATATGACAGAAAAAAAGCCCAGAATCAAACTAAAATTGTTGCAGGATGCTACAGAAAGAGGAGGATTGGCCTACCTGGCTGGGAATTGTATTGTAGAGTGGCTATTCTGACTTGGGTTAAAGACTGGATAAATGTCAAGAATAAAAGAATGTTAACATTAGAAGGATATAATCTACAGGCAGGGTGGCATGCATTTTTGTGGCAAGACAAACAACAAATTCACGGATATTTTCAAAGGCATAAAATTAGGTAGGCTCTACTAAATGTATGGAATAAAACTAAATGACAAATTTATGTTGAAATACTAACTTGGTTAATAGAAGCATTAATGTACCTACATCTACTTCATCAAGGGGAGGTCATTACATATGAGGATATATTAGATGAGAAGGGAGAATTAAAAACCAGACAGGAGTTGAAAGACTTGGGATTTGAGATAGAATGATGGGCTTATTTGCAATTACAATCGAGATAAGGTAAAGATATGAAAGAATGGGGAATCAGTAGTCGGAAAACAAAATTAGATAAATTATTATTAGGAACAGACGAGAAACTGATTAAAAAAATTTATAAAGTATTATTGGAATGCAAATTGGAAGAAGAAAAGGTAAAATAAACAATGTTGGCCTGGATGAAGGATTTTGGGTGCCATCCCACCATCAAAATTGGCAAGAATGTATCCGAAATTATCCCCTAAACGTTGGAAATGCAATAAAGAAATTGGAACATATTATCATGTATGGTGGAAATGTGATAAAGCCCAAAGATGTTGGTTGAAAATTAGAAATTGGTTAGAAGAAATGTGTAAAATTGAAATAGAATTTAGACCTGAAATCTTTTTTACTGGCAATCGATGTGGAAAAATATAATAAAGAGATAACATATTTAATAGTCCATGTCACCACTGTTGCAAGGCTAGCCCTTGCCCAAAAATGGAAAGGTAATGATATGCCAGATGAGATGGAAATAATTAAGAAAATTTGGACATGTGCTGAAATGGTTAGAGTAACTCAGGAACTAAAAAATAAGACTGAATCTGATTGTTACAAAATCTGGGAGAAGTTTTATCACTGGTTAAAAAAAAGAAAGGAATAAATGTATTAAAGATTACTAAAGTTTATGTATATATGTAAATTTGTATTTTTTTGTTATATGTATTATTTGATGATGAAAGATAAGCAGGTGTGATTGGGATGTAGGCACCACATTCATTGTTTTTAAATGTTTTTCCTTTTGTTTCATTAATTTAAAAAATGCTGAACCCAGAAAGTGATTGTTTTTGAGGCAGGTATCTTCTATCTATACAATAAATTATTTATTTATGGCGAATTATTATATTGTTATATTTACTACTAATAACAGGAAGGCTTTAATGCTATTTTTGATCGACTTTGAACAATTAATTCATAGAAGAGTCGGGAAAGTAAATTCCCATCAAAATCCTCTATAGCACAGGAGTCAAACTTGTGATATCATGTTGCAGTCACATGATTTATCATGACTTTTCCCCTCACCTGAAGCTGGGGTGGGTGTGGCCTGTACGTGACACATCCAGTTTGCAGGCCACCAGTTTGACACCCTGCTCTACAGGAAGGGGACATAACTAGAATCCCACAATAACAATCTGTTGTGGTTAGCCAGCAGCAGGTGTGGATGGCTGAGAAGAGCGGAGGCTCAGATGAGGGGCCAGGATCATTAGGGAGTGGACTGCTACCTTCAGAGATTGTGGGGGCTGGCAGCATCAATGAGAAGGTTCCCGAGAAGCCTGTGTCAAGTGCGTGTGCACGCAGGATTGCTTGCAGGAAAGAGCAGCTACAACAGCATGGGTGACTCGGGGGTAAGGCTGCAAGGTAATGGCCCCTCCTTCAAGAAGAAGGAGGCTGTGCAGCGAATGTTCTTTGTAGGAAACAAAGACGTTTTGAAACTCAGCCTTGTGGACATTACAGTTGGTATTTGAAGAGTCTTGTGTTGTAAACTATTTCTTATCTGTTGTTTTTTGGCAGCCTTGGAAAAAACTTAGCAAGGCTCTTTCTTGTCAGAGCTAATTAGTTAGAAGCAGCCTTTTATCTGTGAAGAAACAGAATTCATATATGAAACATCAAAAGGTTGTGCTGCTGCCTTTGTCTTGTGTTTGCTCTCTTGGAACCAAGTTTGGGTCAGAACACAACCATGACCAAGCTTATGAGTTCAGTAATATTTGTAGAGCAACTCTAAGAACATTTTTATTCTTTGGTGCTTTTAAGTCAGTTTTGACTTTTTACAACTTTTTACTTAGACAAGCCGCTGCAGTTATCTCAGCAAGATTTCTGAAGTGGTTTTCCATTGCCTGCTTCTTAGAGATGATAGTGGGTGACTGGTTCAAGATTACTCCGCTGCATTTGTGCCAAAGACAGGACCAGAGCAGTCTTCCAGTTTTTAGCCTGATGCTGTGACATTATATCAAACTGGTTCCTGTTCTAAGAACACTTATGCAAAAGCCCCATTGTATTCAAATCTGCTCACTCCCCTAAATAAGCCAATATTAACTGAATTAGGATCTTAGTTCAGAATTCCTTACACATGACATGAAATATTTATAGATTTTAAATTCTTTGTCTACAAATTTTAAAAAAACTTCAGATCTGGTTACAACTGTTTTAAATTCATTTTCATGATGTTCATCTCTTAAATTAAAAAAGTGTATAACAAATACAGTATATACTGTACATTGGTAAAAATATAATAAAGTTACATTTTATTCAAATCCAGCAGAGTTAATTTTCAAAATACCAAGCTAAGAAGTTACAGTAGAATATATTACAGAATACTTAACTCAGTTAAAGGATTTATAAAGTACTCTTAAAATCTACTGCCACAAATGTTTCCTGTCTATCTGATCTTTTATTTTATTCTTAAGAACCATTGTTCTATTTGTAGATAGTAAAATATTTAATTAGTGATTGTGCTTCCTATCATAATGTAAATAAGGCATGCCAATCTCTAACGCATGCAATGAAACCTTCAGTTTTCATTCAGTTATTTCAGCTGAGCTGATCAAAGTTTTGGCACTTTCAAAACTAAATCCATTAACTCATAAACAATACATTATATGCAATTTATAATACATGGCTAACATGCAGATAGTTTAAAAGCTATGTTATACCCCAAAGCCAAGTAACTTAGGAATACAAAAATATTTTGTTTTGTTTTATAGACAGCATATAAAAGGGAATATTACATTAAATTTTTTACAAACTCACTTAAAATGCCCAGATCATTCAAGAAAAAGTCATGCAGTTTAAAGAGTATAATCCAGCATAATTTTAATAATACAGTATATTGTATATGTTTTGACCATATATTCTATAGCTTAACAAAATATATCCCTGAACAGTTAGTACAAGAACATTTAGTATTTTAATCCTACATATGAATGCAGTATCTAGAATTTTAAAAAATACTGATTTTATTGTAGTACAGCATTGCAATGTTTGTATGGGCCACAGTCATGAAATAAAATTATAGGAAATCAGTAAATAATACCCTGTTTCCCCCAAAATAAAATATATCCTGAAAATAAGCCCTAGCATGTTTTTATGTGTGTGCCTAACATAAGCCCTACCCTCAAAATAAGCCTTACTTAAGAGCCTGCACAGCCAGCCACCTGTCCATTCTGTCTGGTTGCTTATGGTGCTGAGGCCACAATACAAAGCAGGATGGTGGTGGAGTTGCCCCATGCACCCTGCCCCAGGACCCCCACAGCCAGGACATCCACATCCCAACACTTGCCTCACAATGACAGCACTAACAGCTGGCCCACTTCTTCTGCTTGCTCATAGCTGCAACTGGGCAGAAGGCCGAGCAGCATGCCAGTGCCATGCCTGCGAGACAAAGCAGCTGTCAGGGCAAGGATTGCCTGACTATGGGGCCTCCGAGGTAAGATGGTACAGGGTGCACAGGGCAGCTTGCCTTGTGGCCGCAGCACTGATGAATAGCTCAGTCTTCCTCTCTGTTGCCACCGTGAGCAAGCAGAACAAGTGGGCCGGTGGCCACGTGGGGTCCTGGTGGATGGGACTGGTGGAGCCACTGTCACGAAGCAAGGCAGGTGTTACAGCATGAGTGGCCTGGATGCAGGGCCCTGACGGTTGCAGGGTGCATGGGGCAGCTCCATCCCCCGGCCTGTCAATGCCAACAATGGCATGCCGCACAGCCTCCTGCCCTGGTGGGCCTCCTGTATATGGGGGAAAAAGACACCCCCTCAAAAATAAGCTCTAGTGCTTATTTTGGGGCCCAAAAGAAAATAAGACCCTATCTTATTTTCAGGGAAACACGGGTATGTAATAATGATAGTATGTGTTTTCAAAAGAGAAGTTGTTCTTAGCTGACATCTAAGGTATAACTACCTGGTTTGTATTGTCCAAAATAATGTAGTGTACAGGTAGTCCTTGAGAAATAACAGGTCTCTTAAAGATAGTTCAAAGTTATAACCAACACTCCAAAACTACATACTACTCCATTTCAAAGTTATGTCAGTTTTAATGGCCTTGTGGTCATTCACCCTTACTTTGGGGATGCTGCAGCATCCTCCTGCCTCTCTTCTCTCCCACCCTGACAGGACGGCTCCCCACGCCTCCTAGAAACAGCTGTCACTATCAGGATCCCAACAATTCCTTGTACAAATGGTGACTGCTGTCACAGCTTTCTGTGCCCATCAGCTGGTCGTTGATCAGCTGATCCTCAGGAGGCTGCAAGCCTCTCCTGCCTCTGGCTAGGTTTTGGGAAGCCTCACCCTTGCATAAAAGGTGACAGCTTCAGGATGACCTTCCCAAAACCTTTCTCTTACTTAACCGCCCCACCCTGCCCTTCCCCAGAAAGCCACATTTCTTCAATAAATAAAATTTTAAAAAGCTGCAAGGGACAGACTTGTAGATCTTCCCCTCTCCCCCACCCCAATTAGCTGTTAAAACCTCTGCTCTCCAATCTTTGTCCCTTCTGAAGACCTTACTTTGACTCCAGGCTGAAAAATAGAAGGAAAGAAGATCTTTCCGCAGCTTTTCCTTTGAACTTGGGTAGAAAAAAACCTTCACCTCCCAAAATTAGCTGACTACTCTACTGTAGAAACTTGTGCAAAATGGGGGATGCTAGGTCTTTGTCGGCTTTAAGTGTCTGTCTAACTTCTTGTAGAACCCAGCTAAGGACTTAGACTAGACTGTAGACTGCCTTCTACAGGCAATCAGACAGACAGCTAAAGCTTGCATAGGCCCATTTTGTTGCACGTATTTCTACTGTACGGTAGCTTGGAGATAAATGGTTTTTTCTCCAGTTCAAGGGGGAAAGCTGCAGAAGTATTTTCTTTCCTTTTTGTTTCTACTCTACAACCTGGGGCCAGGGCCGCTTTTTGGGGGAAGGAGGAAGGAGTTAAGAAGGTTTTTGAAAACTCCCCCTGAAGCTATCGCCTAAGTCATTAAATTTTTCTATCTATGTCTGATAAATATTTCTTTCACTAATGAGCAAACATTTTATGCATTTAACTAGACACAAATAAGAAAAATACATCTTTTCATTTTATAGATGAAAATTTTATTTTAAGAATCTTAGTTTCTTCTGCTTTGACTACAGTAACAGAAAAAAAGTTTATTTATTCCTTCATTTGGTACAAGCGGAAACAAAATGTGTCATAAACCCACTAAAGATTATAGCTATGGAATCTAGTGGTATACCCTAAATGCTATGGCAGTGACCATAACACAAAATTTCCATAATAACTATGGCTCTTTTTTGATAGTATGTTAATACAGCCTGAAGATGAAGATGGAACAGAGCTATGCAGGCACAAGAAAATAATACTGAAAACAATACTAGACATTTAAATTATTTTCATTTTCATTAAGAAATAACATTAAATATGTATTAATATCTTCATGTTCTGTTGAGTTGTAAGACTCCTGTGATGCAGTAATATGACTCAAATATGAAATGAAATGAAAGTAAGTTGCAGTCTCCCCGAAGGTTAAAACAAAGTCAAGATGGCTTGTTGTGGCAGTGTAACACAAGCGCTCCTCCTTTTGTACATGCATAAATGTTGCACACCAAGACAAAAGGTGCTGCTACAACTGGTATGTTGATTTTTTGACATGTTGCCCACTCCTCTCTCCAGAGAGTCTTTTGTTTATAAGAACACACATTTATTATTGTTGGAAGAAATTACCAAAATTTTGGTCTTAAAACATACAAATTACCTCAAGAGCAAAGAAAATATGCTTGTTGCTTTAGAATGCTTTTTTAAGCCATGTTTCATTTTAGTTAAAAGACAATAAGCAGACTAGTAAACATATGATAACTAATTACAATTCTTTGTAGACTGGGCTGCAGACTGAATGAAAATAAACAATTAGTTTGACAGCCATTGCATATACCACATTAAGCAAAATTCTTCGAGAGAGCATCAAGAGGCCTGGGCTTTTACATGCACACTGCTCTTATTTTTACTAGATGCAGGATCTATGCAGCTACCACCAACAATCTGTTAAGATGTATTACTTGATGACTGCATACTCCTACAACAATAGCATTACAGCAGTCTGAAGTTGGAAAAATTCAGGGTATAAAAACATTTTATTTCATGCTATACAACAAATGAATTTGGAAGTGAATAGTTTCAGGGAAAAATATCAGATGTATTTACAGAATAGTGTGCAATCTGTAGAAGAGCAGTAAGATTAGCTAGACAGCAGTAAATTCATTTATTTATCACTAAATTAGATAAAGTGGTTAACAATATTCACATCAAATTAATACTAATTATGAAGTTTGTAATTTCTTGAAGAAATTTTATTTTGTAAACTGATCTAATTACCTTTTATACAACTGCTCCCTCCCCCATAGTTTCAAAGTTGAAAATTAAAAAAGAGGAATAAATGTTTGAATTACTTTTTAAATAGAAAAGCAAGACTAGAAGTAAACTATAGAAAGAAAATTACTAGGCTATACAGAACAAGAAACTGAATCTCAACAGATTCAGGCTCATTTACAAAAAAATAAATTGTTCTAATTCTTTTTGTTGAAGAGGTTGCATTTGCCCACTATCTTCTTTCAAATGGATAGTAGTTATTCTGCACATGAATGTATCACTTTATCTACAGCCTGATCCACAGCTGTTTAAAGTTCCTGCTGACCACTCTCATTCTCTTTTTATTTTAATTCTGTTACCAAACACCAGTGCTTAGCTAGGGTTCCCAACTCCTCTGTTTCCTTACTTATTTACCTTTCCTACCTTTTGGAAAGATATTTAAACCAAGAATAAAGGACAGTGAGATAGTTATTTAAAAATGGAATTGAAGCTTTAAGTATCTCTGCCTCAATAAAGGACCCATTGTTTATATGAACTATCAATCCATTACAGTCCATTTTCTTCTAACACCAGACTTTGAAGTTTACTGTTATAAATGATCAACATCACATGTAAACATGCATAACTGATTTTTAGCCATTCAGTTATTTTAAATGTAAAAGAGTGATTTTCTAAACTCAGAAATAAAATAATAAAATAATTACACATATTATTTTCAGTTTGATGATTTAAAAATGTAAAAGTAGGAGCTTTCTAGAAAATGGCTGAGCACCAGGATGATTTTTTTCTCCTCCAACAAACAGTTGACTTTGTTGCTAAAGGCGGTCCTTTGACAATGGGCTCCCCAGATTTGAATGGGAGAACTAGGAATGACCCAAGATGATCCTCAGATGACCATGTACTTGCCAGGGAGGAAAAATCTAAATAATTGCAATTCTTGGTAAGAGTGGTTAGAGGATTGGGTCTCTATCTTTTCCTGTCACTGGTTGTTGTTTTTTCAGGTTTTAAACATCAGCTTTTGAATTTTTTTATTTTTTAAAATGTTAACTTACATCTTTAATTCATTGTCTAGTTGAATGCTGATTGATTTTATACCCCTTTGCAGGACATAAACTGTAAATTTTACCTGATTTTATTTCTTTGCTTTGGAGTTATGAAACATTTTTGCTTTTGCCACATGGAAATCAATGGTGCAAAGACTTTCTCCTTGGTAACGATAGTAATTTCATTTACATTTGCATCAGATTTCTACTGCACGTATTTTGTATTTACTAGCTTTTAAAAGAACTTTGCCATTTTATTTTTCTTTTGTATATATCTCTGGTCTTTTTTCTTTTCTTTTTTTCTAAAGAGAGAATTTTCCCTTTCTTTTCTGTTTACTCTCTATCATGGGAAATATTATTTTAGTTTTTCCTGTGGTCATTTTGTTATGGAACATCTACTTCTTTTGTCCTCAAGAGGACTTGTCTGTGTTTGGTTGTGAAAGTTTGGCTATAAAACAAATTTAAAAATGAAAACAACAATAAATTAGGGATATTGAACATTATACTGTACATTATGTACTGTTTACAATGCTCACAAAAAGAGATATAAAAGAAAGGCTAGAGCCACATCAAATTAATGTCAAAGCATCTGAAAAGAAAGTGCTTTTCAAATTATAAACTCTAAATGAAAATTTCGATAAAAGGTTCAATGATTTAATGACAGTTATAAATCAACCTAAGGATGACATTTGGATACCGGTAACAGCAGCTAAATCACCCAAATTGGGTGGATTCAGTGGCGGGATTCAAAAATTTTTACTACTGGTTCTGTGGGCATGGCTTGGTGGGCATGGCGGGGGAAGGATATTGTAAAATCTCCATTCCCTCCCTACCCCATTAACCTGCTTTCCAGCTCCATTTTCCTGTGTAGGGCAACAAAAGAAGACCCAGCCGATCAGCTGGGATTCGGCAGAGAATAGATGGGGGCTGGGCCAGTCAAGGGTGGTATTTGCTGGTTCTCCAAACTACTAAAAATTTCTGCTGCTGGTTCTGTAGAAGAATACCACCTCTGGGTGGATTAGAAGTCAATGTGAGGCTGATAGAACTGAAGGAGAAGGAAATTTGTTTGAGAACTGCAGGCTTGTAGGAGAAGGCTGAAAGGAGCATTGATTTAAAAAGCTTATTGCATATTGTATTGTGAAATACAATAATAGATTGTTAACAGAGGGCTTTCAAGTTTTGTTTTGTGGTTGGGTTTATTTGTTAAATGTTTTTTAAGAGTAGATAGATGGTAGGTCAAATTAGCAGAGCAAATAATGTTGTAGAAGATTATAAATTATAGAGCTGTTTTGTGGGAAGGAACTATTATTTTTGAAATATGTTTATTATAGTGTTCAACTTGGGGGCACTTTATGTGAATGTTTGTATCTTTATGCACATTGTCTTGTTTAGTTTTGCTTTGTTTTTGTTTCCTTTTTTCTGTTGAAGTTTGCATTTTAACTTTGGAAATAAAATTTATTAAAATTGTACATGTATTGTACATGTACAATTGTACAAATTGTAGTGGTCACAAGGGGACAATGACAAAACATAAGGCAATATCACACTGCAAATTCCATGATTTACATACTTGGATCTGATGTCATGCATGCATTACCTCCAATTTTGTATCCTACCCAGCCCTGTCTCTGGCAGAAATGCCACCATTAGAAAAGTCAAAGAAGAGATATAATAGGATTCTTCTGCAAGTGGTGCTCAAACAAATCTCCTCCCCTCCCCCATCTCTCCCCATCTCTCTGATGTTTTCTAGACTCAGCTGTTGTTTATTTAGCCTGCACAAAACCCTAATATACTACTTAAATGAAGCCTCCATTTCATAGGGCCCAGTAAAATGGTCACCCCTTTCTAGGTATTGCATTAGGGCACAGAAGCCACATCTATAAAGTGAGGCAGCTGAACAAAGTTATTGGAGTCAGTGTGGTTCTGTGAGCTGAAGTAGCAAAGATCTGCCAGTGATAACTGTTATGTCCCTGGAACTTGCCAAAGTCCCCACCCAGGTCCGTTCATGCTGCGGGGGCGTTTGCTGCCCCTCATTGGCTGGCCTCCCTCGACGGCCGGCTATAAAAGCCAGCTGCAGGGTCCGGCCAGCCGCTGATCGCTGTGAGCCTGCTCCAGGCAGGGCTAACACGTTCAGTCCTTTATTGTTTCAACAAAGTCTTGTTGCATCCATGCCCTGGTCTAGCCTCTCATTGCTCAACTACAACACTGGCGACGAGGGTGGGATGGCTACCAGAGGCAATCCGCAACAGCTGAAATCACTAAAACCGCTGAGCCGCAGCCGCGCCACCGGAGAGCTCGGTCAGCAAGAGCTAAGTAATAAGCGCTTGGTTAGCAAGCTACAGGGGAAAGTGAAGCGCTGCGAGCCGCAGCCGCTCAACACAAAAGAGCGCGAAATTCAAACGGCTGTCGTTTGGATTTCTTGCTGGAATACAGCGCGGTGCTGTTATTCCGAGTCACTGACGCTTACGCAGGCGTGAAATTTGAAGCGCTATCAGAGGCAGCTAGCCATTACCGCCTACGCTCTCCAGGAGCGCGAAATTCAAAACGCTGCCAACAGCCGTTGCAGCTTAGCCACAATTGCTAGCCCAGAGAGAGAGCAGAGAGGTTCTGTGGAGCCTCTCCAGAGCTGTAGTCACTAGCCTGACAAGAGCACAAAGTGCCATTTTGTTGTCCCAGAGAGATTTCACAACAGCATAACTTGCAGAAGTCCTCATCATGAACTCCAATCCAGCCTTCCCACCGTTCAAGCCGGATGAAGAAAAGTGGGAGTCATACAAGAATCGTTTTAACCACTACATCGATGCTATTGGTCTGGCTGATGCTGGGGAGCACAGAAAAAAGTCATTCTTCCTCAGTTATTGCGGAGCCATCGTTTTTGATACCGCCACAGCACTCGTTGCTCCACGTGAGTTAAAGAATGTCCCCTGGGCAGAATTGCTAGAGATTCTCACCAATCATTACTCCCCCAGACCATCACAGATCGCGAGGCATTTCACCTTCCGGATGAGGAAGCAAGCGGAAAAGGAAACCGTCAACCAATATATGGCCGCCTTGAGGACTGCAGCTCTCCACTGCGGGTTCGGGAACTATCTAGATGACATGCTCCTCGACCAGCTCGCCTGCGGGGTCAAAGACCTTCACCTCCAAAGGCGACTACTACCGCCAGGAAGGACCTCAACCTCTCCCAGGCCGTCGAGGAAGCCTTGGCAGCAGAACTGGCAACCCAGTCAGCCACCGAAATTCAAGGTCCCGTTCCCAAACAAAGCTGCGCCACCGTTCATTCAGAAGAGGTAGTCAACGAAGATGATCCCAACGATCAAACAGACATCCACCGCCTCACCCATGCTAAACAACCACAGGCAGGAGCCAGGCAAGAAACCAACAGCGCACCCAAACACCTCATCCTGTGCCTATCCTGTGGCGGACCTCACTCGAGAGCTTCGTGCAAATTCAAGGGTGCCATCTGTAACAATTGCCACAAAAAAGGCCACATCGCCAGAGTCTGCCAGGCCGCGCACAACTCAGCACAAAAGGTTCCTTCCTTTTCCCATTCTGGGCCCCAAAGGCAAGTACTAAATTGTCACACTTGCTACCATGCTAACCACACCTGTCACTCTATTAGTAAAATAACACTCTCCATTTTATTAGAAGGTAAACCTTGTCGTATGGAGGTTGACACGGGATCAGTGCTCTCAATCATCTCTTGGAGCACCCTCAAGAAAATCCAGCCCAGACTATCCAGAAACCAGCTCCAGAAGTGCCAGATCACCTTGAGGGATTATCAGGGAAAGGACATTCCAGTACTCGGCAAAGGCAAGTTCCTTGTTAATTTTAAAGCTTTCAAAGGCAAGTTCCTTGTTAATTTTAAAGCTTTCAAAGGCCACCTGCCTCTAGTGGTAGTTAACGGCAACCTCCCTAGTCTTCTGGGGCTTGATTGGTTCCCCTACCTCGGCCTAGGGTTAACAGGAGTCCATGCTGTCTCAGCTTCTGACACTGACTCCTTATTCACTGACTACTCAGACGTATTCAGCGATGAGTTAGGGTGTTATAATGGTACCCCCATCTCATTTGCAGTTGACCCCCAAGCGGTTCCAGTCCGGCTGAAACCGCGTAGAGTCCCATTCGCCATTCGGCCTAAACTGGATGCAGAGCTCGATAAATTATTAAAGCAAGGGGTCATTGAGCCGACAGACTTCGCCAAATGGGAGACGCCAATTGTCACACCCCTTAAAAAGGATGGCAGCCTGAGAATTTGTTCAGATTACAAAACAACAATTAACCGCTTTCTACAAGTTAGCGCGTACTCCAGTCCCGGTCATTCAACATTTATTGCATACCTTTGAGCCTGGCAACATTTTTGCCAAATTGGACATGTCACAAGCGTATCAACAGTTCCCTGTTGACAACCAAACAGCCGAACTGCAGACCATTGTGACCCACAGGGTGCCTTCCGTGCAAGCGCCTCCAGTTTGGCGTAAGTGTTGCCCCGGCATCTTCCAATCCCTCATGGAGCGTATACTACAGGGCCTCCCTGGCGTAGTGCCCTACTTCGACGACATCTTGGTCTCGGCCAGGGACAGGCCCCAACTCTTCCAGAGAGTCAAAGCAGTGTTAGACAGGTTCAGACAGCATGGCCTCAAATTAAAAAGGAGAAATGTGCCATTGCCACTAGACAGGTGGACTTTCTGGGCTATAGAATTGACGCCTCAGGCATTCACCCCCTAGAATCCAAGGTCAAGGCAATTCATGAGGCACCCACGCCAACCACTAAAGCCGAGCAACAAGCCTTTTTGGGATTATTGAACTTTTATGCATCATTTCTACCTCACAAAGCATCAGTAGCAGAGCCTTTACACAGGCTCTTAGGTAAAAAATCACCTTGGCACTGGGGACACAAGGAAGACACCGCTTTTCGCGCAGTCAAATCACTGCTCACATCAGACGCGGTCCTTATTCAATTTGACCCACATCTTCCATTGGTACTAGCCGCGGATGCATCCCCTTTTGGGATTGGCGCCGTATTAAGCCATAGACTACCCAACGGCTCCAAGGCACCAATCGCTTTTTTCCAGAACGCTCTCAGCGACAGAGTGTAACTATAGTCAAATCGACAAGGAGGCTTTAGCCGCAGTGGCCATGTTAAGAAATTTCATGAATTCCTGTTTGGCCACAACTTCAAGCTAATCACGGACCACAAGCCTCTCCTGGGTCTTCTTTCTGGAGACAAGCAGACTCCCCAAGTGTTGTCTCCCAGAATGACGAGGTGGACCTTGTTCCTGGCGGCTTATTCGTATAAGCTCATCCACCGCCCAGGAAAAACATTAAGCCACGCAGACGCCTCAGCCGCTGCCCCCTGCCAGCTCCAGCTGAAGACCTGGCCCCGGTCCATGCAATCTTCGATGTCACCGAGCTCGACCTTCCTGTCACCGCCCTCGACATCGCCACCAAATCCAAGACGGACAAAACCATCGCCCAGGTACTGGACTGGGTGAGGAGGGGTGGCCGGGCTCTAACCTCGCAGCCGAATTCACACCTTTTAAGACCCGCAACAGGAACTGTCTAGCATACAGGGCTGCCTGTTGTGGGGCACCCGGTTGTCATTCCGGCCTCACCCGCACACCAGTCTTAGAGGCACTACACGAGGGCCACCCGGCATCGTCCGGATGAAGGCGTTGGCTCGGAGCTACGCCTGGTGGCCTGGCTTGGACGACGACATCGCCAAGTGGGTAAGCTCATGCCAACCCTGTCAGGAATCCAGACCATCCCCTCCAGTCACCACCCCACAAAGTGGGAGAGCGCCAACGCGCCTTGGTCAAGGCTACACATTGACTTAGCGGGTCCAATACACGGCAAAACCTTCTTGGTGGTCGTAGATTCATACTCTAAATGGATCGATGTGGCCCAACTATCCACGACCACCACGCAAGCAGTTACCAAGGCTCTGACCCGCCTATTCGTAACACACGGGCTACCAGATACCATAGTTTCGGATAATGGCCCCCAGTTTGCCTCAACAGAATTTAGCCGTTTTGCCACAAATCTTGGCATCCGACACATCTTCACGGCCCCTTCCATCCTGCCAGCAACGGACTGGCGGAGAGAGCCGTTAGATCCACAAAAGAAGCGCTTAGCCAGATTCAGCAAAGAAGATTGGCATCACAGACTCGCCCGCTTCTTGCTAAGCCAACACTCAACCCCTTGCATGGTCACCAACAAATCCCCTGCTGAACTTCTGATGGGTAGACGCCTAAGAACTGTGTTGGATAGGCTCCACCCTCACTATTGCCCTGACACCCCTCTCGCTTCTATGACGGGGGTCAGAGATTTTGTCTTGCAGGAACATGTCTTTGCAAGGAACTATGTCGGAGACCCACTGTGGATTCCAGGAGTGATAGTAGCCATCACCGGTCCCAGGTCATACCGAGTCCAGCTGGAAGACGGCCGCATCTGGAGAAGACACCTGGACCAGCTAAGGAAGCAACAGGGTACCTTCGCCAGTGCCGGATCGTGGGCTCAGGTCGACCCCCAGGTGCCACACCAAACTCTCATCGAAGACCATGCCAGAATCTCTTCGCCACCACCACCCGGACCAAGGGAGCAGGCAGTAGACCGGGACTGCCCGATGGGTCCGCCACCTGAACCAGCAGACGGGGCCACGACATCACCGACCAGAAGCACTACACCGGTACCTGCGCAAACCTCAGAGCGAGGCTGCACCCCATCACCAACCCCACCGGGTTCCTTGAACTCTGAGACACTAGGTAACTCACTGGAGTTACGACGCTCGGGGCGCCAGCACAGACCGCCCGCTTATTTAAATGACTATGCGTGTTCGCATCTGGGGGGAAGGGGTGTTATGTCCCTGGAACTTGCCAAAGTCCCCACCCAGGTCCGTTCATGCTGCGGGGCGTTTGCCCCTCATTGGCTGGCCTCCTCGACGGCCGGCTATAAAAGCCAGCTGCAGGGTCCGGCCAGCCGCTGATCGCTGTGAGCCTGCTCCAGGCAGGGCTAACATGTTCAGTCCTTTATTGTTTCAATAAAGTCTTGTTGCATCCATGCCCTGGTCTAGCCTCTCATTGCTCAACTACAACAATAACTCTATTACTGGACTAAACATTGAACAAACACCTTCCCTTTTGTTATAATGAAAAGGAACAAAACCAAAACAAAACAAAATGCCAGGAAGAAAATGGAGTGTCGCAATTATTTCCTTGTGTTTATATATTCCCTGTTATTATACGCAGAAAATAGTCAGAACTGCGAAAATCCAAACGTAGCTTTCTGCCACTTGAGCACTCTTCAAATATGTCAGCACAAATGGAGGCTACTGTTCTGAAGATAGTTTGAATAATATATTTTGGGATTAACTCTAAAAATACACACTGACATAGAAAATATGTGTATACTTACAGAGACTGAAGAGAGTGTAGGTTCTGAAGTGCTTCAGAAGGAACTTGTCTTAACAGGTTATTCTGAAGCATTCTATATTAGTACATAAAATAGGTAAACAAAAAATAGTTAATTTTGCTGTCTTATCTAACTACAAATATAAATTACATTAATCACTCCACAGAAAAATCTTGCTAATTACTGCTTTCCAAAACCTGAATTTCAAGTACAATAACTGTTTTGTTGATATTACAAAAGTCTCAATGTAATGTGAACTTTATTCAAGGGTTATAATATTAGAAACTTGATTTTAACTTTCCACTGTCATGAAACTGTTTAAAAAAACTGAACCTGCTTTACCCCTCAGTTTAATCTATATTACAAAGCTGTGTAGAGGCCCTCAACATTTTGGCTACCAGGGGCTGGTTCCTTGGAAAGAGGTTTTTCCCTGGACTGGAGGAGACATGATTTTGTCTGATGCCTACATCCAATTGATGGGGCTTCGCTTGTTTGTGTGGACCAGTTTCTGGCATGCTGTGGACCAGTGTCGGTCCACAGACTGGGGTTGGGGACCCTTATGTAAGAGAGTTAAATTAGGTAGCTTTCCATTAGCTGAGTATGCTGGGTATATAGCAAAACTGTAATTACTGAGGAACTTGATGAATATTACTTAGAGCTGAATTGATTAGCTGCATATTTGGCCTAGCTTTTTGCTCATCTAGTTTCTCACTGTAGAATTTACTTAGGTAATAGAGTTGATGGTCAAATGAAGTGATCAATAAAAATATTATATTGCTGACCAGGAAAACTGAGGCAGGCTACAATTTGCATTTGCTCAGCTAGAAAACAGAACCTAGTTTTTTTAAACATTTTTTTTATTTTAGTCAAAAGATTAGAATAAAAAATCCAAAAGAAAAAAAAAAGTAGACAAAAAATTGCATCCTGATTGTTATTTAGCAAGAAAATTGAATATTGGTCTCTTCAAAGATCTGCTATGATAGATTTGTGAGATACATCTGAATGCTGCTATTGATATAGCATTTACCAAATATCAAATTCCTTATCTAATGCAATTTATGGGATAATCTTTAGTAATGCAAGATGCTTGTAAATGCTAGGTCTATATAACTATTATATATACTATATAACATATATAACTATAATGACGTGGGAAAATACCCGAACAAAGCTGAATACCATATATATATATATATATATATATATATATATATATATATATATATATATATATATATATATATATATATATATATATATATATTTGTAGAATTTCATGGGTACAGGTATGTAGGTCTAGGTGTGTTCGGGTCTTTTTCCGTGTAAGACTAAGAGTATCTTGGCGATGTTTCGGCGAGGTCCCACTCGCCATCCTCAGGCTGGTGCTTTCGGCTTCGTGCCAGTGCTAGCAGATTAACACTATATATATAGTGTTAATTTAGGGTCATAAATTAAACTATGACAATCCTAGGAAAGTAAAAAAAAAATCTATAGCTTTAAGCAAAAATAACAATATTTTTTCTAGACTGAGTGTATCTATAAAGACAAAAAAGTTATTAGCTACAGTCTAGTTACTATGCTATAGTAATGAATATGATGATTTTCTATTTTCCTTATTAAAAATGAAACAGGAAATAAAAATATTTTCATCAGCAAAATTATCAATAGAATGTTATTTTGGAACTAAAACATATCCTTTGTTAAAAGTTAAAGAAGCAACCATTTATATAAAATCAGATTTCCTCTGATATTGTTCAAAGATGCTAATGTCTTGAGTAAATTGATTTTGGAAAATTCTTTAAGAAAGTAAGGACATCTTTTATTATAAAGACCTTATCAAAGTAATATTTTAACTTTAAATACAGTGTGCTTTAATTAACATAAATCCCCAGATTTTAATGCATAGCCTAAAACGTATAAAACAATACTATAATTTACTTACAATACTTTAAGTCTAAAGAGTCCAGCAAATGCTCCTTTGGGAATATATGTCAAGCTATTTCCTGCCAGACGCCTATAGGGTTAAAAGATAAAAGATAAACAGATTTCATCTCATGTGGAATTAATTTGGATGTTAAAATGTTTAAGACAGCAGTGTTGGAACCACCAGAGAGCCAGAAGTAGTTGTTTAAGAGCTCTGTTTTGTCATAATTAATGTTCTGTGCAAAACATCCTGTAACTATACAGACCATTTACAAGCAGCTGGGCAAATGTAGTTTGCCTCAATAAATCTAGTTTATGTTACATGTGTAATTGTTCAATCTGTTCTGCTTCAGTAGCAAATAATTCAACATTGTCGACTGTGGATGATCCACTAGTTGTATATTATTATGATAACTTTATAGTTCTTCCACAAGACACAAACATAGTCAGAGGAAGCACTTTTTCTGAAGTAGAAACTTCATTAGCTTTGAATTTACATAAGCAAATGAGCTCCAATCAATATGTAAACACTTCCTTTCTAACAGACAGAAAGAGATAAAATTAAAAATAATCTCTTTTTAAAACTTCACAATCATTCTTACATTGTCTTTTTTATATAAACAACATAGTTTTGGATTTGGATTGCCATTCCTCTTACAGTTTTTCCTGCTTAATTCCCAAGTTGTTTCGTTTGCTAGAAAATAGAAGTGTGTCTGGTTTACAGCCTGCCCTGTTGGCCTGGCCTATGATCTTCAATTGATGTAACATTAATCAAGTTATCTCATTGGCTTATCTATGTCAAAATGAGAAAGCCTTTATATTCTTCATGTCTACTCTTCAGAACTTTTTGCACCCATAAGAATCTTAAACAACAGCAACAACATTTTGGATGCACTGGAATTTATGCTAGAATGTTTTCAAATTTCTTGGAATAAACTTGATGTCTTAGCCCTTGAATAGTTGACTGTGATTTTACAATCCATAGATTGCCATAGTTGTTATAAGAATAATAGCAAGAATCTCTAGCCTGAAGAATTTTGAGATGCATTCACTTAAAAGCCATATTATCAGGAGCGATGGGACAGGATCCCAGCATTTATTAGTTAATTTTGTATACTGTTAGTTGTCAAATAATATGTATTCACATACTTTTCAAGTATAATGAGAAACATAATGGCCAACCATGATTGGGCTTACAAGTTCCATGAAGCCACAATTAGCTTCAAATATGCTTTGTTGATTAACTAGATGGGTTCTCACAATCCAAAAAGCCATAAGCAATTCTTTAGAAAACAATGAATCATGCAAAACCAAATCACATTGAACTATACCTTTAAATTTCTCTATTGATTATTCAGTAAATGTATTGTACAAATATAATTTTTCTTTATTAGATTTATACCCATTTTTTGTTTGTTTCAGAGGTCAAGACAAATTACATGAGATCTCCCTTCATCTGATCCCAACAACTCTGTGAGATAAGATAGGCTAATAAGAATGGTTGGCTCATAAATTTCCCATTATGTTTTCATGTTAAACAGGCATATAGAACTCCTCTGGCTTTGCCCAACACTGGAATAAAATCATTTTAATTATGTATTGATCTGGTTTCACTTTGATAGTGTTTTTATTTTATTCTGTTCTATTTTAAATTTATATGGTTCCAAATATAAAAGTTTGAAGTTCAATCAGTTTCTTAAAAAAGGCATACATTATGCTGAACATCCATGCTTTCATTTCTGTACCCATACACATCTTTCAATGGATTATTTACAATATAGTTTTATTTACTTGTTGAGTTCATTATTATTTATTATATAGTAGGTGTTCAGAATCTGTTACATTTTCTTGAATAAAATTTCATTAACTTTTTAATGTTTTAAACAATGATATAGTGCCTTTATTTGCATTATCAAGTCTGACTTATATTTATAAGGTATTACTGCCTGCTTGGGACAGACATGTCTTACAGATAAATAAAAGTGCACTTTAAAATATAACTAAATATTTTGTACTATATACATGCTTTGTAAAACAATATAAAACAATTCATCACTACAGAGAGAACTATACAGTATTTTTAGAATATATCATCAAAAGCTGGTATCTGCATTAATACCATGTCATCCAGGAATCTGTTTTCATTGTGATCAGTTTTAGAATTTTCAATAAAGAGCATATTGCTGGAAAATTTATTGTTATTTTTTAAATTTAGTTCTATAATATATCATCTTTCCACTTGACAAAGAATCCCATTTATCGTGCATTTTATTTATTTCTCACCTTCATTATTTTTATAGATAACTCAAGGCGGGAAATATATTTAATACTCATTTCTCCTACTATTTTTCCCACAACATACAACCAGTGAGAGAGTGACTGTCCCAGCTGGCTTTCATGCCTAAAGTGGGATTCATAAGTTCCTACTTTCTAGCCTGATGACTTACCATATTATTTTTTTATAAATTTCTGCATATTAATTGAATCATGTTGAAATGAGAATAATTGCTTTTAATTCATCGTCACTTTTTCCAAGCTCAAAATTGAACTGGCACCTGTCTGATCAAATGACATTAACTAATCTTAAAAGCTGAGCTCCTTTCTTCTCCACTATCTCTGCACTGTATCAAAAGAAACCTTGCCTTTCTTTTTCTTTTGCACTGCTGGAGTTTGTGGTAATCCATTCTTCTGTTGGTGGGAATTCTTACCTGTCCAGGCTATTAAGATCAAGCAACCCATTCATTTTAAAGCAGTCACTGAAAACATTACAGCAGCCTGGAACTTTTCATCCCCATTAATCCTTGTCAGAAAGAAGGGAGACTACTTCTCATTTTCAGCTTTGCTCTTTTATTCTGGGCTGCTGTTCTGTGCACCAAATAGGGCTTACAAAGATAAATCTGTAAAACTTCCAAACAGCCTGGATCAATCCCAGATATATTTTAATGTTGAATTCCTGGAAGCCGTCTGCATGGTTTAGGGCAGGGTCTTTTTTCTTCTCCGACACTCTCACCAAATAGTAGAATATCATGGTTACAGATATGGGACAGCACTTGCAATTACAATCTTATACTATATGTTATCATTACAGACTAAGATACCCTTAAATGCAATATAGTGAATATGGCAAGACAGTTGGAACCAGCCTTTCTTCCACAGTGATACATTTTATCCATTTTAAATGTGGCAGTATATGAAATCACAATTAAATGAAAAGAGTAATATTTATTTTTTAAATTTTCAGTTTTTATAAAGCAGCATTTTTCTTTATTCGGAAATTGTAAATGTCTTTTTTTACTTAACCTAGTACTTTCCTACCAAATGTTGTATAATGTTATAAAGTTTTTTCTCAGTGATGGTCAAAGAAATGTTAAAAAGCACACAAGTTCTTCGTCCCACTTTTTTATGGCATGAAACTTAGTTATATTGATTACATTTTAAGGAACATTTGTCACTTACTCTGCACAATGGTTGTTATCTGAAACCAGCTGCCAAATAATTCTTTTGGAACAGGGAAGGAAAGAAAGAACAAATCTCTCCTCAAGTGAATTTATCTTTGCATTATTCTACTAATAGCACCTGTTTTAGTTATTGAATAATAGCAGTACACAAAAAACTGCTTGGAGGTTTGCCCATTCTGCTTTTGTTTGAGATGATGATTTTTCAGCCTTAGAAAAGAAATCAGATACGTTTCTCTCAACAGTGCCATGACTAGCTCCAATAACATTGCTGGCTTTCTTTTTCAGAATTGTAGAAACAATCATGCCTGCAAGTTCTACAGTACATGGTGTTCATATGCAGTTGTAGGAGAGTGACTGGCAAGACTCTGCAGAATAATAGAATACACTGGGTTGAGATCCCTAAGGTTGCAGCAAATGGCTAGATTCTACACAGGGATGTTCCTAAGTGTTCATAGAAGACAGTGAAAGTGTTGATGTGTTTTAAAGATAAAAATTTTATTATAATAGAATTGGGTGCCTATCTAATACTAGCTGCTCAAGCCTCATTTGGAGGAAAATACAAAACAAAGCACCTAAAACAAGGGACGCTAATTCCAATAGCACTCTACTCTTAAGTGAATAAAAATTAATTTTGGCATTTTAAAAGGGAAATGAGAATATGATACATTTTTTCTTGTAAACAGGATTATATTTTTTAAATTATAGATGGTTTTTTTGTGACTCATCAGTAATTAGGAATCACAGGCTATAGATAGCTAACATCATGAAGACATATGAGCTCAGGTTATTTATATATTTATATTTTTTTATTTATAGCCCAAGACCAAGTCACAAAAATTAAAATACTCTTAACACATACATATCTAGCAACACACACACACACACACACACACACACACACACACACACACACACATTTAGGGAAGAAACTTTGTAAAATAAACAACTCATTGAAGACATCAAACGATTTCTATTAACTAAGGCTATAAATAAAATTTGCTACTGCCTTCAAAACATCCTGATATTGATCATGTAATAAGAATACCTCAATCTTCTTACTATGGGATTTATCAGATTTCAAATCTGGTATATGACTGATCACCTTAAAATGATGTATGAAACAAACTCAATCTCTGTATTTGAGCAATACACACTGGATCTTCATATGGAAGTTTGGCATATTGACCAGCTGTCACCTAATAGGGACACATCTTTATGGGCTATGAAGATCCTTCTATGTAGGGCATATAGAATCTTACAGAAGTAATTGGTGACTATCCAAGGGTAGAGTAAATTTTGTAAGAGAGATGAGAAATTTGGCTCTGTTTACTGAATACTTGTGATACCTCATTTTCAAATTCCTAATTTCATGTTTGATTACTACAACCAAATTTTATGTTTGTTGAATGTTTTCCATCATTCCACTTGTGATGCTGTGTTTGATTAACTTGATTTTGGAGCATTTTTTTTTCATTTAAGTGAGCAAATCACTGAATGAGAAACCTAAGCTACACGGGGTGCTATGATGAATAGTTAGCCTTGAGGGATGCTGAAAGTTCAAGAGTAAGGAAACAGTAATTAAAAGTGATTACAAGATGACTTAGTAGTCTGAAATATGAATGCAAGTGTCCTTGACAGTCAGTGGGTTTTGGTTTTGATTATAACTTTACTTGCCATTTTAATAAACATGAGCCAGCATTCAAACTTTTAATATCCTGCTGCTTAAGTACATCCAAATAAAAACTAAGTTTTTTTAAACAACCGTTAACAAAATTAATTTGTGGAGCTCTGTCTTCACTTTAAAAAGTTGCAGCCTCATGGTAACATTTTACCCAGCATGGATAGGAGGGAGGGGTAAGTGGATTTTAACTAAATGTTCCCGTATGTGTCAAAACTCACAGCTTTTTCATGTCATGTTAACTGATATTCAAAGTAAGTAGAAGAGAAAATCCCAGAAATATATTTAATTTTCATCTATGCCAGTTAAGGATACAGTGATACATACAGCTCTTCGAGGAAGCGGAATTTATGCAGAGAGTTCAAGGGCAGTTTAGAGATATTATTCATACTGAGGTCTCTGTAAAGGAAAAATAAAAAAGACTGAAATATAACTGCAATGTATAGCTGATAAATAATACATCTTAAGGAATTTGTAAATATCAACAAATACAAATATTTCTTGTCCCAGAGCCTATATTATTAAGTTGTTATATAACTTCTGCTGTTAACAACATAAACAAAATATATTTTGGTTTACAGCCCTGTGTGCCAAAATGTTAAAAGATATCTTGTATAATTCTGTACTATTAAAATTATTTTAATATTTACTTACATTATTACCATGTTATGTATTGAATGAGTGTTTTTTTAATTCTGTATACAAGCTTAGAATAAATATATCAGAGATTTTAAATATAATATATACTTTTTAAAAATACCAGGGTTTATGGCAGTATCTTTGGGCAGGGAAGAAATAATCTAAAATGTACTGCTTAAAAAGGACTTTCATATTGCTGAAAAACAAAATAGACACTAGGATAAAGTTGAATTTAATGGAGTATCCTTGAAAAGTCATTATTGGTTAACATATTAGTAGTATATAAAATGAGGTAATTGTTCTAATGAATCGATTAGGAAAATATTAGGACACTTTATTTTTGGTGATGAAATTCTAAAGATTAGTTCTATATTTGGGCTTCAAAGCTTGGCAGGTTTGAATTTTATCAGTCATTATATCCTATTAGATTGAAAATTACATTCTAGAATTTCATATAGTAGCATTTGTGTCCTCATGATGTTTCATCATTATAAGAAATCACCAGCGACATTAGTTGGATGCAACATTGGGACAACATTGTTACATACTGACAATAGGAGTTCTATTGCTCATTGTCATCAGAATTAAATACGATCTGTAGTTGCTGGATCGATACATAAAATACACTGTTGAATTAGGGCAATAAACATAGAATAAATCTAGACAAAATGGAAGTCCTTGGATGTGTAGTTTTCAGAAGTAGGCAACGTATTCTAAAGATGTTGCATGTTTCCTAAAATATGAGACTCATTGCTCAAAGGCAAGATGGCTTCAGAAGCACAAACTGCCTTTGTTCTGGTACTAAATACATTGGCTATGTATAAACCAACCAAACTAATACATTGACTATGGCACTTCCTGGATTGGTATGCCTAATATGAGCAGGAATAGAAAGAAATCAAAGGACTTTATATAGTGAGCAATAAATTATCAAGAAAACAAAAGAAAATTCAGATGTCAGACTAACATTGTATTTGGTCAATGGTTTGCGGGACATAAATCATGAATAGTCACACAACGTAGTTTTGAGAAAAATATGCAAACTAATTTTACATTCAGTATTTCTAATTTTTCAAATAAAGACTACATGATTGTTTAGTTGTAGTCCCACAGGTTGTAGGGTCTGTCACAAGTGTATGTGCTGGCATTGTTTCTGGAGACAATTTAAGAACCATTTATGTCATTAGTCAGTCCTTCAGAAACTAATTTTATACTCTTTCCCTTTTCCACAAAGATTACTACAGGTAATCCTCAGTTTATGACCATAATTGAGCCCAAAGTTTATGTTGCTAAGTAAGATGGTAGTTTCGTGAATTTTGCCTCATATAATGATCTTTCTTGTTGTAGTTGTTAAATGAATCACCACAGTTATTAAGTTAGTAACATGATTGTTAAGTGAACCTAGCTTACCCATTGCTTGTCAGGAAGTCAAAAAAAGCGATCAAAGTGACCCTGGGACATTGCATCATAAATATCAGCCAGTTACCAAGCACCTGAATTTTAATCAAATGAGTATGGGATCTGCTATGGTCGTAACTCTGAAAACTGTCATAAGTAACTTTTTTAATGCTATTGTAACTTTGAATAGTTACTAAATGAAATGTTGTAAGTAGAGGACTACCTGTAATTATAGCATAATCCAAGCAGTTTTCAGCTATAAACTGATTGATTCAAAATCTAGTGTATAACCAGACATAAAAAGTCATGCCACTGTTGCTATACAGCTGAAAACTAGGAAAAACATTTTAGTAAACCAGAAACATAGAAGTGAGAAGAATAAAGCAAATAAGCTCAAAGAAGGGCTAGATTTAGCAGATCACCATCATGCGGTCCTCATTTTTCCTTCAAACGCTCATTATTCTATGAACTGAAAAATGCAACAATTCTAGTTTTAAGAACAGCTTTTGTGAATGTATGAAAGAACACTGCCCAAACAATTTCAGGATGTTAACTTCTGAAAAACATTTATAATCAGTTCTAAAAACTGATTATCTATAAAGAGAAATAAATGAAGTTTTTCAAAAAGGCAGATGAACATGTAGTCAGTGAGTTAAACCTAAGATGCAGAATGGAAAGAATAGACAATATAAAAAAGGGTGTTTTTTTTGTTAACTAGTTCTAGTTGAAAAAGATATAAAACAAGAATGTATATAGTGTTGCCACTTTATATAGCAAATATATCCTATGAATAGCAGAAGAAATGACAGGCAGAATTAAACTTGAAAGTCAAACGCTAACAATTTAAGATCTTACCATAAAATCACTTTATATCTGGAAATAAAAATTTGATTTTAAATAATTCAATATAATCGAGAGAAAAAAATGAAAAATCTAAATTGATGTTTTAAGATTTAGAAAATAATTTACAATTGATGGCTAAGAATGAAGGTAATAGCAATCTTTTCTTGGCTATGGAATAGATTAAGATAGCGAGTACCAGGATAAACAAAGATGAGAGTAACCTAGCAAAGGACCCATTGTGGTGTCAAGGTATTCTACTGGAAGCATAGAGATTCTAGCCAGTCCCTTTCTTCAAAACCCCCTAGGACAGTGTTGGTGAACCTTTTCAACACTGAGTGCTGAAACGGGAGCATGCGCATGTGGGCAGGGAAGCGCTGGAAGCCGGAAGAGCAGCTCCCTGGCGCGGTGCGCACGGGATCGCAGGAAACCAGAAGAGCAGTTGAACTTATGGTTTCTGGCATGTGAGTGCCAACACAGGCATGCACACCAGGGAGCTGCTCTTCCAGTGGGATAGCCTAGCACATGTTTTTCATGTTTGGTATGTATGGCCTGATTATTCAGAGGAATCAATGCAATGACAAACAATAGTGGGGATAGTGAGTCTCCTCTCTTGATGTTAATCTCTTCCATTCTATTACCATTGACCAGCAACCATGTCTTCTATTGTGCCATTGATTTTTGCAGTGCTTCTGATGTTTCTACTGACTCCTGTTATTTCTAGGCACTTGATTATCCAATCATGCAGCAGGGAGTCCAATGCCTTCTGTAATCAATGCATGCTATGTTCAGGTTGGTCTTCCTTCTCTTGTAGTTTTCCAGAATCATCTTGTCAATTAGAAGTTGATCTTTTGTTCCTCTGCTGTTTGGGTGGTTTCCTTTCTGCCTGGGTGGAAAAGGCTTATTGTTTACTAGGTGATGTTGGACTGCATCAGTTACCACACCAGTTAATAAGGTTGTTGGGAAGCAGGTAATTGGCTATAGTTTCCTGGTGCTGTCTCTTTTGTTGGATCTTTCAATATCAGGTAGGTTCTACCAGATGTTAGCCACTCATCAATTTCACCTCCTTGCAGTATGTTGTTATATTTAGATCCATTTAAACCTCGGAATTCAGTTCCAGATTGAAAATAAAATTGTTGACTTCTTTCACTTCAGTAGATAAAAATCAAAGTGACTATTGATAACTCTCTTTATTTCTCCTGCCAGTGCTTATAAAACATCAACTTAGCTGAATTACAGTCCAGTTGCAAGATTTTAAGGTATCACTGAGTTCTCCACTGAGACTGAATGTGTTAATTAAGATTCAGAGAGTCCAACCCTACTAGCCTTCAGTCAACAAAGTGGTGACTGCATTTTTCTAAAGAAAAATAAATACAGTAAAAGGACGCATAACTGACATGCACTCTGATCATAAGTTTTTATTGCAATCTTGTCAAATAAACTTAATTGTTTCCCATCTTTTAAAAGAATTTATTTGGGTTCACCTGAAAAATAGATTCTGAAAGCTCTGTGAGTGGGTTAAAATGTAATAAAGTTTACTTTATTGGTGAAAATTAAGATCTTTTATAACATTAATTTATTTGCCTTATTAAAATATGCTGGTGAAAATTATTTTACATGTACCTTCATCTTTCTTATTTATATTTACTTCATTCATATTCATATTTAAATTCTTAAAATACATGCCATTTAAAGTAATAGCATTCAGAGCAATGCATAGGCAATTATAGTTTTGTTCCCAATAAAATATTAAAAGGTATTATATTGAGTGATGCTTGTGTTTTAAGCAGAGTTATATTTCAAGTTTAATATAATTATTGCATATTCCATATTCACAGATATCAGGATGAAGTTATTTTCTTTAATCCACCATCAAACTTTATTAAGAAAAAGGGGGGGGGGGAATCTTCAGCATTGAAAAAATGTTTACTCTTGGCTGTCCCAATCATGCCAATACATTAATCCTCCTAGCCAGAGAAACCTTGATTGTTGATTTAAATCTAATGAGTTAAATGAATTTCCAAGACAGTCTGCTAAGTTGTCTGGACTATAAACAAACAATACAGTTTAATTTTATTTATATCAGAAACATTTGTACTGAATTCACAGTGAAGTTTCAGAAAACAAAACTTAATGCATAATTTGACTGTATTTATATTGTTTTGGTATAAAACATTAAGCAAAAAGCTCATTATTATATCTAGTTGGCATAAATATTAAATAACTACTGCTAGGTAATAATATAAGAATAGAAACTATAGACAGCATTTGGGCAGAATGCAAAATTAAGCTAACAAGTAAGCTGATATGAAGCTCAAAGCATTTTCAGTCTTTGAAAGATCTGAACATCAGTGTGATCAGGCTAACTTAATTTATGCAAACCACAGCTCAGTGATTATCTAATCATTGATTTGTGGTATTTTCTTCCCAAATTTCCCTTATTCATCAAGAGCATTTGCAATGGTGAGTGAAAAGCTAGTTAGACCATGGAAATGTTATGCAAATGGTGTAGCTAGATGTGATCCTGCAAGGGCTGCAAAGTCAAGCACATAATTCTGTCCTGTTGTATGGGGGAAAAAACAGATTGCAGATTTGCTTATCAAGTTCATCAACTACTCTGAGTGAGTCATGACTCTTCTGCTTTTCTGTTATATTAAGTTTGCAAATTCTCATACATATTATTAATGAATGAGGATTAACTCAATATTAGCATTTTTAATTTGTGATACATATACAATGCAATAACACAATAGTGATGACACTGATATTGATAATGTATTATATTTACAAATAAAACTTAATAAAACAAAACAATTTTGTTGTTATTGTTATAAAGATATAATAGATACAAGTACTAAGATACTAAAATATAATTTGCAATAAGGCTGCACAGCTAATGATGCTTTTTATAGTATCCATTACACCTAAAAACCCTTGGTAGAATAAAAATAAATAATTATTTTTG
Source organism: Pseudonaja textilis (assembly GCF_049901715.1). Lineage (NCBI taxonomy): Eukaryota > Metazoa > Chordata > Lepidosauria > Squamata > Elapidae > Pseudonaja > Pseudonaja textilis. Next base: position 32,778,308 of record NC_141994.1, on the reverse strand, counting down.
TTCATTAGTAGTTCATGCTTTTGGGAATAAAATACCTTTCCAACAATAGTTGTCATGTAATTTTTTAAAGTATTCCTGGGTGGTCTTTAGAAGGGAGTTTGCTTTAGTGGAAAGGCATAAACTGAAAAATATGTTTTAACATGTGGCTGTCTGGTGGTGAAAGGGGTTTGCATTTCTTTTTCACTTTTGGAAAAATCTTTTATAGTCACTAAATTGGCTGACTGAGATGAGACCATAAGCCAAGAAAAAAACAGTGTAAGAGAATGTAGTGATGTTTTAGTCCTTCATTATAATAAAAATCAGAACTCTCAAGATTTAAAATTTGTGGATAGACAATCGTCTCCACTTGTTTCCATGATATGATTGGGAAGTACAGCAAGAACTACAAGTACAGGGGCTTACATACTATGGCTATGGTAATTATACAAGTGGATGGGATATTGGGACTGGATATTTGGAATTATTTTTTCCTGTGGTTATAAATTTTATGACACCTATTTTAGACTTAAGCTTTTGGTATGTTTCCCAGTACAGAGCTATGAGTAAAAACTCAATGTGCCACATTTTTTAAAATGAGAAGGTGTATGTTCAAGATGTTTATTTCTCATTTAACTTTCATTTTTCTTATAGTTTCTGTCTCTATCTTAAAAGGGATATTTAAATGTACTTTGTTGTTTTATAAAAGCTTTGTTTCCATTTAATCCAATACATCCATCTAACTTCTATTCGTACATACATCCTTCTATCTTTGACAATGGAACCATAGAATGGAACCATTTCTATAAACTCCATTTTAAGAAGGTGCACATTTAATTGGAGCCCCTGTGAGGGAGATGGGTGGTTAAGAGGTATGATCAATCAATCAATCAATTAATCAATTTGCCAAGAGCAGAGAACAAAGAAGTCTGGGGATGCTTCTGACAAAGAAATCCAGTTAAGCAAATATTATAGGTTATATTATGTGTAGCTTAAGACGAAGTAGTTTTACTTAATTGGAAGTAGCTTTCTCTTCTCCATTGCAGATAAAATCAGATTGTGACTTCACTTAATATTCCCTGTATTTTATAGTATATAGTGAAAGGTGTAATCTCTTACTTTACTTCCATATTTTTTTTTTTGCCTTCTTGGATATTTGGGAAGCACAATAGTTTTCAGACAATGAAATAAATCAGCTACTTTTATTGGATGCAATGTGGTCCGATCTTTGTTCCATTTATTATGGCAAAGAACAACATAATTTAATGTCCATGGAGATTCTCAGTCATTTAGGTCATGGCTGTCCCAAAGGTGCTTTTTCAAAAGGCAATTAGATTTTGTTTTTCCTTGAAGACATTTCACTTCCATCCAAGAGGCTTCTTCAGTGGTGTCAATGAAAAACAAAAAATCCAGTTGCCTTTTGAACAAACATCTTTGGGACAATATAGCTTAATCAGCAAAAGATTAGTAGAAAGTTGGTTTATTTTACCCTTATGATAGCACAACCTTATGGTTCTTATGTGTTTTGTTTTTTTAATCTTTGCTAAGTTTGTGAGGATTCTGAAAGCACACAGAATTGGTAGAGGTAAAAAGAAGAAATTTAGTCTTGCAGATGGTTAGAGAAGAGAGAGCACTATAGATTTGTGGGAGAAGAAGAATCTGTGTAGAAAAGAGATTCTTTATTAGAACCTAACTGTTTTCTGATCACCCATTATTAAATACAAGAATGGACCCATAAATGATGATGGAAACTTCAGTTTGTCTTTGGCTGCACAATTAGTTCTAAAATGAAGAATGCCCTCCCCACATCTGTTTCGTTCTTTTTTAAACTGGATCACAGTTAGGCTATGGCAGTGCATTGTTCCAAGATATTATGAAGTATCTGTGGGTAAGGATCTATGTCTGTTATATACAATGAAACAATATCAGGCTGACAAAATCGCTGGGCTCATACATAATGCCAAGTCAGGGTTGTTGTTTTTTTCCTTCAGGCTTGCTGAATTAAAAAAAACAACAACAGGATGAATCTTAGAGATAGTCTTGACTTTTTTGGTTATTTCCTAGTTGATTTCAAATTCTCGTTTGTTGTAAAACAACAACACCCTTTCCCCCTCTAGGTATGGACTATTACTAAGTCAAAAACAAATAAAATATGGCTTAGTGTTATGTATAAACAAGGGAAGTAATATCAGTAACTATAAACAAAGGCGACCAGTTTAATCACATCATGTTGAATCCCATTGTATAAACATGGGTGAATATCCCACATGTGCTCTTAAGTGTAAAATGAACGGGAAACCATCATATTTCTTAACATTTATCTGTAAAGAGAAAAATTGTTTTTATATTACCTGGTATCCCCAAATATAACAGAAACAAACTTTCTAGCTCATGTCTATGAACTTTTTACTTCTTCTTGATAAACAGATGTCTCAGAATAACTAAAAAAAAACAAATCCAAGAACATATAAAATTGCTTAAATTTGAGTAGCATTTTACATGCTATATAATATGTCACAAGCCTTTAGAAACTGTGCATCCTATTAATATAAATCAGAAGTCATTGTACTATGATTGTAGCCTACAAACTCAGGAAATAAGACAATTACCTGGGTAATCCACTATTAACAAACTTAAATACTGGATATATTCCTAACACAAATCCCAGTTTAGTACTATAAATGAGAAAGCCATAATTGTTCATATATGCCATGCTGGGAATGGTGATAGAAAAGGCAGATAATTAAACAATCCTTATTAGTGATTTGTATTCATAACATAGAAACATAGCACTTGACCATAGATCAGGGGTAGTCAACCTTTTTATACCTACCCCCCACTTTTGTATCTCTGTTAGTAGTAAAATTTTCTCTAACCGCCCACCAGTTCCACAGTAATTGTGATTTATAAAGTAGGGGACAAAACCCCTACCGCCCACCATGAAAGCTGGAACACCCACTAGTGGGTGGTAGGGACCAGGTTGACTACCACTGCCATAAATGATACTGTGACTTATTTTAGACATCATGGGAAATCATTACTTGTGCTAGTCACAATTTAGAACCAACATTATTTTTTATGGTTTCAGACATATTAAATGCTGATGTATCATTTAAAGATGATTTTAATTTCTATTGTCTCAACAATTACACAAATACATTCATTTTCCTAATGCAGAAACCTTTATAAACAGAATGATTCAGTAGCCCCAAGTATGATCTTAAGGACTATGTAGGTATGTTAATTAACATTTGGAAATGTCTGTGGTCAGGACAAATCAAGGTGTACATTAATAAGTGAATTGTCTAAGATATAGGATATTGGTACAACTGAAAAACAAATGAAGAGTTCTTAAATATACTTGCATATAAGGCATCAGTAGATTAATAACTAAACTGGCATAACGTCACCTGTTTCTAGCATTTTAAATTTTGTTTATGGTACATTTAGCAATAGCACTTACACTTATATACCATTTCACAGTGCTTTACAGTCATCTCTAAGTATTTTACAGAGTCAGCCTATTGCCCCCAACAATCTGGGTCCTCATTTTACTGACCTCAGAAGGATGTGAAGGCTGAGTCAACTTTGAGCCTGGTGAGATTCGAACTGCCAAACTGCTGGCAATCGGCAGTCAGCAGAAATAGCCTGCAATACTGCGCCACCTTAGCTCATTTATAATTAATGTCAACATATTTCAATTATCAGTTATATTTTTGTAATACAATCACATTGACTAGCTTAAAAGTCCATAGCTTAAAATTACCAAGATAGAGTTGCAGCATCCCCTTCTGGTTGGAAGATCAGTTTTCATCTATCCACATGCTCTTAAAGGAGTCTCAAGAATCACAATGGTCATAAAATGTAATACTATCTTAGGTCTTTCTAACAGAACTTTCTAACAGAATATACCCCACAACTCTATCTGGGAATATTGGAGTTCATTATTCAGAGTTAGATAAAGTGAATCTTGAGGCCATTATTCTTAGAGATGAATTATCCTGCTGAATTTCACAGTATTAGCAATAGCACTTAGACTTATATATCGCTTTATATTGTTTTACAGCCGTCTCTAAGTAGTTTTACAGAGTCAGCATATTGCCCCCAACAATTTGGGTCCTCATTTTACCCATCTCAGAAGGATGGAAGGCTGAGTCAACCTTGAGCCTGGTGAGACTCGATCTGCCAAATTGCAGGCAGCCAGCAGGCAGGAGAAGTAGCCTGCAGTACTGCACTCTAACCACTGCACCACCGAAGGTCTAGCAAATACAATCCACCTGATGTTCCTTGTTATTAATTTTATCCCATATAAGGCTAGGAGTAAAACAAAAACAGGAAAAACCAATGACAGACATACAGATTACAAGCAAGTAGCTAACTTTAGGAGCTAAACTGATTAAGCCTCTTTAGTACTTGGATCAAGGAATACCAGGGTTATGGGTAGCCTGAGCCTGAATTGAAAAGAATCCTGAAAGGCTGAAATGAGTTCTTAGCAGTGGTGGGATTCAAATTTTTTTACTACCAGTTCTGTAGGCGTGTCTTGGTGGGCATGGTTAGGCCATGTGACTGGATGGGCGTGGCTTTTTTGCAGTTGTCCCACCCACCCATTTTTGGGCCTTCTGGGCCTCAGAAGAGCCCCTGGAGGGACGTTTTTGCTCCCAGAAGGCTCCTCTGAGGTTCAGGAAGAGAAAAAGCAAGCATGGGAGGAGCACGCAGCACCCCACCATGCTCCATTTTGGGACCTTCCTGGCCTCAGAGGAGCCTCTGGAGGGGGCTCCTCTGAGGCTCAGGAAGGCAAAAAATGGAGGGAGGGGATGAGCCCCTCCCTCCATTTTTTGCCTTCTTGGGCCTCAGCAAGGGGAATCCCAGCACAGCTGATTGTATGAACAGCTGATTATCGGGAAGGAAAAGAAAGAAATATCTTAAGGGGCCAGCGTCAGGCGGGCAGGCTGAGCAAGCATTGGGAGGGACCAAATGACCCCGTGACCGGGTCAGGGGTGTGGCCAGCTAGAACTTACTACCAGTTCAGCAACCCACGCCAAATCCTTGCGACCGGTTCACCCGATGCAGTGCGAACCGGCTGAATACCACCACTGGTTCTTAATATAGTCTTGGGAAAGATTTCATGAGCTTTCAAACCATAAATGTTATTCATAGGGAGGGAAAAGGGAAGATAACTATAATCTATTGCATCTTTATTAAAGAGTAAACCTCACTAGTTTGAGGATACTTTGTCCCAGTTATTGTTGCAAACTGTAAAACTACAGTCACAACTTCAGTGAAGAGAATGCATAACTGATGCAAAATCGTGAAACCCACTTAATTAGAACAATGCTGTGTAGTTCACATATAAGTAAAATTTGTATCTTGTTACTTCAACCTTCATTTTTTAAAAAAGAAATTGATCATGAGCTTACTCATACTCTTAATAGATTCTATATAATAGATTTGTTCCTGATTTTTTTCCCTCACCCATTCTATACTTTAAGAGCATTAACATTTACTCTGTTTTATAGATACCTGTTGTATCTTTCAGGATTAGTTAAAGATTAAATAATGCCACTCAAAGACTTGACTTGGAAGTCCTAGTAAAGATAATATCCAGCAGGTGAAATCATATTTGTAAAAGTGGTTATTTTTACACACATTATATATTAAACTTTCTCAAAGTGCCATCGTCCATAAAAGTTGGAAGTAATTTCACACAAAACTGAGGACACCAAACAGGGGAAATTGCTATAAATAAAATATATTGATTATTTATAAAAATACTTTATATGTAATTTAACATCTCAGTAAAGTCTGCAAATGGCCTTTAACCCATTTTTGATAAACAGATGATCAAAACATTTTTAAGAAAAAGCTGTTTCAATTCTTCCTTTTAAAAAAAGTATTATGCTCTACCACCTCAGTGTCCAGGCATCAGGCTCCCAAATTTGTTTGCACAATACAGTTTTAATCCTTGAATATTGAAGGATTGTCTAGTTACACATATCAAGATAGTACATCTGATAGTAGTTTCTCACTAAAACTACAAAACCAATTATATAACATAATTATAAGTTGCAAATTAATTTTTGCATACAAATACTTCCCATGTAGACATTTTTAACGTTTGCATTTCAATGCATTTGAAAACATAAGAAACAAACTTTGAAAAAATACCAACCTTATCATATGGCCAGTTTAATATTAGTGTCAAATTAAAGTATTATAGGTTCAATTACAGTTGCTGCATAAAACAATGAAATACAGGAAAACACAAAATAAAAAGACATTATTAATCTATAATAACCCATCATTTAACCAGTTATTTCTGATCTTTCTTTCCATTGACATGGACTTTGGCATTGACAAGCAAATTAGAGAAATTTTAATATAGATTACAGAGAAGAGCAACCAGGATGATTAGGGAACTGGAGGCTAAAACATACAACGAATGATTGCAGGAACTGGGCTTGGCTAGTCTAGTAAAGAGAAGGACCAGGGGAGACATGATAGCAGTCTTCCAATATTTGAGGGGCTGCCACAGGGAGGAAGGGGTCAAGCTATTTTCTAAAGTGCCTGTAGGCCAGACAAGGAATAATGGATGGATGGAAACTGAACAAGGAGAGATTTAGCCTGGAAACAAGGAGAAACTTTCTGACAGTGAGAACAATGAACCAATGGAAAAGCTTGCCCTCGGAAGTTGTGGGAGCTCCATCACTTGAGACTTTCAAGAAGAGATTGGACTGCCATTTGTCAGAAAAGGTGTAGGGTCTCCCGCTTTGGCAGGGGGTTGGGCTAGATGACCTACAAGATCCCTTCCAGCTCTGATTATCTGTATCTGTATCAGATTTAGAATACATATTTTAACCAGACTTCAGAACACTATTCCTTCCATGACCCTTCAACAATATCAGTTCTGAATATAAAAAAAATCATAACTCAAATTAAATACATTTCTTCTCAAATTATTTAGCCTGACATTATCCTACTGAGTGTGACAGTATAGATCAGAGTTCAGGGATTTGATGGAATCATGGACATCCAGATTCTTAATATTTTCCATACATTGTTACTACAGTCTGTAGCAGAAAATACCCTGGATCACATCTGGCACTTCCATACATGGTTTTGCTGCACAGTGTTTTTAACTATTTGTGAAACTGACTATATATCCCCAGCTCCTTAACTTTCCACTTTGTGATGGTGTTTCTTATCTTTGTATCTGCAAAATGGGCATACAAAATATGATACCCATAGAACTGCTTCCTCATTCCAACTCTTCTCACAAGATGCATACTTCATCTAGAATGTCTTTGCTTTTATAAAATGATCCCAAATGCCACATTTCTGTAATATTCCCAGGGAAGCAAGTCTCTGAGAAATAATTAGAGTCCATTTATGCCAGATGCAAAGAAAGAAATATATTCCCCCTACCTCCTTGTTTGCTTTTGCTAACACTTTGCTAACACAAGTCTTGGATGATATGATCAAAAGTACCAGATGAGACAGAGGAGGGATGCTGCTTAGCGAACTAGCTATAACTTATGCAGTGCTTATTAGTTTTCCTGGGTGATGAATTTAATTGACTTTAGTTTTCCTGGATGATTGATTTAGTTGAATTTAGTTTCTATCCCAAATTCCACCAACCTGTTGCTTCTTCACCCTTTACAAATAGCGTATGCATTCCATCTTAACAGGATGATGGAGGGGTGTAAGTAATCCAGGACCTTTGAGGGAAAGCATCTGCCCCTTTTCTTGGCTTCAAAAAATAATTCTCCCCTCCTTGCTCCCTTCTGAGCCAATCGTACCATATTTTATAATATGGTTACCATACCATACCAAAAAAGATGTAGAGACTCTGGAAAGAGTGCAGAAAAGAGCAACAAAGATGATCAGGGGCTGGAGGCTAAAACACATGAACAAGAGTTGCAGGAATTATATTTGTCTGACTTAGTGGAAAGAAGGACTAAGGGTGACATGATAGCAATGTTCCAATATTTGAGGGGCTGTCACAAAGAAGAGGAGGTTAACCTAATTTTCGAAGCACCAAAAGGCAAGATAAGACACATAGTTGGAAACTAATCAAGGAGAGAAGCAATCTGGAATTAAGGAGAAACTTTCTAACAGTGAGAACAGTTCATCAGTGGAACAGCTTGCCTTCAGAAGTTGTCACTGGAGGCTTTTAAGAAAGAGACTGGACAGCCACTTGTCTGGAAGGGGATAGGATTTCCTGCCAGGGCAGGGGTTAGACTTCCAACTCTATTCTGTACTTACAAGTAAGAGGTGAAGATGCTGAGGTTGGCGGGCATATCTGTGAGGCCCAGGTCGGCGCAGTCCACCCGCAGGAGCATCCCGTCTGGCTCACAGTGACAGAAGCCCGGGCAGCTTCTTTGGCGCGTCCCCAGTCCGGACGGCAACCGGAGCAAGCTGAGGAGAAGCAACATGCGGGCAGGGACGGCTGCAACCGCGGCGGTGTCCATGGTGCCAAAGCAGCGCGGGGGCAAACGGGGACTGCTGCAAAGCTGCTTTTCCAGAAGTAGAAGGAGCTTCTGACATTCCCCCCCCAACCCCCCGCCCCTTTAACTATCTAACCAGACGGAGCGCGTGCCGGAGCGCGTGCCGGAGAGGGAAGTTGGGGGGGGCGAAGGCGGTCGGTCTGAAGCTTTCCGGGACAAGCCTAACTTGAGGGCGAGGGGTGGCGGAGCGCGCACGTGCCAGCGCAGCTGTGGGTGAGGGCGCTGGAAGGCCGCCCGCTGCCGTTAACCCAAACGACTGCTGCCGCGCTCGGCTCTCTATGGGAGCATCTCAGTTTACACGCCGTTTTTAAAGAGCAGAAGTCTAAACCGCGCGCCCCTACTGACGTAGCCCCAGCGCTGCCTGCTGCGAGCTCGCAGCTCCTGCCGCTGCACGCCGGAGGTCGTGTTTGCTTCAGCTAGCCAAAACTCGCGATCTGGACTGAAACCGGGAGGGCGCGGGGGGGGGGAGGACGGGGGGGACAGGGGAGGGCTTCTGGCGCTGTCGCGGTTCGTGTCGCTGGAGCCCGCGAAAACAAGTCGGGGGCGCTGAGAGGCAGAGCGAGCAGGTTCCCTCCCTCTTCCCTCCCTGGCGGCTTTTTGTGCCAAACGGGAAAAGGTCGGTTTGGCTGGCAGCAGCTCAAGTGTCCGAGGCGATGGCCATTTGCGCAATTAAGGCGGCTGAGATAAAAGGTTGTTTTCTTCCCGCTCCCCACCCATCTTTGGAGCCACCTGGAGTAGTTTGCCTTACTCGGATTGCCAATTTTCCGCGCTCTCTCCGCAGACGCGTCTATAAAAGTTGGAAGGTGGCGCGAAGTCAGCAGGTGCAGCCACAGAGAGTGCAGTACAGAAGAAGCCTGCTCTGTCATCCAGAGAGATTCGCATTACAGAAGCCACTCTAGCTGAATGTTAGGAGACGATTCCTAACGCTAAGTTTCCTCCCCTGAACAATCAATTAGCCAGAGAAGCGGTGGGATCCCCTTTACTGGCTGGGTTCAAGCACAGGCTGGAGGCGGTCACTTGCATTCCTTTGCATTCCTGACAGAACATAAAAGTTGACTTCTGTGGCCTAAATCGCTTTTTTTTTTTTTTTACTGTCAATATTTTTATGAAACTTTCTGAATTGCTGAGCTGAAGTGTTTTGACATGGAAGTTTGTTGTGCCTATTGCCAATTTGAAGACAGTCTCTACTGCCTTTGTTTTGAATAGAAATTGGCAATAGCCACAACAAATTTATTTATTTATTTGATTTGTCAATTGCTTACAAGATGATAGGTATAAGTATAAACATAATTATGAATACATGAAATGGATACATATAAGAAAATAAAAGGAAACAATAGGACAGGGAAGGTAGGTGTTGGTGCACTTATGCACACCCCTTACAGACTTCTTAGGAAAGGGGTGAGGGACTGGTGTCCCAAGTAACAAAACCTAACAGATTAGGGTGACAAAACCTAACAGATTTCAAACAACTCAAGGCTGCTTTGGGTGATGTTTAAATAATTGGCAAAATGCAACTTTAATAGCTGTATGGCAAAGGGCAACTTAACCCTTGCCTCATTTAAGGGCTGGGACTGAAATGGAGGCAACATAAGAAAAACTATGTTTTTTTGACAGATGCTTATGTCTTAGGTGGTCAAGTGCAAATGGAAAAAGACTCTGTGATTCCATGTGGAACTATACTATAGATGAGGCCTCCTTCATTTAATACCCTCTTCAACTTGTGCTGGGTGGGGTGAAATTCAATGTATTCGAAACATACTAGGCAGGGAATTGTAGAACTGGTTTGGTGCAACAGTTAAGGCATCAGGCTAAAAATGGTTAAGGCATCAGGCCAGAGTTTCTAGTTGAGTCTTGGGCATGAAGCCAGCTGGGTGACCTTGGGCCAGAGAAAGTCTTTGGGCCTATTTGGGCCCACTTTCTCTGAGACCTAGGAAAGAGGCAATAGCAGATCATTTCTGAAAAACCTCACCAAGAAAATGGCAAGGACTTGTCTAGGCAGTCTCCAAGAATTTGACCTAATTGAATGGAAAGGGGAGGGGGGAAAGGTTAGTGGAAGATACAGGCAATATTTCTATGGTTTGATTTTTGTAGTAATCTCTGTTTTCATCCCACAGAACAAGCACATTTTGGGGATTTACACTTCCACAGCCAATTTATACAGCCAAGGTAATCCCGTAAATGTTACTGAGTAAAGGTTCACTGAGTAAAGGTTCACTGAATACACTGAGTAAAGATTTTTTTCTTCACAAAGTACCATTGCTTCAGAGGTGGGCTGCTGCCAGTTTGCACCAGTTCGGGCAAACCAGTAGTTAATATTCTGCGCATTTCGACAAACTGGAAAATCCCACCACTAACTGGCCCTGCCCCAGCTAATTTTTGGCCTGTTTTCCAGACCATTTTTGGGCCAAAAATGGCCCCAAAACCGGCCTGAAAATAGGCCCAAAGAAGGCCAAAATGGCCTGCTTTTAGCCATTTTTAGACCATTTCTGGCCATTTTTCTGGCTGTTTTCTGGCTGGTTTTTTGGACCAAAACCAGCCCAAAACTGGCCTGAAAACATCCTCCAACGGGTGGCGGTGGGGCCAGCCAGTGGTGGGATTAGCCCCAACCAGTTGAATCTGACCACTGCCTTTGAGGCAAGTGGCTGGGAGGCAGGGCTGGGTGTGATGAGCGATGTTGCCCGGTCACATGACCAACTAGCCACGCCTATCCAGCCAGAGAACTGGTTGTTAAGTTATTCCAATCCTACCACTGCATTGCTTGGGTTGCAGTTCAAATGAATGCCAGTTTTTATACAATCATTGTGAATTGTTAATCAGTTTTAGTCAATTTGGAATCACAGTTCAGAGTCTGAAAACCCTGCTTCATTTTAATTGATACTACACTGCTCAAAAAAATAAAGGGAACACTTAAACAACACAATGTAACTCCAAGTCTGTGAAATCAAACTGTCCACTTAGGTAGCAACACTGATTGAAATCAATTTCACATGCTGTTGTACAAATGGAATAGACAACAGATGGAAAGCATAGGCAGTTAACAAGACATCCCCAATAAAGGAGTGGTTCTGCAGGTGGTGACCACAGACCACTTCTCAGTTCCTATGCTTTCTGGCTGATGGTTTGGTCACTTTTGAATGCTGGTGGTGCTTTCACTCTAGTGGTAGCATGAGACGGAGTCTACAACCCACACAAGTGGCTCAAGTAGTGCAACTCATCCAGGATGGCACATCAATGCGAGCTGTGGCAAGGTTTGCTATGTCTGTCAGCGTAGTGTCCAGAGCATGGAGGTGCTACCAGGAGACAGGCCAGTACATCAGGAGACATGGAGGAGGCCCTAGGAGGGCAAGAATCCAGCATCAGGACCTCTACCTCCACCTTTGCGCAAGGAGGGACAGGAGGAGCACTGCTAGAGCCCTGCAAAACGACCTCCAGCAGGCCACAAATGTGCATGTGGCTGCTCAAATGGTCAGCAACAGACTCCATGAGGGTGGTATGAGGGCCCGATGTCCACAGGTGGGGGTTGTGCTTACAGCCCAACACCGTGCAGGACGTTTGGCATTTTCCAGAGAACACCAAGATTGGCAAATTCGCCACTGGCGCCCTATGCTCTTCACAGATGAAAGCAGGTTCACACTGAGCACATGTGACAGACATGACAGGGTCTGGAGACACTGTGGAAAATGTTCTGCTGCCTGCAACATCCTCCAGCATGACTGGTTTGGCAGTGGGTCAGTAATGGTGTGGGGTGGCATTTCTTTAGGGGGCCACACAGCCCTCCTTGTGCTCGCTAGAGGTAGCCTGACTGCCATTAGGTACCGAGATGAGATCCTCAGACCCCTTGTGAGACCATATGCTGGTGCCGTTGGCCCTGGGTTATTTAATTGCCAGTAATATAAATATTAGCCCTAGAATTAAAGTACTGTGTTTTTATCTTATTAGAAGCAGGGTATGACTGGATTTGAATTGTTTATTTTGTGCTCATGCCAAATATCTGTACTTTAAACCAGACCCTTCAAGTTATTTGAGAATTTCATTTATGTAAGATCTCTCAACACATTCCATATAGGAAATCACAATTACTACTCCAAAATAGGATATTGGACTAGATCCAAATTTAGGCATGTGCACAGAGCTTTGGGCAATACACTAGTCCCTCGGCAGCTCCTGGAATATGCTGTATGAATATATAGGGACACTGATTTGAGGACTAAGAACTCAACAGAGGAACTTAAATTTGACCATTCTTGTGTTTTTTGAATTTTTATGCTTGCTTAAACCAAAAACATTGACTCAGACTTTCCATTATGTTTGTAGTTTTGTTTTGGATAAGGTGGACTTGCTAGAAAAAGCTTTGGGAATTATAGTATTTTCGTTCATATAGTCTCTCTATCCCTGTACATAATTAAGAAGACATGTGTACCTTCTTCTCATTAAATTGATGGGAACAGGAACAGTAGAAATTTCTGTTACCCCTCTTATTAAGAGTCACACTTTGCCAATAAACTTGTGAACCTTTAAAGTGTCTGATCTACAGCCTGTTGTGGAAAAGAATCCAACTGTGAAGCATGAACAGTATCCAAACTGGCAAAGAATTTTATGGTATCATTTGACTACTGTTGCAATACACAAGTATTTCTTTTGTCTTTAGCAAGCTGTCCTTTTTTAAGGGAAAAATAACTTTTCTGGACCAGCAGACTGTTAAATAGATCAAGAAAAGAATAATTGTGCCGAGGCTCTGAAATTAGGAATTAAAAACTAGAGTAATTATAGTAGAGATAATATCGGTTGAATGGGATTTCACAGAAACAAAAAGAATCTCGGATTGCTTTAATGTGTGTATGTTTGTGTGCAAATGAGTGAGAGTGAGATAGAGAAAGATCAATGTGCAAATAGGGTGCAAAAACAAAAAGAAAAGCCAAGAAAAGAGACCAGTATTTAAATTTAAGGCAGCTACAGGTTTTCTAAAAGATATGTCCTGAATGATGAAAAAAAAACTTGGAGTCAACTTGATGTTTACATAACTATTTAACTGTGTTCTAGATCAGTCCCACATAGAATTGTATCCATTCATAACACACAACTATTGGCTCAAAGACTAAAGAGTAATACCTATTAGGTATCAACAGGCAACTCAGAAATTAATGTTCTATTTTTCTTTTTTAAGGGTATATTCATCCAAGAATTGTGTGACAGTTCAAAAGCAGATCCAAATGTCTGTGATCTATGATGCTGGCTGTGTTTAAGAACTGGTCAAATTTATTTCTTGTTCAACTATGGAATACTTGAGCTTGAAGTAAAACGAGAAATATGAGCCCCATCCCTCCATTCAGAGGATCTTATGACTCAGTATGCTACCTGGCCCCTAACCTTTCAGTATAACTTCAGGATTTCCAACTGTCCTTCTTAGAAACTGCTAGAATTCTTTTTTATATGATCACACAAATGCAGACAAGGGAATAAGCGTGTGGAACATTTATGAGTGAAAGTAATTATTTCTTTTTTGCATGGATTGGGATTGAGTAGATTTCTGTTTCTGAAGGACCTGCATCAGCCCAAGATAGAAAAGGGTGTTTTCCACTTGTTCTGTGTTTCTGCAGTGTCAGGAATGAAGACAATAATGGATCATCTTCAAACTTTTTTTTCAGGAAATAAAGAATGGGAATTGTGACAGGATGGAAATAGCCAATTGATTTTAACTCCATGTTCCCTCTTTCCCCCAATAACTACATTTCCCATGAATCTCATCCAAATTTATGCTGTTCCCTAATATCATCTTCCTTTTCATCTTTGTCAAGATTACTTCATTTCTGTCTTCTCTTTAATTTATCTTATCCAAGTACTCAGGCAGCATTTGAAATCTTTTGAAGCCTCTGGAGCACTGCAACATTTTGATAATTACTGAAAATCAGCATTCTGAGGCCGGTGTCCTACAAAACACATGAAAATAGTTGAATATATAATCTTATATTTACAATTCAGATCTGAATAAAACAAGTTCCCAACCTGGAATCTCTTTCCTCCAAAATCCTAGCCCTGATCATATTATAAAACAGGCTTGCCCTTTATGTATGATGTACCATCAATTGCAACTTTTACCTTTCCTTATGTTGCTTAGCACTTGGCATCCAAAGGTTTGCCGACTTTTGACACAGAGCTCCTACATTTAATATATTAACCCATATATTAAGTGATAGAAAAATTAATCAAACTGGTTTTAACTCTGTATAGTGGGTAATAAGAAAATGATTTCCCTTTTCCTATTTGCTTGTGCTTACAAAATTACCTTATTAATTTTTAAATTGTGATACCTGTCTGATATAATTCTTTCATCTTGATGGTAATCCATATTGATCTGTTCTCATAATTTGGCAATTTGGAATGAAATATTTATATAATTTCTTCAAATTAGGGATCAGAAATACCTATCTTCACGAAGTAGGCAAATCTACTTTGTGTAAAGTAAACTCCACATTAGAGATACCCACTCCTCAAACCCTTTAATGTAGAAGCTCCTCCCTCCACCCATTTAAATGATAGGCACTATCTCATTCACATAATTTTAAGACTTTCCCTTCAAAAATGTTTTAGTGAGTACTGAGTTACCAAAATATAGCCTACCTAGCTAAAGAAATTGAAATTCCATCATGTTAAAAAGTTTCACTATCAACGAATTTCACAACCTGTTGAATGTGAACCTGTTATCTAGAAAACTGATACATTTGACTATACACTTTATTTAATGATTTTATATAACATAATACCAACTCTAATATCAGAATTAGGCTCTTAAACAAAGTGAGTGATTCATTGAGTTATTCAATGAGTCATTCTATTTCCTGCTCAAGCAAGATTATCACTTCAAGCTGGTATGACTATTTGAGGGAATGCCAAATAATAAGGTCAGTGATACTGTAAGAAGCTTTGGTTTAAGATACCTTTCTCTGATATGTAAAAAAGAATGAAAACAATGTGTTCTATAAAGTAGTAGAAATAAAAGAAATCAAGAAATTGCCTGATTAATTTCAAATGTATTCTGTATTTACTGAAACTGATAAGAATTGCATGATATGATTTGAGCTCAGGCTCTATGGCATTTTGCTACTGTAATAAATATAGAAATAAGTTGTCTTTGTAGATTTCTGTCTAAGTGTATCTTCATTATTTCATCAAATTAACTAAAAATTTCATCAAATAAACTGAGAAGACAAGGGCACAAACTCAAGCCAGGATGAATGAAAGTTTGGAATCTTTGTCTATTTCTCCAACCATGGTTCCTCCAACCCATAGTTTATTGAGGAACTATAGATAATGAAATGTGCAGGCAGACATATAGAGAGTTGGTGGCATAAGTCATAAACATGACCAAGCACAACATAGAACTTATTAGAGCATGTCTCTGCTGGAAATTAGCTAGAAAAATATTTTAAGAACTGAAGCAGCCCTCGGGACTGGTCTGCTAGTGCTATAGGTAGCAACATTTATGATTTGTTTTACTTTCTGATAAACCATTAGCAGTGATAGTAGACAAGAAGCTGGCACACACCTGTTTTCCTGTGCTGTGGAATCAATTTCAGCTAGTGCTTGTTGAGGATAAGGATAAATTATTAGGATAAGTTTGTACTATTTCACATCTTTAGATGCAGTTTCTTGGCTGTACTGATTGGAAAGAATCAGTTGAGGGAGTTGTGGTGCATCTCACCCTGACTATACTATCTTTAGATCAATTCCTTTTTAATAAGTTTAGATTAGTGTCAGAATTTTGAGAGCTACTTTAGTTAGTGGTTAAAGGTACCAGGTTATTAATCAGAAGGATGTGAACAATAATCCTGCTCAGGCACAAAGTCGGTGATTCTCTCTTAACTCTAGAAAGAAGAAAATGGCAACTCACTTCTGAAAATGTTTCTGAGAAAACTGCAGAGACTTTTCCGGGAGGAGGAGTTAAGAATAAATTCAGAGGAAAAAAATAAAATATCATCATCAGAATTTTGATTCTTGGCCAAAAGGTTTGAGAGGGTGGTTGCCAATTTGAAATGCACCTGGATAAAACTGATTTTTGGATCAATTTCAATTAAGTTTCTGGCTGGTCACACCATGGAGGTAACTTTGGTTGTTCCGATAGGCAAGCAATTGAAGAGGAGAAGGGCAATTGCCCTTACTAGTAACATCTCAACAGCTTTTGATATCACTGACCACAATGTCCTTTTAGATAGCTGATGGTTGAAAAGATTTCAACAAATGTGAAGCTTCTCTGTAAATTTTATATTTTTGAATATATTTATTTTACATTTTTACATATAGATGTTCACCTGCATTTTGATAAAGTCAATCAACTAATCAATAAAACTGAGTTTTGTGCATTCAATGCATACCTTGGTTAGAAAGTCTTGAGATCTTCTGAAATATCCCAATATGACATGATGTTGAAAATTTTGAGAATTTATCATTCATATAATAGTTCTTCTTGATTCTGAAGTTTTATTCAATGAAACCATGGCATTACTCTTGGTATATGGAGAAAATAAAACAACATTTTATATAATAAATGCCCATAAATTTGGGGCGGGTAGGGTTGTAAGGTTGAAGATAACCCCCCCCCCCCGAAAAAAAATTGACTAAATCCTAAAAATGTGTACAGAATGCAGGGGTTTCTGTGTTGTAATTCTTTGCAATCAAGCTATTAAAATGCCTGTCACATTTGTTCAAGTTTGTTCTGATGGCTCCAGGCTAGAAAGCAGGAGACCCTGAGTTCAAGTCCTTCCTTGGCCATGAAAGCCAGATGGGTGATTTTGGCCAGTCACTCTCTCTCAATCCAACTCATCTCATAGGATTGTTGTTGTGGGATAATAGGAAGAACAAGTTGTTTTGGATATGCTTGTTGCCTTGAGTTATTTGTAAACATTCCACATGAAGTACATAGGTGTGAGGGGAGAGAGTAGTTGATTATACTTCCTCTTAAAGTATAGGAAAAATTTGCTGCAGTGCAGTGCTGGACAGTGATTTTTGATTCTTCTCAATGTTTCTGGATTAACAGAAGGAAAAACAATAGCATGCCATCTTCAGGACCTGTTGCATGGAAGTAGATTATGCTGTGGAAATGTCAAAAACACCAAAAATAAGACAGTAGTGCAACTTTAACACACACTGATACTCATTGAAATATGTTCTCCATGTGTAAACCTTATGTGGACTTTTTGTTTAAAGAAGTAAAGATTGAATTGCTGATTTCTGGATTTGGGAACTTAAAAGATGAGGGAAAGAATAAGATGCTAGTTATCAATAGAAAGAAGGATGAAAGGCATAACTGTGTTATGCATGATTATTCAAGAAACTTCTCATATTTTAACTATGTTTGTAAAATATAAGATGCACTATTTGCTCATTTATTTATTTATTTATTATATTTATTATTTATTTATACTGGGTTTCTCAGGCCCACTGGCAGAACCAGGCTTCAGCACCTTCCAGAAGAGTATTAGAGTGGGGGGCCATTCTAATCTCTGGGGGAATGATGTTCTAGAGACAAGGAGCCAACACGGAGAAGGCTCTTCTTCTGGGTCCCACTAGGTGTATCTCCCTCAGGGATGGAACTCACAACATTCCTCACTCTCATGGGGCGGGTAAATGTGACTCTTTCTTCTTCTTCTTCTTCTTCTTCTTCTTCTCTTCTCTCTCTCCTTCTCCTTCTCCTTCTTCTCCTTCTTCCTTCTCCTTCTCCCTTCTCCTTCTCCTTCTCCTTCTCCTCTCTCCTTCTCCTTCTCCTTCTCCTTCTCCTTCTCCTTCTCCTTCTCCTTCCCCTTCCCCTTCCCCTTCCCCTTCCCCTTCCCCTTCCTCTTCCTCTTTATATATCCTGACACTATCTCACAACTCTAAGCAATATTCAAATATATGAAAAAATATTTAAAATGATCATGAAAAACACAAAGTAACCAAACATACCATAAAAAGATGATGAAGGAAGTGGAATGTAATTATATAGGGCTATTTTTGTCAATAGAAAATTACATTCACTCTCTTATCTTTTCTCACAATAGGTATGCAAAACAATTCAGAGATAAAGCAATGAAAAAATTGTGAATTAAAAGATTACTTTTTATCATTATTAAGGAAGAGTTTTACTGTATAATTTCGATGAAAAGAAAGTGGCAACAATACAAGCATCAAGTAAGAATATAATTATATTAGCAATTTAAAAGTCTGTTTCTCCTCAGTAAGTGACATTACAGTGCCCGAGTATACTGAACTTTCACTTCTAGCCACCATGAAAATATTGGTACTCAGAAATACATCTGATAACATTCACAGTCTAGCACATATGTTGCATTAATGTCTTTGGAAAACATTTCGCAAATTCACTGATGATTCAAACAAAGCAAAGATCCTTTGCCAGATCTGATAAATATATTAAATGGATATAGTCTAAAAGCATTACTGATCACTTTCCAAGGTGCAGTTGCTCTAATACAAAAATATACATGTACTACATTATACCAGTACATGTACTACATGTACTATGTATATCTGGGATTCTTTTTTAGCCTTATTTGTGACTTGTGTCTGGTAAATAAGATGTATTAAATATATTCCATCATTAATTCACACTTAATCTTCTCAAATGGGGCATTGTTTTCACTGGAACTACAAACAAAATTGACTGAATCCCCCCATTCATTTCGAACAGGGATGTGGTTATAGAGGATAATCTTCAACTTTATGGAATACTTGGGAGAATATTTTTGCTTATAGGATGAAAGGGTTTAATGAATGGAATTTTAATAATGTAAAAGGCATTCCTTAAATGTGATATATGGAATATTCTGGAAGATGGCTGTAGAAGGTTGTTTGTTTTTTCTTTTATCTGACGACATTCTGAAAAAGAACTCCTATTTTCAAAGACTTTCCTATATACAGTGCATCACCTGGTTTTCATGCTATAAAAATACAAGGGTGAACTGTAACAAAATATTGCAGGAAATAGAATAGAATGCTCAAATAGCCCTTGTTCTGGTGGTCACTACAACATTGCCTGAAAATATTAGTCTGCCTGACTCAGTCAGGCTTTACCATGTGTAGGAGAAGAGCAGGAGCTGAGGGGTGGAGTTAAATGCATCATCAATTTAGAGTCATAGTGTTCCCACAAGTATTCCAAGTCTAAACCCTCCTGAATTATGTTGACCCTTATTAGGTGCCAATTTTGTGTTGAATTTTAGTTGATCGGATTATTGTGTATAGGCCTGAAAAAGTCTTCTATGTTGCAAACATACAAAAGGTCCTGATTCTTTGTACTTGACACCACTGAAACCAGTCAGTGTGCTTATAGATTTCTGTTCAGATATCCAGCCCTACCATATTTTTTTAAAAAAAATTGGGAAACTGTCATACTGCTAAACAAAATACTCTCAACCATAAGACAGTATTACATGCCTACTAAGCATGTAAAATTTTCATTTTTTTCTCTAATTGTTTTTGTAATACTTCTGCAAATTGAAATTTGCCTCCTTTTTGCATTGCATTGCTTTAGAGATGTATGTATATAATGTAAATACATATAGATTGCAAATTGAGAGAATGATGGTGCAAATCACTTAAGGATCAGTGGACTTAATTTGACAAGGAAGGCAAAATGTTAAATCTAATTTATTTCAGTGGAATGTGCATAGGTTACACATATATTTATCAAACAGTAAGTCAATAGAAATGCATTAACTAGTTTGTATATAAAATGAGTTCATGTATTCTAGATGTTATTGCATTCTGATTAATTTGCAACATGCCCAAAGATCGCAATCTGGATGGAAATGTTGAATGAGATCTCCAGGATAGTGTCCACA
This sequence comes from Pseudonaja textilis, assembly GCF_049901715.1. Lineage (NCBI taxonomy): Eukaryota > Metazoa > Chordata > Lepidosauria > Squamata > Elapidae > Pseudonaja > Pseudonaja textilis. Next base: position 32,757,997 of record NC_141994.1, on the reverse strand, counting down.
GTCCAGTAAATCCCCTAAAAGACAAAATGGTGGAGAATCTTATTACATTTAACTATTACCTCCAAGCTAATTTATTTATTTAGTGTATGCCATCTACAGAGGTCATGCAATCACTTATATACAAATTACAAATATACAAAATACACTGATATACAAATATACAAATCACTGATGTATAAATCCAAGTTAAGAGATTGGCTTACATTACAGAGGACAAAGTCAAAATAACTTCAACAGAACAAAACCATGGTTATGAGTGTCAGGTTCTGCAACTGGATAGGAAAAGCTCCCAACCGTATTTAAAGTTTTGGGGAAATTTGGCTCAACAACAGTGTGTGGAAAGGATCTCGGAGTTCTAATGATGTTAAACTTGAGTGAGCAATATAATGTAAACAGCTAAAAAGGTCAGTTCAATCTTTGGCTTCATTCAACAAGCACAGTGTCCAGACCACAAGATGATCATAAAGTCCCATTGTAGTCTGCACTGGCTAGATCACACATAGAGTATTGTAGCCAGCTCTGGTCAAAATTCATTAAAAGGGACATGGAGAAGCTGGAGCAAGATCAGAGCTACCAGGATGATAAGGAGTTTAGAAACCAAGCAGAAAGAAAACTAAAAAGAGATAGGATAGCAGTTCTAAAATATGTTTAAAAAAAACAATTACAGGCAAGGAACAACCTGTTTTCTGTAAAAATTGTAAGCAGGGATCTTCTGACAGTTAAGAATTGACAAGCAATGGGACTTTGTTCAGAACAGTGGTGTGTTTCACCTCAATATCTTCAGGCTAAGACAAATAGTCATCTGTCAGCACACAGAGAAACTTAATCTAGATCAGGGGTCACCAACCTTTTGGATTTCAGGGACCACCAAACACATACTTTTAAATCCCAAGGACCACTAATATGATTTTTTTAAAAAAAGCTAATATATTTAATATAATTATTTATGTTTCAGTTTAAATTTGGAGCTAGCTTATTGCTGTGCCAGAATGTTTTTTTCTTCATCCTGATTGGTTGGGAGTCTTGGTCTGTGTTTATTGGTCTTGGAGTTTGCTGTGTTCTGCTTGATTGATGTTTCTAATATCTTCTGTCTGTTTTGTGGCTCTTTTTGTGTCTTGATTGACTGGCAACATTGTGCTCCTGTATTGGAGGCCTTTAGTGCAGCTTGGCTCCAGGTAAATGGAAGGCTATCATTTGTTAGGAAGCTAGGTTTCATCTGGGTGCCTGGTTGGGGTGTGTTTGAGCTGGAGGTATCAGGGGGGATCTGTTTGTGCCCAGGTGTTTGCCTGGCTTGTAGTGTGGAGATTTTTTTGTTTGTGAGTGCAGGCTTCCAAATGATTGACAGTCTGGTGGAATCATCTTTTCTATTCATTCTTTCAGGTCTTTTTTCAATCTCCATGGCTTCTCTGATAATTCTGTGACTGGGGTTTTCTATAGTGGCTAGGGTTTTGGTGCCATTGAAGTTGATGCTATGACCTGTAGCTTTCATATGTTGGACTAGTGGAGAAGTGTGTTCCAGCTTTTTTACTGCATTTTTGTGTTCATCCAGGCGGGTATTTATTCTTCTATTGGTCTGCCCAATGTATGTGGCTGGGCATGATGCACAGGGAACTTCGTATATGCCTTGGTTTTCCAGGTCAATTTTATCTTTGGGGTTTCTAAGGATGGCTGCTATTTTTCTGTCTCTTTTGAAGGCAGTCTTGATGTGATGCCTGTGTAGTATCTTACTGATTTTGTCTGCAGTACCTCTTATGTAGGGCAGGACAGCTGTTCCATAGGTCTGTTCATCTTCTAGGTCTCCATTATGTCTTAGTGTTCCTTCTCTGGGTAGGGCAATTCTTAACTAACCGGGCATGGTAAGGCAACTCAGGACACTACCGCTGTGGTGGCTTTGCCTGCGTCTCCGAGGCTTCAATGTTGGGAGAGGCAGGAAGGGCTGGAAAAGGGGAGAGTTGTGCATGGCTCCATCTCCCTTTCCTTTCCTGCCTGCACGTGGGCAGGGGGGAGGAAAGAGAGAGAGCTGGGAGCAATTCAAAGCTAGAGAACTAATGGGGAAGAGCTGACAGCAGGTTCTGGGGGAGGGGACTGCTGGTTGGCATGTGCATTTCAGGGACCTGATTCCAGGGTCTCTTGGAGAGCCAGGAGGTGCAAGAACATTTCTTCTGCAGCCCACCAGATTTTTTCCCTGGCCCACCAGTGGGCCGTGGCCCACCAGTGGGCGACCACTGGTCTAGATGAGCCATTAAGTTCTAGGTCTAGAATCACAGTGCATAAGGGTTCAAGTTGATGAAGAGAGAACAGCATTGTTCAGGCTAAGTAGAATCATTGTGTAAACAATAAGTCTTCCAATCATAAGAAAGGCCAAGGTTCTTTGGCTCAAAAGAGTGGGAAGAAGAGCATCAGATTCAAATTCTGGGGCTAACATGTACAAGGTATGATTAGTGTCTTTTGAAGTTAGTAGAATGATTTATCTTCTGTTAGAAGGCAATCTCAGAGAACTGGGACCTGGAGGCAGTAGACCTTGTTTAATCTCATGAAATGGCCAGAAGGACCCAGAAATGAGTCCTTCACATGATCCAGACCTTTTGTAGTGCCATAAAGGGATAATTAGTACTTTGAAATTAATTAAGAAGTCAACTGATAACTAGAGCTGTTCCCGAAGAAACAGATTCTCCTGAGTAAAAGAGGTAAAATCCATCATCTTCTGAAAAACCACATTTTGTGGTAGCTGCAATCTCTGTATGCATTCTAAGGGCACTTTCATGTAGAGCACATTCTTGCAATACATTTTAAGCACAGTTTCCAGATCCAGGAATGGTTAGAGTTGGTATACAAATGTAACTGAAAAACCTGTTCTGGCCACAAGAGTAATTGCTCCTTGGGTAGTAGCTGTGACTCCAGGAGGAGTCCCAAGATGCAGCCAACCTCTGAATAGAGTAATAAACTCCCCTTCTGAGCCAAAGATGATGCTACTCTGGAATTGTTTGGCCCATAGATGCAAAGTCATTGTGTCTTGGGCAGATTCTATTTCAACCTATTCGTTTTAACTCAGAGTCTGTGAGTTTCTGGGTCAGCATTAATACAGTATCTCCTGTTTAGCATGGGACCAATATAATAGGCCTGTGCTGATGAATTACCTCTGTACACTTTCATGTAGACGCTAAAGAAAAATGGGGAAAGTAGAGAGCCCTGCAGCATTCCCATTCAGACATTTCTATATACAGGTAGTCCTTGACTGCAACAGTTCATTTAGTGGCCATTTGAAGTTAGAATGGAACTGACTTATGACTGTTTTTTACACTTATGACCATTGCAGCATCCCCTTGGTCATGTGATCAAAATTCAGACACTTTTGCAATCTTCTGACAAGCAAAGTCAACTGGAAAGTCAGTGTGATGACCTGTAGTCTCTCAAAATAACCCAAACCCCAAAACATACATTAAAGTCCGGTAATGCCTTCAACTTAACTTCACTGTTTTATTAGGCACAGTTTAAAGTCACAAAAGTAAATAATGAGGCAAAAAGAAAACCAAAACAAACCTCATTGACGAGAGTTCCGAAGCAAGTCAAGATAATTAATCATACATTCCAGGAAGATAACTGAGTCCATGGGAAGAACGCAAGCAAAGATAAATCTCTTTCAAAGAAAAAAACTAAACGTTGACTCCAGCAATTCTGACTACGCAGTTACAAACTTATATACATAGCTCCCAGCTGCAAGCCACGAGGAGGATCATGGTAATCTCCTCCTGAGTAGACCTCACTTTTCCCTGATCCTCTCCTCCCTGCGTGCCCTAGGATGGATAGGGGATGGGCCTGGATCCTCCTCTGATTGCTCAGCCGGCCTCTGCCCTTCCCCAGCCTCCTCCACCACCTCTGGAGCCACACTCCCACTCCCTGTTGGCTGTTCCTCCTCTTCCTCAGTCAGTCTCCACCAGGGGCATGACAGCCAGATTCATTTAATAACCGTGTTACTAACTTAACAACTACAGTGATTCATTTTACAACTGTGGCAAAAAAAGACATAAAATGGGATAAAATTTGCTTAATTACTTAATAATAAGTTATTATAACTAATAACTAAATAATATAACTAAATAATAACTAAATAATAAGTTATAATAACTAGCAGAGCTACAGAAATTTTTGGTTTCACTGTGATTGTAAATCAAGGACTACCTGTATAATTCTTAATCCCTACCTTATGAATGGAAATAACCACTTTGGAAATAGGAGCCACACTAAAAAATAGCATTAAATATCACTGATGAGGAGAATAAGAAGGGTTGTACTGCTGTACTTATGTTTTCAAAGATTTCTAAAAAGCATGAGCAATACATTTTCCATGCTGAATCCTGACTTAAAAGCTGGTTGCCTCGGGTTCAGACAATCTAATTCTTTTAGATCCTCTCAAGTTGCAGAACCAACACTTTCTCTATCACCTTCCCCCTTTCTTCTAAAGTTGTCCAAAATGGTTAGATCATGTAATGGTTTCTTGAGGAGACATAATGGTCTCTTTGAAAGAATATGTCAACTTAATCCAAGAAAGTATTGACTGCTGCTCAGTTTCAATTTCCTGTCACCCTGCAGGAGGCATAAAGATGTGGCTAAAAAAGAGTATAGAAATAACACTACAGAGAACTCTAGTCTGCTTTGTCAGCATTCATACCAATTTCAGATGCTTTTTCCATATAAAATCCCAGTCAGTTGTAGCTAAAAAGTGGGAGGGGGGAGATCCATAGTTCTTGATATCTTGATACATTCCAAATTCTGTAGATACAACTAAGAAAAATATTTTTATTTTTTACATTTATGAACCACCCATCCTCCTCAGAATACATCTTCAATAGCAATTGTTCCAAAATCATATTAACAATCCTATTGATATTAGCCCATAATATAACAATAGAACTAAATAGTGCAGAAATGAGTAGATTAACATTGGCAATTAGAGAACAAGAAGAAATGGAGTATTATACGATTTGGGATTTATTTTCTAAATAGTTGGAAAATAAAGTAAGAAATTGAATGATATTGTTGTAATGATATATAATGATATTATAGGCTATAATATGAATGTAAACCTAGTAAGAAATGTATACAAATATTAATATGTGCACAAGATATATGTATCCAGTCGACACACTGTATAACTGAAAGGTGGTTTTATTTTTTGTTTTTGTTAAAAAAATAAAAAAAATAAAATAACTAAATAACTCATTTGTTTATTTTATAGCTATTACCAGTAAATAAGAATAAATACACTGAATAATGCAAAAAGTAAAATAGACAAAACAAAAAAATAATGAGATTTTTTGAAAAAAGGAAATATCTTTAAAAATAATATGAATGTTAAACCAAAATAGGATAAATGTAGAACAAGCCCTATCATATTCATCAATGTACCCTCAAATATATTACATTTTCAGCATGAGAATGAAACTCAACTCTTCTTATTTACTAGTATCTAAATAAGATAAGATAATAAGTATCTAATAAACATAACAATAGTATTTTGATAAAATAATCACATATTAGAATTTTAAGAAAAATATAGAATATTCTTTAAAGCATATAATTTGTTAAAACAAAAATGTCTTTTAAAAATTCCTTATTCCAAAATACTTGTAAATTCCCAATATATCCGTCTAATATTCTTCAATTAATTATTCAATTTAAAAATAAACTCTTTATTTAAAATCTTTCAAAACTGTCCAATGAATATAATACCTTCAGTATTAGTTACATAAGCTTTTCAAAAGAAGAAAAGTTTTATTTGCAACACCATTATTACACTTCTTCAACAATAAATGCTGCTTATTTTACTTTCTTCACTTAAGAAAGGGAGGAAGAAGAAAATCACAAATTTCATAGTGTGACTTTTATCCAGTCCTGGGAAGCCATAGAAGGTCATGTGACCACACTTTTCTCTGAATTTAGAGGCATTTCAAAATTCCTAGCAGCAGAGTAGAACAAGTATAAGTCAGGGTGTGGCTGAGAAGAAGGATACCGAGTCTGACAGGAGAAGAAAAAAGACCCAAAATCTTTACCTCAGAAATTTGTTGAAACTGTCCAGCTATTGCTTAATTCTCAGCACTTCCAGTCAGTACTGAGAGACCCTTATATACCCTCTGTTGGGCCCCACCTTAGTGCTTCCTGTTCCTGTGCAAGAAATGTATCCCATTGGCTGTCAGACTCCCAGGGGTGGGGGTCTTAGCTAACTTTGTAGGCTTTGTCTGGACCACATGGCTTCACCTGAGTTCCAGGCTTGGTTGAGCCTTGCTGGATGATGATGTAATGAAAGGGCTTTGGGCAATTCCTATAGCTCTACCTGGAGATCTTTATTATGTAGAATATTCTGGCCCAGGCCTTAATGACCCACCCATTAACAAAGGTGGTGGTGAGCTTCTACTTCTGAGGTGAGTTTCTGCTTCTGAGTTTCTACCCTTTTTAGGGGAAATATTCTGTCTTTTTAATATTTCCTAGGATATTTCATTTTTCTAGGAGAGGGGTGGGTGCTAACTTCCTACACTATTTAATCCCTGAGGACTTGAGCGTTACTGGAGAAACATGCCCAGTTCTTTGCCTGGTATGTTCATGCTGTGTATCCTGACCCATCTGACTTGTGGATTGTTTCCTGGACTTCGTATATGCCCCTTAGACATGGTTTACCCACTGACTCTTGTTGTGCTGAGCTCAGAATCCAAACTTGTGCAACATGGTGCTTTTTGAGGACCTGTTTGGGGGTTTGAGTAAACAGCTTTAGAACTCATGATGTACATATGTGTGTGTGTGAGGGGAGCAGCACATGTGGTCATTAAATGAACACAATGGTTGTTAAGCAAATCTGTTTTATCCAAGTCTCAGGGTTCTGCTTTGCTTGAGTTCATTAGTCGAAGCCTTGACAAAAACCAAAAATGCCAGAAACTGGCATAAACCACACAAATTGTGGTTATGTGACTGCAGGTCATTGCAAATGGCCATGAAGATATGCCAGTTGCCAACATTCATAATGCAATCACTTGACATGGGGAAGGAGTGTGGCCATCAAAATTTTGAAATTTGGTTTTAAGTATTTTTTGTGGAGGTCTCTCACAATTTGTCACTTTGGAATTGATATTCTGGAGAATCTTATTACATTTTCTAAAATAAACACTTCCGTTTTGATATTTCTAAATTATTCAAAATTTTGTAGGCTAATTTTTTGGTAATATCTTATATTTACTATCAATATATTTATTCTTAAATAGTTTAGCTTTTAATAGTGACGCGCAATTAGCAGGTATTTTCCTCCTCCTGTAAATGATATTTTTGCTATACTGAAGGTTCAGTTTTCTATTGTATTCCTGTTTCTCAGATCTCTTGTCTGAAATACTGGAACAATTAATGACAATCAGTGTGGATTTGTACCAAGCTGAAAAGACGAGTGGTATGACTCAGTGAAAGCAGCTCTCTGTGAAGTTGCCACTTCTGGTCTCCTCATCCTACAGTACCAGGAAAGTCTAAATAATATTTTTCAAAATTATAGCTAATAATGAAAATCTACTGAAAATAATACTGTATTCAGAAACTGTATAACATAGAATTTAACTGTGATATCGAAACATTTGTATAATATCAGTAATAGCAACTTTTGAAAATGTTATAGAATATATAACAACATATATAGATTAATGGTTTAGATAGGCACTTGCATAAGAACTTTGAAAAAGGTGGGGATTATTATAAACACTGATGGCACACATTTGTATATCGTTATGTATACTGGAAATGAATACTCAAAATTATGCAAAGATACATTCATACCAATATAAACAAACAGATTACATAGGAATTGTATGGTTTTCTGTATAGGAGCTTTCTTGGGAAATACAAGTGCCTTGTGATACAAGAGGGCACCAATGCGCAGAAAACAAAAAGCAGCCTACCATTACTTGATTAAAAGTTTCTGTGCTGAAAGGAAATGCAATTAGAGGCGAAAGGAAAAAGATCAAACAGCAGCAGCCATTTTCCTCAAGAAAAATATGATTTCCTTTGACACAAACACATTAGCTGTACCAATGTTAGTATATAAAGCAATCTTGCTATACCTCTGAGCCTTTTGTCATTTTCTTCTCCAGAAGATTGATGGACATTTAAAATTGCTAAATGAAACAATTTAACTACCAGAATTTCTCACAAGTGTTGTTTAGTGAAAATATAAAATGGTATAGTACATAAAAATATTAAAAACAGCTAAGATTTCTAGAAAAGGTAACTCTTTTTTGTGAATTACCCAGGGATTTTCTTTAAGTGTCGGCAATAAACTACATCGCTTCTGGAAAATATTATAAATAAAGCATGCACACTCCTTAATGGAATAGCTGCATGATGCTGTGATACTCTTTGAGGAGGACTGCATGATTGGTATTTTTTTAAGAAATAACAACTTAAAAATTGTATCTTTATTCATTCAGTTATTAAAAGTATAATCTGGATATTACAGATACAAATTCTCTTGAGAAAAACGTGTTCGGATTCTTAACTATGAGCATCGCAGAAAATTAATTATAATAAATTAATTTTGAATTCATGCATCGCTCCTTAAAGAAATAAAAGTTGTGTTTAATATTATGCAATCAAAAACAAATATAGACTTGTCTTGTCCTCAATGCTCCAGAAACATGCATGAAAAGAGTAAATGAATCTAAGAGAGACAATTGCTTTCTTTATTTAATATTTAGAGTGTTTTTAGAAATGCTATTCTACTGTCATATTTGCTAATGAATTCTATTTTGAGTTTCATATTGTAATTATGGCTACATAATTGTAAGTTCATTCCTACAACCTATTTGCCCTGGATCTGAGTATACTTTTTACAGGGTTAACAACCTGCTTATTGAGGCTGAGTGAAGCCCGATCATAGGGATCTGGAAGCAAACAGTTATTTTCCAGTGGAAGATTCAATAATATCTCTATGCAAATATCAAGCATCATATGGAGGAGAAGCCTGAGAGAAGATGGTGATCTGTAGAGGTTCAATAAGCTCATTTAAGAACCACCCCTCTCCTATCTGGTTGACAGATTCCATAGCTATTTCTGCTCTGGTTCTGAGAAAAAGTAGAACTTTGCTGATACGGCCTGTCCCATTCCGTTCCGTTCCATTCCATTCCCTTTTTGTTTTTAGTTAATCAAATATCAATGTTATAGAAGTAAGTCTTCTAGTAGGTTGACATTGCCAAATGTATAAGATGGTACTGCAATCAGGCCACAGGTTGGGAGGAGGGTTGTCTCTTGAAAAGGTAGAAAAATCCCAATAACTTGTCATATTTTAATACACATATACACTCTCGGCGCACATTAGCATGCTTGTGGGATTATCTGTTTCCCATATTAAATATCTTTGCTGATTTTTGGTTACTGGGAAGGAAAAAATAACAATGGGCATGCCCAAAATGTCATGATCTTTCCCTTGTGATCTTGCTATCGCCATTTTGGGCATGTCCATTGACAAACTGGACTTAACTCACTACATTTGTAATGGAAAAGGCCTCATATGCTACTTTTTCTAGTCATAAAGAGAGAAGAAAAGTGGTGTGTGTGTGTGTGTGCATGCATGAGTGTTTGTGTGTGTGTGGTAGAGGTGAGATGCTGTCCACATAGCACTTGTTTCTTCTAAAATGGAAGAAAGTAACACAGAGCACTCTCATAATGTAAGTGCTGTTTTTATTTTCCCCAGTCTACAACAAACCACCATTGCACAGAAAGTAATATGCAGGTAGCAATTGTATTGGTCTTGCAGCATGAGGAATGATAAAAAGGCCACTCAGGGATAGGAGGAAAACATATTGATGTATGTGTGTGGAGCCCCTATATTTAAATTTTGCTGAGAACAGCCATGCACTGATGGAGCAAAGCAGAATTTGTCCTTGTATCATGGGATGACACACAGAGGCAGTCTTACTCTATTTCATCTCCAGATTCAGCCCGCTGATGTATAGAATCTATTCTATATAGTTTCCTCTTCTGGGTTTTAAGAACTGTACAGTAAATTAGTATTGCCACACTTTAAAAAATTATTAAATATTCAGTGGTAATTTCTGAAGATAAAGTCAGAGGTAGTTAACTATATGAAACTGATGTTGTGTCCAGAAAAAAAAAACTACTACAAGAGCAAAAACAATTTTAAACTGAACATATTTTTAAAAGAAATATAAGTACTTAATATTGAATGAGTAATAAAAGTACTCATTAAAGATTTGGCAATTTCTAATTCAATAATTACATATCTCCTTTCATGTTCTCTTTAATCATCCACAAGAAATATGTTTGCAACTTAACAAATTCACACAACTGTGGTTTTAGGTGAACGATCACTGTGGAGATACTCTCCATGAGGTTAACTAAGACTCTCCCCTCCAGTAATATAACTAATGATCACAGAACTTGCCCTTCTTTCTTCCAAGAAACCACTTCCAGGAAAATGTTTTCTCTGCTTTTAAAATGAAAAACAGATACAGCAAAAATGTCACTGAGAAACAATAGACCGATTGGCATCAGGTACTGCTTTTCTCGCCAACTCGCTCGTTCTGTCAGCTGGCTAGAGGCTTAGCTCTTTCTGTTCTCGAGATGAGTTGAACCACCTTCCTGACAAAGCATGAAGAGAATATTACTCAAGCAACTGCACCTAAATCGTCGCAACGTCCACCACGGCATGGACTCCCGCCAGGCTTTATCCAAAAAAGACACCAGCTACAACAGCAACAATCCCGGAGAACTCCTCCTGCCAGCCATCCCGTGACCTCAGCGGTCCCTTCGAGCAGTACCGGAGGAGCTCGCGAGGGGACTCTGTGGGTCAGCGCAACATGGACGAGACGTCTTCGAAAGCAACTTCTCTGCACTGCCGGGTTTACCGGCCCCACGTATACAAGCCTAGGCAATCCCCAAGAAGCACGGTGGGCAGCCGATTCTTGCAGTCACGTCCGGTAGAAGCAAAAGTGGGAAGCTGCGAGTTGCAGCGCTGCGCGCTCAGGTACCGAAGAAAGGACGCGGGCGGTATGTTCTGGAGAAGATGGCGTATTTTATTTGTTTGCCTGCTTGTCAAATGAAAAAATGAATAAATACCTTTAAATTGACTTAAAATTGGCTTAGGTGGTATTATTTGCTATCTGTAATACTCTGGACATTATTACTGTTAAATAAAAAGGAAACGGATGACACGGTCTTGCTTTGAGTGTATTTCTCTTTTGGGGAAATAATTGTCACAGACACATAGACATTCACGGGACAGTATTTTCTGTCTTTCTCTGAGGGAGGGACGGGATAAAGAAATACAAGAACATTCCATGTCACACTATATTCCTATTTTTAATCGTTTTTGTTAAATTAAGGTCTGCGCAGTTTTACTTCAAATGGTTATTTTGAGGCAAATTCATTGCTTATTTTAAAAACAGGAATATTTCAATGTATGTTAGATTGCCCATATGTAGTAGATCTCACTTTTTGGGACCCTCCCTGAGGTTTTAAATCTTGCACTGAAACTTAGAGATAAGGGTTCTCAATGGTTTACTTATCAGTGAATTGGTGTCCTGTTTTTATGTGAAACAATCTCATGTTTTTTTCCCCATTTAATTATTGTATTCAAATATCAGTAGAAAAAAACAAGCAACCAAAAATAAACTTGATTATCCAAAGATATTTTGCTGCTGCAGTCAGAGAAGCCAATGTCACTTACATCCCAAATCAAAATGCGTAATAGTCTAAATCAACCAAGGGACTTTATCACATTCAGCATAACAACATCAGAAAACATCCACATGATGTCGTACTCTTCCAAACATGTAATCAATTATTCCTTTTAATTCCTTTTAATTTCATGTTCATGTGCTGCCTGAGCTAATAGTGTTACTCAGTTTCATGGTACAGTCAGCCCATCAAACCTTTTTCTCAAGGTGTTTTCATTTGTTCTCCTTGCCTTTCTTCACATTTATTTATTTATTTGGTTTGTCAATTGCTTACAAGATAATAGGTATAAGTAAAAACATAGTTATGAATACATGGATACATATAAGAAAAATAAAAGAAACAATAGGACAGGGATGGTAGGCACATTGTTGCACTTATGCACGCCCCCTTTATATTATATATTATATATATATTATAATATATTATTATTATATTATATTATAATTATATTATAATTATATTGTATTATATACATTATATTAGCCTTTCCAAATGTGGAGTCCTTTCTATGTGTTGGAAGTTAGCCAACACATAATAATGGAACTCTGGAGGACATGGGAATCAAGAAGATGATGTCTTCAGTTAATTTTTGGTTACACTCTGTAAATGTTTCCTGTACATTTTGATCTGGATATGCTCAAATATTCTTCCTGGAAATAAGCCAGATCATTTTATCAATAGTTAATTTTTTTACATATCTCAATTGAAAGAGAAATCCATTTGAGTGGATACAATCTCATGATGAATCATAAAATACTTTATACAGGAATAATAAAAAAAAATATTGATAAGATATGAGAAACACAGATGCACACATTCTTACGGATCTACAATGCATTAAGTATGTAGTCTCTGGTTCCCATTAACATCACACAGGCCTTTTCATTTAAGTTTACTTTAGATTACAATTTATCTTTGAAAGTTATGGATAAAATAAATTTATCAAAATGCAGAATAATATTTTTACCTACAATGTAAAATTAAATACAAGGACAATCACACACACTGCTATTCTGATTTTTAAAAGTGAATGAGAAGCAAGCAATAGATTTGTAAATTGTGTTAAAAAAAAAAGTGCTTTTCAATCAGAATAGAGTTGGAAGGGACCTTGGAGGTCTTATAATCGAACCCCTGCTCAAGCAGGAGACCCTATATCATTTTAGATAGCTGGTTGTCTAGTCTTTTCTTAAAAACCTCCAGTGATAAAGCACCCACAACTTCTGAAGGCAAGCTGTTCCAATAGCAATAGCACTTAGACTTATATACCATTTCACAGTGCTTTATAGCGCTCTCTAAATGGTTTACAGAGTCAGCATATTGTCCCCTCCTCATTTTACCAACCTCAAAAGGATAGAAGGCTGATTCAATCTTGAGCCAATGGGAATCGAACTGCCAAACTGCTGGCAGTCAGCGGTCAGCAGAAATAGCCTGTAGTACTGCATTCTAACTACTGTGCCACCATGGTTAATTGTCCTCACTGTTGGGACGTTTCTCTTTAATTCCAGGTTGCTTCCCTCCTTAATTAGTTTCCATCCATTGTTTCTTGTCTTGCCTTCTGGTGCTTTGGAAAATAAGTTAACCTCCTTTTGTTTATGGCAGCCCCTTAAATATTAGAATACTGCTATTATGTCACCCCTAGTCCTTTTCCCTAGTCTGACCATTTGATTTGATTTGATTTATTTGATTTGTCAATCGCTTACAAGATAATAGGTATAAGTATATGCATAGTTATCAATACATGAAATGGGTACATATAAGAAAAATAAAAGAAACAACAGGACAGGGACGGTAGGCACGTTGGTGCGCTTATGCATGCCCCCTACAGACCTCTTAGGAAAGGGGTGAGGTCAATAGGAGACAGTCTAACATTAAAGTTTTGGGGGTTTGGGGAAGAAACCACAGAGTCAGGTAGAGTATTCCAGACATTGACCACTCTGTTGCTGAAGTCGTATTTCCTGCAATCAAGTTTGGTGCGGTTAACCTTGAGTTTGTATTTATTGTGTGCTCTTGTGTTGTTATGGTTGAAGCTGAAGTATTCATTGACAGGTAAGTCATTGCAATGTATGATTTTATATACCATACTTAGATCAGACCAAAGACGGCATAATTCAAGGTTTTCTAGGTCTAGAATTTCAAGTCTGGTGGCATAAGGTGTTCTACAATGAGTAGAGGAGTAGAGAACTCTTCTTGTGAAATATTTCTGGACTTTCTTAACTGTGCTAATATCAGATACGTAATGTGGGTTCCAGACTGATGAGCTGGCCGTACCCAATTCCTGCAACGTTCTTCATACGTTTTTGTCTCCAGGTCCTTACTCATCTTAGTTGCTCTTCTTTGCACTTTTCCCAAAGTCTCAGCATCTTTTTTGTAATGTGGTAACCAAAACTGGGTGCAATGTTCCAAGTATGGTCCTATAAAGGATGTATAAGCTCAGATGAAGAACAGAAGAAATAGCATGCTCTATAGAGCAATTTGGATGGTAAGAAAACTGAAGTGAGTCAAAAGCTGGAGGGAGGGTGGATACAATGATGTCCTTTATCAGCCTCTCAAAACATTTAATAATGATAGAAGTAAATGTAATCGGACAGTAATCGTTAAGAATTGTAATCGGAGAGTTTTTTTGGCACTGGCAAAATAATATCACTCTTAAAATACAATGCGACCATTGCCTACTGCAGTGAAAAATTGAAAATATCTGTAAGAACACAAGCCAACTTGTCTGCACATTCCCAAAGAACACATCCAGAGATATTATCTGGGCCTGCGGCTTTCCGAATGTTAACTTTCTGCAATGTCCTCTGGAGGTAACATCAAAGATAAGTGCTTGCTTGTCAGGATGGGCATGGCTTTCCTCGTGGGAGTGATATTTGATGCCTCGAATCTTCCAAACAAATGTGTTCAGCTCATTTAAAAAGTCCATGTCGTCCTTACAATACGATAGAGCCAACTTATAGTCTGTAATGGCCTGGATGCTTTGCCTGGATCCCTTTCACTAGTGTTTGTTGGGTCCTTCAAAAAGTTCTGAATTAAAAAATGGGCTTGCTTTGCTCTTTTTAATGGCACTTTTCAAATGGGCTCTGGCTGTCCTAAGTGCCAGCATATTATCAGATTTATAAGCCACATTCCATGCTTTCAACATCTTGCAAACTTCATATATCATCCATGTTTTTTCACTAGTCTTCACAACGATGTTTTTAAGGACACAGACATTCTCAATGCACTTTTGAATATATGCAGACACAGTGATGGCATACTCCTCTACATTTATAGGTTTGTTATCTGTTTCCGCTTCTTTAAACATGCCCCAATCTGTGCACTCAAAGCAAAGCAATGCTTCTATAGCTCCTTCTGCCCAAACCCCCATCTGCTTCACCTTTATAATAATACAGTGGGGCATAGGGAAGTGTTGAAAACATTGCACAGAATGTTTAGATATTTTTGATGGACTAAATTGACAGCTGGCATCAAGGACTATATAGCATCTTGCCACACCTGCGGAAGGGCTAAATCTCACCATAAAAGCCAGCAAGACTGTTGCAACCACTCCATGGTTTCCCTGAGTTTTATTACTGATCTACTCCCAGTCTGGGACTATACATTCATGCTAGTTGTAGTGGATCTTTTTATCAAGTTGGCTTACTTCATCCCTTGCAAGGAATTGCCCTCTGTCAAAGAAGCAGCTCAACCTTTTTGGACAACATCTTTTAATATAGAGGCATGGTGTCCAGACAAAACTCCAACACGGACAGTCAATTTGCTCCAGGTTTTGGGGGGCTCTGTTCTAACTTTTGAATGTCCAGGTTAGCTTATCTTTAGATCACCACCCCACCCCATGAATGGTAAGGCTGAAAATATTAACAAGATGCTCCAGAAATACTTAAGATATTGCTACACTTACAGCCAAGACAACTCAACTTCGTTGTTACCCTTGGCAGAATTTGCTATGACCCCCCCCCTCCCTTTCAAGCTTTGTGTGGAACACATCTGAGAGTCTTAGCAGAGAACCCAAGGGAGGAAGGTTCCATCCCAGGAGCTGTGGAGTTTTTGCAAGAGCAGCTTGTTGCCCAATCCCTGTTGAAACAGCGGCTGGAACAGGCAAAGCACTTGTGCAAGAAGGCTGTGGATGTCCATCAACAGGAAGGACCACCAATAACTGAAGGAGACAAAGTCTGACTATCTATCAAGTTTTTGGTCTCTACAAGGTCACCTAAGAGCAAAATTTGCTCTTAAAAGCAAAATTTGTAGGACTCTTCAAGTTCCTCCAGGAGATTAGAACCATAACATTTCATTTGCAATTATTTCCTTCCATGAAAGTGCACCCAGTTTTTCACTGTTCAAAGAAAAACCCTAGCACCTTATGCTCCCAACGCTTCTCATTGCTGCCAGTGATTGTGGAAGGGGAAAAGGAATATGAAGTGGAAGAAAGTTTGGACTCTAGGCAAGGGGCAAAGGCACACAGTATTTGATGTATTGGAAAGGGTACCTGAAATTTGAATACTCATGGCTATGCCTGTTATGCCTATGTCCCTAATTTGGGGTAGCAATTCCATCATTTCCATGAAAAACCACAGTCTTCCAAACTTGAAGTTCCCCATCAAGCACCATCAAACGAGGAATCCTTAGGTGAAGGGGTTAACCAACCTCAGTGGGCAACTTCAGAGGAGGCAGAACAATGAATGATGCACAACCATCCAGTTCTGACATTTATACCTCGAGAGAGAGTAATCTATTAATATTCTAGAAGTTTTTCATTCAGCAGCATCTGCCTTAACAGTCAATTCAGATACAGTGAAGGAGAACTCCTTTGAGATGGCATCATTGCCACCCCTACCAAGTTCTGTGAGAATTCAGATATTGAAGTGGCCATGGAAGAAGGGAAGACATGTTTTAAAGATCTTAATGGAAGGAGAGGAGATTCTTTTGAAGGGAAGATGGTGTAGGAGAGAGACTGGCAGTGTCCAAGGCATTAGTTTAGAGTCCTTATATAATTCAATACATAATGAAATTCAACACCCACCCACCCATTCCGGATGCCATTCTTATTCAACCAGAGTTCATTGTTAGTTGAGAAGTTAGTTGTGCAGAGAATTTCAGCAATAAATCAGTTAATTTGAACTTTCACGTGTAAACCTGGTTTCTCACAGTTGAGAAAGTCCAGAAATGCATAAGCGGATCAACGTGCCTACTGTCCCTGTTTCTTTTATTTTTCTTATATGTACCCATTTCTATGTATATACTTATACCTTATTGACAAAACAATAAATCAATCAATAAATAAATAAACAAACAAATAAATAAAATGTTCCACTATTTCAATATCTCCATTAAGAATTCTGGTTGTTGTTCTTGTCAATTTTGCCTTTTTTACATTTAATTTTAGTTCCATTTTTTCACTGTGTTCTTTGATGTTTATTACTAGAACTTACTGGGTCTTTTGCATTTTTTACTATCAGAGTAGGTCATCAGCATAATGCCAGTTTGATGTTTGTTTTTCTGGTTTTAGCGTTACACTACTGTATAACATCCCAATTTTTGGTTAAATTTATATTAAATGTTATATAATTACTATGAAATATACTGAGAATTTTATAATTCTGGAAGCAACAGCCTGATAGATAATTTCCAGATGTTCTGTATAAAACTATGATGAGTCAAATCCGTGTGAGCTGTTCTGTTTTATCTTGCAAACATTCATTTCAAATCAGAATATGACTATAGCTCATACATTTTCTTGTATTATGAGCAAATTCATTATTTTTCTTTAAAACCCATATTCTTTTAAAAAAAACTGTTCTAGCTTTAGGGAATTAAACGTTAACCAATTGTCACAATAAAATATTTTAGCCAAAGTGTTTTAAATGTACAACTTTACAACATCTATAAAAATAAAATCATAAAAGTGAAACATTTGTTTTGAATTCATCTGCCAATGATAAGGGTATTCAATTAAATGTATCACACAGCAAGGAAGCAAAAATTATTACTGGGATGTAGCCAGAAAAATCCTTTGACATTTTGATAACTTCATATGGTCTTGATCAAGCAGTTCAGAACTTTAGAAAATCCCAAACCAGAAAGGGTAAAAGTAGTATACTCAATACATCAAAGAGCCATTAGTTGGATTTTGTATGTGAAAAATCAGTCCTAAATTATGGGTAGTCCTTGTTGAACAACCACTCAATTCATTCAGCGACTGTTCGAAGTTACAATGGCACCTGACTAAAGGGTCTTCAAAATTACAGCTGTCGCAGTGTTCCTGTAGTCATACAATTGTAGTTGGGAACATTGAAACCAGCTTGCAATTACAACATCCCAGAAGTCAGCATAATCACTTTGCAATCACATTGCTCATCAATAGAATTGTCAGTCCCAATAAGCAAAGACTATATGTATGGCGTTAAAAGCAAACTGGGCTCTCATATTCTCTTGAGAACCTTCAGCACCACTGATTATGGTATTCTTCTGAACTGTTGAGCCCAAGGAATCAAAAATGACACAAGAAGTTACTTCAGAGTACCATGTTTTCCCCAAAATAAGACCTAACCAGAAAATAAGCCCTAGCCTGGTTTTTTGCAGGCATTCCTAATATAAGCCCTCACCCCAAAGTAAGCCCCAGTTAAGGTTGTCATCAGCCAGGGGTGTGTGTGTGGGTGTGAAGCTGGTGAGTTGATTACCTGTCCAAGCAGCAGGTGGAAGCAGAGGCAGGGGGAGGCATGAGATCTGGACCTGTTGTGCAGGCCGTAGGCAAACTGAGAGATAGTGGGATGGAGTGGGCAGGTACTGCGCGAGGCTCATCTTTGCACCTCTTGGCTTGCCTGAAGGCTGCGCAACATGTTAGTATTGCCTGCTTTCCCCCTTGCGTCTGTGCCTCTGTCTGCTGCCAGTGCTGCTGTGCGAAGACAAGCCTCCCACAGCCGGTCACCCACTCCAGCCTACTGACTCTGGTGCCGCCATGTGAACATAATCCTCCTGTGGCTGGCCATCCACTCTGTCCCATTGACTCTCAGCATTCCCACAGCTACAAGGCACATTTGGATCACGTGCCTCCCCCTCGCACCTCTGCCTCCATCTGCTTCTTGGACAGGTAATCAACTCACTTGCATTGTGTGGGCAGCTCAACCCCAAAGTGCACCAACCAAAGTGGCGGCAGGCAGCAGCTGTTCCCAGACATTGTTGGTTCTCGCATACTTGCCACCTCTACTGGGGTGGAGTGCCCAGCCGGGCTGATATCGTGGTTTCCCAAAAATAAGCCTTAATGTTTATTTTGGAGCCTCCCAAAATATGACTGGGTCTTATTTTTGGGGAAACACAGTAGTTTCATTATTGTTGCTCACCTATAGACTGAAATCTTGCCAAACTACAATAGTCATTTGCATAAATATTAGATATACCCTGCAAACTGCTACCTTCTCCCTTTTCTAAGCATACCAAAGATTCTAAGCCTCATTTGTCTCTTTCCTTCCTTGAAAAAAAAAAACCCTCCATCCTGCAACTCTGGTCTACATTCCACCAATAAACCAAGTTAGAAGCTGGAAGTTGGGGGTTGATTTTATGTTGGTTTTCCCTCTTGGAATGATTCCAGTTAATTCCAGTTGGTAGGAGAAATATCTAGCCCTAGGTCTGTGTTCTACAAGGTGCCTTAAGGTCCTCTTCACTATGATTTATCATCTTGACTTCATTTGTCAGCACAGGGTTGATAATTATCATTATACCAATGATTTTCAGTTATATATCTCTGCTCTGGGCTACCCATGTGATGCTATCAAGATTGCTTCCTAGTACCTGGAAATTCTAACTATCTGATAGGCAAAACACATTTCATTTGAACCCTAGCAAAGCTGAGTAGCTGTGAGAATTTTAGGTTTGCTCAGATCTGTAGACCTCCATTGGTAACAAGCAGAGTTGGTGCACAATTTGGAGGGGCCGTTCATCTGTTTAAATTGCTGTTGCACAGCTTGGCCAATGGAACTTTTGCAAAATTCCATTTAGTGCATAAATTATTCCTGTTTCTGGATTAGGAGACTTTGCTCGTGGTCACTATGTCTTAGTCACTGCCTGAAGGACTATTAAAATGAATGTTAACGTTCTTGAAAAGCACTGCATTGTGTTTCAGTAAGCTTCTGAGTGCAATCTAAGGGGCTGATTTCTAGCTTTAAAATCTCACAGAGAGTCAAGTTACCTTCAGAACCTCCTGTCTCCTATGGTTTTATTATGTCTTGGCAAAACAGACACAATCTAGGTCCCTTCTGTAAAACAATGTCATCTCTTAGGACCAAGAAGTGTACCTTTGTCACAACACCAACCCTATGGAACAGCTCTCACCCAAGATTTAAATAATGTCAAGTCTTCCAGTCTTCTAGGCCTGACTTTTTTCTCAGACTGCGCCAGGATATTATTGGAACCCACTAAATAAAATATGCTCTGTTCTGTGTTGTGTGACAGTTTTGTGAGGAGATTTTTTTTATGGGAACTTTTATTTTTTTAAAGAGTTGCTTTACAGCTTTTATGTTGTTTTATGTTGTCTATGTGTTTTCTTAACCACCCAAAGTTATGTTGCTAAGATAGGCAGCCAAATAGATTAAGTAAATTAATAATAATTTTCATCAGCAAAAATGGAGCAATATGGAACAGAAATGCCTAATTCTTGCAACTGGATTTAGATAATTTTCCACTCCTCCAATGATAATCTACTGACATATTCTTTATCATTGTAATCTACAATAATAATATGTATGTACATTTAATACAATTTAATACAATTTATAAATAAAATATTTCAAAATATTTTCTTAAAGTCACTATGCAAAGGCTAGATTATGGGTAAATATTTCTTAAATTATTCTAACATTTGAAAATAGATAAGGCTGACAGAGAAAGGGAAAACCACTCCTGGTT
The DNA here is from genome assembly GCF_049901715.1 of Pseudonaja textilis. NCBI lineage: Eukaryota > Metazoa > Chordata > Lepidosauria > Squamata > Elapidae > Pseudonaja > Pseudonaja textilis. The sequence continues at coordinate 32,737,378 of NC_141994.1, read as the reverse complement.
AACTAATATTATTGGCTGATTGAGCAATCCAATTTTTGAATTTTTCTCCTAATGCCCCCATCATTAACTAGTTTATAAATAAGAAACAGAAAAGTCCATTTATTACCCAGGAACAATTAAACAATTTCCACACAGCCAAATAATCAGGTAGTCCTTGATTTACAACAGTTCCTTTCGAAGTTACAACAACTCTGATGTGATTTATGATTGTTTTTCACACTTATGACCAGTGCAGCAGTCCCAAGATCATGTGATCAAAATTCAGATACTTTGCAATTGATTCATATTTATGATGATTGCAGCATCCTGGGGTCATGTAATCCCATTTTGTGAACTTCTGACAAGTAAAGTTAATGGGGAAGCCAGATTCATTTAATAACTGTTTTCCTAACTTAACAACTGTGGCAAGAAAAGTCATAAAATGGGGCAAAATTCAGCACAAATGTTTCACCTAGCAACATAAATTTGGGGCCCAATTGGGCTCAATTCACTACTTGTGAAACTGAATATTTATATCCTTGCTTTTAATGTATTGGTCATAGCGGTTATGTAAACATGATGAAAAATGTTAAGTGAATATTTAGTGATTACTGCAGTTTCAATATAAAAGTAAATTGTTGTGGTAGGTAAGTATAAGTTGTGGATACTGGCTTTACTTTATCCAGTTAGACGCAAAGATATTTCAAAGCCAAACTCCTTTCACACACATCTAAAATTGAGGAAAATAATATCTGGGTGATGAAAAGTTGCTGCAAAAACCAAAGAGTATGAGATTTCAGAGACATAAGAATTTTCTTGGTAATCACCATTTCACATAAATCATACTAAGCTCTTGAGTTCAGTACTTTTACCTCACTCCAACTAGGCTGAATGATGGAACCCTTTGCAAACAGTCTCATGAGAACTCCGGAGAGAAGCAAAAACACAGTTAATGAACTCATGGTTCTTTGAAACCGTTAGAAAACAACTCCATGGGGTCAGGATTTCTTCCAAAACATTCACTGGCAGTAATGCAATTGCAACAATCCCGTTCTGCGAGGGAGATGTCAAACATCCTTTTGCCAGAGGTTAAAAGAATGCTGGACTGGCTTTCAAAGCCTGCAATATATCATACAATAGATACAATACATATTTTGAAGAAATAGCCATAATAATCAAAGCCCCCCCCTTTTTTTTTTCAAGTGGTGACAACCTCTAAAAATCAGGCCCAGAGATACAAATTGCTAGACCTTTGATTTACACACTTTGCACTATGACAGTATTTGTCCTTTAGCCTCTGAACCACATTTTCTATAAATTAGGATTATACATACCAAATTGTAAATCTAATGATTCATAATAATATGCTGGTTAGGAAAAATGCCCACATTTACACTGGGTATGTAAAGTTGATTATCTGACTGCAATATTTTTATTTGAATAAAATGCAAATTAAAGAGAATAACAAAATTTCCAAAATATTGTATAATGTTAATTTTTGAATATGCATGTCTTAATCCAATCTTTACATATTGTAAAGGTTTAAGCAAATGTGTCTATGGTTATATGAACCCTCCATTCATGTGGAGTGTTATGTCCTGAGGACTCAAGGAGTTCTCACTCAGGTCCACTCACTTGTGTGGGCGTTATTCCCCCATTCCCATTGGTCAGTTCTCCCCAGCAGCCAGCTATAAAAGCAGGCTGCGGGGTCCAACTGGCTGCTGATTGCTGCGAGCCAGTTCCAGGCTTGGCAAGCACGGTCAGCCCTTTATTTGTAAATAAAGTACTGTTGCACTCATGCTCTGGTTCAGCCTCTCATTGCTCAAACTTAACACTGGCGACGAAGGTGGGATGGCTACCAGAAGCACCTTGCAACCGCTGAGTCACTAGCCACCGATCTACAGCCCAGAGAGCGATCGGCTGGCAACAAGGAAAGCAGCTGATCCGCAGCCAGAGAGGCGGTCAGCTAGCGAAACAGCGATCAAAAAGAGCAACGCAGATCCGCAGCCAGAGAAAGCGGTCTGAGTCAAATAGTTAGAAGCGTCTGTAGCCGCTTGTTAGCCTCGCTACGGGGAAAGTGAAGCGCTGCGAGCCGCAGCCGCTCTGCATTTGGCGCGAAATTCAAGCGGGTGTCATTTGAATTTCGAGCCAGTAGGAATCACAGCACAGCGCTGTAGAGAGTCACTAACGCCCACTTTTTTGGCGCGAATCAAGACACCTCCAACGGCTAGCAGCCAACGTGGTAACCCAGAGAGAGAAGAAGAGAGGGTAGCAAAAACCTCTCCAGAGCTGATATCACTAGTAACTCACGGCGTTCGTAGTCCCAGAGAGATTTTCTCCATGCAGGTAGCCCAGCCGTTCCAGCACCATGAGTTCCAATCCAGTATTCCCGGCGTTTAAACCAGATGAAGAGAAGTGGGAATCGTATAAGAACCGTTTCAATCATTACATCGATGCGGTCGGCCTGTCGGATGCGGAGAGCATCGGAAAAATCCTATTTCCTAATCTACTGCGGAGCCACCGTTTACGATACCGCTGCAGCACTCGTGGCGCCGAGAGAATTAAAAACGTTCCGTGGTCCGAGTTGCTTGAGATCCTCACAAACCACTACGCTCCCAGGCCTTCACAAATCGCCAGGAGGTTCACGTTCCGAATGAGGAAGCAATCTAGTAAGGAGACCATCAACCAATATATGGCGCCCTCAGAACAGCAGCCCTGCACTGTGGGTTTGGAACATACCTGGAGGACATGCTCCTCGATCAATTGGTTTGTGGGGTCAAGGATCTCAACCTACAGAGCGACTGCTAGCTAAAAAGACCTCAACCTCGCGCAGCGGTAAGGAGGCCCTAGCAGCCGAGCTAGCTACGAACTCAGCCACCGAAATTCAGGGCCCAAGCGCCAAGCTGCAGCGTTCCCAGTCCATTCCGAAGAGGTGGAAGCGGAGGAGGCCACAACGATGAGCGATGTCCATCGCCTCACCAATGACAGACGGTCGCAGGTAGGGGCCAAACAAGAATACACCGGTCCACCCAAGCACATCACCCTGTGCCTAGCCTGTGGGGATCACATCAAAGGGCCACCTGCAAGTTTAAAGGAGCCGTTTGCAACAACTGCCATAAGAGGGCACATTGCGAGAGTCTGCCAAGCCCCCAAAGCGCTGCACAAAGACCCCGTCCTCGCACCGGGACCACAGAGGCAAGTATTAAACTGTCGCACGCACCGCCTTGCCAGGCGTACTTGCCACTCTGTTAGTAAAATTTCTCTCTCCGTTTCCCTAGAAGGTAAACATGCCACATGGAGGTTGACACAGGGTCAGCGCTCTCAATAATCTCGTGGAACACCCTCAAGAGACTCCACCCCAGCCTATCTACTACCCGGCTTCAGAGATGCCAGTTCGGTCTGAAGGACTACCAGGGAAGGCCATTCCCGTGATCGGCAGAGGCAAGTTCTTTGTCAGTTTTAGAGCTTTTAAAGGCCACCTACCTCTAGTGGTAGTTAACGGCAATCTACCCACCTTATTGGGGCTCGATTGGTTTCCCCACCTCGGCCTAGGGTTAACAGGAGTCCATGCTGTCTCAACCTCAGACACTGACTCCTTATTACGCTGACTATGCAGATGTGTTCAGCGAGGAGCTGGGGTGTTATAATGGAACCCCATCTCGTTCACCGTTGACCCCAGGCAGTCCCAATCAGATTAAAACCACGGAGAGTTCCATTTGCTATTCGACCAAAACTAGGCTGAATTGGATAAACTACTAAAACAAGGGGTCATTGAGCCAACAGATTTCGCCAAGTGGGAGGCGCCCATTGTCACACCCTCAAAAAAGATGGTAGCCTGAGAATTTGCTCGGACTACAAGACAACAATCAATAAATATTTACAAGTTAGCGCCTATCCGTGCCCGTCATTCAGCACTTATTGCACACATTCGAACCGGGCAGTATTTTTGCTAAATTGGACATGTCTCAAAGCATATCAACAGTTCCCTGTTGATAACCAAACAACAGAACTTCAGACCATCGTCACTCACAGGGGTGCCTTCCGATGCAAGCGTCTCCAATTTGGCGTAAGTGTTGCCCGGGTATTTTTCAATCCCTCATGGGCCATTTTACAGGGCCTCCCAGGTGTAGTACCCTACTTGGCGACATCTTGGTCTCGGCCAGGGACAGACCCCAACTCTTCCAGAGAGTGCGAGCAGTGTTAGAGAGGTTCAGACAGCATGGCCTCAAGTTAAAAAAAGAAAAATGCGCCATTGCCACTAGACAGGTGGACTTTCTGGGTTATAAAATTGACGCCTCTGGCATTCACCCCCTGGAGTCCAAGGTCAGGGCGATCCACGAAGCTCCACACCGACCTCCAAAACGGAGCTACAAGCTTTCTTGGGACTCCTAAACTTTTATGCATCCTTTTTGCCCCATAAAGCCTCAGTAGCCGAACCCCTACACAGATTACTAGACAAAAAGTCACCGTGGCACTGGGGGCACAAAGAAGACCAGGCGTTTAACGCCGTCAAATCACTACTTACGTCAGAGGCAGTGCTCATCCAGTTCGACCCCAACCTTCCTTTAGTACTGGCAGCAGACGCATCCCCTTTTGGAATTGGGGCGGTCCTTAGTCACCCGACTCGCCAATGGCGCCGAGGCCCCCATCGCCTTTTTCTCCAGGACGCTCTCGGCCACGGAGCGAAATTACAGCCAAATAGACAAGGAAGCCCTAGCAGCTGTTGCAGCCGTGAAAAAGTTTCACGAATTCCTTTTTGGCCACTTCTTGAACTGGTCACCGACCATAAGCCCCTCCTGGGCCTACTGGCCGGCGACAAACAGACACCTCAAGTCCTCTCCCCTCGGATGACAAGGTGGGCGCTTTTCCTAGCGGCCTACTCATACAAACTTATCCACCGCCCGGGCAAAACTCTATCCCACGCTGGCGCACTCAGTCGCTGCCCCTTACCGCTCCGGCTGAAGACCCAGCTCCTGTCAATGCCATTTTGAAATCACCCAGTTGGACCTGCCCATCACCGCCCTTGACATGCCGCCAAAACCAAGGCAGACCAAGCGCTCGCCCAGGTGCTCGACTGGGTGAGGAGGGGGTGGCCGGGAGGCAATGTTGATAACAAATTCGCACCCTTTAAGACTCGCATGCAGGAGCTGTCCAGTTTGCAGGGTTGTCTACTGTGGGGCACTCGAGTGATCATTCCGACCTCGCTGCGTGCCCGAGTCCTGGAGCGTTGCACGAGGTCACCCGGCATTGTGAGAATGAAGGCGTTGGCACGCAGCTCGTGTGGTGGCCGGGTCTAACGAGGACATTGTCAATTGGGTAAGTTCCTGCAGCATTTGCCAGGAATCCCGTCCTGCTCCCCCATCGCCACCCCTACCAGATGGGAGAGCGCCAGCGCCTGGTCTAGAATCCATATCGATCTGGCGGCCCGTGCATGGAAAGATGTTCCTAGTGGTCGTGGGCGCTTATTCCAAGTGGATAGACGTGGCGCAGCTATCCACGACCACCACACTAGCAATCACCAACGTGTTAACGCGCCTGTTAGTTACCCATGGACTACCCGACTCTTTGGTCTCCGATAATGGCCCACAGTTCGCATCAGTAGAATTCAGCCGTTTTGCAGCCAACCTAGGCATTCGCCACATTTTCACAGCCCCATTTCACCCTGCGAGTAATGGGTTGGCTGAAAGGGCCGTCAGGACCACCAAAGAGGCCCTCGCTAGGTTTGGCAGAGATGACTGGCACCACAAACTCTCACGGTTCCTGATGAGCCAGCACTCAACCCCTGTGCAGTCACCAATAAGTCCCCAGCGGAACTTCTGATGGGCCGGCGCCTGAGGACTGTATTAGATAGACTGCACCCACAATACTGCCCTGACTCTCCCCTCGCTTCCACTTCGGGGTTAGACATTTTATGTTACAGGAGCCGATATTCGCAAGGAATTTCGCTGGGGACCCACTTTGGATTCGGGCGAGGTCATCGCCGTCACCGGGCCGAGGATCATATAGAGTCAGGCTGGAGGATGGTCGCGTCTGGAGGAGACACATAGACCAACTCAGAAGGCGCCTCAGCAACCTCGCAAACAAGAATCCAGAGTCTCCAGTCGAAGGGAACCGTCCCATCCGCCACCCAGCCACATCGCACCCGGTGACCAGTCTGCGCCAGCGTCGTTCCGGTCAGCCCAAACCGGACAACAGCGCCCAGAGAGTTGATCAACCGGATCCAACCCACGAGAGTTTGACTCCAGAAACCAACCCGGTGGTTTCCGAGGATGCCAGTCCAGAGAGAGTGTTGGCGACACTATGCCAGCTCAACCGTCACAGACTGATACCGAACAGTCAGACAATGTTCCCGAGTTGCGCCGCTCCGGGCGCCAACACAAACCCCCATCTACCTCAAGGACTATGCGTGTTCGCATCTGGGGGAAGGGTGTTATGTCCTGAGGACTCAAGGAGTTCTCACTCAGGTCCACTCACTTGTGTGGGCGTTATTCCCCCATTCCCATTGGTCAGTTCTCCCCAGCAGCCAGCTATAAAAGCAGGCTGCGGGGTCCAACTGGCTGCTGATTGCTGCGAGCCAGTTCCAGGCTTGGCAAGCACGGTCAGCCCTTTATTTGTAAATAAAGTACTGTTGCACTCATGCTCTGGTTCAGCCTCTCATTGCTCAAACTTAACATGGAGTCTGTTATTTTGTGAATGTTTATTCTCCTTTACTCTTACCCAAACATCTCTGTTCCTATATATGTCTATTTAGTAACATGTCTTACTGAATTTATAGGGATTTACTCTAAATAAGCATGGGTAATTGCAATCCAGCTCAGTCTGTAAGGGACATGCATAAGCGCACCAACGTGCCTACCGTCCCTGTCCCTGTTCTATTGTTTCTTTTATTTTTCTTATATGTACCCATTTCATGTATTCATAACTATGTATATATTATACCTACTATCCTGTAAGCAATTGACAAATCAAATAAATAAAAAATAAGATAAAAAATAAACATTTGGGTGTGTTAGTGCCTCCATCTTATGGAGAGCCAGACTAGTATTTTCAGGTAGTGTTTTTCCTTGAATTTCGCCCATACTTTGGATGTGCAAAATATTCTATGTTGTGAACTATTTCCTGCACAGAAGATTTAGTTTCAGATGGTGTTTGCAAAACACATACTGTAGTATTTTGTTCTGGCTGTAATCTAGAAAGAAAATATTTGCGTTGCTTCAACTGAATGTTGTCTTTCTCTTGGAGTTGAAGAGTTTATTTTTATTCTTGCATTGGAGACAAAGCGCAGAAGAGGACATCCATATCCCTTTTGCTATTGGCTTGGATTCTGAGGTGGGATGGTTTCAGTTGAATTTGAAACAAAACAGCAGACATTTAGAAAGCAGAAGTTTTAGAAGTGGAATAGAAGCACATTGATTTCTGGGAATTCATTTTGACAATTGTGATGGCAAAGAAACTCTGTTCCTTTACATTATCATTGTTTTTCAATAAGCAACATTGTATTGACACAATGCGTAAATCATATGGATTATGTTTTTCTAACCTGGTCCTTCAACTAACAGTGCATCCAGCTTTCCTGCTTGAGCAGGAGGTTGGATTAGAAAACCTCCAAGGTCCCTTCTAATTCTGTTATTGTGTTGTGTTAAATCCATCACCACTGAATTCATTCACTTATCTTTTCATGTTCCTTCTATCTTTCCCAGCATTAGAACCTTCTCCAGAAATCTAAGTATGGGTATGTTAACTATTTAATAAACATAAGACTTGGATCAATCTAGTAATCTGATCTAATTCTTACAAATTATCCGAGTATTATTTAAAAAAACTTCAAAAGTAAAGAAATAACATCTTTTGTTTTACACTTTTACTTCATATTCAGCATTGTCCAGTGATATTTCAGAATATTAGCTGTGAATGATTTGATCCTGATTTCACTGTAAGGTCAACATTTTTTTCAGATGTGATATCAGAAATTAACTTTGGGCTTTGTAACATATGAATGTGATCTATTTGAAAAGAATTTAGTGCCATTTCCAAAGTCCAAAGTCCCTACTCAGTAGAAAATATTTGGAGATATAAAATATAATTAATTTACAATTATATATATATATTTTAACACCATTCCATCTAGTTATGAGTGGTAATTTTCTTAGATAGAAAAATAACATTTTGAAAAATAATACACTCAAAATTTTAATTAATTTTAATTAATATCATATTGCAAATTGATTTGAAGGATTTTATACTTATACTGGCTTTCTAAAGCCTATTATGAGTAAAAATGTGATACACGGGTACTGCTCCTGGAAAAAAGAAAAAAAAGTCCTTTGAAATTGAATACACTACTTGTGATTCATCCAGATGCAGTGCAGATTTTCTCTTAAACTTTTAAGTGGAAAGTACTTTTCAAATGATCTTTTGTACTTACATGTAGGGAGGAAAAAAAGGAACCACAATTTGGAATGTTAATCCCATGAAGCAGATGTTAACCTGCAGTGGTCCAAATCAATTTAGACTTTATTTTCTAATCTGAGCTTTAAATTTGCCAATCATCTATCCTTTGAATAAATACTATGTAAAAATCTCATTAAATTACATAACCAATAGAATATATTAGTGACCTATTAAATGTATTATTGAAGTTATCTTTCAAACTAAACAGCTTATAAGATCTTAAGTAAGCAATTATGCTATATGCTGTTCTGTTAACATTTTAGGCCACTTTGCTCTGTATCTATAAAGATACGGATACAGGTTTATGATTTTCAGGTGAGTGAAAAAGTAGATATTTAGCAGTAACATGAATATGCATACTAATGTACCATAGTGGATAAAAATCATGTACAAGGTGGTACATGGGCAATTCCTTTCTACAAAGATTGGTAGGAAAGCTTTGTAAGAAAATGTCAGTAGGTAAGCAAAGTAAGTAAGTATGTGTAAGTAAGCAAAGAAACGCTCAATAGAATTGTAAAGTATTTCAAAGATTAAGCAAAGTATTTTGGAAGACTAAGTAAAGTATTTGGAAGTAAATAAAGAAATTTACAATAGAATTGCATGGTCTATCATCCAGTGATGACTGCTAAGAAAAATGGAATCAACCATCTGGAGACTAGATGTGAAATCAAGGGAAGTGTGTTGTGTTCCTGGTGTGAAAATTCAGGCTATGACAGAAAAGCTGATTTTACTAATCAAACAAACTGATCACTATCACTTTCTTCTGTTTCAAATTAGAATAAATGACACCACTTAGAGCAGGTCTGGAAAGAACAGAAAGAGATTTTGAAGATCTAGGCAGAGTTTGAAGCAATAGTGAATACTGAAGTTCATGGACCGAAGAAGTCAACTACTGACTCAAGGGGTGGTGATATCAAGAAAAGTTTGAAATCCTAAAATGACTAAAAATGGAGGGTTGGATATGAACAGAACAATAACAAGTAGATCCTCAGTCTATAGGTTGGGCATATGTCAAGATAGCAACAGACAACAGGAACTTGATCTTCTTTATTCCTATCAAGCCTCTATCTTGTTGTAAAACTAATAAAGTGGTCCAGCTATCAGATGTGCACCATGGAGGTCAGGAAAAAAATACAGGTGAAAATAGGGTTAGAATTAGATACACATAAAGGGAGAATTTTATAAATGATGGTAATAGATGGGATGTTCAACATATTTTCAGATGATCCCAAGTTATGGGGGATTGCTGATACTTCAAAAGAAAGTCTAAAAGTTCAAGGCTCTTGATGGAATACAATATTGGGCTCAATGTCATGCTTCTACATTTCCGTAGGAAACTCTGGATACACAGTTACAAATTAAGCAGTACTTATGAGAAGGATCTAAGTGCCTGCTGTACCACAGAATTATGTATGAGTCACCAATGTGCTGCAACTTCCAAAAGAACCAGTATAATCTTGGGATGCATCACTGAGTTATACTGACACATTTCTAGGAAATTCTGATCTAAACTTGGACTGGTCAGTCTGCACCCAGAATATTCTACCTTGTTTTGATTACCACAATCAAAAGAGAATGATTTAGTTTAGTTTACTTTATTGTCATTGCACCTCATACAATGAAATCAAACACCATCTTCAGTGCATGTTGAAAATAAAACACAAACACACATCCTTCACCCTCCACACATTGAACTGAAAACCCCCAACACCGCACCAACACTGCACTATACAGCAGAATTCAAAAGAGCTACTGTCCTGGGATAAAAACTGTTTTCCAGCCTATTTGTCCTTGTTTTTATTATTCTGTACCATCTGCCAGATGGTAATAGTTCAAAAAAAAAGGGGTGCCCAGGATGAGATGGATCTTAGTCAAGATCTAGAAAAAGTTCAGAGAAGAGCAACATGGATGGTGAGGGCCTTGTAGCTAAATTATATAAAGAATGATTAAAGAAACTGGATGTGTTTAGTCTAAAGAAGAGAGGTCTAAGATGAGACATGGCAGCAGTCCTCCAAATCTTGAAGAGCAATAACAAGGAAATGGGCATGGATTTGTTTTCATTTTAAGTAATTTGCTCTTCAATTGTGCTTTTATATGCTAGTTTTGGTCATCCAGAGCCATAGGGAAATCAGTCGGTCTATAAATTTAATAATAATGCCAGAAAGATGGATGAAAGCTTCATAGAGATATCCACAAGCTGTATAAGAAGTGATCAATCTGCCTGCGGTGATAAGATTACACTCTTTGAGAAATAGCAATCACAAAATTCAGGAAAGCTTCTATATTCAAATCTGACTTTTCAAGCCACGGCCAAGAACACCTTTTATTAGCTTTAATACACCAGATGAATTCCTTTTTGAATGAAAATCACTATAAAACTATGGAAAACAGAACAGTAGCCTCTAGACTTTGACTGTGATAATGGACTTGAATGTTTGTATTGCCTTTGCCTTTAATCTAGAAACTTCATTTGGTACACAACACAGAAGCCAAATTGATCCTGGGAAGAACACAAAAAGCCACATTACACATATGCTTTAAAAAGTGTTTATCAACCCCAGCAACTATTAATATTGTGGATTTCAATGCTAGCTGGGGAATTATGAGAATTGAAGTCCACATCTTAAAGCTGCTAAGATTCAGAAATAAAGCTCTGCACTGACTATGAATATTTTCCAGGCAAAATTAAAAGCTCAAATTATTACCTCAAAATCCTTACATGATTTAGGTACAGGCTATTTAAAAGACTATTTCTTTCTGAGTGAATCTCCAACCTCATGGAGAGCCTGTGAGGATTGCCTACAGCTGCTGTGGGTTCATCTGGTGATAAACTTAGTTCTCCCAGCTCCTTGGAATAACTGGAGGAATGTAAGTACTTCATAGTATTTTAGAAAGTTCTAAAAAGACATGTTTTTGAATAAATTATTTAACTAATATTTTTTGTTTTCTAGGTTGTACTTATTCTAACAGTGTTTAATATCTTATTTTTAACTTTTTATTGTAAATTGTTGAGACACTTTAGATGATTAACAATTTCCTGAGCTACATAAATATTTCAAGAAAAAACACATATAATCACAAAAACTAGCAAGAAGTAACATGACCAGTAGTAATCTATATTGAAATGCCAATTTTAAAACCAAGAAGTGTATTCTATATGAATTGTTTGAAAAATTTCATTGAACAAAAGTATGCATGTGTGTATACAATCAATATATTCAATTCAGTCTGAATGGATACATATGCACACCAGAGGTGGTATTCAGCAGGTTCTGACCAGTTCTGGAGAACCAGTAGTGGAAATTTTAAGTTGTCTGGCAAACCGGCAAATACCACCTCTGACTGGATATTTTACAGTATCCTTCCCCTGTCACGCCCACCAAGCCACGCCCACAGAACTGGTAGTAAAAAAAATTGAATCCTGCCACTGATACACGCACATAGAGAAACTGTGTTGCACTATTAGGCTCATTTTATGAAGAAATAATGCACTTGAAGAAGATTGTGTTACATATTTTAAGAAAACTATTGCAAGCCACTTCAAGAACTGTAAATCAATGTGAGATAAGTCAGTTTTTCATATTTATATATTACTGTATGAAGGCACATGAGGGGGAAGTAGAGCAACTGTCTCTGTATAATCCACCAAGACATAAAGTGATTTCCTTGAATCTGACTAGCTTGCTATGTAGCCATTATGGTTGAAAATTATTTTGGGACCTTAGAGTAATATGTATAAAGCTGTTGAATAACTAATGTGTTCAACAAACCGTAAACAAAACTCGGCCTATTTTAGTATAATGTATAAATCAGAATAATCAGTCTTTGGAAGGGTGATGATAATGCTTTTCATCCCATTGCAAATCAATATAACCACCTTGTGTAAATTGTGTAAATTCTCTCTGTTGCTTTCAGTTGCAAAGTATAAAACTTATGATGTGCTTATGTAATAGTTTTCTAGCAGTTGTGGGATTAGATGTTTTGTGCTAGTACAGTGATCCACAGAAAGGGAGGGCTAACCTACTTTTAAAAAATTAAATGGATTGTTTTAAAATGCCTGTCAAAACAATAGAGTGGCATGCTACAACTCAAAACACCATCCTTTATATTTTTTGCAAAAATATGCTGGGATACAAAAAGGCCTCTATTGGATGATAAAAGACATACTGGGACTGATTTTCATTACGATAAATGGACGGTTTATATTTTATGGCTGTTTTATGATAGCCTGGCAAGGGCAACCATTTTGATAATCGGTACTGCCTATCCAGCAATTTTATGCATTCACTACATTTTATCTGTACCCTCCATCCAGTTAGATTGATTGTTCCTTGGTTAGACCTTATCTTCTGTTGCTATATCTCTGATCCAAAACATCTCCCCAGCTCCCTACCATGCCCAATATTTGTTTTCATAAGAAAAAGATATTAAGAGATTGAAAGACAGATATTCTAACTTGTGAAAGTGTTAGTAAAATGATAGGACAAAATTCTCTTTTTGTTTGGCCAAGTGAAACTGATCTCTCTGTGCTGAATTGCTGAAGCTTTATTGAAACTTAACCAAATTCTAGAACTCAAAGCATAAATGGAAAAATAACTCTGATTGTAACTTCAGCATATTCTGAAGCTGAGTTGGGCACCCAATGGGCAATGAGAAAAGGAGAACTGTGAACTTAAGTGATGAAACTATTCAAAGGAAAGACTACTATAACATTTATTTGCTGTGCTCAGTTTAGAGAGGGAAAAAGAGGAGGAATCTCTTTTTCATATTGGCCATGGGGTGAAAACACAGTATGAGAATGAAAAGAGGATTGTCCAGTTTGAAAAGGTCAGGATGATCTTGGTAAGGATTTTTCTCTGTAAAAGTTAACAAGCTCTTTGCAAAGTACAGAATGGTAGAAGTGGGAGGCATATGTGACCTGCCTGGAATATGTACCTCTGATACCTTTCACAAGCCTAGCCAGTAAATGTAATGTTTTTATGAACTTTCTGAGTTGTAATTAAAGCAGGGCTTATTTAGATACTATAATAAATGTCAGAAACAATTAATCTTATTTAAACCAGAGAAAGATATATTAAAAACATTTCCTCATCTCTTGAAAATTTTAAAGGCAAATGAACCCTTTTGGCATAACTAATGTCCACACCAATTCCATGTTGTTTTTCCTTTACAAGCAGATAGCATCTTTCTAGGACACTAAGCCACCACTGGGTTGTCTTCTTTTGTTTTTGCATGATATGAGCCCATGCTTGTGCTTTGCAAATGTTCTAGGCAAGATGGACAGCAAACAAATGTAATAAATGTTTTTAACATTAATGAGAATGTGAACCCTGTCAATTGCAGATTAACAAACTAGGATAAGAAAAAACATAATTAAACCTAAAATATCAATACAGCCCAAAATGGAATTGAACAGGGTTCAAGGCATCAATTATCTGAAGGTATTTTGCTGCCCAAGATGGAGCAACAAATGATACTACTCTTCCTCATTTACTCAAAATGCATAATGCTTCAAACTAGCCAAATTATTTTGGCACATGAGACAGAAAATATGACAAGTACAGTTCTGGTACTCCAGCAATATAATACAATGCCAGGAAAAAAAGTTAAACCAACCTTCTGAAAAAAAAAAAATGCTGTTTTTTCCAGCTACTTCAGAACTGATATTTGAGATCACATTCTACTTAATTGTAGAACTGGCTCTATTTGTAAAGCCAGTCAAATTAGCTGTTGGCAGTGCTACTTCAATCCAGGTCAGAGAAGAGCAGAACAAGAGAAATAATTTGCTTGAAATGAATGTAATAAAAAGGATATATGATAGAAATTAAGCATGTTAAGGAAATGTTTAACACTGAACACAGAATAAGAATATTGGCCTTGGTTGTTTAATCTCTGTATGGAAAAATGTACAAGGAATGTTTGTGCTGGCATTAGAGTTGGTTGAACAGTGCTATGCATATATGTGTGGATGCAAATGCTATGCAGATATATGATGCAGTGAGGATTATGGATGTATCAAAGACTATAAAAGCTCCTCATCCTTTGAAATGCTTATCCTATTGCTAGGATAATTACCAAAAAAATAATATTTCTCATATTCATGTTGGAGAGGAAGGGGTAACAAGACACAGAATGGGTAATACATATAGAAAGGAAGAAGCTAATACTGTCTGTTTGCCTAGCCGGCCACTTGGGAGGCAAACTAAAGTATTTAATGCTAAACTAATTACTGTCTTGTCAATTTCAGGCAGCAGCTGTGAGAAGAATGTAATAAACTAATGAAGGTTACAGAGCTGAGCTTGTTAACTTGCATTTAGCACTTTTCAGGAATGCCTGCACTGTGGAGAAAATCAGTTCAGGAAGAGATTAGGTACTCTACCTAATCTGCAAAGTGGGATGAGATGGGAGAAGAAAAAATGCACTGGATATTTAGTAACTAGTAAAGGGCATCAGGCACTGGATGTGTGGTAATTGTAGTAATTGTAAACATGTGACACAGATACTGGGAGATACTACAAATGTCATAAATATGGGCATTGGTCTCAAAATTACTTTTTCATCACAATCACAGGTCCTAGTGACACATATGTTTGCCTTCATTTGTTAATGGTTGCTATCCAAGGCAGTTGCTGAGGACTACTGTAACTGAAAAGGAAAAGAGATTGCTCTTTATATATGACTTGAAATCATTCAAACTGAAAGTAGATAAATGTATATATATTAATAGTAAATTTACTAAAGGGAACATAAATTTTTTTAAGATGTGTAAATGTTAAAAACATAGGTTATATGTGATAGAATGAACCCTGAAAACTACAGTACAGATCTAGACATGTTTGTTTAATATATGGAAGCTCTATGGAAATAACAAATTGATGCAAGTTCTGGAAAAAATGCAGTCTTCAGGAAAATCCACTCCACTCTGAACCATTATTTTGTCCTATTGCATATTGCAGAAAAATATTCCAGTTCCCTAAGGAAAGAAACCATTTGCTGTATTTATGGTGCTGAGATCTATACTGACTCTGTTCCAGATACAAACTCTGGCAAAACCCCAACAAAATGGTACCTGACCAATGATTAATCTTTCATATAAGAGTTCGTATAAGATGTGGCAATAGTCATTTTTTTAAAACAAACATCATCTCTATGAATAATGATGTATTTCAGAGCTGTATTTTTTGCCCCAGTACTTTATTAATTAGGCAAATACTCTGGTACATAAGCTCACACCATTGCTATGCTGTTCTCCAGTTCATTTAAGCATCTCTTATCAAACACCTGGCATATGACCTCACATTTAACCAAATTAAGTCACAGTACTTACAAGATGACTTTTGTAATGGCATTATGAAACACTTTTCCATCACTGGTCCGGCTATGAAGATTTCAGGGAAAATCTCTTCTAGGTCATGGTTTCTGTAAAATTATAGTTCTCTCTCAGTAAAGTGATGCATTTGGGGACCGTTCTAGGTTCCAGAGTTTCCAAATGCTTCCTCCTTCCTCTTAGTAACCCTCAGTTAATTCTTGTTTTCCTCAGTCCTGCAACTAGCTCCACAGCTTTCTATGTTCTTTTTTTTTCCCAAAATTTTTTATTGATTTTTCAAACATAAACAAACAAAACACAAAACATGAAAACATAAAACATCTTTTTTTGAAGGCAGCTTGATCCCGGGTTACACCTCTTCGTACAGACATAAATTCAAGTTCATGCTCACTTTTATATACTTTCCTACCTTCACTGATTGGAAAAAAACAAAGTGAAACACAGTCAAATGTATTTTTGTTCCTTTGGAGAGATTATCCTCAAACTATTGCTCTTTATGCTGTTAGTGAAAGATGCTAGTGGACTCCTTTAGGGGGAGTCTATTTAACACAGCTGTGAGGAAGATAACTAGACAAATAAGTTATCTTAGATAGGAGAAATGGAATGTTTAGTGCTACCATATCTAGGTTGCAAAACCAAATGAACAACCAGATGACAGTAAAAACTTAGGGTTTTCTATAACTGTTTCCTGCTATCTAACAATGGCCTTTTTTGTTTTTGGGTTTGGGGTTTTTTCCCCCAGCCAAATATGATAGCTTTGGTACAGCTGAAAGTGAAAACTGAGCTGATCACAGCACCAGGTTCAATGAATTAAGTGAGAGTATCCACATTTCACAAAGGTGGTGGAGGCATGACTTTTAGATTGAAGTTTTCTTGGTAATGACAAGAAAGCCTGCATTCATACATGACACTAGATAATAACTTACTTTACCATGGCTAGCCCACACAAGAAAAGAAATTATATTTTAATATGATTTGTGGACCTAAACCTTGTATTTTCTAAATTGTGGTTTGCAGCTTAACACATTGTATGAATTAACCCAAAGTTATTTTGACATTCCGAGTGATAAGTAAACTACATAACAATTTTCCAGGACATCAAGTTAATTCAGAGTCTGGTGGTCCAAGAGTCCAAGAATTCAATTTATATAACTGAATAACAATCTGCATCACACCTCATGAATATACCTGAGTTATGGATAAACAATGTTTAAGCAAAATTGGCCAATATCCTTACATGCAAAACTCTTCATCTCTTATCATGTGCAAATGAGGTAAAATCTTGTTTACAGTTAATTGATTGAAGATGACCCAGGGTATATTACATTGTGCTCTGTCAGGTCACTGCAAATGAGGTGTGTTGCAAATACTTACCAATAGGTGACAGCACAAAGGGTCCTGCATAGTAGAACTCCTTATGCTTCTGGCTACCTTCAGCCAATAGAAATGGTAAAGACATAAATACTCCATTTCATGCATTTAGTAAAGAATAGCAGTAACCTATTGTACAGGAGGAAAAAGAATAGTTTTTTCACAATAACAGTAGTAGCTTCTAGTACACAGTATCTTACTTTCTTCTCTTTACTGTTTCAGGTTCAGAGATATTATTATTTTTCTGAAATGTGAGTGGTGCTTCTGAAAGGTCAATGGGCTTCCAAGATGCCAGTCACATCTTGGGTAGATCATAGGCTGGAATTGCACATCATAAAATCATGACTTGTGGGACTTTAGTTTTTAGTCTATATTTTACAAAATAGATAAATAAAACTGCTCTCAGAATAGACTTGTGCAAGTTAACTCTGATGACTTGGAGATTTGAGATATGAAAACAATATGATTTCATTCAGATTTCTCTGTGATATCACTGATATTACATAGTTGGGTAATGAAATGTCTGTAAGAAAATAACCAAACTCAGAAAGCACCAAGGACACCATAGATTTGTGATTTTAGATTCAAAAACATCTGCATTTAATGTGAACTGCATTGATGAAGTTACATAAAAATCCATAGGTAGTAATATGGAAACATTCAAAACCTTGCAATAGCTTAATTTTGGGCAGACCTGGACAAAAATAACATGTACATTACCAGAGATTAATCCTGACAATTTTTATGTTTATGTAATTTTTATGTTTATGTTTATGTCTAAGGAATAAGTAGCAGGGATGAAAAAAGGAGTACATACTCTTCCTATTGATTCACCAAAATGTCTTTTCTGAATAAATACAGAGATTATCTCTATCATCTTAAATGACTGTTTGGTTTTTAAAAAACTCTATTTTTGAAAATTAGTTCTTCTGTCTCATCTTGTTTTTCTGGGTTGCATAAGTTTGAAAGGGGATCATTGATTTGTTCTTGTAGAGAAAATAGTTTGAGGGTGAAAGGACAGCTGAAAGGAAAACTTGATCTTTCCTGTCCCCATCATTAGCTTCAGTGAGATGCCAGAGTGGACAGAGCAAATTGATAAAGCTTGCCCTGGACAGGGCTCAGTTTTATCCAGGTTGTCTCTGGCTGGCATTGTTGTATGTGTTTTACTTAGCATCAGTAATGTGGTGTAGTGAGATAAGCAGGCAACAGAGAAAGTCTGGCACAACAAGAGGACATTGATAGACACATCAGCCCCTGAACACAATTGATGTTTGGTCCAGCAGCTGTTGTTTTAGCCTAATGTCTATTTATTAATGAGAGACTGTAATGCCTTAGCTATGCAGAATATAAAAGTAAGGTTTGATTTAGAGCAAGCCCTGGATTTGTCAATCCTGAATCCACACTCACATCACCGATAGTTGACTTGAACAGAAATATAACATTTTATAGCATAATAGCAATAGCACTTAGACGTATATACCGCTTTATAGCACTTTCCAGCCCTCTTAAAGTGATTTACAGAGTTAGCATATTGCCCCCAACAATCTGGGTCCTCATTTTACCCACCTCAGAAGGATGGAAGGCTGAGTCAACTTTGAGTCTGGTGGGATTCGATCTGTCAAATTGCAGTAGGAGTAGCTTGCAGTACAGCACTCTAACCACTGCACCACCAAGGCTCCCCATGATAATACTGTATGATAATAGAGGGTAAAGTTTAAGGGTGGCTACACCCAATGAGCTAAGAAAGTAAAGGAAGCTTAAAATAGAACACTGATAGGTAGTAACTTTAGTCTTTAAGTGAAAAATCCATTGCTCAATAATTCATCGTGTCAGAGTCCATTTGATATTCAACCTCAAACCCACCCAC
This sequence comes from Pseudonaja textilis, assembly GCF_049901715.1. Classification (NCBI taxonomy): domain Eukaryota; kingdom Metazoa; phylum Chordata; class Lepidosauria; order Squamata; family Elapidae; genus Pseudonaja; species Pseudonaja textilis. The sequence goes on along the minus strand of NC_141994.1, from coordinate 32,718,383 downwards.
CCCTAATTCTCCATATATGTGGAAATGAAATTACAACATTATAGAGTGTCTATGTCTATGAAATCTGTAATAAAGTCAGAAGCAGCTGGAACAAACAAAAAAAATCAATTATGTGGCGTGTGTGCATGGCCTGGAGCACTTTGTTGCCATTTAATTTGATTTGTTGTGCTGAAGTGGGTCTCCGATTCATCATTCTGCATTGATAGATAACTTTGCTGAATTGATGTGCCCCTTCAAAGTTTTGCATAGCACATATAATATGAATACAGAATACTTTTTTTTCTTCTCACAATGACAAAACTCTAGATGCTCCACTGAAAATAACTGCAAAATGATTCTGGAATAATAACATTTTGTTTTTGTTATTTGATTTTTCCTAATGCTTAATTAGACTATAAAATACACTGGCAACAGTTATAGAGGTAACCTTTGATTCAGAAACAATTTAGATGGTTCAGAAAGAGGACTGAACATGAAGACTTCAGGCTATCAATGGCTGCTAATCTTGGTGACAGTTTACTACCTCCAAAATCTTAGGTCACAGATTCAATGCTTAAATACATTTAAATGCCAGTTGCTTGGGTGCATCAGAATGTTATTATCCACAATTGTGCATTTTCCTAAATCCATCTGGTTGCTCACTGGATATACAGTAAAATTTTGGATTTAGTGAGCCATTAGGATTCAGCACTATGGACTCCAGCTCCCATGACAGAACCACACCATCCCTTCTGATCTCCATCTGTAGAATGACTGAGCTTGGAAAGTTTGCTGCTATTTTAAATTCCCCCAAAAGCTTAGAGAGTACTTAATTATTACACAAAAGGGCAGCAATTAGTGATTCAGAAAGAAGCTATTGCTGGTAAACCCACAATAACAGGAAAGAGTGTTCACAATCACAGGAAGTTGTGATCAGTATTTGTTGTAGTGATTTCTTGTTGCTGAATTGATTTCCTCCATAATACTTTGTCTTTAAAATATGCTTCTTTCTTGTACTCTGAGCTGGTTGATTTTTGAGAAGGAGAGATTTAATGTAAGAAATAGGCATATTCTGCACTAGTAAGCAATTTTTTTCTTCCCTTGATCAGCATTTTGATTTGGTTTGGATTTCTTTTGAAAGCTTTGAAAATGAATATACAAGAGAATGTACTCTTGTAGAAATAGTGTCACTATGAAAGATTTGTTATAGTGGTACAAGTTTTCCATTAATGCTTCAGCTTTCTACACTTACCACAATGGTTTAGTTAAATGGAAAACACACATTTTTTCCAGCTGACTCAGATTTATTTTTATTTGTTGTAGCTTGTACCTAATCAACAGTTTCATTTGGCAAAAAGTGGCTTGTCATAAATATGGAGACTATACAATCTAAACAATCAGAAACTGACTAAACAAAGTATGTGAAGAGAAAATGTCACTGAACACAAGTTTATTTTCAGTGGCAATTATTTCTTCCATTACTTGAATATTTTGTGCATGCTTGTTTCTTTGGACACACAGACTCTTGCTATGAATTGTTTATTACTTTTTGTGTTGGGCATGCAATCTTTGGGCACATGTTTTGGTGCTTAATTTGTTTGCATGTGGAAAAGACTCTAGTTTAGCAGTGAATTAGACTAGAATAATTTTGCTAAGCCATGCCTGATGGGTGGTCAGTTCAATCATGTATGAAATAGGATGCCCTATATGCAAAGTCAGGCTTTGTTTACTGCTACATGATTTGTTGAGACACAGAGATGTACAATCCTACATCCAACTGTTATTTCCATCATGCACATACATACAGATTGTGTATTTGTAGATGTATTTTGTAAATTTTATTAAGTTGTTTTGAGTGCTTAATTAAGCAGAAAGATAGGGGATACATTTAAAAAAATAAACACATCAAGTGCTTTCTGTTTTTTTTCCCCAGTAACATGGTTCTCCATGCAATAAAGCAGGAGGATCTGGCCAGTGCTTAGATTTTTTCTTATATGAAACTTGTATCTGAGAAGCAATGTTACCGTAGTCCAGTAGTGTCAAACTTGCGTTGTCACAGTGGCATCACGTGACTTATCATGACTTCCCTCCCCTTTGCTAAATCGGACATGGATGTGGCCAGCACATGACGCATCCAGCCCATGGGCCGCACGTTTGACAGCCCTGCCGTAGTCTTTCATGAAGACAAAATGCCACAGGATCATAACTGGTTGACTCATTTAAGCAGAATGTTCCAGCCTGTTCAGATCAAGAACTGAATGTAATATTCCACAGACCACACAGTTGTATAACATGATGAGGGTCAGGACCAGTGGTGGGATTCAAATTTTTGTACTACCGGTTCTGTGGGAGTGGCTTGGTGGTGTGACGGGGAAGGATATTGTAAAATCTCCAGTCAGAGGTGATATTTGCCAGTTCTTTGAATTACTCAAAATTTCTGCTACTGGTTCTCCAGAACTGGTCAGAACCTGCTGAATACCACCTCTGCTCAGGACAAAAGTTTAAATGCAATTTAAAATATTTTTTTTAAAGTAAACATTAGTTATGCTTCCTCCCCATGCACCAAGTAAGCTTTCATTTCAAACACTTTGGAGTTTAGAATTTACAAAAACGTTTGAAAGAGCTTGAGGGAACTGCAGATTGTGTGCCCAATTTTTTGGTGTTGAAAACTGCACATGACTCTTATGCAATCTACTAGAAGTTGACTATGCATATGGCAGTTGTATAAACTGTATCCACTTCCTTTCATAACCAGAGTCCTGTCAGTCCAATTCTCTTAACTTATGTAGAATATCCACTTCATTTTATGCTTCTGAAAATGGCTGTATGGGGGTTGCAGAGGTAGCTGTAAAAATAAATCCTTCAGCATTGGTTAAAGATGCTTAGCTTGTCAGCTGTTGCTGAGAGCCTGGATTCAAGACCCAAGTGCTATGGAATGGGATGAGTTACTTCCCTAGCTCCTGCCCACATAGCAGCTCGAAAGCATGCAAATGCAAGTAGATTAATAGGTACCATTTCTGTGGGAAGGTAACAGCATATGTGCATTTGGCATATAGCCATGCTGGCTACATGATCATGGACATTGTCTTCAGACAATACTGATTCCCTCAGCCAAGAAATGGAGATGAGCACTGCACCCCAGTGTCAGATATGACTGCACAGGGAAATCTTTACCTTTAACAGAGAGGAAAGCAATCTGAGGTTATAATTCTTGGTCTAATCTGCACACATTTAAAGATGCTGTGTATCCTGGATATTTATAGATATTCCTCCTATGTAGTGGTTTTTAAAATGGTTAGATTCAAAGAAAAAATATAGTAAATATGAAAAAGAAAAAGATAGAAAAAAGAAAGAAAATAAAAGATCAGAAAATATGAAAAAAGAAAAACAAATGACTTCCATTTTTTCTTCTTGGCAGTTACACATACAATTCTAATCTGAATATCTGCTGTTTAAAACTAAAAATCACCCAACATAATTCCATCAGCATATTCTGAAGCTGAGTTGATTCAGTCATATTTTGGATATAATTGCAAATAGCAAACTTTCTGTTTAATTAACCAACAATCAAGTTTTTTACATAGTTAGGTTGCACTTAAAATTAACTGAATATTTAATGAAAGCATCATTTGAAATCATACAGGCAATAACCTTATCAGGCCAAATGAAATTTTACAAAATTCCTACAAGCTTTCAAGTTTCAGGATGTCTTCCTTAGAAGTTGTAATGACGAGGCAATCGAGTTGTTTGATCATGAACAACTGAATCATGATGATCTTTATTGGAGTATATTCTTACATTTATATACATTTTTAGTTATCCTCCATCATTGGTTAACTTTGGTTACTGCTTAACTTTCGTTACTGTTCAGCACAGTAATCCATACAATTATCTCTAGTTAAAGTCTAACATATGTCTACTTCCCCTCTCTAATCCTCCTTTATCCATAGATTAGTGACTTTGTTTGCCTGAGTTGTATTTGCTTGGAAACATTCTTTATCTGAGGTTTGCCATCCGAGATTGGAACATTCCTGCAATTACAACTCTACACTTAGGCTTCCTTGGTTAGAAAATAATTTATGCAAGATTTATAAACTTTTATTGACAGTGTTTCTTCCCATTAATTTTTTTCAGGTACTTTGTTACAACCCAGTATTGTAACCAGTTTGATATCTGAAGCTCTGTAACTAATATATTGATAAAGACAGGACTCTTAAATCAGCCATATTTTTCCTCCCATTTTTTCTACTCAAATTCTCAAAACTTGAAAACTCCCAGTGTTCTTCTGTTCCTATTTCTACCTTTGGGAGGAACCAAATCTCTAAAATTGAATGATGACAGTGTAAATCAAGGCTGCAATAGAATACTAGGGTTAGGCATGGCATTTCTGAACTATAACATTCTGGTTGGCCACTAAGTGACAGGAGAAAATGCAGAAAATTCTGAATTCTTTGCAGCCATCTTGTGTCGGTAGCTGGTGTTAGAATTTCCATTGTTGCATTAATACTACTAATCACAATCAATCTCTATTATCTTCCAATTTGTTTGTTAGTTAAATTGAACTTTTTAAAAAATTCTGTACACTCTGTTTCCTTAAGATCAAATACTAGTTGGTTTTTTTTTTTCTATGTTCCAGAATCTACAGGAAAAATGGTACCCGGAGAGATTTTGCTACTGAAAATTCCATGTAAACATTTCATCTTAAAATTAAAAAGTGATTGCACAGGAGAATTTACATTTTAAAAAGCTTCATTGGGAAGTGATTTTCAAATAAGGAAATGGGTGATTCTTGGGAAATTGACTGTATATAAAAACTATTATAAAAGAAAAACTGCCTCAAGGGTTCTGTATATTATGAAACATTTTAACGATGCTTTTAAATCCATAGCATAAACAACTAAAGGAGACTATTGCCCACTATTTTGAACAGTAAAGAAAACAGGATTTCACAAAGCTGCACATTCCTCATAGCAAAGAGACAATATGGAAAAGCAGTGTTGCTTTACTTTCCTTCCCATAGAACTAACTAGTCAGAGGGGAGTGAGTTGAGTGTTCCCATCACAAAGAATTCACTTCAAGGCACACCTGGCAATGTGTTATCTTTCATTCCTTTATTAGGCATTTATCATGAGCTAAGGTGTGGCTGTAGGCAACAGGTTATGCCTATCTATTGTATGATTATGCCAAAAATCCAGTTGCTTAGAAAATTATTAAATAAAGTGGCTGGGATTCCAAATTCCAAAAGGTAGTTTCAGAAGGATTACTATACCATATCTGGGCTGCAAACATCCAGAGGAACATGACATGCCAACAAAGAGTATAGAAAGCACAAATTCTTTGCTTCAAACAGTACTTATACACATGCTTGTAGATTAAGTGGCAGCTGTAGTTTAAATTCAAGCATTTTATAGCCTTCCTAAGCATTGTCTTTCATATAATCCAGAAAATCTCAAAATGTCATTCCATATGCTTAAAAGGAATATACAAATATCCAGTTGTGTACTCTTTCATTTTATCAACTTAACATCTGACCTAATTAAAAGATTGAGAATATTTGTTCCAAGCACTTGCTATTAACACCTCCTTTCCTTGAATTAACATTAGCTTTTCTGAAATCAGGATTTGGTTTATTTTTTTGATCAACAGTTTTATAGCAGAAAAGCAGAATAGCAAGGAATCATTTTTAGCAAGGATGTCAATAGAGGAAAGCATAATTGTTCTTTGCTTGCTTTGTCTTTATGACCCAGAAACATCGGACTCCATCAAGCATGACATAACCACTAAGAGAAACTTCTTCCTGTTTGACAGTTGACCTTGACCAACTGGAAGGTACATGAAAGGAAGTGAGACATTTGTTTGCTGGAAATATCATCCAGTTCAAACATTCTGAGCTCTAATGTCAATATGGATATGAATGGTTTCTAGTACAGAAAGATTACCCTGAAATACAAGAGAACAAAGGTGGGACTTGAATGTATGAAGGCATGTACTTCATTTATATGGCATCATGTTTGAAATTTTTTTTTAAAGGAATAGTGTTTTTAACTACAGCCCTTGAGCAGCAGAAAATGAAAACATTACAGGATGAAAATGTAACAAAAGAACAATCAGCTTATGCCAAATAAAATTCTGGGCCCAACAGCTCATCATATGCCAAATCCAGAAAGATCATTTGTTTGCTATATAAGCATAGAACAGAAATTGCCCACAAATACAGTTGAACCTGTATCTGCCAAAAGAAGAGATATGTAATGCAGTTCTTTATCTGATCTATTAATAAAAACACAGCTCTCCAGATGAATATTACAGTATTTACTTTCTAAGATTGCTCAGAAACATATTAAAAAGAGCTAATGTAAATGTCCTGTACTGTGGGAGAATGGTTAAATAAGTAAACCTGTGTCTCATGAATAAGTATGATCTATGATATAGGCAGGGGTGGGCTGCTGGGGGTTTGTAGGGGTTCAGGAGAGCCCCTAACTGAGATTCTGTGCAGTTCGGAGAACCCCCAAATCCCACCAATTCCAGGAGTCCGCACATGGATGCAGGTAAGTGCAGGGCACACGTAGATGCTCGGGGAGGATGAAAAATGAGCCTCCCCGAAGTTTGGGAAGCCCAGATATGGGCCTGTTTCAGGCTTCCAGACAACCTGGGAAGGCCGTTTTTGCCATCCCAGAGGCTCAAGAAAAGCCTCTGGAGCCTAGGTAAGGCAAAACACTCCCCCCCCACACACTGTGGTGCAGGAGGTTAACTAGGTCATGTCCACCATGGCCATGCCCACCCAGCAACCGGGCAGAGAACCCCTTGCTAAAATTTTTGAAGCCCACTCCTGTTCTGACCCAAGCCTTGTTCAAATTAAACACAAACTGTGTATAAAAGCAAATCTTTTTTAATGCGGCACTGGGAATTCAGTGCATTCCAATGGTGGGATTCAAGTTTTTTTACTACCAGTTCTGTGGGCGTGGCTTGATGGGCGTGACAGGGGAAGGATACTGTAAAATCTCCAGTCAGAGGTGATATTTGCCGGTTCTCCGAACTACTCATAATTTCCGCTACCGGTTCTCCAGAACCTGATGAATACCATCTCTGTGCATTCCCAGCCAGGAAACATTTAAACCTAATTGTCCGATATCAAAAGCAAGCCCTTTCAAGGTTGCAAAAGGCTGCCAAGAACAGAAGACTAATTACTGATTAAATATCTACCGACAGAAGTTTCAAAAACAAACCAGAGTAAGCAGGGTTTCAATGAGGACTATGAGTCTGAAGAACTTCTTTGCTTCCTGCAAAGAACACATCCTGAGGGTTGTTTTTTATCCCTTGTGGGAGGGGCCATCACCTTCCAGCCTTACTCCCAAGTCGCCTTTGCTGCTTCAGCTACTCTTTCCTTCGAGCAGCCCTGCATGCATGCATACTGGGCACAGGCTCCCCGGGGTCCTCTGTGTCACTGCTGCCAGACTCCACAAGTTCCGAAGGCAGCACCCCATGCCCCATCCCTGCATCACATGCAGGCTCCTTGTCCAAGTCCTTGCTATCAGAGACCTCTGCTGTCCACACCTGCTGCTGGTGAACCACAACAACTCCTGGATATAGGATCTATCGCTTTGTATGTACACTGAGAGCTTATGCACCGGAGACAAATTCTTTGGGTGTTCAATCACACTTGGCCAATAAAGCTACTCTACTCTACTCTACTCTACTTTCTATTCTATTCTTGTGCAATTGAAAAAGACTAAAAAATCCATCAAGATAAATGTTAACTGATAGCTTATCCAAGTCCAGTTGGTGGGCACAGTTAAAAAAAAAGTCCCATATTTTGTTTAACTTTTTAAAATTTTGGGGGAAGATGTATTAGGTGAAAATTCACACAAAACTTATTGGACATGTAATTATATACTAAGGTAAAAGGCACCAGGTGTGTTAGGGATACACCCTAGCAGAATCTGCACGGCAGTCAGGCAGGCAGGTAAAATATGTGAGATAAACGTTTTTGTAGCTTACACTCAGTAAAACAGATACACTGTGCTAGTTAAATAGTTCCAGTATTCCAGTAATAGTTCCAATATTCCAGTAATAATTTTAGCATAGTCAAAACAGTCCATATATCATTCACTAATTCAGTCCGTCTGGAGATTATTCAGTTGCAAAGTCCAGTGTCGAAAAAGAGAGGTCAGTAAACCTACAAATATCAGTCCAGTAATATATCTCCTTGCAGTAGAGATATGAAGAAGTCAAACCTCCTTTCTTCCTTCGACGTTCACCAACTCAGCAGTAGGGAACACGCAGTTAGCAAACCATCAATCCATCAAACCATCAATCTTCAGCAATCCAGCAGGTTCTCTTGCTCCCTCTTATGGCGGTTTCACACCGCACCCAAAATTACATGCTTTGCAGTTTAAAGTGACACACACTTAAACTTACTATCATAGTTTATATATATTATTTTACCTAAACTACGTTAGGTAACCTTGTTATTCCTAACAAGGTCCCTGGAAAGAAATTTAATAATTTTAAGTCAATAGTTGATCAATAAGAATAAAATATAAGTTTCAACTTTGATCAAACCTACTTCTAGCCTCACTGCTCTCTACTGAATTTATACACTCTGTTATGCATGTTTATTTAGTGACTGTGCTACAATAAAGGAATATAATTTATACGAGCGGGAAAGTATAGAACAAAAAGCTGTTTATAGACTTTGAACATGCAAATTACCTTTGTATAGATATATTTTCCTGTAATTCAAGCTGAAACCTTTGTTTATGGTAACCCATGATGAATACTCAGGTTTATCATATTTCATGTCTAGTTTTATTTAAATTGGACCAAAATTGACATTTAAGAATCAATCTTGTATTTTTCTATGAGGATATTTTTTAAATGCTGGTAGGTGATTTTTTTATCTGGTTCTGCCTTCCATGAGGACTTATATCATTATATCTGCATGCTTAGAGCATGGTTTGACTTCCTAGAACAGAGGTCTCCAAACCTGGGAACTAAGACTTGTGGACTTCAACTCTCAGGATTGCCCATCTTCCCACATCCCTATGTCAATGCCATCTTCAAACCAAATTAAAATGGCTATTCTTTGTCCTGAAATTAAAAACAAAAATTAATAGTCAGAAGTGTTCTATAATCTAGATACTGCATGTATTGCACCTGCTAATCTCTTAACATCAAGTAACAATCTACAGCAGTGTTTCTCAGCCTTGACAACTTTAAGACTTGTGGACTTCAACTCCCATTCTGGAAGTTGAAATCCACAAGTCTTAAAGTTGCCAAGTTTGGGGACCCCCGTCCTAGAACATACATTGCAACATAACATTACTTATCACATAGAAATGCCATGGTGCTACAGCATCCTCTTATTTCTGAAATGTCAGTCAAAAGTTAATGACTGTACTGCAGAGTGGTGGTCATTATCCAACCATTAAATAGTCCACATTCAGCTTCAGTCTAATTTTATGCCATCTTCTGTCTCATTTCAAAAGGTATTTTGTAAGTAATCATGTCTGGAAAAAAACCATCTCTTCACCCTGGTTGGCTTGCATGGAAAGAGAGAGAGAGAGAGAAAAGGAATGCCAGAAAAGGAAGTCTTACTTTTTAAAGTTATATATACCAATCTGTTTTATGTTGGTGGTTTTATAGACAAATGCTTATGTGTGTCATAAGTTTACAGATGACAAAAATGCTATCAAGAAAGCTTCTAGTGTAAATGCAAATTAAAACAGCTTTTAAAACAACATAGCATCTCTCATGAGAAAGTAACATAGAACAATTTTGAAAAGCTTGTAATGAATGTGGTTAGTGGACCCCAATTTTCAATAGATTCCATATTTATGGCTATTAAGCCATTCCCCTCTTCTCTGTGTCTTAATTCATCTACAGACATGCAGTGTAGTTATATGCAATTACAATGTAGTACTTTCAAACCTGCAAGTTAATGTAGCCTTACAAAAAAAGTAGATTTAGCTCTCATCTATTTGTGTTTCCTGTGTGGTTTATCCAGGGAGAATGACATGAATCCTGCAGTAGGGATTCCATTTTGAACTCCTTGCCCCATTAGGGTGGGTCCTTCCTTTGTTTCTTTCTCTGACCACTGAGAAACTGCAAGCTCCCTCCATTTGTCTCTGCTTATTTTCTAGGCAGTATTTCACCCCCTCTTCCCCCAAAGTCACACATTCATTCCATTATAGGAGTTGATTGAAGTTGTGTGGAGATTGGTGGAGAAAGGATGGGATGGGTTACCCAAAGACTAGCTTACAAAAATTTTTGAAACCCCTGGTATCCAGCTATTGTTGAATGCTAAGCCTCATTAAAGTAAAGGTTGCCCTCTCTTACACTATCAGAATATGATTGGAGGTTGGGGCATTTCCCCTCTTGAGATGTGCTCAGTTAAGTCTTCCATAACCACAAACTAAGGGGGAGGAAAGTGGAGTGACATTGTCATTTGGGAGATTAAAAATCATGGACAGTTGGATGTAAGGCCTTACTAGTAAAGCTGCTCTCTAAAGTGGGAATGCTGCTATTGTATTGTCTTTTAATGCAGCAGAATACCTGCTGACTTTCATTGGGAGATTGGTGGTACAATTAGTGAAGCTATTTGTCTTTGAGGACTTCAACACCTGAGGTGTTCTCTGGGAGAGGAATCAGATGTAGTTCAGGAATTTGACACTTTGCAGAGACTACCCACTAGATCTATTATTTGTTTTGGAGCAGTTGCAATGTAATATAATGCTTGGGGACATTAATATCTGCCCTCTATCTTTGCTGGATTAGTCCCTGATTGCTGCAAAACACTCTAGTGTCACAAACGTCCATGGGAAGAGCTTTTCAAATGTCCATAACCTGACATCTAAGGAACTTCATGGCTTCCAGAAGATGCTTAAAGAGTTTCTTAAGTAGAGAATGCTCTTCATATCTCAGTCCTTATTGGGTTCACAGATTGCCATCCTCTGGCTCTACACACTCTGGAGGGCAGGAGGATTATTTAAGGGATTTTTGTGAGAAACTTTCTATAATAGTTCCAAGTCCTTCAAGTAAGGAACGCCACAATACTCTTCCCACTCCTATTCAAAGTGCACATGAAATCCCTGGGTGGGATAATCTGTCAACATGGAATTAGGTTTTTATAACTGTACATCTTGACCATGGCCAAATAAGTGATGGTGTTAAAGTGCTGCCAGGTGACTGGTGTCTGCCAGGTCCTGGAATGGGAGGAACAGGTAGAGACTCAATCCCAGAAAGATGGAGTGATTTGGGGTTCAAAGGCCCTGGGTTTCATTGTTTACTCAGAATGAGCAAGCACTACACAAGATGCAATTGTTTTGCAATTTGGAAGATGGAAAAAGAATATAAAACTATAAAAGAAGAAAAAAGATTAAAAAAGAAATGTATCAATACATTGCAGTCATTCCTGTGAGCTATATTACTATAATCAATACTTGGAGCTATATGTTTATCTTTCTGATGCTGAACAGTAAGACGTTCGCCCAAAGGCAAAAGGAAACTGGACTTCGTTTTTTTCTTCAAAAATGTTTGCTTTTCATTCAAGGAATAGATGTAGAAAGCTGCTACAGGTAAGGAAGTCTATAACCATTATATCCATTCTAGAAATTATGTTTGTATAGCTGTTACCAACAAGCATGTTATTGTTAAAAAGCATCTTCTGTTGAGGATAATAGAGTTGTGTTTCATATTGTGCTAATTAGCTATAGTATAATTTGTATAGATTGTCTCTACTTTATAAAACCTCTCAGACCGACACTCAAGAATCTGGAAGACTGTGAGTGTGTCACTATATCCCGCAATTTTATTCAATTTGTTATTTTTACTTTTATTGTTTCATGTACCCACCAGAATGAATCATTGCTACTACAGTTTCTATATCTGAATTTAGATCTCTCTACAGGTAGTCTTTGTTCAATGACTACTTATTTAGTGGCCATTCTTAGTTACAACAGTGATGGCAAAGTAATTGTATGGCCAATTCTCACATTTATGAACTTCGCAGGTGTGCAAAAGGAAAAGCTAAAGTTGAATTTTGTTCTGTGCTCTGGTTAATATTTACCTACCAGATATGAATAACAAACATATTTTTCCTTCATAGCTTCCTTTTTTATTGTCAGCCCAAAGAAAGCAGCTAAGAACTTCCTGATTCTACAATAGAACGATCTAAAGGAGATTTCTTCTGACAGATTTTCCTTCCATTTGGAAATACTTCTTGCTGCAGTAAGAAAAGATGGCAGGTGTAAGCTCATGTATGAAATACTCTATGTTTATCTTCAACTTTTTATTTTGGGTAAGTCTAACTTTTTGAAATGAAAAATATATAAACCAGAATGAACAATGAAATATTGGTTGCCTTAAAATGTGGTATTTTATGAGGAGTTGGAGCCACCTGTTCCATTAATATTACTGGAAAAGAATGAAGATAAATACTTTGTTATTTGTAGGACTGGACAAAAAGTGGTGAGACTTAAGTTTGAAAATAGAGCCTTGTCTGGGACATATGGAGAAAAGCATTAAATATAAATACTTTTCTGGACAAGTGTATAAATGTTGGAAATTTACTGCTTTTTGAAATAACTTCTGTAGCAAAATAAAAATGAATAGATTATCTGCCAAAGTATTTATCAAATTTTAAAGCTTTATTTCCTAGTGTAGTCATGATTATTTTCAAATTGGGTGTGATCATATACTGAATTTCAAAATATTACTGGAATAGTTGCACATTGCTTACTTTCCTACTATTCCTGAACCATTCCTCTTTCTGTCAAATATTACTCAGTGTCCACTCCAAAAACAGGCTGACAACCCACCTAGTCCACCTTGTAGCCTTTAAACAATGAATTACAAGGTGAGAAAAAGTGCAGATTTTCTAATGAAAAGTTATTTGGTATGAATAATTAAATCTGATCAAACTTTTGGCAGAGAATTTGGGCTTAAGATAGACACTGTTGCAGAACACTGTCTGCAAGAACCTTTTTCAGTTTAAACATATGTGGAGTTTTTTTGTTTTTACACATTGTAAGAATAAAATTTTCTAATTTTTCAGGTTGTCCTGTGAAATGATTTTGAAAGGATAGTAAAATACCCAGATGTGTGTTTGCTATAAATCCAGATCAATATGAATATTTTAGCTAAGTTTTAAGCAGTAGCTAATTTGATTTTGCCAATAAGAATAAATTGACCACTGTTCTCTATCCAGTCTGGCTCAGTGATGTACTTCCATCATTTATCACTTTCCAAATATATTTTGATTTTATTTCTATGTTATTGTTTCAGCCATGTATTTCCAGATAAATCTGTGTGGCGTAAAATCACCCTTACTACTTGATTTTTGAGTCAACCATTTTTTTAATAGACAATATCATGCCAAGTTATATCATGCTGTCTCTTAAAGGGACAAAGTCAAATAACGTATCTGGGATTGGGTGGAGAAGTAAATGGTGAAATGACTATTTTCAGCCTTGACTGAAAACATGTCATTGTTTAACACTCCATAATTCTCTCTCTTTGTCTCTCTTATTTTGTCTCCTTCATACACAAATACACAGTTAGCCCTATCAAGTCTGGGAATATTTTGAGGGTCCTAAAGTTAGTTTAATGCTAGGAAATGACTTACAGCCTCCCATGCTGTAAGACAATTTCAGGATGTGAGATGAGGTAAAAGAAAGAAAGAATGGATGAAAAAAAATTGTGGGTAACTTGAAGGAAGAATGAGAGACGATGATTAGCAGATTTTGAGTATTTTATCAATGTGGTTATCTGAGGATGGTGGGGAGAGAAAGTGAAATGTGAATCTAAGAAAAATGTAATTTTAAAGGAATGGGTTTTTTTGAGGTCTCATATTTACTTTGCATTCAATTTCTTTAATACATTGTTGGTTTGATAAACTGATGTTTTAGGAATGCTCACTTGCACTGTAACAAATATCTTCTGATTAGTTATCTCTGTATGGCAGCGATGACACTTCCTCAAAATCTGAAATATACCACTGATACTCAAAGATCATATCCCATTCTTACATTATTAGTAAAATTATGTGTACATGTATGTATAAGCGTGTGTCTGTCTTTGGGAGGATGGGAAAATTTATTGTCATCTGTCCAAATTAACTTGATCAGATTCCAAGAAAACCTGGAGTCCATTGTGATTTATTATCTATCCGTAAGCTACCTGTGCATTGTGCTATGGAAAAATACAGGTGATCCTCAACTTACAATCATAACTGAGCCCCAAATTTTTGTTGCTAAGTAAAACATTTGTTAAGTGAATTTTACCTTGTTTTACAACCTTTCTTACCACAGTTATTAAGTGAATCACTGCAGTTGTTAAACTAATGACATGGTTGTTAAGTGAATCTGGTTTTCCCATTGACTTTGCTTATTAGGAGGTTGCAAAAAGTGATCCCATGACCCTGGGACACTGCAACGGTCATAAACGTGAGTCAGTTCCAAAGCGTCTGAATTTTGATCACGTGATCATGGTAATGCTACAATGGTTGTAAGTCTGAAAAACAGTCATAAGTCACTTTTTTTCAGTGCCATTGTAACTTCAAACTCTGAACCATTGTAGGTTGAGGACTACCTGTAATGTCTTTTGACATTCAAAGGGAAAGGGGGAAAACTATGGCCCTTTCTCTGGTATTTAAAAATATATTTGTGAAAAAATCAAACACAATATTGAGATAAAAAAACAAGCAAAAAAAGAATTCACAGGGTTTCTCACAGGGTGTGTTATATAGAAGTCAAGATAGCAACATTATCTTTTTATGTGCGTCACATGTCATAGCAATTTTTTCACGAACAAAATTATATTTTAAGTGAGAAATGGGCATTTTGTCCAAGATAGTACTTGGGAAATTAGATTTCTTTTTTTAATAGAATCAATTTGTATATGGGATTTTTAATACATATTAAGATGGGATTAAATAATATAAAAATATTTCAGGAATCTGCATCAAGTAGTGGCTTTATTATTTTCAGGATATTGTTTTTTTTTTCTCCCTTTCACTAGATAATTGGATGTTTGATTCTGGGAATCTCTATATGGATACGTGTCAGCAAAGATATTCAAGAGGTAAATATGTTTTTTTCTTATCAGTTGGAAATGTCAACACATATTGCAGCTGCATCTTCCTGGTAAGTCACAGAAAAATAAAATATATAAAAATGAAATAAATTCTATAGCAGTCACCCCCTACTCCTCTTTGGAAGTTCTGATCAATTTCAAGTTATAAATAAAGAATTTATTTAAAAAAGAAACTTTAGTGTAAAATTATTTTTCCTACTTTAAGTAAACATACTTAAACCATACAATGGTGCGGAGAAAGTGGTTCCAAAAAGCCTCTAAAGAAAAAATTATTAAAAAGTAAATATAAACATTTAATACTCTAAAGAGACTGAAATATGTTACTGGTCTATTACAGAAGTCACATAGTCACTAAGTTTGCAGAGGGAAAAATAAATATCAGAAACAATAAAGATTTCAATATCACACATATAAAAGTAAATCAAGCATCTAATTGCTCATTCCTAGCTAAATATTCACCTCTGACTTAGGGACAATGAATTATTTCAGCAAGTGATTACTCTATGTTCCTCCTGGATTTTTCCGGATACTTGTTATTACAGCCTTAAATCAAAGGCACAGGATAAGTGTAATTCTTTTTGTTTCCGTGATGCCCAGATTTCTGGCTGAAGTTTTAAGAAGCTAAAAGCTTATAGCTTTTCTCTATAAAAAGTCTTAGGTAAGGATTTTTCCTTAGAAAGAGAATGTTCTTTTAGTAACTTAGATAGACCTTATACCTTTGTTTCAGTGGTGGGATTCAAATTCATTTTTTTTTTTACTACTGGTTCTGTGGGCGTGGCTTGGTGGGCGTGGCTGGGGAAGGATATTATAAAATCTCCAGTCAGAGATGGTATTTGCCGGTTCTCTGAGCTACTCAAAATTTCTGCAGAACAGGTCAGAACCAGCTGAATACCACCTCTGCTTTGTTTGTAGCTATTCTGTAAAAACAGATTGGCCTCACAATAACTTCATTGAGAAATGAAAAAGATTTCCTTGTTTTAATTTTCAAAATGTAGAATTTTTTTTTATATTTTGAATAAAGAATCTAAGAATAAGCAAAATTTGATCTTGAGAAATCCCAAACGGTGATGAATTCTCCTAGAATTTATGGCATGAATCTTATCTCCCCCACCCCCAGTTTACTCCTAGATTTTCCAGTTAAGAAAGTGTATAAATTACCAGTTTAAAGTTTTAAATGTAAAAATAGGAACTTACACTGTGTTGAATGTAGGCATGAAAAATGTCCTTGAAACATTTTATTCATGTGATCAGGAACCAGATACAAATAATTACCTCTTAAAATCTTTTAGTGAAACAGTTTACAATATTGGTGTCAGCTATACAAATTAATTTTAATCCAAATTCAGTGAAGGTCTATACCAGCAATGTAGTAATACCACATTCTTCTCTTGTATTAGTTTTCTAATATTAAAAACATCATCCTCTTCTAGTCTAGTTTAACTTCTGCTGCCTTCATGGACACATCCATGTAGACCGGTTCTGGAGTAACAGGTAGCGGAAATTTTGAGTAGTTCAGAGAACCAGCAAATACAACCTCTGACTGGGGATTTTACAGTAACCTTCCCCTGCCACGCCCACCAAGCCATGACCACAGAACCAATAGTAAAAAAAATTGAATCCCACCACTGCACATAAGGGCATTAATTAGCAAAAGCCTGTTAGATTGCTGACCTTAATATGGTGAGTTTATACATTTATGACATGTGACATAATTCAATAGCAACCAGGAGACTGTGCTGGACCAACAAATGACTTATTCCTTGGAAATAACAGGAAAAATGACTTTTTTATTTGAGTTCGTCACATTAAAATGCCTTTCCCAGGAATTTTCATCTCCTAATGACCAGATAGATTGATTTTCTTCATCATGATGTATTTCCAATGCTCTTTTAGGTGATTAGGAGTCAAAACTCCTAATACCGGTACATAATAGAACATAATCAATTAAACAAATCTAGCAATACTTTAATCTGATCAAGCAAAATGTGTTATGGTTCATTCAAGCTGGTTTGAGTGTCGTCATTTTTTTTTTACTTTTACTATTGATTTGATTTGATTTTGCTTTCCTTAGTTATTTGTATATATAAATTTATTTTTTATTAGCTTTTCACTATAATATGTCAGTTTGTTTGCCATCCAGGAAACAAACTGACACTGAAAATGCAGGATATGAGTAACACATAAATATTCATCATTCTGTTCTAATCTGGGAATTTATAATCTGCTGTATTGCTTAAAAGCCAGGCACTCCCACTTTTGCATAACACATTTCAGTACATCTCACCCATACCGAAGCAATCTGCTGCCTTCTCTGGAGTTCCAAGCACTAGAGCAATGTCCTTGGGTACTGAACAATCAAAATGAAATGCCATGACTGAGGGTATTGCCTTAGGGCAAAGAAGTTTGCTGATAATATGGTTTATGTCTGTGAATAATAGAGAGATGTTCATTTGCTCCTAGCTTCCTTTTTAGGTTACCTTTAGGTTCCTTAACTATTTCACTGAGTGTATCCGAAACCTTGTATTTTTCTTTTTACAGGAATTCAAAACAGAGTCAAGCATGCTTTCTCCGGTTAATCTCCTCATTGCTGTGGGCTCAGTCATTATGGTGCTTGGGTTTCTAGGTTGCTGTGGTGCCATGAAAGAGAGCCAGTGCATGCTCCTCCTGGTAGAGTTTCAATTTCTGTAACATTTTCTTTGCAAATATTTTCAAAGCAATACCCTGCATGGATTTACCTTATTGGACAATAGATGATCTTTAGTGCAAGTTTTAGGTAGCATTTTTTGCTCAAGCAGGAGTAAGGAGAATGTGCCCTGTACTGCCAATGACAAAAGTGTAACTACACTGTGGTGTACTCCTTATGATTTTTTATGTGGAAAGATATGAATTTAAGGAGATTTTGGGAAAATGTGAATTACAAATGAAAGATAAAAATGATACCTGGTTTCTTTCCTAAATCAAAGTCCATAAATATAGGTAGCCCTCAACTTACAACAGTTTCAAGGTTATAATTGCACTGAAAAATCTTACTTATTATCATTTTTCACACTTACAACCATTGCAGCAATTTGAATGCTTGGCAACTGGCTCATATTTATGACGGTTGCAGTATCCTGAGGTCATGTGAACATTTTGCGACCTTTTGACATGCAAAGTCAATGGGGAAGCCAGATTCACTTAACAACCATGTTACTAACTTAACAAACTGCAATGATTCATTTAACAACTGTGGCTAGAAAGGTTGCAAAATGGGGCAAAACTCAATTAACAACATAAATTTTGGACTCAGTTGTGGTCATAAGTTGAGGACTGTCTGTATTGTTATGTATCTGCACACTAGGTAGGAACTCTAATAGTAGCTAATGTGAAGTTTAATTACAGATTACATATATTACATACATTACGAACACCTATTTTGAAGAAGGCAAGAAAAGAACCTGAACCAAGTAGATTTCAGAATGAAAATAAAGGCTGCTGCTATCTGAATGTCGGTCATAACTGCTTTTCTCCAATGCAGTCATTTTTGGGATATTCTGATTCTTAATTCAGTATTTACGTAGGGTTGTCCTTCACAACAAAGAAAAGCTGCTGGTTTTGCATAGACTTCAGAATGTGGATTCTGCTACATCATAATACTGTTTCAGTAATTCCTCAAAAATGGCATGTTCCTCAGAGGTAAAGGACCTGTGTGGGGTGCCATATTGTTTCCCTGGTTCTCCTTAAGTTGCTTTTGAGCTGTCGCAATCAGTCTTGGCCCTCAGTGTTTTTCTCACTTGGGGAAAATGGGGAAAGACATGGGCTGTGGTTAGAGTGCAGTACTACAGGCCACTTCTGCTGACTATCAGCTGCCTGCAATCTGGCAGTTCAAATCCCACCAGGCTCAAGGTTGACTCAACCTTCCATCCTTCCAAGATGTGTAAAATGAGGAGCCAGATTGTTGGGGGCCACAGAAGAGGCTTTCTCCCCAAGAACCCACCAGTCAGACTTTGGTATGGTAGGCAGCTTCTGAAGTAACTGGGCGCTTTGTAGACAGTCTCGGGGGTTAATCAGATGCTGTACCTTGCACCAGATAGAAGCTTGCTCTGCTTCACGATTCCATACATTTCATCACCTGGACAGATCTAATCAGTACGAGAAAGCAGGTTCAGTATCAATGGATGTATTTATTTTGGTCGGTGTGCTGTGATAAAAGCAGGTTTGTAGATACCAAAAGAGAAGAACTTCACAAAACTCTTTAAGAAGTTTTAAGTAGCTATGTCAGCTATAAAATTAAGATCCTTTCTTCCCCTCTCCTCTCCTGATATTCCTTTCTACTTCAACATTGGTTTTAATGAATCATTTTAATACTAACTTGTAAAAAACAAATTTGACTTTTATGAGGCTCCATTATTTTAATCCAACATTGTCCATCATTCTTGTTAAATTGTGATTTCTCTATAATTACTTAATCAGAATTATGAATGACATTTTTGGAACTTACTTAAGAGATGCTTAGGTTGTAACCTAAGTATGATAAACTGTAGGGTTAATCATTAAGTGTTGTAACATGTATTAAAATATACATGGTCTACTCTGACTAATTATTCAAAAATGCTATAATTACCATACAAGCAAGCACATATCATTGAAAGGAACCAATTCATTATTTTAATGGATGAAAAACAATATGGCATCCCATGAGTCCTGCCTTGTAAACATTATTGTCTAGAGAAAACGCAGCTTTGTTTCAGCATTATGTACAATTATAGGATATACAGAAAGTTAATTTCAGTTTTCCTGAATACATAAAAAATGGTGTCTTCTTAAAATATATCTTATGTACAGCTTTTGAACATTGCCTATACTCACATTCTGATTTCAAAAATCTGTCTTTCCTAACAAGTGCCTTTTCAAGGGATTTTGTTTCATTTTGTAAACATCTTATAATATTGTAAACCGTTTCAGAACATTTACAAAAAGAAACAGTATGAAAATACACCTTCCTGGAACTGAGATAATTTTTTTTCTCCCATCAGTTTTTCATTGGACTATTGATGATTCTGCTTCTTCAAATTGTAGCAGGCATTTTGGGAGCAGTATATACATCTCAGGTATTTCATTCTTCAATCTTATTAAGTTATGTAGTCATTAAATTACATAGGCTGATTGTATCATCTGTTTATTTGCAGATTGAAGGCGTCCAAAACCAGACTCGACAAAGAGAAACTGACATATTGAAACTTTTTTCAAGTAATGATAAGGATCTCCTGGAGGATTTCCACAAACTTGAGATAAAGGCAACTATTTTTACTCCACTTCTTCCAACATCTTAAAATCAAACTATGTTTGAAAACCATTGTCCTCTCCAATTCCCTAATTTCACAATAGCAAATACAGATCAAGCTTTATTGAATACAAATAATCTGTACCAAAATAATGGACTCCTAGAAACATTAATAAGCTGAGAAAATGATGCATGTATTTGGTATTCCAGGCAAATTTAGATAACTATAATCTACTAGAGTCTGTTTATGACACTGCTAATTTCTCAATAATTCTGTTTCCAAGCTGTACATCTGTGTTTCTCAACATTGGCAATTTTAAGACATGTGAACTTCAACTTCCGACTTCTGACTGTTAATTTGAATACTTCTGACTGTTAATTTTTGTTTTTAATTATCAGGAAAAAGAATAGCCATTTTAATTTGGTTTGAAGGTGGCATTGGCATAGGGATGTGGGAAGATGAGCAAATGAAAATGCATCCATCATGATATCACACTGACATTCATCTAGCATCTTATATTGGGATGCATGTACAGAAGAACTGGGTTTAAAACATGACTGTGATTGTATATGTAGTTAGTAGATACAAAGGAATATCAACAATCCTATAGAGTTAGGTTTTTGTATTTAATCTCTTCTGACCAAAGAAGTATTGCTCACATATTTTCATGCTGGTTTTTTTAATCTTACAGGATGTAAAATATAACATAAAATTTCTGTCTGTCTAACACTTTACTTTTAAACATCCAATTTCAGTTTTCTGCAGAAATGGCTATAAATTTATCAAATTTCCCTTCTTTATGTCAGTGAATGGTATATACCTCTTATATGGCCCTCCTGGGAAGAATATTCAGCAAAGTTGATGGAAAACTAAAAAGACAGCAGTATAAGCTTTGCTGCTTATGCATCAGAATAATAGTTTACCAAACTAAACTCTTTGTTATTGTTTTTCTTGTAGTACAAATGTTGTGGCCTGTTTAATGGGAATTCAGATTTGGGGAAAAACATCTATTCTAACCATGCATGTGAATGTGATCAGACAGACATTGGTACAAGTGATTGTGTTGGAAATAAGTATGTAAAGGTAAGAAAAAAAATAGCATAAGTAGATCAATGACTATTAGGTTTAGTGGCCATTTGTGGCCTCCAGATTTATATATCATGGAATCTTCTAGGGAACAGTAATGCAGGCATTGATTGGATGTTTTCTTCATCCAGGAAGCATTCGGGTTAGGAGAAAGCTAATACAAACTATAATTATTATAACTTGCATTTGTTACTATTTGTTTGTTTGTTTTCTAATGCCTTCAAGTCAGTCTTAATTTCTATCAATTATCTGGACAGGTCCATTCAGTTCTCTTGTCAAGATTTCAGAAGTGTTTTGCTATTGCTTCTTTCCTTGTGCTGAGAGAAAGTGATTGGCCTAAGATCATCCAGATGTTTTATCCCTAAGGCAGAACTAGAACTCATAATCTCCTGGTTTCTAGCTCAAGGGTTTTAAATAGTGATGTATTATACCAAAATGGGCAAATATTTATTTTTTAGTATCCTTCCTTCAAGAAACGGACCAAGATGTGCAAATCATTTGTAGAGCTTGTTATGTGTTGTGTGAGTTACTGATTCCAGAACTAATATAAGCTTGTAGCTTTTTAAACTGCAGATGCTATTAAACATTTTTCTAATGTTTGTTATCAGAGTCAGTTGATGAATAAGCAGTCATATAAAATTAACAAATGAACACATGAATGAATATTTTGTAAGTCGATTCTTTAACACTGGCATGTCTTCAGGTTTACACCAAACATGATGAAAGTTGCGCTATTTTAATAAATAGCAGAGAAAGGTTGTGTTCTCTCCTGTGTAATATCCATATTCATATGACTTAATGGTTATCACAATTGACAGTTTCCATCAATTTCTATAGGCCAACTTGTTTTTATGTATTTTTCACATTTCTTCCACATAAAATATGGAATTCATAGAAAATTCCCAAGTGACTCAGGCATTCACTAGCCTTAGCTCTCAGTTTTTTAAAGAGCTGTTCCATCTGATTACTTTCTAAGCCTGGATAAAACCAATTATCAAAACTGTTTTGTTTCTTAAATGCTGCTGTTGTAATACTTACCAAAAACAATTCAGATATTATTTATTTATTCAATTGATTATCTACTTTTTCATCAGAACTATAAAAATCTCACAGCAGATCTTGGAAGTTTAAAAAAATAAAGATGAAGTTACTTTGCCTTTTGATACCAGCAAAATTAATCTAAATTTGTAACATGGCTATTAGGTTAAAATAGCTGCTGCATGTGTGATTTATACCATTTTTGTCTTTCTTTCAGCCTTGTGCAACTGTAATTACAGAAATATTCAAGAAAAATATGGTTATAGTTATGGGGATAGCATTTGGACTGGCATTTATCGAGGTATACTAATACAATCTTATTTCAATCTGTTACGATATTGCAAGCTATAATTTCATTGGTAGTACATCAAGTTGAATGGTTGTGGTTGATCAAGTCTTGTTAAAGCATAAGCATTCCTCAACAGTGTTGATAGTAACTTGATGAAGAATATTTCTGCGTGTTCAGAAATAGACTGCTGCTAGTTTGCCAGCTTCCATGTTCTGGATTCAAAAGTCCTACCTTTTTTCATGTGTGTGTATAGTCATTAGAAATTAGAACATAAAAGATGGGGTCCATTGGATAAATGGTGTCCCTTCTGTTGCATTTTCCTACTTCTTATCCAGGTAAGTAGGAAAATCCTGACTGTAAATTATATGAAAAATAGTTGAGAACTGAACAAAGTCCTGATCAATAGAGGCCATGAATGGGATCTCAATAAGCCAGCCTCCTGAATTGTGAAGTTCAATAAATAGAAGAAACAAGAAAAGAAGCTGTATATTCTGATAGACTTCTTATTGAGTAAACAGAGCTGATACAGAGATTGCAATTAACATACACTATAAGGTAGACAGTGGAGTGAACCACTAAGTAAAATAACTAAAAAATGGTCAAAGAGTTAAAGGGAGATATCCCTAAACATTTTCCCTCTATTCAAAAACAAGCAGAGTGGATAAGTGAGCAGTCAAATAAATGAGAGGCATCTGGGTGTCCTGGTGGATCACTGGCTAAGTATGAGTCAGTACTGTGCTGCAGCTGTCAAAAAACCCAAAGCAATCAACAGAGGTATAGCATCAAAATCACAGGAAGTTTTTGTTTGTTTGTTTAGATTCCTTTTTAATATTCTTAAAACAGTTGATACATTTTTTGTAAGACCCCAAAACAGTGATCCAGGCAAAATAAAATTAACAGCCTCCTTTAAAGACAGGTAGGAGACAATCATCCATGACTTGAGAGAAAACCTGTCTTGGACTGGGTCAAGCTGTGCTATTTGTAGAACTAATAATAGTGCTGTCACCACTACCACCATATCATTGGATTATTGTTTCTGTCTTGAATCTTTGTCTCAGCTTAATACACAGGAATTTTAAATCAGTCCTTGAGTTTGCTATCCAAATTAAAAGTCTTTTTTAGAAACTTAGACAGGTTGTTTTTGTTTTTTGTTTTTTTTTGGGGGGGGGAGCAATTGAGTCAGTTTTGACTCTAGGAGATTGCCTGGAAAAATCCCTGAAGTTTTCTTGATAATATTTCAGAAGTGATTTACCATGTTCTTTCTGTATTTATTGATTAGCCCTTGGGGCATACCAAAGTGCCATATCAAAGTGCAAACTTCTAGAAACAAATTATTACTAAAATTTGATAAAAGCAATTTAAAATGGAATTGGTTAAAATACAATTTAAAATGAAGCTGGAATAAAATGCAGCCCAAAATGAAATTGGAACAGAATAGTTTAAGATATAGATAAAATATGATAAAATTATATTTTGCAATCTACCCCAATCAATCCCACATATGCAGATCTCAACTGAAAGTGATTTACCATTATTTCTTTTGTAGACTCAAAGAGAAAGTGACTGACCCAGCTAGCTTGGTACCTAAGGTGGAAACAAAAGTCACTGACTCACAGTTTCTAGCCTGATGCGTTAACCCCTACACCCAAACTTTGTTTTACAAAAAACAAGAAAGAATCATAATAATACTAACACAATTAAAGTGCAGTAAAAAAAAAAGACTTTAAATTTTAATGTGACCTCTAGAATCATGGAATTCTTGTGAGAAAATATTTTAATTCAAATATGATAACTGCTTTTTATGACTTGATTAATGCTATGGCCTTAATATAAGGCCTAGGAGTAGGATGTTAATCCAGTTTTTTCAGTAACAAGAATTTGAACTTGGAACTACAAAAATGAGGTGGGTTCGATAAGAGAAAGGAGTGAAATCCAAATAAAGCATAAAAAAAATTTTTTTAAATGGAAAAGGAAATTTAGCTTCATTTACCTCTCCAGATAGATTCTTAGTCTCTGATATCTTAATTTACAGAAAAAGATGTAAAACATACAGTTGTTTAACAGTTAATAGTTAGCCCTGCAGATAACAGTTGCTTGGATCTCTGAGCTTCCCATTGTAAATGTTTGGCAACTTATTACTCTTTTGTAAGGATAAAGTCTTCATTGGGTGAGGCAAGAATTTATATTGAGGAAGGCTCCCCCGCCCGGTTTGTTTTAAGAGATTGTTTCAATCTCTGCTATCCAATAGCGATATCATGTTTTCTGTCTTGAAATGAGAGCTGTTTTCAAATGTAGTAGTTAGAGAAAGCGTCAAAGGCTGAAGATTATTTACTTCTCCTACAGCTGATGTACACCAGCCATATGGTCTATAACTAGTTCTTTTAGAGTGAATTCCAATTACCTTTATTTGTGGAACAGTGAAACAGACTTGCCTTAATGACTGCTTCTTTTTATGTAGTCTTGTTGTTTAGTGTTTGTTTCAACTATTGATTACAAAAATGTAGTCAGAGTTCTGATTTTTTTAGCTCTTCATAAACACGTGGTAGCTTTAAAATAAATGATTTTAAAGCTGTCAAGTGTTCATGAAGAGGTAAAAAATAATAATCAATTTTAAAACTCAAGTGAAAAAATTCCATTTGATAGTTAGCTTCAATTTTACTTAAAGTAACACATATATGAATGTGCTCCAATTTCTACTTTAATTTGTTATAAATATTTTGTTAAATTGACCAGTTATCTAGAACAGCAAATCCCTACATTTATAATAACAGTTGCACAAGAATTCAAATTACAAATATTGTGGCATCTTCAACATAAACCATTTAAATATATATATATATATTTATAATATTGCTTCCGTGGTAATATACTCCATGGATTTGATGTAATGAACATAATTTCATGCAAGAATATGTTAGTTATTCAATTGTGCAAGATTGTTGTTTTGCTGTAACTTATTATAGAAGTGCAAGTAATTCATATATTTATGAGAAAGGTTTCTAAGAATTCTAATGTTGACAGGAAGCAGTATGAAAAATCTTTTTAGCTCTCAAGAAATCTGATCTCTTTCCCACAGATGTTGCAATATAAAGACCAAGTAAGAATCTCACAACTTGTCTTCACCCGTTAAAGCAATCCATCTTTCAGAATAAGTTGAGGTTTCCTATGCTGTTATATACATGGTTTTCGTTAAAACCCCACTATCTGAAAGTCATATCTCTAAATGGTGTTGGAAGCAATCTTTAACATAGCAGACCCATTAGTACATGCAAAATCCAATAATTTTGCAAACAAAATGTTCTTGCTGTGTACTGAACGGTTACTGAAGTTGCCAAACAATGCATTTTAAACATCTTTCTTTCTTTTTCAGATTGTTGGCATGGTGTTTTCAATGAGCCTTTACTGCCAGATCCAGAATAAATGAAATCAAGGAAATCATCAGCCAAATGAGAAAGCTTTGTAGATCAAGGAATTGGATCTGTAGTTGGATTTTTTTTAAAAAGCACCACATACTATTTATGTTTGGGGTATTGGTAATTTGTAACCTATTTGACTATTCAAAAATAAAAAGCACTGCTCTATATTGTGCTGACCCAATACATTGTTTTCTACTCATCTGTTTTCTGAATTAAAGTTGATGCTTACTTAACCCATTTCAACTAACAAAGTTATTTCTTTTATATATGTCCACACCCACACATAAACATATTCCCCCCTCAAACAAAACTCTTGCTTCCCAACTGTGCATGCAGACTCATAGAATGTTTTCCCCTTAACATTGCTAAAATGCTGTGAAATGAAACTTTTGAACAAATTGATCTAATAGTTTGGCCAATCACTCCAATGGACTTAGATTATCTACGTGAGTAGAGGTTGGCTTGAGAGAGGCAAGAAAACTTTTAACAATAAGTTCTGAAAAGCTGGAGTGGGCAGTCTCTAAATGCTGGGCTTTATGGTTGTTTTTCCTTACAACACAGTCTCTATAACTGTTAGAGTTAAAGGTTGTTTTTTCTGGAGAATGGAAATGTAGAATTATAGCCTTAATTATTTGAAGAGAAACTAAGACTTTATTTGTGGCATTATTTCATAACTTAGGAGTAGCCATTTAACAAGCATAGCTTACTGAACTGTCTATATTTATTTTATTTATTTATACATTTTATTGACCACCCATCTTACCACAGGATACCTCTGGGTAGTTTACAATCATAAAAATCTATATCTATCTACCTTATCTATCTACCTTATCTATCTATCTTAAAACATAAATAACCATTAAATGTTATGCTTTGCTCAGCCATTTGGATAACCCTCCTTTTCAATAATGAACAGATAACACGTTACTTCCAGATGGAAAAAAGAAGCACTCATAAGCAGATGTACAGTTATAGGAACATTTACGCATCCATGTTTACATCTATAACTAGGTAGACAATAAAGAGGATTCCTATATTGCCAATGCTAAAATCACTCTTTCTTCTGTGCTTTGATCCAAATTACACTGACATTCTTCCAATACATGGATATAAGTTAGACCTGATATTAAAAACATATGTCCAAGATCTTCAGTGTAATTTGAACATTGAGAGAAAATTGCCAAAACATGCATAATTTTGTGCATGAGTTCTTCAGAATCCTCATTAATATTTATGAGGATTAATATTTATTGCCAACTATCCTTACATGCTTACAAAAGCTGGTTGTGCTAACTTCAAAGCAGCACTTGAAAGAAGACTGTAAACATTTCTGGAGCATAATTAAGGGTTTCACATCATCAATTTGACAGTTTTATATAAAACTAGCCGATAACCCGGCGTTGCCTGGGTATTTATTTATCCCAATCCTGTATTAGACAGGAAAATCCTGTAGTCAAGACTCACACCGTTGTACTGTCTCTCATGCAGTGTTGCAATTCTTCTATTCTTCCACAAGAGGGAGCCCTCTTTTGGAGTACTGTGAAGCTGTTACCATGGCAAATCCACTGTGCTGTACAGTAGAAGCCATTTTAAGGCACACATACCCCTCGAGGTGTCTTAAACCCACAGTATTTGTTTCCAGGGGGTAAGTAATTTGTGTACCAAGTTTGGTTGAAATTGCTTGAGGCGTTCCAGAGTTATACTGGAACATACATACACACATCTGTTTTTATATATATAGATTTGTAAATCTGATCTTTGTAATTGCTATAAAATATATATTAGTCAGTTTTATTCTATTTCTTAACAATCTATCTTTAAAATGCCAAGACATTGTACTCTGTTTACTTGGATAGCAACCAAAATTTGTTTTGATCCGTCAATCCAGGTCAAGAATACAAAAAGGCAGTAATTTATAGCAGGATCAGTAGAATGGCCAAGATTCTCATTTTTAAATATTTTTAAACAGAAACAGAATTTCAGATTTTGATTTATTACTATTAGTAACAATCCCCCGCATGTTTAATAAAGTTATCCTGTTATATTAAAAGTCAGCCTGTGAAAAGAGATTTTATTGGTATTATAGAGTTTACATCTATTTTTTTTCAGGGGCACAGGGGCATACCTGAAGCATAAATTTCAAATAAATTGGTAAGTTTGCTTAACTATTAGAGGTTGAGCATCAGTCAAGGAGAAAAAAGTATGGGTACTTGTAATAAGGGAGGATATGTTTTCCAAAAGAGAAACAATTTACCTACATGCCTTTATGATTAACCTACTTTAGAACTTTTAAAGTATCTTAAACTAACATTCATAGGCTCCTTTCATATATATTTAAATTTTGGATGAATTTTTGCAACATTTATTTTATGCATTTTATAGGACTTTCTACTAGGTGTGCTTTTTAGTGTTCAACTTTCTCTACTATTTTTAAATGCAACTTTCTCAAATACATGTTAGGTTAAGTGAACTGTCCTTGCTCATATGATGAATATAAGCTGATGCATTTGTTACTGCTGTCCATGCTACAATGGAGTTTGTGTTTGTTTTGAAATAAAATAAATCCCAACAGATTTATTTTATAGCCATATCTGAGAATTATGAAAAGATAATTCAGACAAAAATCTCAGAATTTTACTGGAAAATAGAATTAATAAAATCTTCCTACAAAATGGTAAATACAATTAACTAAGAATTAATGAAGAACAAAAATGCAGCTTTTTAAAATCAAACATTCCCTTCCTTCATTTCCCTATAATTTTATAAAAGCCTGTATTTCAGGAATTGTTTAACACCTGGATTTAAAACATACAAGTGCAGTTAAAACCTTCTATTAGGCAATTTTCAATGCTCAACGCCCTTCTGAATATTGGGTCAAAGTATTTTCAGTTAATATCTGATCATTTAATAAACCTACCATGCTAACCATTTTATGGTAGTAGAAAAGAACAAAGAAATTGTGCAAGTATTATTTCATCCTCATATTTGCTTATGATAAGAGCTGTCTGCAGGAAGTGCAGACAGACCCTAGGCTATTGCTTACAATGACTAAAAGTGAGATGAGGAAACAAGTTCTATTCCTGTTACCTGCAGACTTTGGGCATTAAAATAACTGGTCTGAAATACTCTTATATTTGTATTTATTTGAATGTAGGCAGATGCCTCTACAAACTATGACTCTTCTGAGAAGAGCATTTGTATATTATGGCAGAATAAACATCAAACAATTTAAACCCTACTACAATCGTTCATAACTACGGATCAGGTCTAGTTTACGCATGTCTAAGTGGGTCTTGGGAGAAAGAGATAGACCATTTCTAATAATTTCTCAAAACCAATTTCTCTTTCAACTAAACTATAAGCTAGAGCTTTATAATCCTTATGATAGTCTGTCAATAAATGATATAGTATTTCCATGAATAAGGAATTTGCTTGAAAACTGTTATGTCCTGAGGACTCAAGGAGTTCTCACTCAGGTCCACTCACTTTGTGTGGGCGTTATTCCCCCATTCCCATTGGTCAGTTCTCCCCAGCAGCCAGCTATAAAAGCAGGCTGCGGGGTCCAACTGGCTGCTGATTGCTGCGAGCCAGTTCCAGGCTTGGCAAGCACGGTCAGCCCTTTATTTGTAAAATAAAGTACTGTTGCACTCATGCTCTGGTTCAGCCTCTCATTGCTCAAACTTAACACTGGCGACGAGGATGGGATGGCTACCAGAAGCACCTTGCAACCGCTGAGTCACTAGCCACCGATCTACAGCCCAGAGAGAGCGATCGGCTGGCAACAAGGGAAACGCTGATCCGCAGCCAGAGAGAGCGGTCAGCTAGCGAAACGAGCGATCAAAAAGAGCAAACGCAGATCCGCAGCCAGAGAAAGCGGTCTGAGTCAAATAGTTAGAAGCGTCTGTAGCCGCTTGTTAGCCTCGCTACGGGAAAGTGAAGCGCTGCGAGCCGCAGCCGCTCTGCATTTGGCGCGAAATTCAAACGGGTGTCATTTGAATTTCGAGCCAGTAGGAATCACAGCACAGCGCTGTAGAGAGTCACTAACGCCCACTTTTTTGGCGCGAATCAAGACACCTCCAACGGCTAGCAGCCAACGTGGTAACCAGAGAGAGAGAAAGAGAGGTAGCAAAAACCTCTCCAGAGCTGATATCACTAGTAACTCACGAGCGTTCGTAGTCCCAGAGAGATTTTCTCCCGCAGGTAGCCCAGCCGTTCCAGCACCATGAGTTCCAATCCAGTATTCCCGGCGTTTAAACCAGATGAAGAGAAGTGGGAATCGTATAAGAACCGTTTCAATCATTACATCGATGCGGTCGGCCTGTCGGATACGGGAGAGCATCGGAAAAATCCTATTTCCTAATCTACTGCGGAGCCACCGTTTACGATACCGCTGCAGCACTCGTGGCGCCGAGAGAATTAAAAACGCCCGTGGTCCGAGTTGCTTGAGATCCTCACAAACCACTACGCTCCCAGGCCTTCACAAATCGCCAGGAGGTTCACGTTCCGAATGAGGAAGCAATCAAGTAAGGAGACCATCAACCAATATATGGCCGCCCTCAGAACAGCAGCCCTGCACTGCGGGTTTGGAACATACCTGGAGGACATGCTCCTCGATCAATTGGTTTGTGGGGTCAAGGATCTCAACCTACAGAGGCGACTGCTAGCTAAAAAGACCTCAACCTCGTGCAAGCGGTAGAGGAGGCCCTAGCAGCCGAGCTAGCAACGAACTCAGCCACCGAAATTCAGGGCCCAAGCGCCAAGCTAGCAGCGTTCCCAGTCCATTCCGAAGAGGTGGAAGCGGAGGAAGGCCACAACGATGAGAACGATGTCCATCGCCTCACCAATGACAGACGGTCGCAGGTAGGGGCCAAACAAGAATACACCGGTCCACCCAAGCACATCACCCTGTGCCTAGCCTGTGGGGATCACATCAAAGGGCCACCTGCAAGTTTAAAGGAGCTGTTTGCAACAACTGCCATAAGAGGGGGCACATTGCGAGAGTCTGCCAAGCCCCCAAAGCGCTGCACAAAGACCCCCGTCCTCGCACTCGGGACCACAGAGGCAAGTATTAAACTGTCGCACGCACCGCCTTACCAGGCGTACTTGCCACTCTGTTAGTAAAATTTCTCTCTCCGTTTCCCTAGAAGGTAAACCGTGCCACATGGAGGTTGACACAGGGTCAGCGCTCTCAATAATCTCGTGGAACACCCTCAAGAGACTCCACCCCAGCCTATCTACTACCCGGCTTCAGAGATGCCAGTTCGGTCTGAAGGACTACCAGGGGAAGGCCATTCCGTGATCGGCAGAGGCAAGTTCTTTGTCAGTTTTAGAGCTTTTAAAGGCCACCTACCTCTAGTGGTAGTTAACGGCAATCTACCCACCTTATTGGGGCTCGATTGGTTTCCCCACCTCGGCCTAGGGTTAACAGGAGTCCATGCTGTCTCAACCTCAGACACTGACTCCTTATTCGCTGACTACGCAGATGTGTTCAGCGAGGAGCTGGGGTGTTATAATGGAACCCCCATCTCGTTCACCGTTGACCCCAGGCAGTCCCAATCAGATTAAAACCACGGAGAGTTCCATTTGCTATTCGACCAAAACTAGACGCTGAATTGGATAAACTACTAAAACAAGGGGTCATTGAGCCAACAGATTTCGCCAAGTGGGAGACGCCCATTGTCACACCCCTCAAAAAGATGGTAGCCTGAGAATTTGCTCGGACTACAAGACAACAATCAATAAACATTTACAAGTTAGCGCCTACCCCGTGCCCGTCATTCAGCACTTATTGCACACATTCGAACCGGGCAGTATTTTTGCTAAATTGGACATGTCTCAAGCATATCAACAGTTCCCTGTTGATAACCAAACAGCGGAACTTCAGACCATCGTCACTCACAGGGGTGCCTTCCGATGCAAGCGTCTCCAATTTGGCATAAGTGTTGCCCGGGTATTTTTCAATCCCTCATGGAGCGGATTTTACAGGGCCTCCCTGGTGTAGTACCCTACTTCGACGACATCTTGGTCTCGGCCAGGGACAGACCCCAACTCTTCCAGAGAGTGCGAGCAGTGTTAGAGAGGTTCAGACAGCATGGCCTCAAGTTAAAAAAAAAAAAAATGCGCCATTGCCACTAGACAGGTGGACTTTCTGGGTTATAAAATTGACGCCTCTGGCATTCACCCCTGGAGTCCAAGGTCAGGGCGATCCACGAAGCTCCCACACCGACCTCCAAAACGGAGCTACAAGCTTTCTTAGGACTCCTAAACTTTTATGCATCCTTTTTGCCCCATAAAGCCTCAGTAGCCGAACCCCTACACAGATTACTAGACAAAAAGTCACCGTGGCACTGGGGGCACAAAGAAGACCAGGCGTTTAACGCCGTCAAATCACTACTTACGTCCAGAGGCAGTGCTCATCCAATTCGACCCCAACCTTCCTTTAGTACTGGCAGCAGACGCATCCCCTTTTGGAATTGGGGCGGTCCTTAGTCACCGACTCGCCAATGGCGCCGAGACCCCATCGCCTTTTTCTCCAGGACGCTCTCGGCCACGGAGCGAAATTACAGCCAAATAGACAAGGAAGCCCTAGCAGCTGTTGCAGCCGTGAAAAAGTTTCACGAATTCCTTTTTGGCCACTTCTTCGAACTGGTCACCGACCATAAGCCCCTCCTGGGCCTACTGGCCGGCGACAAACAGACACCTCAAGTCCTCTCCCCTCGGATGACAAGGTGGACGCTTTTCCTAGCGGCCTACTCATACAAACTTATCCACCGCCCGGGCAAAACTCTATCCCACGCTGACGCACTCAGTCGCTGCCCCTTACCCGCTCCGGCTGAAGACCCAGCTCCTGTCAATGCCATTTTTGAAATCACCCAGTTGGACCTGCCCATCACCGCCCTTGACATCGCCGCCAAAACCAAGGCAGACCAAACGCTCGCCCAGGTGCTCGACTGGGTGAGGAGGGGGTGGCCGGGAGGCAATGTTGATAACAAATTCGCACCCTTTAAGACTCGCATGCAGGAGCTGTCCAGTTTGCAGGGTTGTCTACTGTGGGGCACTCGAGTGGTCATCCCGACCTCGCTGCGTACCCGAGTCCTGGAAGCGTTGCACGAGGGATACCCCGGCATTGTGAGAATGAAGGCGTTGGCACGCAGCTACGTGTGGTGGCCGGGTCTAGACAGGACATTGTCAATTGGGTAAGTTCCTGCAGCATTTGCCAGGAATCCCGTCCTGCTCCCCCATCGCCACCCCTACCAGATGGGAGAGCGCCAGCGCCCTTGGTCTAGAATCCATATCGATCTGGCCGGCCCCGTGCATGGAAAGATGTTCCTGGTGGTCGTGGACGCTTATTCCAAGTGGATAGACGTGGCGCAGCTGTCCACGACCACCACACTAGCAATCACCAAAGTGTTAACGTGCCTGTTCGTTACCCATGGACTACCCGACTCCTTGGTCTCCGATAATGGCCCACAGTTCGCATCAGTAGAATTCAGCCGTTTTGCAGCCAACCTTGGCATTCGCCACATTTTCACAGCCCCATTTCACCCTGCGAGTAATGGGTTGGCTGAAAGGGCCGTCAGGACCACCAAAGAGGCCCTCGCTAGGTTTGGCAGAGATGACTGGCACCACAAACTCTCACGGTTCCTGATGAGCCAGCACTCAACCCCCTGTGCAGTCACCAATAAGTCCCCAGCGGAACTTCTGATGGGCCGGCGCCTGAGGACTGTATTAGATAGACTGCACCCACAATACTGCCCTGACTCTCCCCTCGCTTCCACTTCGGGGGTTAGACATTTTATGTTACAGGAGCCGATATTCGCAAGAAATTTCGCTGGGGACCCACTTTGGATTCCGGGCGAGGTCATCGCTGTCACTGGGCCGAGATCATATAGAGTCAGGCTGGAGGATGGTCGCGTCTGGAGGAGACACATAGACCAACTCAGAAGGCGCCTCAGCAACCTCGCAAACAAGAATCCAGAGTCTCCAGTCGAGGGGGAACCGTCCCATCCGCCACCCAGCCACACCGCAACCAGTGACCAGTCTGCGCCAGCGGTCGTTCCGGTCAGCCCAAACTCGGACAACAGCGCCCAGAGAGTTGATCAACCGGATCCAACCCACGAGAGTTTGACTCCAGAAACCAACCCGGTGGTTTCCGAGGATGCCCAGTCCAGAGAGAGTGTTGGCGACACTATGCCAGCTCAACCGTCACAGACTGATACCGAACAGTCAGACAATGTTCCTGAGTTGCGCCGCTCCGGGCGCCAACACAAACCCCCCATCTACCTCAAGGACTATGCGTGTTCGCATCTGGGGGGAAGGGGTGTTATGTCCTGAGGACTCAAGGAGTTCTCACTCAGGTCCACTCACTTTGTGTGGGCGTTATTCCCCCATTCCCATTGGTCAGTTCTCCCCAGCAGCCAGCTATAAAAGCAGGCTGCGGGGTCCAACTGGCTGCTGATTGCTGCGAGCCAGTTCCAGGCTTGGCAAGCACGGTCAGCCCTTTATTTGTAAAATAAAGTACTGTTGCACTCATACTCTGGTTCAGCCTCTCATTGCTCAAACTTAACAAAAACGATCCAGCCCAATAGACCCAAATCCTTATGATTTTCTTCCTAAGCAAGTGTTAGTGCTCAGACAAAACCCAATTGAAGTGAGTCTTTATGTGGGAATTTTGTACATTTTTATGAGCAAGATATGGCAATTTACCTCATTCATGAAAAAAAAAGATCTGATGTATGACTTTCCAGAATAACCAGTGACTTATCTTGGCTTGTTTGATTTACAAAGAACTATGCACAACTTTAGTGTTTCATTTCATAAGCTTCTAGGATAAGTGTTTCTAGGGTATAAAAGTACCATACAAAAGAACAAGTATACTTTTAAAAAGTATACATGAGTATATTGACTGATATGAAGGGAAAAATGTTTGTAGTAGAGAAAGCTACTGTTGAAAATAACTAGAAAGCGTTTGTCTTTTCTGGCCTTTTCCATTTCCTGGAAATGTGTCCCTGGATTTCTCCTTCATAATCAGAAAAAGGCATCTGAGGACACTTACTGATAGCTGCTTTATTATGTGCTTTCTTCCATCTTTGTCGTGATAGAAATATATGCTCACTTAATTTTCACTGCCTCCACCATCAGCCTCAACAATGAAATCAGAGAACATTTGTCAATGCACATTTAATGTAGGGCAGTGATTGGTCAATTCCCTGGCCTCCTTTCCCCTCCCACTCAGTAACACTGACTAGCCGAGTTGCTGTCAATATGATAGTTTGGTTGGGAGACTCTGGACACTCTCTCTAGCTTCACATCCTGACCCTTTATGCCCTGCCAATTTTCCTAGACTGAATGTGAAATCTGTCACCTCCCTACAAGTTTCCAGGACAAATGATTATTGGAGCCAAAGTTTCTGAGTTTTCTTCAATGCCTCCCAAAAGCAGTAGAAACCATGAGACTATGAGTTCTAGTCTCACCCTTGGAATGAAGTGAGGTGACTTTGGGCGAGTCACTTTCTTTCAGCCTGAAGAAGGAGGTAATGGCAAACCACTTCTGAAAAACCTTACCAAGAAAACTGCAGGGACTTGTCCAGGAAGTTGCCAGGAGACAAAAACTACTGGAAGGGGAAATTTAAAAAAAGAAAAGAAATTAAGACCAGCAGACAAGTTGATTTTGCTGTCTCCCAGATGATAGCCACTTTGGCTGTCAGGGCACCCACTGGGAGAACAGGAGAAAGCAAATCAGAAAAGCAGCACCATAACCACTACACATTCTTGTTCTTATGGTTAAAATTGTAAACTGATTTTAATAACTTCTTTTCTAGATACAATAACCACAACAATGTTTTTGAATGCTGGGAGGTAGCCAGTAATGCAATGGATTTTGTACTGATAGAGAGAATTTGGTGGTCAGAAAGAATGTTTTTTACATCTTCCAGGAGAGGATTGGCATGTTTTTAGTTATGTGCAAACATTCATGTGGTTTCCAATCCAAAGATGGTTTTCATTTCTATAGCTACAAATCCTTCTGTGCCTGCTTACTTAAGTAGCCAGGAATTCATATTGTTGAGAGTTATGCTCAATATAAAATCAATGGATATATAAGCTACAATCAGCTAATAATAGACAAAGTACCACTTTAAAATGCTTCATAGCTTTCTTCAATTAGTTTGTTTACCAGCAGTTACACCTATAAACATTTTAGAGGAAATGGCTTCATATATTATACAGTATATATAATTGGAAGCATATAGACATAGCATGAAGATATCTGAAAGAGACTCTCCAGGACATGGACAGCTCATGGAAACAGAACTCTGTTAGAGTTAGCTGAAAAACATATGGTCAAACTACTTAATTAAGTAAATGTGGAAGAATAGGATTTATAATATAATATCTGTGACATGACTAGAAAGTTTTGCAACTCACATGCTTGGATTTGCATTTATACATAGGTGCAGGGCAAAAGAAATGCAAGCAAACAAGAAGAAATGGAGAAGGGTGGATGACAAATAAGAAATCCAAGAATATGTTTTACAAGAAAGGAATGTGGTTAAAACCATCCATTAAGATAGGCAATGATTTCACACAATATGCACAACATCTCTGTATTTGTATAACTATGTTTCATTTTGTTTAAGACCTTATTTCATATGATGTGCTAAAATAATATGGGTTATTTTGCTAAGAGTTCATGCTAAAATAATGATGTGCTAAAATAATATGGGTTATTTTGCTAAGAGTTCATGCAACTGACTGAACCGAAAGAACTTGATTTCATTTGGATGTGGTCTAAATTCCAGCTAGAAAGTGTCAATAAATCACTTTAAGAATGATTACCGCCGCCAAAAAAGCTAATGCAATCCTAAGTTGTATTAACAGAGGGATACAGTCAAGATCAAGGGAAGTACTAATACCACTCTATAAAGCCTTAGTAAGACCACACCTAGAGTACTGCATCCCGTTTTTTTCAACACATTATAAAAAAAGATGTTGAGGCTCTAGAAAAAGTACAGAGAAGAGCAACCAGGATGATTATGAGACTGGAGGCTAAAACATACAACGAATGATTGCAGGAACTGGGCTTGGCTAGTCTAGTAAAGAGAAGGACCAGGGAAGACATGATAGCGGTCTTCCAATATTTGAGGGGCTGCCACAGGGAGGAAGGGGTCA
Source organism: Pseudonaja textilis (assembly GCF_049901715.1). Lineage (NCBI taxonomy): Eukaryota > Metazoa > Chordata > Lepidosauria > Squamata > Elapidae > Pseudonaja > Pseudonaja textilis. The sequence goes on along the minus strand of NC_141994.1, from coordinate 32,681,050 downwards.
AGCTATTTTCTAAAGTGCCTGTAGGCCAGACAAGAAATAATGGATGGAAACTGAACAAGGAGAGATTTAACCTGGAACTAAGGGGAAACTTTCTGACAGTGAGAACAATCAACCAATGGAACAGCTTGCCCTCAGAAGTTGTGGGAACACCATCAGTTGAGATTTTCAAGAAGAGATTGGACTGCCATTTGTCAGAAATGGTGTAGGGTGTCCTGCTTGGGTGGGGGGTTGGACTAGATGACCTACAAGGTCCCTTCCAACTCTGATTATCTGTATCTATATCTGTATTCTTCAACTTAACAGGAAGGAAGGAAGGAAGGAAAATTCTTATAAATAGTAAACTGGTTTTTATCATAACCATACCAACACATTTATAATCCCTAAATAGAAATTGTTTTCTATAAAAATGTTACAGAATCTGTTCAGGTCTCACTGTTATGACTGCAGAACTATGTATACTGCTAGGAAGAAGTAAATTCCTCAGAATGCCATACCTGGTTTGTACAGTTTTTCTGTTGTTAAAAAAATGTAAATCATTTGAGTACAATGCATATGTAAGGCAAAAAACCCTAAATCAGAGATCTAGTATTTTTCATTTTGGGCCTTTGATTCCCAAAGCATCTGGTTAACAGGTACTGTATTGTAATTGTAGTGTGACACAACAAATGAAAAAAAAAATCAGGTCTTTTAAAAGCTGAAATAAATTTCCCAAATGGTTTCTATGAAATGTTGAAAAGCAAAATAGAAAGGTTTTACTGCTTTTAATTTTAAGTATATTTATATAAGTGAGTCCAGGTGGGCTACATGCTTTTTATTTGACTATACCAACTTTCTGAATGTGGTCATTGTGCCTAGAGACAGATAGAAATTGGAAGTCGTCAATCATTCTTATATAGGCTCCATCAGTTCAAAATGCTCATGAGATGAAAGTCTTTGAAAGTAAAGTACTAAGAATAGGCAGATGTTCTAAAATTAGAGGGTGATGCTGCATCATATGGATGGGATGCATTCTTTATAAGTATCAGAATAATTTGATAGGTAAGCTGAGTGATAGGTGACTCAAGTACTAAATTTAATTACGAAATTAATCCTAGCTGTGAAGTATATTCCATGTGGAATAATTTATGCCAAATGTTCAAATTCTAGATGAACACTGACATCCTGTGAATGTTAATATCAACTCAAAGCCCCCAAACCATTTGTACTTTTTCACATTCCAGATGGACTTTGGCAAAGTCGGAAAAAACCCCCACAATATTCAGTGTCAACATTCAAGTTGTCCGAATGTTTGATTTATGTGTGAAGTGTATGTGCTAATATATATATTCCATTTCTTTCTCATCCCTTAGTCAAGATATATGGGAAATGATATTTTAAACCTAAATTTAAATGAGTTTGATCAGATATGAGTTCATAGACATTTGGGTGATGGGTAAGATAAGCAGGATTTACACTAAATATGCTGCTATGGTGCCCTTACTATTATAAATGTGCTTTTGTCATGTTCTATCTTTCTTAGGCTGCCTGGATGGGTCCCACTGGAATTATAAGGCATCTCATATGACATCCTTTCAAAGAATAAGCCTATCATTAAAGGGAGATATATAGGCTTGAATCCCCCCAACACTCATTGCTTACAGAAAGGGGGAAGAAAATGCAGCATTCCAAGCTGGAATAAATTGTGGAGAAGTAGCCACAAATTGGCAGGATATTTTTATTTATTTATTTAAGAAATGTATACAGCCATTCAAACAGCTGTGGCTCTTGGCAGCTTACAGTGAAGGATTCAAAATTATATATATATATATCAATCTTGATTGAAAAAAGACCTGAAAGCATGAATAGAAGAGATGATTCCACCAGACTGTCAATCATTTTGAAGCCTGCACTCACAAACAAAAAAATCTCCACACCACTAGCCAGGCAAACACCTGGGCACAAACAGATCCCCCCTGATACCTCCAGCTCAAAGACACCCCAACCAGCCACCCAGATGAAACCTAGCTTCCTAACAAATGATAGCCATCCATTTACCTAGAGCCAAGCTGCACTAAAGGCCTCCAATACAGGAATACAATGTTGCCAGCCAATCAAGACACACAAAAAAGCCACAAAGCAGACAGAAGATATTAGTAACACCAATCAAGCAGAACACAGCAAATTCCAAGACCAATAAACACAGACCAAGACTCCCAACCAATCAGGATGAAGAAAAAAACCATTCTGGCACAGCAGTAGGCTAGCCCCAAATTTAAAACTGAAACAACTGTAAAAGTCTGACTCACAGACGAACACAATACAGAAGCCTGATGATGGCAGATGAGATTCTGCCGAAATGTTGCTACAACTTTAAAAGCACAACTATAATGAAGTGGGAAAATACCCGAACAAAGCTGAATACCATACATATATGTATGTATGTATGTATGTATGTATGTATGTATGTATGTATGTTGTGGCTCCGATTCCCGAGCCTGTGCTGTTAGAGGAAGATGAGGAGGAGGAACTGGGAATGCCTTTCTCCCCAGGACCTTCCTCTCTGGCAATGCCTTCCTTCCTGATAATGCCTCAGGCTTCATCAGACAACCGGGAGGAACAGCCTGAGATTAATCAGGAGGAAGGCATATTGGAGCAGCCCCTGACAGGGAGTTAAGAGGAAGAATGTTGGCTTGATCCTAGGCAGCGTTGTAGGGAGAAACGTGAGCAGCAACGTAGGAGGCGTGGGAGGGTCAGAGAGTGAGCTGAGTCATTGAGCCACATCCCACAGGGGATAAAAGTGGGTGTGTTGTCGGCTGGAACTTTGTACGGGATAAAGTTTACTCTTCCTTCAGGTTTTCATTGTGAATGTTTTTCGTGGTCTGCCTTGTAATTTTCAGTGAGTAGCTTTTTAATTGTTATCATTTCGGACTTGGCAGGCAGAGCATGTTGGAATGCCAAGGACATTATCAGTTACAAAGAATTAATTCTGTGAAGTCCGAGTCAGCTTGCCTACCTGTTTTTGTGTGAGTTTGTACTCTTTCATCTTTTTGGAAAGAAGAAAGGTGAGACAGAACATGAACAAAGCAGTGTGCAGCAGCCGCCAAAAAAACTAATGCAATCCTAAATTGTATTAACAGAGGGATACAGTCAAGATCAAGGGAAGTACTAATACCACTCTATAAAGCCTTAGTAAGACCACACCTAGAGTACTGCATCCAGTTTTGTTCGCCACATTATAAAAAAGATATTGAGGCTCTAGAATAAGTACAGAGAAGAGCAACAAGGATGATTAGGAGACTGGAGGCTAAAACATACAACAAATGATTACAGGAACTGAGCTTGGCTAGTCTAGTAAAGAGAAGAATCAGGGAAGACATGATAGCAGTCTTCCAATATTTGAGGGACTGCCACAGGGAGGAAGGGGTCAAGCTATTTTCTAAAGTGCCTGTAGGCCAGACAAGGAATAATGGATGGAAACTGAACAAGGAGAGATTTAACCTGGAACTAAGGAGAAACTTTCTGACAGTGAGAACAATCAACCAATGGAACAGCTTGCCCTCAGAACTTGTGGGAGCACCATCAGTTGAGATTTTCAAGAAGGGATTGGACTGCCATTTGTCAGACATGGTGTAGGGTCTTCCGCTTGGGCGAGGGGTTGGACTAGATGACCTACAAGGTCCCTTCCAACTCTGATTATCTGTTAAATCTGTTAAACTTTTGCTCAAGATAAATCCAATCTTGAATGAATGAATGCAAACATCTGGAACAAAGTTTCTGTCTTCACATACAAAAAGAAATGTGATTGTTATTGATTGCTATTGTTACTAATTTTATTTAAATGCAAAGCAATTTATAAAATAAAAGAGGAAACATAGAAGGACTGGCCAAAGACATGTAGCAGCTTTAAAAGAATGGCAAACAGATACATGCATTCTGGAGGAAGTAATTGATTAGACCTATAGCTAAATGTTAGTTGAATTCTGACAGTGTAGTAGCATCTTCCCAGTACTTCAAGATATTGTGTGAGTTAGGTAATGGTATTGATTTAATAAACTGTAGATAAGTAAAGTATCTTTTCTGTTATGTGAACAAAAATTTCAGACACATTTGAGGATCAAATTTGCCCAGGATTGGCAATATCCTGCCCGCTGGTAGCTTGGTCCAGATGGCTTCACCAGTGGCATTTTGCATGTCTGCAATTAAATGAAAATTAATTTAATGAAAATATTATAACATAACCAAAGTAATGTGAAAACCTATTGTCTGAGTGATATTGCAGGTTTTGGCAATCTCTTGAGACTTCGGCTGTTTTATATTTTATTTTGACCATTACACCAAGGAGAATAGGCTATTCCCTTGCAGAATGTTGATGTTCTTTAGACAAGACATTGAGAAACATTGATTTAGCGTATGGGTGTCAAACTCGCCACATCACATTGTCATCACGTGATGTTTCATGACGTTTTCCTCATTTACAGAGCTGGAGTGGGTGTGGCCTACGTGTGACACATCCGTCCCATGGGCCACCAGTTTGATACTCCTGATTAGTACAATTAGTAAGCTCAGTTAGTTTGGAGCAAAGACTATATTTGAATTATTGGTGATACAGTAAAGGAAAAGGTCAGATTTAATTCCTAATCTTTTTGCATTGAAAATCACAGAGTTTTTAAAGGCAGTGAAAAATGTCCTAGTACAGGGGTGTCAAACTCAATTTCATTGTGGGCTGGATCAGCATTATGATCACTCTCAAAGGGCCAGGTGGGCATGGCTGAGTGGTCACGTGACTGGGTGGTCATGACCAACTCAAGGGCACCTTTGATAGGCCAGACAAGGCTGGGAGGAATGATCCAGAATGAGCACCAAAGCCTTGGAGGCTCAGCAGATCATCGGTGCTTGTGCGCAGCTGGGCACGGTGTCAAACTGTTCTTTCTGTTTTAGGTTGGAGTCTAAGCACAGAGGCAAGAGAGAGATCAAAATGGTAAACCCCTGACCACTGCTGTCTGCCCATTGCCCACTGCATCATCCCATTTTCACCTCCCTCCCCACTGCAGTTCATGCAGTATTGTTTGACACACACACACACCCCAGCACCCTCCTCAGCCCTGTAAGATGATGAGATTTGGGGGCAGTGAAACCCCTTGCTTGAAGTTTCCTATCAGCTTACAAAAGCCTTTCGCACTGTTCCAGTCTCAGCACAAAGACTGTTTACAAGCCGATGGGAGGCTTCAAGCAAATGATTTCGCTGCCCCATAATCTCATTTGCTTGCAAATGCTCTTTGCACTGAGATTGGGACAGTACAAAAGGTGTTTGCGAGCTGTTTGGGGGCTTCACACAAGGGATTTCACTGCCCCAAAGTCTCATCAGCCTGCAAATGCTTTCCATGACATCCCAGTCTTGGTGTGAAAAGCATTTGCAAGCCAACAAGCACCAGTGGGAAGAGAATGAGAAGCTCTGCCCACTGCTGCCTGCCCATTGCTCACAGCAGCTTCCTATTTTCACTCCCCCTCCCCATTTTGGTTCATGAATTTTGGCTGCCCCTCCCACATGTCCCAGCACCATTCAACACCACCCCCAGGCACCCTCCCCAGCTGCGCACAAGCACCAATGCCATGTCAGCCCCCGCTCAGGTCAGAAACAGCTGCACAAAAGCAGCCTTGGCCTGCCACCTCCAGAGGCACCCTTCTCAGCCCTGATTCCATGAGAGGGTGCCCAGCTGCACTTACCTCCTCCTTGTGGCTTCAGCTGCTGCTGCTTCCGCCACAAGATAAAATCAGGCAAAGCCAGGCATGATGAGGTGAGGCCAGATATAGTGAGGAGAGGCTAGGCAAGAAGAGGAGAGGAGAGGAGAGGCTGGGTGTGACAAGGCATGGCTTGGAGAGGCAGGGTGAGACTTGGCTGGGCAAGGTAAGGTGGGGTGGGGTGATGCAGGACAAGGCAAATGAGCTGCACCTGCCCAGGAGTCCCCAGCCAGGCCAGGCTGAGGCAACGGAGGTTGGTCCTTCACCATTTCCAAGCCAGCCTCATGGGCCAGATTCAATCTCATCATGTGTCAGATCTGACCAATGGGCCTTGAGTTTGATACCCCTGTCCTAGTAGAACATCCTATCAATTCTGCATTACAGCCTGCTGATTGTTCTATATTACATTTTAACCTGATCTCATTTTCCAATTTATTATTTCTTATATTTAAAAGAAAGGCATGATAGTTATTTAGTTATTTTGTGTTTAGTAAGGACACACATATTCTGTGTTTGGGGTTTTTCCTCCTCAGTGGATCCATGGTGTAATGAATCCTTGCAGAACTGGGAGTTTGGCAACTATTCATCTTTCATTAGAGAAGGAAAAAGGATTTTTAAGATACTTTCATATATGAAGAAGACTGTGTGGGCTCTTGGCTTTTTTCTTTTTAGAAGGAGAGAGAGAACAAATTCATTTGCTGACAACATCAGCCAAGCTCTTTCTTTCAGACCAGAAAATGTATGCTCTGATTTTTAACAAGCTTCCCAGATATGGATTTCCTAGAGCAGAATTCTGTCTAGTAAAAAGAAAAGTAAACCAGATCAGATTGATGCTGATCCATATACCCCTGCCAAAAGCCCTGTGGAGTAAGGCCAAGTCATGTGGTTGGGCCCATTTTGGAATGTTCAACCTGGCTTGAATGTTCTGATGATGCAGATACAGCTTCCTAAAATATTTATTAATAAATCAAACTATTTATAAGTGATCATTTCTTTTACTGCTATTGTTATACCTAGGGACCTATGTTTGCTCAAATTTACAATTTTATTCAGATGCCATCTCCTCAATTTATCAAACTTCAGGGTACTAAACCTTTAAAGACTCTTCTTCCCAATCTTAGGGTTTTTTTTTATCATGAACCTAATTCAGGATTTCTTACACTATGAAAATCAAATGCAGTTTAAATAAAAGCAGTGTTATCTGTAAGGTGGATAAAAAAAAGTTAGCATGACAATCACACAATCAAAGCTTTCCTCCTTTTTTACATGCATCACATACTTCATGAGCATAAAAAAGGGCAGGACTTTAATCATGCAGCCATCTTGATTTTTCACATACAGTCAGGCCACTCCTAAACAGAGGAATAATTAAGCTGAATTATAAGAACTATTATCTGAAAAACCTTTTAGATAATCATAAATCCATGAGGGTTGCATGAATGAGCAGTGATTAAAAAGCAATCAGTACTTCCAAAGTGACACAAGCAATGATGTACACCCTAGAATGCTGAAAATCTGCTAGATTATAACTGGTTGTTTGGAATTGCCATTTGTGTTGATGAATCTGGAGCATTGTTGAAACAAACTGAAATTGATTTGATGCACAAATTCTTCCTGAATGACTTGGTATGCAAACCTTCACTTTAAATATTTTAATTTAAGTCAATATTTGTTTTTAATAGTAATTTCTTGAAAATTATAATTATAAAAATAAAAATGAATGCATACTAAAAATGGAAATAAAAAATGGAAAATGCAGTAAAGAAAAAATAGAAAGAAAAACAGAAAAGAAAGAAAAAAGAATGTAGTAAATAGATAAATAAATAAATAAATAAATAAATGAGTTCCCCCTCATCACAAGAACAAACAATTTTGATCAGTTGGTTTCTTCTTCCAATATCCCTTCTCTTATAATTAAATAATAGATAATTAAATAATTGTTCTTTCAATCCCGATCAGCAAAACTCCATTAAGGGTTATCAGAGATAACATATCTGTTTTAGCCATCAAATAAATTAACTTTATATTCTTTCCTTTTACTTGTAACAATTTTGATCTTTCGTCTCTTCAAATACAACATTGTCCTAAAACCTCTGAGTCCACCATTCAAAAACATCCTTCAGTAGATACAACATTAAATATTTTTGCTTTATTCTATAATAGTAAATCAAATTTAAGTGTCTTTCTCCTTTAATTGTAACCAATTCTTTCAGTTCCTCATAAGGAACATTCAAAGTCTCAACCTATCAGTTTTTAAAGAGAATTCAAAACAGAAGTATTTTAATGTTTGTATTAAATTATAATCTTTTTGCTATTTATCCTAAAATATTTTGTTTAATTCTTAAACTTATATTTAAAACTTATTTCACTAAGGATTGAAGGAAACTCACCTGGTGCTGTAAAAAGTACCACTCAAAGGTTCTTAGTTTCTTGTGGTTAACAAGCAATTTCTGAAAATGATTAGAAAAGGAAGCATTTGAACCCAGTATCGCTAAGCATGGTTTGATCAAGATGGCTCTTCCTTCATCCCCCAGAGCTTTAAATCTACTGGAGATTGCTGTCTTGCAACCACCTCATGAAGAGCAACTATTTGGACCATTTGTGGGTAATCTCAGGTCTTGCCTTTGTCCAGAGATGAACCACAAAGAACTTTTTACTTGTGGCTCTTCATTCCACCGTGGTCAGCTCTGTTTTTAGCAGAGCAGTCTTTTTTTCATCCTTTCTTTGCTGGAAGTATCTTGAAACTCAATCTTTTGTGACATCTAGTATATTAGGAAAAGTGGAATGGGCAGCACACGGGATCAAAAGTTGGGAGGGGAACACTGACATAGCTGAACCAGCTACAAAGCTATGAGAAGAGATAATGGTATGTTAATTGAGTTGTTACTATCTATTCAACTTCTACTTGTGGGGTCATTAGTTCAGTCTTTATTACAGTCATGGAGCAGCACACACAAAAATAAACATTAAAATAAAGCAAAACTGAACTGAACCAAACAGAACATGGCATAGTAATATATTACAATTGATGGTGAAATCATTAGTGGGTGACCAAGATCTGCCTAATTTTATGGACAGAGTAGCAAACTAAGCTATGTTCAGAAAAACTGAATCATATTGATTAGACAATACACAAAAGAGACCCAAATTTCTGGGATATTTGATGTAGGAGATGACCAGCTTGAGCCCAAGGAAGAGATCAAATATATCAATCACGTGTCTCTTAGTGGCCACAAAAGATCTAAGTCTAGCCCACCTTGAATTTTGCTGACACTTATCTACTGTCAATTTTGCTTTCACTATTAGTAGTTCAGATTCATGTAGAAAGCTTAAGTTTGCAATAAATCTCTATATCCATTTGAACTGCTTGGATCTTCTTGACATTTAATTAGATAAAGTGTTTTGAGTCCATGTGTCCCTATAGAGAGGACAATATAACAGGATATATCTATGGAGATTCTCAATCATCCAGATCATAGGTGTCTGAAAGGTGCTTTTTCAAGAGGCAACTGGACTTGTTTTTCTTTGAAGACCTTTCGCTTCTTATCCAAGAAACTTCTTCAGCTCTGAAGAGATGGATGACTGAGAATATCTACAGGCATTTAGCTATGCATTTTGGGATGAACACCCTCAAATCATGTGATAGTATGAATGGATTTCCAGAACAAGTACAGACTACAGGAAACATTTGCGCTTCTGTTTGAAATGGAGACAAGACAGATTCATCCTCAACAGCCTTCACCTGTGTTCAACAGTAAAGAGACACAGGGCAGAAAACATCCTGCAGAAAACACAGCTCCACGACACAATCTTTTCAGCTGTACTAAGAAGGTCCACACTCATTTGCACTACTCAGGTGACCCTGAGATACAGATAAACCTCCAAGTTGCCTCTTGAAAAAGTGCCTTTAGGACATAATAGAGCTGTAGTTTCAATGATCCCTTGTCCACAGGGCACAGTTCCAACTCATATGGAACTATTATATCCATCCCTTGAGGGCTTATTATCCATATTCTACATTTCTTTTTCCTCTCAATTATTTACAAGCCCCCAATGTGTTTGTCTCTATGCATAAAACTTCTTGGTATTTGTGTCAATTTATTAGTCCTTGAGACTACTTGCTTTAGTTTTTTTGGTGGACAGACAGCATTTGATGAGGTTCTTGCAATTAAATGTAACTAAGGGCTGGATTGTGGTTGACTTCTATTTGTTTCTTTAACTCCTCTGTGAATGTGCTAGAATATGAGGCCCTAGTTCAATTAACTGTGTTTATGGTAGTGAATATAGGAGGATACATGGCAGTGAAATATTTCTTCATTGGTTTTTCAAATGACCCCCACTGTATCTTTTAACATTATTAGTGAAGATGTGAGCTCCATCTTCTACCTTCTTGCTGGTTAGGAAACAGCACCTGCTGCTGCTGCTACTGTTGGCCCTGGCAACAAAATTTCCCTTAACAATCCTTTCCTCAACTGTGTGGGTGGCAGAGGGAACATCCCAAAGCCAATAAATGTCTGCACTGATTTACAACCTGGTCAAGGCAATAAATAAATCTGGCCTGTAAACCCAGACTCTAAAGTAGCTTTTACATGCACTGATTGAAGCCAGTAGGGCCTATTGCTAGGTTAAAGAGTTTCTGGTTAGGTTTTTCTAAGGAATCAGTCCTGCATTAGTAGAAAATATTTCCAAGCATTGCTTTTCAAGATTTAGGGAATTAATTCAGACACTTTTCAGGACTTCATATTTTCAACTTCAATATTTTGACATGGCAAATATTCTCTGTGGATGCTAATTAGTTTAGCAATGCCAGGATGTTTGTGTTATGATTAACCATCATTTTAGAATGGTCAGTGTGACCATTTACTTTCTAACTCAGCCATATACATCTAATGAAGGGGTGTCTCTAGGTCATCAAAGTTTAGATAATACTAAATTTTGTGCCAAATGATTTCCATTGAGTTTTTAAAGAACAGCTATCCCTCTAGATATGGAGAACCATATGCACCCAAGGGATAATTTTATTAACTGTAAAATCCTATATTCCAAAGGCTTCTAACTGGCTGGTCTTTTCTCTCCTTGCTTGAAATAAATATAAATAATCCACACTCAAAATATATTGCAATATTTTTTAAAAATATGATTTTATTGAAAGTTTTAAAAACAAGAGTGTTAGGAATAACAAGGTTACCTAACGTAGTTTGGGTAAAATAATATATATAAACTATGATAGTAAGTTTAAGTGTGTGTCACTTTAAACTGCAAAGCATGTAATTTTGGGTGCTGTGTGAAACCGCCGTAAGAGGGAGCAAGAGAACCTACTGGATTCCTGACGATTCCTGACGATTGCTGGTTTAATGGATTGATGGTTTGCTAAATGCGAGTTCCCTACTGCTGAGTTGCTGAAGGAAGAAAGGAGGTGTGACTTCTTCATATCTCTACTGCGAGGAGATATATTACTGGACTGATATTTGTAAGTTTACTGACCTCTCTTTTTCGACACTGGAATTTGCAACTGAATAATCCCCAGACAGACTGAACTAGTGAATGATATATGGACTGTTTTTTGACTATGCTAAAACTCTTGCTGGAATAAACTATTTAACTAGCACGGTGTATCTGTTTTACTGAGTGTAAGCTACAAAAAACATTTATCTCACATATTTTACCTGCCTGCCTGACTGCCATGCAGATTCTGCTAGGGTGTATCCCTAACAGAGAGTAAAAATTAATACAAACTAAAATAAAGGAAGGAGAAAAAAGAAAAAGGAAGAAATAAAATGAAAGTGGAAAAAAGAAAATAGAATAAAAATAGGAAAGAAAGAAAAAATACATTAAAAAGTGGCTTCTGGTCATCTTTACAGAAGTGCAAGTGCAGCTGTAGATTTATCTCTTTCTTTAAATTACATCTTCTATAATCTATCCTTTCTAATCATCAAAACCATAGATGAGGAGTTCATTCCCCCCACCCTGTTTTATTAAAAAAATTCCATGAGTGATTTCCAGTCACAACATTGAGATCAATGTCTTGATTTCCCTCAAGTTAGTTTGACTGTATCTCTCCAGATGTGTATAAGTATTTTTTGTTCTCCTGTTCTTATTGTTTTTAATATTATATGCCATCTGGAGTTAATAATTAAATAATATAAATAAACAATTGTTGAACTCATATCATACTCCAATACAATGGAAGATATAGAAATTATTTTGTCATTTATAATGTTCTTTATAATTTACTTGAGATTCCTCTAGGATGATCATCACATTTTTTGCAACATTTTCTCTTGCATTCTAGAGAGTTATCTCAATGCAGTGCTTGAAAACTGGGGATTCTCTTGCGGTATTTATAGTCTGCCTGAAATGTGAATTCTGTGGGATTGATTACTAGTTGAAGAATTCTAGGGATGTGTCCATTTATTGGTGGTTAACAATGGTTCTGGCTCTATTCTGATCAGTCTTATCTGTTCTGTATTGGGTGGTAAATTGTATCTAGTTCCATTAATCAGTTAATAGTTCTTTTATCTGAGTGCTAGACTTCCAGGGTTTCTCTGATCTTCTACTCCTTATGGAGTCAATTATTTCCACAATTTCCCAATTAAATGTGTAGTTCATTCTATACATGGTGTCAGTGGCTATTAGATTGTTCTGGGCTTGATCCTTCGTTGCACTTAAGTATTCTTTTACTCTTGGTATAGTTGGCATCCTGTCTATGTAATGTTGACTGCAACCAAGATAGTAGGCTCTGCATATGATGATCATTCTATCTTGGCTGGGAAAGTATTGTCATTTAGCTTACACAGCATCTTCATAGAGGTATTTTGGTTAAAGGTCATAATGATGTCTAGAATGTCTAGTGGATAGAATAAGCTTCAGGCATGTTCTGAACTATATCTGAAGCCAGTGAGTGTTTTGTGTTGGTTTTTGGGGTGTTCTGGAATTTCACCTTGACAAAATGGGGAAGTGTAAAGGCTACCTCAAATTGAGCTCAATCCACATAATTGCTTGAACAGTTTCACAGTTATCTTTTTTTTTTTGTAACAATGTGCATGTGGCTTGCCATGTTTCTTCTGGGTTTGTTTGTTTGTTTTTTTACTTCTTAGTCTAGCCTACAGTCTTTCCATGTCCTGTCCAGGTCCACTTTTTATCTTTTTCTTTTTTGGAAGCAAGCATAATTAGCTGCCATGCCATATGATCTGAGTTAATGATAACATTTGGCTTTAAAAGAGAACCCTCAGTTTCCTTAGTTTCCTCCAAGTATTTTATGTTTTCTACATTTAGTTTTCATCTGTGCTGCTAAGTACAAATGTCAAGAGACTTTTGTACAAAACATATTTTATCTTGATTATCCATCCTCAGGTGCTAATCCAAAACAAGACTACGATATAAATGGAACAGATATGACATAGACATATGTCCCAGTGTATAATTGGAAAGATGTGAAGGAGAAATTCAGCTTGAAGCCAAAACACAGACTGTAGTGGAAATCATTGCCTAGTTATCCTTTTGTCAAATTGGTAATATTGCTGTAGAGAGACAAATAAAGACATCCATCAGAGTCAGTTCCAGAACAAAAACAACTTGGAATCCTGGAATAATAAGAAAGTGTTCTTTGCAAAGTGAGTTAGAGAGCCAGTTTTCTGTCATGGCTAGAGCGCTCACCTAGAAACCAGGAAAAGATAAATTCTATTCCTTAGGCAGAATAGACAGCTGGGTGCCTTACAGCCAGTCAAACTCTCTCAGTCCAATCAAATGTTTCCTCGGATAGACAATAGTCATAGTAAAACATTATGCTAAGGAGACTGTTGGATTCTAGATTAGCCTGCTGTGTGATCCCACACTTTGTGAATTTTAGTTGCTGATGCTTGGTTCACACCATGTTAAGCCATATTAACATGGTGGTTTTCCTGATGAAACCAAGCCATCGTTTCGTTTTCGTTCCTCAGTCATTTCTCCTAAGAGAGACTTACCATTAAAAGGGAGGTTGGAGGAGATAATTGTTCCTGCTTTCTTATCCATAGCCTATGTCGTACATTATTCCCAACCCTATGGAATTCATCTTCTGAAGATGAAGTTGAAGTTGTACATTCTTTCCCCACCACAAAGGAACAGCAGTGCCTGAAATTCTGATCTTGCATTTATACAGTATATTGAGGAAAGCCACACCAAGCATCCCTTACAAAGAAAGGAAAAGGATAAATGGGATCCTTTAGGAAGCATCTCTACTTTCTAAACAGCAGAAGGCTCCAATACATACACTCTCTGTCACACTGCCTAAAATTCAGATAGCTCAGCCTCCATGTCTGTTTCATGGAAAGAGGCATGTTCCACGAGTATGAAATCTTGCAAACATGAAAAATACTGAAAGGTATCATTTCCCGCTATACAATATTCAATTATCCAGGGAGGTAAAGAAGTTCTTCACTGCATTGTATGAAGTTTATGTATGGAATTCATCATTAGTAAGTGCTGCTAACTTTGATAGTTTGGGTATTCTTTATCAAATGCAGCACCTTCAGCAGTTTAGGAGCTGGGAAGAGCTCTCTCTCTCTCTCTCTCTCTCTCTCTCTCTCTCTCTCTCCCTCCCTCCCCCCCCTCTCTCTCTCTCTCTCTCCCTCTCCCTCCTTGCTTATGAACTTGTCTATCTGGCCATTAAATGGGCTCTAAGCAGATTACTAGGGCTTTTCTTACATATATTGTTTACTTCAAGAGGCAGCCTTTGTGTTCTGGATAAAATCTATGCAGTTGCAAAAGCTGAGTTGAAAACTGGTCTGTTGTAATAAGGAACTTGTCCTTTAGCCTACTAGTTTGACTTTAGGGTTTTGTGAAAGGAATTCAAAAGACTTAAGAATGTTTTTTTCCCCAATAACGATACTTATAACGTGCCACTCTGCACTTGCACAGCAAACCATATTATTCTCCATCTAGAGATACTTAAAATTTATGTTTGGGAGAAATTATCCCTTTGTCGGAAAAAAATAACAATGTCTTTAGATTGACTACTTTGTGTATTGTAAAATTGCCTCTTTTGGAAGAATTGGCTGCCCTAAATCCTTTCTCCTCTATTGGCCATGAAAGTAGCATGGTGCTTGTAAATTCACCAGTAAGGAGAACTATTTGTTTGAAATAATTGATTCAGGTTGAAGGAGGAAAACACATGTATGATCATGGTAACTGGTGCCTTTCATAAATTTGTAAAGCTAATTTTGTACTCCAGTCAGCATAATCAGTGGGATTTATGAGAGGCTTTTATGTGGCCAATCACTGGGATTTAAACAACTATGTCAGCATGTATCAATATGCAATGTGGGCAGTTACACCATTATGAATCTGCAAGATGTTACTTTGGAAGTCAAAGGCATTCCAAATTACTTGCTCAAGGAAAGAACAACAATCCCTTAAATGCTGTTTGTGTGGCTAAAATGGCTCAGTCATTAAAATTGTTTAGCTAGTAATTGTGCCTAATTTCAAAAACTCAGCTCAGTTGATTTATTTAGATGCATATAAAGCAACGTGTAAACCTTGGCTGAAAAATCTGGCTACATTTGGTGCAAAGGTGTTGGAGGCAGGTCTTGGTATAGACTGACAAGGTCAAAGAGGGTATAAGAGAACAGAAAAGCAGGCAAAGGCATACTTTCTGGTGAAATGAGGATTTAATGAGGAGCATAAAATGTAGTATAAAATATCATTTCCAGATGTTTGAGAGAACCACATGTTCAACAGAAGGAAGGTTAGACTCTCCAAGCTGTAACCCAGAATCTGTGTGGGTTGGCAAGCTAACTCATGACTCTTACAGTAAATAAATCATTTGAGTGTTTCAAAAATTGAAAATTTGAGAGGAAGAAAGTGGAGGAAATACTGTTTCTACTGTTCCTTCTTTCTTTCTTTTTTTCTTTCTTTCCTTCCTTCCTTCCTCACAACACATATTTAGTGATTCTGGGTCATTTCATTAGCATCTTTGAAAATGTAACTCTCTTGAAAACATTCCTGGCAAAATTCACTGTAGCTGTATCTAACCTTGTGTTTTCCAATTTTGATGATATTACAACTCCCATAATTCCCAGCCAAGAATTTGAGTTATAGTTCCAAAGCATCTGAAGGGCATCAGTCTGGGAAAGATAGTTCTGGTGCATGAGAAGAATACTGTTGTATACTATGGTATTATTTATATAGAAAAAGAAAATATAATATAATTGGGCTACTGCATAACCAAGCAAGACTATTAAGGCATTATATTTTCTTGTGTACTTTTTCATGTTATGTATATCAAATATAGATAGCTACAGCTTGTTACTAGAAAAAAATAATGTAGCTAGGCTTGTAGCACATGACTGCTAATGGCTTCCTTAAAATGTTTTATGCCTTAGAAGGACCTCTTAGTCAATATCAAAATATCCTGCATTATTGATGAAATCAAATGGGTTCTTTCAAAGCAAAAGTCTTTTTGATTCTTTGATCCTTTCCTGTGCATCTTATCAGCATAATGTTAAGGCTATTTTAATCCTTCAAATATTGAACATTTGTCTTGCTGGCAAACGAAGGACTGGGGTCAGAAACATATTTGCTATTACTTGGTTTTTATTTCTGCTGAGACAAATGGGCCATTCCACCGCATTCAGATTTTTCTTTTCTTTCTTTCTTTTTTCTTTTTTTACAATAGCTGGATTGTTCAAAAAAAAACCTAGCAAATAGCTTTCTATTGTTACTGTTAATAATTACACAGAGATCCTATATCAGACATCTGGCTTGCAAGCTGCAAATTATGTACAGTTAAAATCCACAACCCTTGACCTGATTTTATAAGGCAGTCAGAAAATCACTTTTTGTCATTTGCCCATGGTAAAACTGTTCAAGTATCTGTGTATTCAAGATAACAAATAGTATAAGAAGTTAGCCACTATTAATAATCTTACATTTGATAATATTTTCTTTATATAATGGTCACAGTTACAGTTTGATATGATATCAAGGGTTAAGTTTCCTTCGTTTTCTCCTTGTGTTAGTTAAATAGTAGATTTTGAAAGGCACCAATTTTGCTAGGCAAATGTTAAAGCTGCTGTTGTTCCACACATGGACTTCTATTAATAAGAAACAGAAAGCTATTAAGTCCTTCCAGGAATTTAAAGGGAACCATTAAAAAAAGGGACGTCACCTGGAGTCCAATATAGATGGTCTGTAAATGGGTATAAGGAACTCAGGAACTGTCGGTTTCTCTCAGACGTATTCTTGAACTAGAACATCTCAAGCAAGGTCCAAGGACACAAAACATGATAAGAAATGTTTTATTATAGACTCTATAAAAATTGCTAGCACAAAAAAAACCCTGACAAAATGCAGACCATAAGACTCAAGCCACATATGTAGTGGATCTGAGGTTCAAACCTTATGTCTCTTCCTTATGTCCACGTGGTCTAATGAAATGAGAGTTACTTAGCTGCTTTCAGGTCCTTTGCTTCTCACCTTGCCCAAACTAGTCTTCACCATATCTGCCAGGAAAGACCAGAGATGATGAAATTACTTATATTTAAGCCACAAACTTTTTACAGGCAAGAGTTGAACTGAATTCTTTTGAAATCTAAAGTGAGTCAAAGAGATAATCAACAGGAAGTGTTTATATTGCTGTCAGGACCACCACCAATTATTTCATATGCAATTATTTATTAACTTGATAATGGGTGAAATGATGACTTATATGTGTGAAGCAGAGATTGTAGTACTATATAGCCAGAAGTTTTCTTTGGTGTAGTGTTTGAGCCATGGTGGTCTAGAATGCAATATTGCAGGCTAAATCTGCTCACTGCCATGAGTTTGATTCCTTTGATCTTGGCCAGCTCAAGGTTGACTCAGCCTTCCATCCTTCTGAGGTCGGTAAAATAAGGACCCAGATTATTAGGAGTAATATGCTAACTCTGTAAGCAGAAGTGTAAACCACTTAAAAAGGACTGTAAAGCACTATGAAACAATACATAAGTGCTACTGTGTTTCTCACAAAATAAGGCTGGGCCTTATTTTTTTATTTTGAGCCCCCCCCAAAATGGCTAGGATGTCTTTTGGGGGGTGAATTAATTTCTCCCCCCCACATGCACCAGCACCATCTCCAACAACAGCATCTGAGTTGCTCCTGCTTTCCCCCTGTCCCCGTAACAATAGAGGGAAAAAAAAGATTTTGAGGTACCTGGGAGCGTCGCATGCTGCGTTTTGGTTTAATCCTGAGAGGCTGAGTGGGCATGAGAAGAGCCAAGCAAGTGTCTCTGCTGCTGCTACCCTTGGTGCTCCAGCCTCAGGCTCTGCAAGTTTGCTAAAGTCCCGGTGCGCAGCCCGTTCCTGCATTCCAAGAGCCCAGGCTGACCTGCAGCTGTCCCTCTCTCACCAGCGCCATCTCCAATAATAGCGGCAGCAGCGGCGGGAACCGTGGAAGTTATGGAGGTGGCTCCCCCACCCAAGAAGCAGCTGAAACACTTCCACGGTTCCCATCACTGCTGCCGCTGTTATTGGAGATGGCGCTGGCGAGAAAGGGACAGCTGCAGGTCGGCCTGGGCTCTTGGAATGCAGGAACGGGCTGCGCACCGGGACTTTTGCAAACTTGCAGAGCCCGAGGCTGGAGCACCAAGGGTAGCAGAGCAGAGACGCTCGCTCGGCTCTTCTCACACCCACTTAGATGCTCGGAATTAAACCAAAAAGCAGTGTGCGGTGCTCCCAGGTACCTCAAAAAGTTTTTTTTTTCCTGTTGTTACAGTGACAGGGGAAAAGCGGGAGCCACTCAGACACTGTTGTTGGAGACGGCACTGACGAGAGAGGCACTAGCACCAGTGGGAACCGTGGAAGCTACAGAAGCCTGAGAAGTGGCTGAAACACTGCCGGACATCCATGCTGAAGCTGCCCGCCTGCTGACCCAGGTAAGGGAGGGGTAAGGGAGCCATCCGTGCTCCACCATGATTGGCTGTTAGGAGCGGCTGATGGTGAGGCGTAGCTGCCCGCGAGGCACTCCTAATGGCAAGTTTCCCCCTGCCTCCCCCCCCAATTTCGCATGCTTTAAACTAGGCCTAAATTTGGGGGGAGGGGCTTAATTTCATTTTATGCCTAGAAAACATGCTGGGTCTTCCTATGTGGGGCGTATTATTGGAGAAACACAGTATTGCTATTAAGGCATCATGCTGAAAACTAAGAGATTGTGAATTCTAGTGACATTTTGGCATGAAGCCAATTCAGTGACCTTGGTCCAGTCACTCTGTCTCAGCTCTAGATAAGGAGGCAATGAAAGATCATTTTTGAAATCTTGCCAAGAAAACTGTAGGGATTTGTCCCAGCAATCTGCCATGAGTCAACACTGACTTAAAGTTGACCAAAAATATATATCATGATATATCAAACTCTAGATTATGCTATTGACAGTTCGTACATTCTGGGTAAACAATGGGAATTCTGTTATAAGTTGCCTCAGACAATATACTTATTTTTGCATCCTCAACTTTCTTAATAATATTTAGAGTTTGGGGGGTACTATTAAAATAGAGTGCTTGTGGTGTATCCCATCAGATGTTTAACACTCATACTGAGGGTTTGATATTACCATAAGAAATTATGTGGGGGAAAACATGGAATATTTTGCTTTATGCAAGATATAAATGATGAACAATTCTTGATGCATTATATATTTATGGATTTGCCTAGAATTTCCTGTATGTTTGTTCTTATAAATCACAGGTATCAAACTCATGGCATCATGTTGCCATCATGTGACATTTCACAATGTTTTTCCCATTCACGAAACTGGGTGGGTGTGGCCTGCACATGATGCATTTGGGCCACAGGCCACCAGTTTGACACTCCTGTTATAAATGCAATGAAAATGGAAATAAGATTTTTTTAAAGGAACAGAAAACCTGAGTGAATTCCTTAACCAACGTATCATTTGGGTTTTTTTAAAAAAATAATTACTCCTGTATATATGCTAATCTCAAAGAAATTCAGCTGAATTGCAAAGCACTCCTCAAAAATACTAGTTTTGTTGTTTATGTGGATCTCCTTATAGTAAACCTATGTCTAGCACCTGCTTATATTTATAACATTAACATAAAACAGTGTTTCCAGTTTCCTTAACAAACTTTCTGTCCTACATGTTTTGAAACAACACTCAAGTTGCTAAAAAGATTTATTTTGATACATACAAAGCTATTTCCATCTTAATTAATATAATTAAAAAATAAGTAAGTAAAGTTGAATATGGTTATGAAAACTAGTAATTTACTAAGATCTAACCTGATAAAACAATCATTGTATAACAACATTCTTTTTTCCTCTTCCACTAGTTGGAAGGGGCATTCTTGTGCATAAGAAGCATTCCTGTCAAACAGACAACAAATGGTCAAAATTGGGAGCGTCCTATCAAATTCTGTACCTCTCAACAGTGGTGTCGCCCAAGGCAGTGTTTTAGGACCAACTCTCTTCATATCTACATAAATGACCTCTGTGATCATATTAAGAGCAACTGCATTCTCTTCGCTGATGATGTAAAGCTATTCAATACCACAGACAATACTACTACCCTCCAAAAAGATCTTGACTATGTATCAGAATGGTCAATCAAATGGCAAATTCAAATCTCAACAAATAAATTCTCTGTCTTACATATTGGCAAAAGAAAAATCAGAAAATAAAATACAAGCTAAACAATCAAGACCTTGTTGAGGATCCAAACTTTGTCAAGGAGCTTGGAGTACTCATCTCTAATGATCTAAGTGCTAGAGCCCACTGTAACCTACATAGCCAAAAAGGCATTAAGAGTTGTTAAGAGTTGTTAACGTAGCTTTTTCTCTGGTAATATTACACTACTAACTAGAGCATACAAAACATTTGCCAGACCAATACTTGAATACAGCTCATCAGTCTGGAAACCACATTATGTACCTGATATTAACACAGTTGAGAAAGTCCAGAAATATTTCACAAGAAGACTTCTCCACTCCTCTACTCATTGCAGAATACCTTATGCCACCAGACTTGAAACTCTAGACCTAGAAAACCTAGAACTACGCCGCCTCCAGTCCGATCTAAATATAGTATATAAAATCATGCATTGCAATGTCCTACCTGCAAATGAATACTTCAGCTTCAATCATAACAGTACAAGAGCACACAATAGATACAAACTCAAGGTAAACCGCACCAAACTTGATTGCAGGAAATACGACTTCAGCAACAGGGTTGTCAATGTCTGGAATACTCTATCTGACTCTGTGGTTTCTTCCCCAAACCCCAACAACTTTAACTTTAGACTGTCTACTATTGACTTCACCCCCTTCCTAAGAGGCCTGTAGGGGGCATGCATAAGTGCACCAATCGTGCCTTCCATCTCTGTCCTATTCTTTCTTTTTATTTTTCTTATAAGTATCTATCTCATGTATTCAAAACTATGTTTATTCTTATACCTGTATCTTGTAAGTGATTGACAAATCAAATAAAGACTAAATACTAAAATACTAAAGCTCTTTGTGGTTTTAAGACATGGAAGATGTTTGAGAAGAAAGTCCCAGTTGGCTTAAATTGATCTGAAGCACTGAACTTTCCATTATGTGTTTTGAGTCGCTTCACTATTCTTTGGAGCTTTCAGTTAGGAGCACAAGAAGCTCGAATCCACATTTCTGTGTTTATTCCAAGAATCTGAGAGATAAACAATGTTGCAAACTGACAGGGTTTTTTCCCCAAATGAAATATGTCACAAAGCTGGCTAAGGTTTGGCATATTACAAAACTACCTGCCAAATGTCAGCTGTTTGCAAACTAAAAAGGTTGGGAACATAAATTTTTTAAAAATATATATTTGCTTCCTCTAAAATTGCTATTTGCACGCCTGCCAGAAAATGTCAGCATGTTTGCCAAGAATTTTAAAAAGTGACCTTATATATTGTTTTCTAAAGAAAAAAAAATACTTTATGGATTTTCCAAATCAATTTACTCCCTAAAGTTGTTCATGGAAATGAGAATGTTGGAGAACATACTGTAAGATATGATCACTCTCTGGTCTAGGGCCTATTTCCCCAGCGCATCACCAAGTAAAAGTTACATATTAGTAAGCTTTAGTTTTGCACCAAGGATTGCTTTGTAAGAGATTATCAGATATCAGGTACCTAGTTTAGGCAAACCATAAATATCTAATCGGGATAATGAAATTGGAAAAGACTAGCTCGCCTAAGCCAATCTTTGGCTGGTAATTAAATACAGCTCAGTCACAGGATACTCATCACCTTCTGCCAGATTCTCCTTTCTAGTACAGTACAAGATATGATTATCAGAAGCAAGAAGAAAGAAAAGAGAGAGAGAGAGAGAGAGAGAGAGGCAACCAAGGTAAGCAGAGGAGGCTGCAGAGGAAGCATTGGTAGAACTTACAACTCTCTTTCCTTCATATTTTAACTTGGGATAGAATTTCAATATGGATTGAAATGTGAGGACCATCAAGAAATGTATTTATTGAATGCTTTCTAAAAGCACTTAAAAGAGAAAGCCATGGACACAGACTATCTATTGATTAAAAAAATATCAGCCACTGAAGAAGTAAAGACCAGAATATCTACAAAAGGACTAGAATAGAATAGATAGAATAGAATACTTTATTGGCCAAGTGTGATTGGACACACAAGGAATTTGTCTTGGTGTAAATACTCTCAGTATACATAAAGAAAAGATACATTTGATAAGAATCAAGAATCATAACGTACAACACTTAATGATAGTCATATGGTACAATCAACAATCAAATCATACTAGGAAACAGTCAATATAAATCGTAAGGATACAAGCGACAAAGTTACAGTCCTACAGTCACAAGTGGGAGGAGATGGGTGATAAGGAGTGATGAGAAGATTAACAGTAATAGTAGTGCACACTTTGTAAATAGTTGAACAGTGTTGAGGGAATTATTTGTTTAGCAGAGTGATGGCTTTTGGGGAAAAAACTAGTTTTGTGTATTTTAACATAAGATGCATTAAAAATGCACATGAGTATTTTGTATTAAATTAGTATTTTTTTAAAAAAGGAAGGAAAAAAGGAAGGAAAGGAGAAAATGGAGAAAGTAAAAAAAAGTAAAATATAGATAAGCAGTGAGCTTAAACCATCACAGAATTGGGTTAATTTTTTTCAATATATGATTACTTTTATATAACTATCATTTTAAAAAATACAAATCATTGTTAACATCCAAGTAATATTTGAAAATCAACAATAATTAGTATGGCATACATTATAAAATAGGATTTAAACAGTAATTTCTATCTGAGCAAGTCTTTATGTTAAAAGAAATGAAATTTTCAGATGTGATATAAATCTACATATAGAGGTACAATTCAAAAATGAATTCCAAATCAAATTAAATTCCATATCAGATTTACTTTGGAAAAATGAAATTATTTTCACATGTTAATTGTATGTCTCTAGAACGTTGATAAACTTTTGGATTTGACGCTGCTTCATTGTGCTACTTTAATTTATATGCTTTAATACTTTGAGCTTAACTCTATTCATAAAATGTTTTTCTTTCTGCTAATTGATAAGAAAGGAGAAATGCAAATGGCTAAAAACACACATACAACATAATCTTTGGAAACAAGTGATCAATCCAGTTTAGGGGCACGAAACTGAACGTTTCCTGATTTGGGAAAACGTTACAGGAATTGATTGTCTGTAGGGGATATACAAACTGACATCTTTCTGAGATGCAAGTGGCAAAATGACTATTCTGGAGAAAAAGTGGCGGGGTGGAGAGGGGAAGAGAGAAATATATTAAATTGCTAAAAAAAAACCTAAAACAGAAAAGGTGAGATTGGCAACTTGGACAGAAAAGAATCTTTAAAAAATGGTTCAAGAGCCTAAAGGACATTTTATTATCAGTGCACTCTAGTACATGTCCTTTCCTTTCTTGCAGTCCAACTTCTTTGTCTTCTTACCTGTATCTGTAACCTCTCTGGTTAGGATCCTATTTGAGATTGAGCTCCTAACTGGGAACTGATAATTTGATAATTTGCCTTAATTTGGATAGATGAAATTCTCTTTCTGTTGATTGTTTTATTTATCCAGTGCCAATAAACTTAGTTCATTTTGTCAATGTAACTTGTTGCCTTACTATTTAGTAAAAATAGCTTGACTTCATTTTGATCTATTAGCATAAGCCACACTCTGCCACTAAAAAGGAGTTTCTAGTTAGGAGACAATCCAGTGTTTGTAAGATGTATATGGTTTTGTTTGCAAGTATGAGAATGCATGCATCTGAAGAACAATGATTAAATCAGATACCAACAGTTGATTTGAAATGGCCTTAGTCAAACACATTTGCAATGAAAACCATAAACAAATATTTTTTTTTCCTAATGGAAAAATGGAATTATGTTTGCCAAGCACTCCATACTAAACAAATTTAATAGCTTATTAGACAATCCAGAGATCAAGAGTTGAGTGTATGAGCTCCACCACTGATCTTGTACAAATAAATATTTTAGAATGTAAGGCACATTACATAATTTTACTGTGCAACTCATTGCTATAAAAAGTGTCAGCAACATTTTCTTAAAATTCTAGAATAGAATCGAAGGATTGTTACAAAATCTTTGCCCCCGGATGTTAAACTGTCAATTTTAGGTCATTTTTGCTGTCATTCAAACCTGTACTTTCCAAGAATATATCTTCTGGAACTATGTGCTAAATTTGTTTAGAGTGACCAGAGAAAAATACTAGAAGCACTTCAGACTACTTTTTACTGGCAAAATAAAAGAAAAAGGCCATTGGATCTAGTCAAAGGAATGGATGAAATGACTGATTTCAGCATTATACTCACAGAATGACTAGGAGTCGTATTCTGCATATCAAGTGAAAGCGCTTCCCTTGCCTGAAGGAGGTGGGAGAGTGAAGCCAGCAGAAAACTATACCAGCATAACATTTGGGATGTCTGTTGATAATTCCTGTCGTGTAATAGGCAAGATGGTGCTGATGTCTTTATTTATGGCGCATAAGGCACATCAAGGATAGGTATTTGTGGATTCCCCCAGTTTATTTTTCTCCCTTTTCATCAATTTCAGCAGCTGATGGGAAAACATCCACCAACTGCTCTCCTTAATAGAAATGAGGCTGGTACTTGGAAGGATGCAACTTTAGACAAAAAGCTATCCTCAAGTTTGTGCAAGTATTAACTGCAGATGCTTCAAAGGAAATCCAGCTGATATCAGCTGATATCAGCTGATGAGTTCAACAATATTCTAGAAGAGCATTAAACCAATTATCAAAAACACCTTTAGAACAGGAAATCACAGCTCACTAACAGAATATTTGCAAGATATATACAGCCATCACTATGCCAATTTTGTAAAAAAACCAAAAACAAATATACACTCTAATTTTAACATCAAATTCCTTATTTACATGACTGTCATACATTCTTGATATTAGAAAAATATTAAACAGTGTGTCGAGAGACTGATTTCTTATTCCCATCTTCTATGTTTTTTTTTCCCCCCTTTAGTTTTCTTGGGATGTTCTAACAGCCTAGTCATGAATCTTTTACTGCCACCAGCTGGAAACAGACGTCATTGCAATTGTTTTCAAGGCTTCCCCATAACTGTTATCTTTCAGGAATCCTGGGAATTTAGGACCAAGATATCTGTCCAATATCAATCCAATTTTTATTGAAAGACTTCAGATTCTGTTAGATTCCCTGTCTTGCTCTACAGGTTTACAAATGGTTTTAAATTTTCCCATCTAAGTTACTATTTTAAATTACAATCTCTTAACAAATACCCCAAATATAAAATATTATTGTCTATCAATCAGATGGATTCAATCTCTGGTTCACTGTAACAAAGATGTTAATTGTTAACCCAAAAACTTAAACTACTCTTCAAAATTCTCTGTTAACTTAACATATTGTACTTTCCATTCAGAAACTCCACAAATGGCCTCTAATCTCTTATAAACTTGCCCAAAACATTGTCTCTAATCAATACAGTTAATTTGCCAGCTGTGTCAGTTTCAAGATCTATTCTTGGTATTTCTCTCCCCCACCTCCAGTATTTGGCAAATACAATCCTTGCAGCAGTCACCATGGACTAAAATAAAGCCCCAAATAGTTTTTATCTCAATTTATTCATAATACCAAGAAGAGAGGCTTCAGGCTTCATTAATATTTGCATTTTAAGTATTGCATAATCTGCATAATTTATAATTTATAAATAAATTATATTTATCCAATATGATTTAGCATGTTTACAAAACCACCACATGTGATAAAATGGATCTGGAATTTGATTACATTTTCAACAGGGGTGGTATTCAGCCAGTTCTGACATGTGAATGTGACAGGTTCTGGAGAACTGGTAGCGGACATTTTGAGTAGTTCAGAGAACCAGTAAATACCATCTGGTTGGCCCCGCCCACATGTATTTGCTGCCTCCTGAGTCCCAGCTGATCGGAGTCCCAGCTGATTGGCTGGGTCTTCTTTTGTTGCCCTGCACAGGGGAACAGGTTAGTGGGGTGTGGAGGGAATGGGGATTTTACAGTATCCTTCCCCCGGAAATGGAGATTTTGCAGTAACCTTCCCCCAGGAGTGGGGAGGGAATGGAATGGAGATTTTACAGTGTCCTTCCCCTACCACACCCACTAAGCCACACCCACCAAGCCATGCTACACCCACCAAGCCACACCATGCCCAGTGGTGGGATTCAAATAATTTTACAACCAGTTCTCTATCCTAATGATTTTTTCCAATATTCTATAATAATTAAACAAGTTAGATTTAAATTCTCCACTTACACTTTATCTGCTTGTTTTTATCTTAATTTCCTCTTTTTCAAAGGTCAGTAAATCACAATATGTCATCTACAGTATTTTACTTTGATTAGCATCTCTTTCATTTCAATGCTTCATTAATTATATCCACAGTGGTACCTTATATGCCCAATCAACTGCCAAATGAAATGGTTCTTGAAACCTGGGTTAACCTCTACTTTATTTTACCATAAATATACATGCCACCCAATTCCAGATCAAAACCTTCAAAGTCTTCAATCTTTGATTTTCCAATGATCCAATCTTTCATTATCTTTGAGCACTGGCAATACATTATGGAATTATCATCCAAAAGGTCTGAAGGGCAACAGGCCAGGTAAGATCAGAATGGGACAACTCGCCAGAAACAACCCACCACAGCTAACTTGCACAGGGACGACTCTTTGTGGCCAGCTCAGTGCAGGACAACTAACAATTCAAAAATTAAAATTAGTTAATTTCCTTTCATTTTGTCTCTCCTTTTGCATCCTTTCTTTAATTATTCTATTCCACCATTTCTTCAATATTACACTAACTTTTGTCCTGCAGGGAGTTGGCTGTGGTGAGTTGTCCTAGACCCAGGTAAGGTAGTGCTAAGTAGAGGCCCTTTTATTTTCTGCATGCAGAGTATACCTCATGGTCCTCCCCAAACTGAGGTGACTTATGACATGGATAACCGTATTCTACAATTTTGGAAAGTATCTTAAATCAGAAATATAGGACCATATGGTCTAATTTGATGCCATCTTTAGCCTAAACTCAAAAGATGTTTATCAACATTCAGCCAGGGTGGATGTTGTATTTTTAGGGTTAATTGTATATCTGTTGTATACATCTTTTTTCTTTTCCTTTTTTACCCAATATTGTTAATTTTTTCCTATTTTATTTTTATTTTTTGTTATTCTTTGTTCTTTTTGTCTTTTATTTGTATTTGGACTTTTATTTCTTGAAATCAATAATTTTTAAAAATAAAATTGTACTCTAAAATATCTAGAAGACAACAGACTGGAGCAATGTGTTTGGCATGTTCAATTATGAACATCAGTTAAAAGACCCTGGAAAGTTTATATGGATCAGAATAGATAATACTGTGTTAGATGGACAAAGAATATGACTTGGTAATACAGGTAGTCCTTACAGCCACAACTGAGCTCATAATTTATGTCACCACATGAGATATTTGCTTAGTGACTTTTGCCCCATTTTATGACCTTTGCTCGCACAAGCACGAAGCCAAAAGCACCAGCCTGAAGATCGTGAGTGAGACCTCATCAAAACGTTGCCAAGATGCTCTCAATCTTACACAGGAAAAGACCATAACACCCCATATGCATGTATATTATCCAGCTTTGTTCAGGTATTTTCCCATGTCATTGTAGTTGTGCTTTTAAAGTTGTAGCAACGTTTCGGCAGAATCTCATCTGCCATCATCAGGCTTCTGTATTGTGTTCGTCTGTGAGTCAGTACTGATTTTCCCGTAAGGTATAATTTTAATACAAATGTTCCCAAATGTATGACTTTTTATCTTTCCTTTCCATAATATGCACATTATGTTTATGTTAAAAAGAAGCAGGGAATGCAGAAAAACACAACCTAGATAGCAAGAAAGTTCAGAAAGTACAAATCATGATGGGCACATTAAAATATAAATCAAATTATGTTTTCCTCCATGCCCACATTGGATTGTATATATTTATATCTGTATGAAGGGACTAAACCAAATGTTTTGCAATAGGGAAAAAAAGTTATCTGAACCATCATCTGAAATGGTGATCAATATAATTTTCTTCCCAAATCCCAGCAGGATGAGGGACACATGTAAGGACTATTTAGTATAGATCAGGGTGTCCAACCTGCAATTTTAAGATTTGTGGATTGCAAGTCCCAGAATTCCCCAGCCAGTCATTACATATACACACACACATACACAATTCTGGGAGCTAAAGTCCAAAAGTCTTAAAGTTGCCAAAGTTGGATATCCCTAATTTAAACAATACAGAGTGGTGGTTACGTATCTCTTTCAAGCAGTATTCATTTAGTCTTGGTTATGAAAGGAAGTGACTGGTTGTGTCAAGCTCTTCTACTTTCAAAGTCCTTCAAAATGTATTGGAATTCAACTTTGCATCTATTGTTTATCTGCCTCTAAAAGCATCTTAACCTAACATCTTAGGGACAAGAGAAGAGGGACTCTTCAATTTTATATTACGAACTCTTGCTGATCAAATTATGGAGGCTGAAGCCAAACACCCAGATTCCATTCCGATCATTTTAGGGGATTTCAATCAAGCAAATTTAAGGAAAGAGCTCCCAAAATATTTCCAGCATGTAAATTGTCCTACCAGAGGCAAAAAACCACTGCTACATAACAGTAAAAGATGCTTATAGGTCTTTACCACGAGCAGCTGTGGGACACACTCTGATCACTGCATGATTCACCTTGTACCTGCCTACAGACAAAGACTTAAAACCACGAAACCAACAATTAAAACAGTGGGGGCTTGATCTGATGAGGAAAAGCTGAAACTCCAGGCTTGCCTTGATTGCACTGATTGGAATGTTTTTGAAGATACCTCTGCAGACCTAGATGAGCTCACAGATACTGTAACATCATATGTCAGCTTCTGTGAAGACTTATGTGTGCCAACAAGGAACCTGCAAATAAATAGTAATAATAAACCTTGGTTCACAGCTAAACTCAAGCAGCTACATTGTTCCAAAGAGGAAGCCTAAAGAAAAAGTGGCAGAATGCTATACAATCAGGCCAGAAACATATTAACAAGAGAGATCAGAGCAGCAAAAAGAAGCTACTCTGAAAAGTTACGGAATCAGTTGTCAACAAATGAACCAGCAAACACGTGGAAAAATCTTAAAAACATCACTGGCTACAGCAAGCCTCCTTCCCAGGCAGAAATCAACAACTAGCAGATGACCTGAATGTGCAGATTTGAAAGGAAACTACAGCCACCTATCTCCACAACCCCCATCTTAAATACTCCAACAACTGCCAAGCTCCTACAACTGGTCCCAACCCATTGGGTTTACAACCTCTGGTGATCACAGAAAAATCTATTTCACAGACAAAAGCCAGGAAAAGCACCAGGACCAGACAAGATAACTCCTTCTTGCTTAAAAGTCTGTGCTGACCAATTGGCCCCCATCTTCACCTGAATCTTCAATAGATCACTAGAGATGTGCAATGATCCTTCTTGCTTCAAATGCTCTATCATCCTAGTGCCAAAGAAGCCCTCCATCGAGGAACTGAATGACTATAGACCAGTTGCTCTAACATCTGTAGTTATGAAAACCTTTGAAAGGCTAGTGCTGTCCCACCTAAAAACCATCACGGATCTGCTGTTAGATCCCATGCAGTTTGCATACCGAGCAAATAGATTAACAGATGATGCTGTCAATATGGCTCTGCATTACATCCTACAACATCTTGAATCTCCAAATATCTACGCAAGGGTCCTCTTTGTAGACTTCAGTTCAGCATTCAATACCATCATTCCAGACATTCTTCTAACTAAATTAAACCAACTAGCAGTACCTGAACACACTTATAAGTGGATCATAAGCTTCCTAACAGACAGGAAGCAGCAGGTGAAGCTAGGCAGAATCACATCACATATCTGTACTATTAGCACAGAGGCCCCCAAGACTGTGTGCTTTCTCCACTTCTCTTCTCTCTATATACCAATAACTGCATCTCAAATGTTCCATCTGTTAAAATACTGAAGTTTGCAGATGATACAACAGTGATTGGTCTCATTCAGTACAACAACAAATCTGCATACAGACAGGAGGTTGTACAACTTGCCTCGTGGTATAACTGGGACAATCTGCAACTGAACACACTCAAAACCTTAGAAATGGTGGTAGACTTTAGAAGAAACCCTCCCACCCTCTTACAATACTAGACAACACAGTATCAACAGTAGAAACCTTCAAATTTCTAGGTTCTATTATATCACATGACCTAAAACGGACACCTAACATCAAAAATGTCATCAAGAAAGCACAACAAAGAATGTTCTTTCTGCTCCAACTCAGAAAGCTCAGACTGCCCAAGGAGCTGCTGATACAGTTCTAAAGAGGAATTATTGAGTCTGTCATCTGCACCTCTATAACTGTCTGGTTTGGTTCTGCAACCCAACAGCACAAACATAGACTTCAGAGGATAGTTAGGACTGCAGAAAAAACAATTACTACCAACCTGCCTTCAACTGAGGACCTGTATACTGCACGAATCAAAAAGAGGGCTGTGAAAATATTTATAGACCCCTCACATCCTGGACATAAACTATTTCAACTCCTTCCCTCAAAACAACGCTATAGAGCATTGCACACCAGAACAGCTAGACACAAGAACAGTTTTTTCCCGAAAGCCATCATTCTGCTAAACAACAAATCCCCTCAACACTGTTCAACTATTTACAAAGTGTGCACTACTATTACTGTTAATCTTCTCATCACTCCTTATCACCCCTTCCCTCCCACTTCTGACTGTATGACTGTAACTTTGTTGCTTATATCTTTACGATTTATATTGACAGTTTCCTAATTTGATTTGATTGCTAATTGTACCCTATGACTATCATTAAGTGTTGTACCTTATGATTCTTGACTCTTGATGAAAGTATCTTTTCTTTTATGTATACTGAGAGCATTTGCACCAAGACAAATTCATTGTGTGTCCAATCACACCTGGCCAATAAAGACTAAAGAATTCTATATCCTTTATTTGAGTAAATGACTTTCTTTGTATGTCATTAGATAGTATATTTCCTTTTGATTCCACAGGTCCTGTCAGAACGTCATCACTTTCACGTCCCTCTCCTTCTCAGGTCTATTTAGCTTCACTCCTGTTTCCTCTTCTCCAGTAATGAAACAAAATGGAGCCCACACATTCTTATTTTCCTTGGTGACCTCAATCTACTTCTTATAAATTGGACCCTAAATGAATGTACATCTGAACCCACACATGCAACCCTGTACAATGCCGTTACTACACTGGGACTGGATCAATTAATAAATAACAACACTAAACTCAACAACTGCCTTAACCTCATCTCAGACTGGTCTTGTGGTGCAGGAGTCATAACTTCACCCTGAACATCAAAAAGTCCTAAGAATGCAAAGCAGAGGCTCTCCCACTATATATCACTACTGTGTGGAAAGAGTTCATAGTTTTAAATTTCTAGGAACTCATATTTCCGAAAACCTTACTTGGTCGGTCCACTATGGCCAGTGCAAAGAAGGCCCAACAGTGCCTGCACTTTCTGAGGTTGCTGAAAAAAAGTGGTCTGGGTGGGAGGTTGCTGGTTACTTTTTACCGTTCTACCATCGAGAGCATTTTGGCATACTGTGTAATGGTGTGGTATCTGGATGCTCTGCAGTGGATAAGAAGATGCTCCAGAGAGTTATAAACACAGCACAAAAAATCATTGGTTGCTCTCTTTCTCTAGAACAATAAAAATCTCCACAGACTGATCTCATCCTGGACATTCATATTTTGAACTGTTACCAGTTTTAAATACTCTGTAGTATGATTGTGATGTGGTGTTTGGGGCACTGTGCTGGAGTAGCTTTCAAGTTTCATTGTATTCGTGGAATGCAATGACAATAAAGATATTCTATTCTATCTTCTGCAACAGCTCAAACTCAATTTATGGCCTACAAATACAAGAACACTTTTCAAACAGTGACCACAGCATGATTGATTTTTGTCTCAATTTATGCCCTCACAAAGAGATCATAATGATGGATCCCCAAAATACAACTTTAAAAAAGCCAATTGTCGGGCTATGAGTTTGCTATGGAGCCTGTCAGTTCCGAACATGCCTTGCAGCAATTCAGCTGGCTGTAGAGAATGTCACCTTATTTCTGCTGCTGCCAGATCTATATTTCTGCTTGTATGCCGGCCAATGGAGTCACTGCAGGATGGATTCTGAAGCGGCTATGAGCTGCAGGGTGGAGTCTGAAGCAACTGCGGGGCTGGAAATGGCTCTTTTCGTGTATTGATATGGTGCATATTGTTAGAGGGGGTTGGGGCACATATAGGTGGTAAGTAAGCCCTAGGTTAAACATGGTGAAGGTGGCACCAGGTGGGGGTCAGTTAGTGAGTGTCAGAATAGGTTACGGATGTAGACATGTTATAGGGTTAATAGCATTTAAAGATAATGGGTTAGGCGTGGCCAGAACTAGAACTGCGTATAGACCTGGGTTTGGTGGGGTGTGTCTCATGATAATGGTAATAAAAGGAAAGGGAGCAAACTAAAACCCAATGCTAACCTTGCCTGGCTTTTAGTCTTTCTTGTCAGATAAGAGTATTTGTTGTTTGCTGATCTAATGAATAAACCATCATTGCACTACAAAGGAGCTGGAGTTTGTATTCATTTCAGGACAAATCTTCAATACTCAAGGACTGCTGAGACCAACTATGATCTCATAACTGCTGACCTATCATCTCTTGATTGGCACATTCTGTTCTCTAGCTGTAATACTACAGGAGACCATTAGAACGCATTCTTGCTTGAACTCAAAAAAAGTCATTAAACTATATGTACCATTAGTAACCCCCCAAAACAAAAACAAATTACCCAACTCAGTAAGGAAACTTCAATCAAAAAGAATTTCTATAGCGAAAAAAACAAAAATAGCTATGTAGCAAACTTTAAAAACTGATACAACACCTTATGCCGACAGATAAAGGCAGAATGCACCAATTACCACTGCAAGCAAGAGGAAAATCTCCTATGCACAAAATCCACCCATGCCTTCTACAATTTTGTAAACCCCAAACTTAAAGACTCAAGAACCACCCGCCCCTAAAAGGACAAAATGGGAAAAACTATAGCGATGAAGCCGGTTCAACCGGTTATTCAGTCTTTGTAAACAGCAATGGCTCATGCCCCACATTTCCTAGTCGTACCACAACTAACTGCAATGATCTACTACATATTGATTTTACAAAAGATAATGTAGAAAAGGCACTACATAACCTAAAACCATCCCTATCTATTGACCCCAATGGATTACGTGCATACTTCTTAAAAAAGCTTTCCACTGCCATAGCAGAACCCCTAAGCATAATATATGAGATATCATTCAGAACCAGGTCCTTACCGAACCTATGGTCCTTAGCAATGGTCATCCCTATCTTCAAAAAGGTGACCCCAACCTGGTTGAAAACTACAGACTAATCTCACTGTGTTGCATCACATGCAAAGTCATGAAATCAATCCAACCAATCCATTACCTTCCACCTGGAGTCAAATAACCTACTCTCCAAAAAACTATTTGGTTTCAGGAAAAAATTGTCCTGCAATCTGCAACTCCTACACTCTAAAAACATATGGTCTACTTTACTACACCAGGGTAAAGCAATAGATGCAATTTACATAGCCTTCTGCAAAGCCTTTGATTCAGTGGTACATAACAAGCTACTTTTAAAACTAAACTCTTATGGCATATCTGGATCCCTTCATAAGTGGATTACTGTGTTCCTGTCAAACAGGCAACAAATAGTAAAAATAGGGAGCACCCTATCAAACCCTACATCAGTTAACAGCAGTGTCCCCTAAGGCAGCGTTCTAGGACCCACACTCTTTATACTCTACATAAATGACCTTTGAGATCACCTTATAAGCAACTGAGTCCTCTTTGCTGATGACATAAAACTATTCAACACCACCGACAATACTACCATCCTTCAAAGCAGCCTTGGTTATATGTCTGAATGGTCAAACAATTGGCAACTCCAAATCTCAACCAGCAAATGTTCTGCCCTACACATTGGTAAAAAAAAAAAATCAGTACACCAAATACAAGCTAGGTGGATATGACCTCATTGATGATTCTCACTCTGTCAAGGACTTTGGAGTACTCATATCAAATGACCTAAACACCAGAGCTCACTGCAACAGCATTGTCAAAAAGGCATTAAGAGTTGTAAATCTAACCTTACGAAGCTTCTCCTCTGGTAATACTGAATTGCTAACTAGGGCATACAAAACCTTTGCTAAACCAATACTCAAATACAGCTCATCTGTCTGGAGTCTGTATTGTATATCGGACATTAATACAGTTGAGCGAGTCCAGAAGTATTTCAAGAGAAGGGTACACTCCACTGCTTGCAACAGAATACCCTACACCACCAGGCTTGAAATTTTGGGCTTGGACAACCTAGAACTATGCTGCCTGTGGTTGGACTTAAGTGTAGTACACAAAGTTATCTGCTACAATGTCCTACCAGTCAATCACTACTTCAGCTTCAACCACAACAATACAAGAGCACACAACAGATACAAACTCAATGTAAACTGCTCCAAACTTGATTGCACAAAGTACAACTTCAGCAACAGCGTGGTCAATGCCTGGAATGCACTACTTGACTCTGTTGTTACATCCTCTAACCACCACTCCTTTACCCTCAAACTAACCTCGATTGACCTCACCCCATTCCTAAGAGGTCTGCAAGGGACGTGCATAAGCACACAATCATGCCCACCGTCCCTGTCCTATTGTCCCCATTTACTCATACCTATTTCCTGTATTCATACTCATGTTTATTCTTATACCTATTATCTTGTAAGCGATTGACAAATCAAATCAATCAATCAATAATCTATAGATAGCTATACATAAACTAAATGCCTCAAGTTTTTGTGTACTTCTTAAATAAAGCTAACAATTTATTTTAATTCACTCAGGTTCTACAGGTCCCTCAGCTAACCATGATGACAAAATAAGATGGAGAATGATGTCACTTTATAAAGTCACAGCCTTTGCAACACAGTGTCTTGATAAACATTCTATCATTTGCCCCAACTCAATTGTCTACAATAGACAGTTTTGTAGCAATCTTCTCAGACTACCTGGAAGTGGGCCAGCCAAGCTATGTAACTGCATGTAAAATATTAAATACACACACACACACAAACACAAACACACACACATACACACACACACACACACACACCTTCCCACACAAAGGCTGGAATAAAGAAATCAAAGAATACTTTACATTTCTTCAGTATACCATGTGCAGAATTCCATAATATTGCAAAAATAGACCCTTTCACTGATATTTCAGACCAAAATGTGCCCATATAATTTGCTTTGTTAGTAACTATTAATTTCTTACCTTTGGGTCTGACATAATGTAACATATGTACCTCTCTTCTCTGAATGCTTAAGGAGAAATTTACTACTGTATATACACCATTCTGAGAATCTCTATGGTTACAGCATAGTTCATGTTTAGCCTAAATAAACATTTGCTAATATTTATTATAACTTTTACTATTATCCAAGAATTTTGCTTTTTTCCAGAATAGTTATTATTTCTTATTATTTCAGTCAACCAGTGTTTTATTGTGCTCTCCGATCAGTACCGGAAGTATAGCCATAAGTGATCTGTAATGACCTACAAAACAATTTAGCTTAAGAAACCAGTAAATAAAAAATTAAAACAAAACTAAAATACACCTATAAAAGAACCTAAGTGGGACACAAGAGTAGAATAAAAAAAGCAATTAACTCTAGGCTATAAATGAGTTAATATCTAAAGTTACATAAAATATGTTCATACCTAAAATGCAGCAGGAATTTGAGCTGTCAAGGTCCGGCAAAGCTTTTTTCCCCATTTCATTCAGTTGTGCCTGATTCTCAAAGACTGCCTGGACAAGTCCCTGCAATTTTCTTGGGGAAATTTTTCAGAAGTGGTTGGCCATTGCCTCCTTCTCAGAGCTGAGAGCAAATGACTGGCCCAAGGTCACCCGGCTGACTTTGTGCCCAAAGGGAGATTACAATTCATTTCTAGTTTGATGCCTTAAGTAGGACATCAGATTGGCTCTCAAAACTTACATACTGCTGCACAAAAGCTATCCAGTGTGCTGTCATAAATGGTAGCTTATTTGTAAAAAGCATTTGGACAGACAAAGGCTGAGCTAGCAGGATATCTGCCGATCGTGGAGGATAAATTTGGTTTGAATGTCTCTATAAAAGGAACAAAGAAGTAGAACATGTTCTGTGGTTTCTGTATTTCTAGAATCACAAGGAAGAACTTTTTAGCCAATCCTCCTTTTTTAATATATATATATTTGCCATCCAAAACTGCAGAAGGGAAAAAGTGACACAGTGAAAGTAAAAGCTTTCCCATGACTGGGCTTTCTAGCTGTGTGAGTCAGCCAGGAGAAGTGACTAGTTATCTTGTATTTGCTGATGAGAGGAAGGCCAAGACCTTCCCTACATCTGCCTGACACTCGGTCTCCTTTATGGTGTTTGCTTCAGCTGATCATATTCTGTCTTGAGAACAGAGAGGGAAATCCAGATTTCAGGGATTAGATTTAAGAGCTTTAATTTAGGTAGATTGATGCTCATCGTGGAGAATTAATGAAGCAATGCCTCAATGAGAAAAGTTAAGCTTTAACTAAAGGCTTATTGAAGCAAAAGACTTTCTGGACTATCTGGATTGTACCCAGTCCAAGAAGGTAAACAAGAAGGTAAGACCAAAATCCCATTAAGGAGATGGCCTAGTGTGCCAAGAAAGTGATTAGTTTATCCTGACACCCAAACTTGCTTCTACAATTTGCTTTTAAAGAGCATACTTTGTATTAATTTCAGAGTGTTGAACTAGTTACCTATAATTTATGAAAATAAATGGTGGGTTTAAAATGAACTATATGGTGGACTAAATTAAAGCAGCAATTTGTGTAAAGTAATGGGCAGTGCCAGGGGATGCCTGCCTCTGAGCAGTCCTTCTTTTCTGATGAGTTCAGGGCAATAGGACAGCTGTGATGTGAATTGTTTCAAACTGTTTGACTGTCATAAGGTAGATATCCAAATCTATTGACCTGTAAGATCTGTTAACAGCTAATCATGAAAGGGAACAAAAAGGGGGAATAAACCATCTGTAGTAGTTTAATTAAAATATCTCCAGGCTACTCTTCTCAGTCTGGTTGCCCAGAAAATTGGATTTCAACTCCCATCATCCCCTGTTGCATTGCTGGTTGATGGGGCCATGGGAGTTGAAGTCCAACCCATTTGAAGGACTCCACCCCCACCAGCCTGAGGAAGACTGCGCTCCCCCACTTGCTTTCTTCCACCCATTTCCTTTCAAGGTCTCCTGGACTTGCCTCCCACTTCTTGACCCCAATTCAGCCGTTCTGCGCTTTTAGTTCACCGCCCAGCAGTGATCTCTGCCTGCTTTCCCCAGGGCCTCCTTCGCGAATTCCTGAGCCAGGAGAGGGCAGCAGCCCCGCGGCCCTTACTGCATCTGCGTGGACTTCTCAAGCATGCTCATTCACCAGGAAGGAGGAAAGCCTTGATGAGAAGCTAAGCCTGGCATCGCTGGCGGCCAGCGGGAGCTGGGGCGATGCTCTCCCAGCCGCAGGAAGGCACCATGTGGAGGACGGGAGCCTCCCTTGTCTTCCTCTGGCTTCATCTCCAGGCGGCAGGTAAGAATAAAAACCATCCGGGCTGGCGACGGCAGAGAGCAACGGGTGGAGACAGCCGCTCTCCAAGCCCTCGCGAGGATGGAAGGAAAGAGCTCGCTTGCCCAGAGAAGCCAACTCCACGCGACCCATTCAAGCACGACTTGTTGTTACTGGTGGCTAATATGGGGTGGGGTCTCTGCATATGGGGTGGAGGGTCGTCACGGTGGTAGGCGAACACGTTGGGGACAGTTGGGGAGGGCGGTGCACAAATAGGTGCGGATTCCGCTCGAAACGCGCGCTTCCCCTTTGATCGGCTCCTTTGCCTTCCAAGGTGGCTCGGGAGAGGCGAATGTCTCGCGGCGACTCCTCCGGCGTTGTTGGTGGGCTCCGGGGCCACTGCTGCCCTACCGTCGCGCTTCCTTTATCAAATCAGCGCTCTTTTCCCGCAGACGCAAGGGTGGGTTTCTCCCTGGCGAAAGCTTCCAATTCCCGCTTTGTTCGGAGCGCGCGGCGGAGCCTCGGTCGGTTTGGAGGTTTCAGCACCAGGGTCAGAAGCCGCTTTCAGATGCCGAGCAGCTGGCCCGGGCGACGCGTGGGCGGCGGGGAGGGAGAGAGAGAGAGAGAGAGAGAGAGAGAGGCTGGCTGGCGAAGAGTTCCCCCTTGCCAATCTGCCGAATGAACGCGGTTCCCGTGAAATCAGGCCGTTCCTCAAAATACCGCTTGCGAGTTCGAGCGAAGATGGGTTGGAGGGTTGGCCCAAGGAATCGCGCAGATCACATCAGTTTTATAGCATGAGGGTGTTCCTGTGCCCTCAAGTGTGAAAACAGCCGTTTAGCAAGACCAAGGCTTCCTAGCCTTCAGAAAATGCAAGGAATAACCTGTCAGTGACCCCATGTATGTTCACCCCATGTATGTTGCTCCTCTTGCTGTTAGATTCAGACAAGCCTGTTGTGAAGGCAGTCTTTGACTTATGACCAAAATTGGGACCAGGATTTCCACTGCTAAGCAAAGCAGTTGTTAAGTGGGTCATTTCCAATCATAGGACCTTTTTTTTGCCATGATTGTTAAGTGAATCACTGCCATTAAGTGCACGGTCATTAAATAAATCCAGCTTCCCTCATTGATTTTGCTGCCAAAGTTGCAAATGGCAATTACATGACCCTGCGATGCTGTAACCATTATAAACACAAGTCAGTTAGCAAAAGCCTTGATTTTGATCACATGACCATGGGAATGGTGCAATGGCTGCAAGAAGGAGAACTGGTTGTTAAATCACTTTTTTCAGAGCTGTTGTAATTTCAAACAGTCACTAAGTGAATGGTTGTAAGTCAAGGACTGACTACCTGTACTGCATAGCTTCCCCAAACAGGATCCTAGGCTTCCGCTGATTCTTTTGGCAACTCCAGTGAAAGGGCAACAGATAACTTTGCTAAGGCTGTCTTGAATTCTAGCCATCTGGAATGGTAAGAATCCTTCCTTGATATTGCTTTTGGAAACCACCCTGTGAAGTTCTTCCTTCACTGCAGCCTGAATGTTAGCATTTTAAATCTCTCTTCTTCAGATATTGAATCTGAAAGACCATCTGTGGGTTTAGCCAGGAAGCAGTGAAAGCCAAGGTTGTAAAACTGAAGACAGAAAAATCTTAAGGGATCACAGGGACATCTAACCCATGGGTGGAATTATACCATCTACCAATAATATATATTTAGCTTTTCTTTCATAAGACTCAAATACTAAAATGGTCTCCCTTCTATGTTATTGAAATTCTTTCCAAATATTTGCTTGTTTGGTTTATGTACAGTATAATTGCTCCAGCATTTGAACTGTATATCTAGAAGTGCCATTTACCAATGGTTTACTTATGCCAATTTTAAAACTGCACTTACCTGAGAATAAATCCTACCAAAAATGAATGAAATATATAGGTTAGTATTTTATAGTAGAAATGCAATGGATTCTCGGAAATAGTGAATAGAAAAAGAGTGTATCAGAGAGGGAATTTAGAATCGTGATAGCTAATTGCTGCAAATCCTAAGAATTCCCATATTCAGATGAGTTTTGCATTTTAAACCTTTAAAATTGTATATACGTTTAGAGATTGGGTATAAATACACTAAACATGGTTGTGCCATTTTACTGCATGCACTAATTAGTCCAGTAAAAGCAAAATGCTTGGTTACTATGGGGAAAATTAATTTTTCATGGGGATATCTCGCTTACTTGCCCCCAAGGGCCCAGTGTCCTATTAACCCAAATTCAGTGCCATTCTATAATTCTTTAAGCTCCTTTCAGGCCATCTCCCCTTTAGGGTGTATTCATTCAATTTATTCTTTGACCCTCTCTCTTCAAAGCGTGTTGCCTCTAATTGTTTTTCTATTGGAAAGTTTT
This sequence comes from Pseudonaja textilis, assembly GCF_049901715.1. Classification (NCBI taxonomy): domain Eukaryota; kingdom Metazoa; phylum Chordata; class Lepidosauria; order Squamata; family Elapidae; genus Pseudonaja; species Pseudonaja textilis. Next base: position 32,640,708 of record NC_141994.1, on the reverse strand, counting down.
ATATTCATCTACGACTGTGGTTTTGTATTGCTGATAAAGGTAAATGCAGCTCTCCCTCAAATCGAGCTCAATTCCTAGATATTTCATGTACATTTCCATACAGTTTTTGGCAAAAAAAAACTGTATGGCAGGGGGTTGCCATGCTGTTATTTTAAGTCATGCTATTGGATGACTACCTGCATGTAATTTCGGTCATGTTTTGTTTTTGTGGAAGAAAGTTTCTTTCTGGAAGCTGAAGGTGAGGGTTAATGCATTGCATGAGTAATTTCTTCCTATGATTTAAACAGTGTTTCTACAATTAATGAAGTATGTAGGTATCAAGAAAAAGGTTCTAGCCATGCAATTTCCATAACTAATTTATTTTCCAAATGAGATTCTCTCTCTCTCTCTCTCTCTCTCTCTCTCTCACACACACACACACACACACCAATATTCAGTCATGAGAGCCACCATATGCTACATACCCTAGATGAATATTGTCTTCTCAGTGAGCATTAGGTTTCTAGCATGTACAAAATACGCACACACTTTTTAATAGGTCATATAATGTTGCTATTGAGAAAACACCAGCAGTATGATTTCTGGATCATGTAGCAGAGGGGAATCAGTCTGCTGGCAAACAGAACTGGGAAATTCATCTAATTATATCCTACAGTTATGAATTATAAATTATTATTTAGTGTTCTGTATATATATATATATATATCTCCTTAACATGCACTATACTTAATGTTACTGCAGATCTTCTTGAAATATATCCTCTATTAAACTTGGGATGAAACAACTCAATTTAAAAATGGCTTTGATGCAAAATTCATAGTAGAAAAGAAATTTCATCGTGAGATAATTCTATTACCACTTATGTGAAATGTACAATATTTATTATGTCAATAGGCTGCTAGGTAAATATATTTGTAGAAGCTAATCAAATAAATTATGCAATGACACAGCCACATCCTTGATTTGTCTTATAGATGAGATGATAGGTATTCAGAAGACATGATAATGTCAAGAAGATTTTGCACACATAACATTGTTGCATGAATGACACAGTTCACACAGGTGAATAATTCACACTATTTGAATAATGACATGTAATGCATGTAAACATCCCCTTTTAAGCCCCTGTGGATGCCTATGGATAAGATCAAAAAATCGTATTGTTTAAACTATTACAATAACAGTAATAGGAAGCTCTCCAGAACAAAGTGAATATGCTTTGAATAATGCTTTAGAGATTAATTTTTAAACCAAGAGCTTTGCCATGCTATTAAATGATAAATGAATTTGTATGAAACCTCTATGAATAAAACTAATGAATTTATTAGCGTTAGGATTGGACATGAAGTGAATAGGCATCTTAATCACAATAGTTAAACTTTGTTCCATATATCAAATAGAATTCCCTATGACTCTTGGCATATAGAAACAACATAGCCCATGTTCGTCCAGTACCTGTACCTCCTAGACATTTGCACCAGCCACCCTATCACAATACTGGGGCACACAGGACAATTCAATATCCCCTCTTCTGCTTGTAGACACAAACCCTGCTATAATGTTGCTGTGCTCTGTGCAAAAGCAATTAAAATCCTCCAGATGATGACCTCTGTCTCAAACAGTCTTAATAAAAATTTAAATTTGGTAGCTAAGGACGTTTTGTATTGTGGTTGATTTAGTTAGCCACATACTAATTTTTATGTTTCCCTGTATTTTATTAATGTTTTTAATTACTGTTACTTTTTAAATTACTATCATACTCTTCTTATGCTGGTCTATGACTATAATACAAATGTGATTGCTATTAAATAGAAATGATAGTACTGTGTAAAAGAAAACATTAAAAATGCTGAACTTTATCCACCTGTGCACTTCTACAAAGTGGGTGTATTTCAGCATGCAACTCGGAGAAAGATATCAGAGGAATGTGAATATTTTTGAGAGAAGATAAACCCAAGTAATGGTAGCTTTGTGAAAGCATCTAATAATAGGTGCCATTTGGTGTATTCTGCAGAAACTATGGTTTGTTCATTTCAACTGTATATTAAATCACTATCCAGGGAGTGTAATCAAAAAAAATTTATTGCAAAAAAAAAATCTTATCCCTCTTTTGGATATAATATTAAATGCAACATAAACTTATAAACAGCCTGTAAAATAAATAGGCAAATATTAAAATGTACATTTCAAAATAACATCAACGGTAATTTAAACCATACAGAATGGTTGGCTGAAGGGCTGTTCATAATGTCTTCAAGTCTCAGTTAAGAAGCAGCACCCAAAAAAATCAAATATCCTCAGTGATTCTATTAGTCTAAATTTAACTAAGGCTTACTTGAGGCAACATTTTTTTAAAAAAATACTTGCAATCCCCTCTAAATTGCTAATTAGCCTGGAGGTGCATGGAAGGGGATTATGAACTTTTGCATGATTAACTCTGCTTTAAACACATCTGGTAACAGAGATCATCCTCTGTAAAGAAAAAGAAAAGAGCAGCACTTTTTAGAAAAGAGTACAAGGAGAGTTCCATACATATATCAAGTGCCATGTTAAAACAGCTACGACAATACCGTATATTCATTTATACTTCAGGCAGTCTTATTGTATTCTTATTCTTTAAATAAGCTATTGAATGCTGTGCTGAATACTGTAACCTACACACGTCAATTGTAATTTGTTTCTATCCATATTCTGGATGTTGGTCAAGTTTATGTTTGTTTAGGTAACTTTTATTGAGAATCCTAAAGAGTCAAACTATTCAGCCAGCATCTCAATATTTATTTATTTATTCATTCATTAAATTTATATGCAGCCCATGCGGGGATGGGATTCAAATTTCTTAACAACCGGTTCTGTGGGTGTGGCCTAATTTGTGGGTGTGGTTTGGTGGTCATGTGACTAGGTGGGCGTGGCTTGCTGATAGGCATGGCAAGGTGGTCATGTGACTGACTGGGTGTGGCTAGGTGGTCACTGGGCATGGCTAGGTGGCCATGGACAAAACGAGGTGGCCATGTGACTGGCAAACCAAATATAAGTGGTCCTCGCTTAATGGCCAGTTGCTTAGCAAGTGTTCTAATTTACAACTGACCTCCCCAGAGCTACTTGATCTGTTTTTGGTGTTTTGACAGCCATACATACACTCACACACTTATGACCAGTTACAACATCCCACACAGTCTTGTGACTGAGGTTTTCTATGTTTTTTGCCAGTTTCCAACAATTCCTTCTGGTTTCTGGTTAAAAATGCCCATTGGGGAAAATGGACTTGTTTAACAATCAGTGTTTGCTTAATGACCACAAGGTTCACTTAACGACCATGGTATTTGCCTAACCCAGGGGTCTGCAACTTAAACACCCAAAGAGCCATTTTTCTATTTTCTTTTAAACAGGAATCTCTGTCTCTGTCTTTCTTTCTTTCTCCCTCTCTCTTTCTTATCTCTCTCTCTCATCTCTTTCTCTTTCTTCCTCATCTCTCTTTCTCCCTCTCTCTGTTTCTTATTTCTCTTTCTCTCATCTATAACTGCTAAGATTGGAAGCTGTTTTTTTATAATCCTATTTCTTTGCAGTTTTTTTCACACACATTTGTGTATATGTATCCAATTCTCTTTCTTCCTTTCTGCTACGTATTCAAAATGGGCAATGATTTCTCTCTCTGTGTGTGTGTAGTAGCATGTGTGTATGTGTGTTATGTATGTGTATGTAAGTGTGTGTGTATGTATGTATGTATATATATGTGGATCTTTGGTTGTTCGGGTTTTCTCCCATGTTCTGTCTTCAGCTCTTGCTTCTCAGCCAAGCCCCCACCCAATCAAGTCACACCCCCACTAGCAGTTAAAAGGAAGAACCAGCTGCAATCTCACATCACTCTGAGAAGCAAGAGCTGAAGACAGAAGCCTGAAGATGATGAATGAGACTTCATCGAAACGTTGCCTAGATACTTCGAATCTTACGCGGGAGAAAACCCGAACAACCAAAGATCCACATACAAATACCCGCGAGAACCTCAGAAAACAAATATATATATATATATTCACAGACGAACACAATACAGAAGCCTGATGATGGCAGATGAGATTCTGCCGAAACGTTGCTACAACTTTAAAAGCACAACTATAATGACGTGGGAAAATACCCGAACAAAGCTGAATACTATATATATATATATATATATATATATATATATATATATATATATATATATATATATATATATATATATCCTTCCCAACCCCATTCCTCTGCACACTCCATTTTGTGTTGGCTTCCCAGCCAAGTACTTACCAGGTCTGATCCTGTTTAGCTTTCTAAAATCACCCTACTGAAATAAATACCAAACTAAACTGCCCAATAATTTACCTACCATCACTATCTTGCACCTGATTTCAATGTAAACAGCCAATCTGTAGTATTACTAAATTTTGCTAGGCATCCGCTGCATGTTATTCTCTCTTCCTTGATAATCTAGTCCAGAGGTCCCAAACTTGGCAATTTTAAGACTTGTGGACTTCAACTCCCAGAAGGAGAATTCTGGGAGTTGAAGTCCACAAGTCTTAAAGTTGCCAAGTTTGGGGACCCCAATCTAGTCTTAGCTGGGCAGTCTGGAATCACTGAGCAGCTCAGCGCAGAGAAAAGTTGTCGTCTCCCCATATTCCTTTCTCTGTGAGCAGCCTCATCCCCTCCTCCTCATTTGTGAAGCACGCTAAGTTTAAAGGTGCTGCAGGAGGCTGCTTTCAGAGAGAGGAATATGGGGAAACACATGACTTTTCTCCATAACAAGAAGGGTGTTCTCTCTCTCTCACCTCCACTCTTGGCACAGAAAAAAAATCAGTGGGAGCAGCAGTTGAAGCAGTCGATCACCCATCCCGGGGCTCACGCTCAGTATACCTGCAGGGGATGGAGGATGCAGCAGCAGCGAGGTGGCAATGGTGATTCCAGTGGCATCAGGGCTTCTGGGACCAGTCCCCCCTGCCATCCACACATGGTGCATCGGGGCTTCCAGGCTCTGCTCCCCGCAGCTACCGTCAGCTGTCCCGGACTCAATCAAAGGGCACCTTGCTAACACGAGCCTCTCCATGTGTTCTTTCCTGCTGCTGTTGCTGGGAAAGCAAGAGTTTCCCAGCACAGCAGAAAGCTTCCAAGTCCCCTTCCCATCGGAAACAGCTCCTGGGTAAGCAAAGAGAAGCAGGATTCAACCTGGCTTGCTTCTCTGCTTGCCTGGGAGACATTTCTAATGGGAGGGAGACTTGGAAGCTTTCCACTGTGCTGGGAAACTCTTGCTCTTCCAGCAACAGCAGCAGGTGAGAGAAACAGCCACTGACCTGGCTGGAGCCTATACGAGCCTCTCCACGTGTTCCCCGGTGGAAAGCAAGTGGTGGGGGAACGGCGACTGGCAGCAGGGGCAAAAGGCAAATGGGGAGGAAGGGGACCAGCGGTGGCAGCAAAAGGCAAGTGGGGGGGAAGGCGACCGGTGGTGGTGGCAAAAGGCAAGTGGGGGGGGGGAGGTGACCAGAGCTTGCAGAGTTTCACTCACCTAGGGAGATCAGTAAAGGCAGGGCCGCAGTGGAAGGCAATGGCTGGCCTAGTGGGTGTGCAAGAGGAGGCTGCAGGCAGCAGTGTTGCGCATGCATGCAATGTCGTGCATGTGTGATAAGGACTGACGGGCAGGCAGCAGAGAAGTGGGTGGAGAAGGGTGGAACCAGCCAGAGGCCCGATTTACCGGTTCTCCAAACTACAAAGAATCATAACAACTAGTTTTACCGATCCAGTCCAAACTGATAGAATCCCACCCCTGAGCCCATGTCACTGTCAATTGACTCTCAAACTTTAAAAAAATTAAAGGTACAAACCAATAAAATATTAAAATGAACAGAGATTAAAACTAAAATATTACGGGATGGAGTGAGATCTTCTTCCTAATCCACTAACAATCTCCAAGATGGAACGCCCCAATTGGCAGAGCCAGTTTTCTTATGAAAGGCCAAGAGGACTTCACCTCAAAGGGCACGATGTTCGAGAGGGCAGCAGCCAGGAAGAAAAGGCTCTTCTCCTGCACCTCTGAATATTGTTTCAGAGGTAAAATGAGGTAAAATTCAGATTCAGGAGCCAGATTGTTGGGGGCAATTCTCTGTAAACTGCTTAGAGAGGGCTGTAAAGCACTGTGAAGTAGTATATAAGTCTAGTGCTATTGCTATTGTTACCATGCAGAGATAACTGATTAACAAGCAAATGTCTGAAAGCTATCCAGTCATCTTTAAGCTGAGTTTTAATTGAAAAATAGGAAGTGATAGAAAACATATATTCTTGACTGGTTACTGATGCCTCAGAAATTCAGCCTAAAATGAACAAGAAAATAATAACTTTGAAATAATAGCTTTAAAAGAATGGCTAATGGAAATAGACACCTCAAGATAATCCAGTTATGTTCAGAAATAGGGGGATTTATATTGCACAAGTGTTTTACATGACGAAGAAAATGAATTATACTGCTTTGTAGTATGTTGATCTATACTTCTCCTAGATAGAATATTTAGAACAAACGACCCAGATTTAATGTTGAAAAACATAGAATTCTGTTTCATTGCATGAAATTTATTAACCAATTTCAATGGTTGTCTTTGAATTCTGGAGTTGTAAGAAAATAATTTTACTTTGAAATTTACATTGAAATTTTACTAGTGTATAAATATGTGAGGAGAATGTAGATTATAATTGTTTATTTTTCTTCATAAAGCCAGAAGATATAGCTCAACATTCAGTTTGTTCCATAAAAGAAATAACTAGGTGAACATGGCAATTCTATCCTTGGCTTTTATGTGTTTAATGGAATTTCTAACACACTCACCCTTATCTTAATGGACTCTTGGCTATGAAGAGAAACAAACACTGGATAATAAATAAACCTAGTACAATCAGTTTCTGCTATTAACAATGTCAATAAAATATATATTACAATTCTTTTTAGAAAAGTTGCTGACCTAGATCTAATCTGATTAGATTCAGCATGGCTTTAGAAATCTGGTGACCTGGTTTCTTTCTTTTTCCAAGACTGATATATAACTCTGTGTGACTTATGAAGAGATAATTTGAATTGTGAGCACTTTTCCCTGCTATATATTTGCATTATTGCAATCCATTGGATAGAGAGACTGAGACATAAGGTCAGTTGTGCAAGAGAGTATTCCAAGGCCTCAGGAAAATTATCAACTAAATTGAAAATACTGATGAAAGCTGAATTTTTTAGAATCTCACCAATATAATATAGAGGCAGTGGGAAGATTTCATTACTGTCAGAAGAGGAAAACACCCATTTTTGTCAAATGTAGTGTGTGTGTGCGTGTGCGTGTGTGTGTGTATCGTGTTTCTCCAAAAAGATGACCCACCTTGAAAAGAAGCCCTATCACATTTTTGAGCGCATGTGATCAAATTAAGCACCACCCACAAAATTAGCCCTAATTAAGACCCCACCCACCCTGAGGTGCAGGGCATGGGGCAAGGCATATAGGTAAAAAATAAGCTAAGGTGGGGATGAGGGGGTGGAGTTGCCCTATTAAAATAGATTAAAATAAATATGTTATCTCTTAATAGACTTTGCTGACACCAAGTCTGAAATAACGATACTTGTGGATGGAGGCGTTTGTAGATAGATGGGATATGGGAAGAAAGAGATCATTTGTTGCATTTTAAGAGTGATGTTGCTAAAATAGTTTATACTTATTGTGATGAAGGTGGAATAATTCCTTTATATATATATTTTTTCTATATTCTTTTCTTTTTGTTTTCCTTTCTTTTTATTCTATTTGTTTGTATTAGTGTTCATTGTTTTAATTATAAACTTTAATAAAATTCTGATTAAAAAACCTAAGACATCCATGAAAATCATCTTCCTTGTGAGGAACAAGGCAAAAATGAGCACAACTGATAAGTCAGATAGGATTTATTCATGTGCACTATTGCCATAGAAGCTTGTTAATCTAATTCTGAATTATGTTCTGTGGAAAGTGAGGCCATTTTTATTATTTTAAATGATTCCCAGGGATAATGTAAAAAGCATCTTTTAGTGTATTATTGGTTTGACACCTCCTGGAATATGTCCAAGCATTGACCATAATTAATAAATCAATACTTTGGATATTAGTGAATTAGAAGAATGAATACATTAGGGATCAATCAATCAAATCTGAATTCACCTGAGTAAACCCCCACATAATCCAATTGACCCAAATACTATAGTTGAAGTTGAAAACCATTTTTGTGAATCAAAAAAGGAAGCCAATCCCTTTTATTTTGTTTGCTCTTGTTTTGATGACTTAGGGTACAGTATATATAAATTATTTATTCCCAATGGTTCCTAACTTGTATTAATGGTTTTAAAAGAGTGGAAATTGCTACTGAATCTCATTCTTCCATTATTTTTCATATGCAGAATTAAATTGGAGCTTTGCTGAATATTCAGGTTTTAGTAAAATTGAATAGATATAGACCATCATTCTACTGAGATTATACAGATGTGAGGAATGCTGTCCCCAGGCAGTTTTATATTCAGTTGGGCATTGATATCAATTAAACATGTTCACTACCCTCCCCATTAGCACACTTAATGGAAGAGTAAATGAATGAGAGCATTATTGAAAAAAAGGAACATGGATAATTACCATAGAAACAATTCTGATCTGTGGTTTTAATGCACACATGTATGTTTTCAATATTGTACTCTTTATATTTAATATTGACATTTTTTACTTTAAATGTTTGGTTTTATTTACAAAATATTAATAGACTAAGCAATGTCCAAGGAATTGAAGATTTTTACAATCAATTGATAATTGTTAGCTGGTCTGAGAATACAAATGAGAGAGATAGACAGATCTGCACTTTTTAAAACCAGATGTGAGTCTTGGAGGTTCTTTGGTTGGGCTCTTTAGCTTGTTTGGCAATTCTTTGATTTCGGTATTGTTTGCTTCTTGTTTGTTGGTCTGATATTAATCTTGGGTATTAATTTATGCTCACATAGGTATTGATTCTGGTATGGAGGTATTTTGGTCTTTTTGGATTAATGATTGTCTTTTTTGCACAGAATCTAGATATTGTTTACGTCTGTGTGTATCAGTGGCCATAATTTCTCTAGGCATTACATTGTAATTATATTTACTTTCCACATAAATATTACTCTTTGGTTACTGTTGTGGTATGTGCAACATTATAGTCAAAGAAAGTTGAAATGACCTGCATATGCTTCTCAAGGTTAACAATATTTATTATGCTTGTGTATAATCATCATGACATATGTCAGATCTGATTACTTTGATGAAAATACTTGGCCTTTTGCTGCCTCCACTTGAAGTATCACCATATTCTGTAATGGCTAATGCAATGTATAGAATTATCAATCATCTTTGCATTGATTAGAATTTTATTTTTAGAAAATTATAGAACTTTTTAAAGGTAATGTATGTCAACGTAATGGAAACCGTGATCTGGTTCCCTATATATAAGATTTCCTTATAGACTAGAATACTAATTTGCAAGATCTGAATTCTGAGCTTTTGAAGCTATTTGAACATTTCATAAACATAATTAAAGAGCATATTTTTTTCTTTTCTATTGAAACGTTTATTCCATAATTTCATATGTAACAAAGTTTGGAGATTGTTACTTCCTCAGTCAATCAACTAGTTCTCTTTATTTTCTCAAGATTGTTGCCTTATTCCATAATTATTCATTTCTGCCTTACTAGGCTTTATCCATTATTTAGCAGCAGGGTGTTCTAGACTTCAGGAGAGTCTAATTTATCATCTATGGCCAGTGAACTTATTCCAGGTTTTTACTTCAGAGAATGGATGTTCCTAGCAGTGATGGGATTCAATTTTTTTTTTACTACCGGTTCTGTAGGCATGGCTTGGTGGCATGGCAGGAGAATGATACTGTAAAATCTCCAGATTTTGCTGGTTCTCCAAACTACTCTAAATTTCCACTACCGGTTCTCCAGAACTGATCAGAACCTGCTGAATACCACCTCTGGTTCCTAGTGTGGTTGAATGTTTAATAATATCTAGTTCTATCCAGTTCATTTCAGAATCTAGATGTAATTCCAAAGCTTTAAATCATGTGTGTTCAAGAGTACAAAATTTACCAACTGAATTTGTCATTTCTTAATTTTCTCATGGAATGACATTTTCAGAATCAGAACAGGTAGTGTTGCTGACATCTATTTCAAAAAGATGTTTTAGAATATAGAAATATGTTTAGCACATCCCACTTGTAAAATGTATCATAAAGTAGTAATATTTAAAATAGGTCATAAACACAAAAACAATTAGCAGACAGAAAAATTAACAAAAATGTAGACATATGGATGCAGATAGTTCAGAGAGGTACCACATCTACATACTGTACCTGCAAAGAGACATATGCAAGTAGTTGCTCTCTCCAAGAACACACACATAATTTACATGCGCATATAGACACCCACACAACTTCTTCTCTGCCTTATATTACATACGCACAAAAGCCTTCAGATTTGGTGACAAAAGTTCTGTGTTCTCTGTAAGCATAATGGTTTACAACCCCTTGAGGAAAGAATGATTTACTAGTTTTTTTTTTCTTTTCCATCTAAGATGTGATGACACTTCCATCCCTAGCCGTAGCAGCACTGTGGCTTCTTTTCCCTTTAACAAACAGAAAGAACAAGTCTTGGGGCTCACCCTTCTTTCTACTCCTACCAAAGCATAGCACAATTGAAGGCTCTACCACAAGACTAGTGGGAAGATCCCCCTGGTCTTCTCCACTGCCTAGCCTTCTCCATCATGTATTTGCAATAGCAGTCAATTACAGTGTTTGCTACTGCTGTCACCCATTTCTCACTTATTCTATTGTAGTTTTGTTAGCCGTGTCCACAATCCTTCTGCTGAGGTGTGAAGCAAACCCTCTCTGTGGAGGAAAAGAAATGCAACTAAGCAAAGACTAAGAAGACAAATTTATTCCAGCACTGATTTCTCCAGTTTACTAAAGAGAAATTTATATTTAGTACCCAGTTTGTACTGCTTGCATGTTTACATGACCTAGAATGAAATTGTTGATTGAAATGCCTACTTGGTAGAATTTTGCACTCTCCTTTGTATTCTTAAAGGAAATGCACAGGAAATAATATTCGATATACAGTTGTGTATTATCTTCATATAATTGAGGAAATGGTGCCCAAAACTGCACAAGGCACTTGGCCAAATATACTTTTAATTAATAAATATAAAACTGAAAAGTTAAGTATTATTAAACTGACCACCAATTAGTCATACACAATCATGCCTAATTTTAGGCTACAGTATAAGTCTGAGAGCTGACTTTTTAGACATTACCCAATGTTGCTTATACCTCATAACAATGTTCATTGAGTGACCAAATATTTTTCTCCTTTTTATGAAGAATAATTTAGTGTTTTTGCTCAGTTTTAAGGGCTTTCTTCTTTTTTTCTTAAACAGGATGTTTTTCAGGAGACAATGGACATTTTTTGGCAGTTCATCAGAGGAAGAATTGGAAGCCAATGTTCATTTATCATCGTGCACAAAGTATTGAGAAAAGTTTGGATACCAGTGATCAGAAGAATTATAGAAAAAATTTCCACTTGCCTTCCCATGTAAAAATAGGCAAGTTGCATCCTGCAATCATAGTTAAATCAGCATTCTCCAGACCAGCATTTGACCCAAGTCTCAATCTCCTAGCTATGACTGGGGAGCACCAGGAAGTGGAAAACCTGCCCATCCCAGCAGCTAATGTGATCACTATGGTAAGAACCTTTGCTCTTCTAAGGCACTTTAGTTTCTTAAATCATAGCTCAACTCAGGAATGCTTAGTCCCAACTTTCTGAAACAGGTACTCAGTAGATGCATAAGGATGGTACTGTAGGAAACCTCAGCCAATATTGTCTGAACATATATGAATAGTAGCAAATTGAGAAAGCCTGTTTTACCATGTTCTTGGTTTCCAGAATTCTAACGGAAACTTTCTGGGAGGAGTATGTTTGAGGAATTGAGATCTGAGGTTTCTGCACATGCACGCGCATACACACACACACACACACAATAATTCAAGAATTGACAGCTAATTTATTCTGAAATCCACTCTCCAAAGTTCATAGTGAACGTGGTCAAAGATAGCATGAATGAAATCCAAATTTGGCCCTTTTTATTATTATAGGTTTTGGTTGTTAAGGAAATTCTTTTCCAACGAAAGAAAGAAAGAAAGAAAGAAAGAAAGAAAGAAAGAAAGAAAGAAAGAAAGAAAGAAAGAAAGAAAGAAAGAAAGAAAGAAAGATACATTAGGCCCCGAATATGTTTGATGTTTAAAAGAAAATAAAATGATTTGGCTCCATTTTGGTGGTGCATTCCTGGGGGTTCTCAGCTGTCATATTAAATATCTCAATAAAATAATGTAGAACCCTTATTAGTATAGTCTCAAATATTCCATGATGAATTACCAAATTTGTCCTTGAAGAGACCGTTTGTGAATATGAACTAAGGCTCTGCTTGTAGGTTACAGGAAAGATCCCATCTATCCCATCTTAGCTATCCTAAACAATATTCATTTTTATAAGCTTAACGTATTTGCATTAATTATACAAATCTCTATTTCTCAAGGGTAGTATGAAAGCTCCTTGCAATGGTTTGAATCTTTCCAAGTGAATTTATCATATATTTTTTACCTGAAGCCCAAATTTAGCTTATTTATAGTAATTATTTTCACATAGCCACTCTATTAAATCTCCATTAAATACCTAGTAGGAAACTTGAATTTCTGTTTTTAATGCTTTTGCACAAAATAGTGATTGTGATTAAAATGATTCCAACTGAGAACCATATGGGCAGCTTGGCTGGGCATAAGACTGTGAATTATGAATCTGGAGAGGATCATTTAATAGTGTTCATAGTCTTTTATCAGTATATATCTGTGGGCCACTGTTCTTTTTGCCTTGCTTCCCTCAGATGGAGAAAAACATCATTCCAAGCTTAATTATAGGAAGGTCAGCTGTAACCTGGCTAATAGTGCCTTTGGGAAGCCTTAAGAGAATTTTTATCAGTGGGGTTTCTCCTATATCCGGGAGAAGCTTTCATCCTTCAGGCACTTTTAACAAATTTGGTTTTGAGAGCAGTTTCTTCTTCTTCTTCTGTGTATCGAAAATAACTTCAGTTTAAAGCTTTTATAGAATGAATCCACGTTTATTCCTGCAAAAGGAGAGCTCAGCTGTTCTCTTCTTTCTGATTGTTTCTAGTTTGGTATTTTGGGGATAATGGAAATAACTGATTTTGGTTGTCAACGTTTGTTTTTCAGGACCTTCTCATGAAAGAGTTCTTTCCTCCGAGATCTTTTGGAAAATTGTATTGTTTTCTATCATTGTAGGACAGGGTGGGAGTGCACAATCTTTTGATGTTTCACAGCCAGAGTGGGCAAAGTGAAGTCATAGAGCAAGCAGGGTTGCAACATACTTATGAGGCGCTAGAATTTTGTCCTTCTGTTTGGTGGTGATATATATGAGACATATTTTTATGTCTTGCTTTTTCAGCCTCACTAGGGAATGGGAAACTGAAATTCATTGTGGTTAGATGAGAGCCTGGGTTGAAAGCTTACCATTGATCTCTGAGGCTGCATATTGCTCAACTCTATCCACATAATTGATTATCCTGTATTTCATAGAAGGATTTCTTCAAACATAGATATTTGTATGTGCTTGTATGTATTTGTGCAATAGATTCTATGTGTAATATATATAATCTGTGATGATACACAGATAGATACACACAGAGAGAGAGAGAGATGATAGATAGATAGATAGATAGATAGATAGATAGATAGATAGATAGATAGATAGATAGATAGATAGATATTAGATTAGATGTTTTAAAAAAGAATTCCCTTTTCACCCTTATGTGTGGTATGCATCTTCCTCAGTCTTGAGTCCTCTACCTTAGGCCTGAGAGTTTGAGTGTTCTGCACAGGATCTGCAAAGAAGAGATCGCTCTGATGTAATTCCTGGGATCTATTGGAGCTGTTCTCCCACTTTAGGAATCACAGCTCTCATCACCACTGGAACCACTTTGGCCTTTACTTTCTAAATCATCTGCAGTTCCTCCTTCAGGCCTGGAACTTCTCCAGTTTCCCATACACCTTCCTGATGTTGCTGTCAGTTGGCACTGCTACATCTATTACCACTGCTATCTTCTCGTCTTTGTCTACTATCTCGATGTCTGGTTGATTGCTTCAGGGATCACCAATTTTCAGACCTCAGGGACCACTAAATTTATAATTTTAAATCCTGCAGACTCCCAGTGATGGGATGGGGTCCTTCAAGCACTTAGCTTGGCCACCTGTTTCTGCAACCTTAAACACTCAAAAAGCAATTTGGACCCATTTCCCACAGAAAATAAATCACCAGGATCTCACATCTCTCTCTCTCTCTCTCTCTCTCTCTCTCATTTCTCTCTGTATCTCTTTCTCTCTGTCTCATCTCTCTCTCACACCCACACCCACACCCACCCATATACACACATCTCTAACTCATCATTCTCTCTCATCTCTGTCTCATTTCTCTCTCTCTCTCTCTCTCTCTCTCTCTCTCACACACACACACACACACACACATCTTTCTCATTTCTTTCTCTCTCACCTCTATCTCTTTCATCTCTCTACCCTCTGTCTCTCTCTCTCTCTTTGTGTCTCTGTTTTCTCTGTCTCTGTCTCTCTGACTCTCTCTCTGACTCTCTCATCTCTTTTTTCTCATCTCTTTTTCTCATTCTGATTCTCCTGCATTCTCTGGGTCTTGCGGGTCCTTCTTTGGCCTTTGTTGGTGCTGGATGCATCTTGGTTGCTCTGGGAGATGCACGACCTGCTCTCTGCTCTGAGACACTTGCCCGACCCGGCTGCAGCCAATGATCTGCATCATAATGAGCTCCAGGAGGAGAAGGGGACACCATCTCCCCCATTATGAAGTGCACTAAATTTAACTGCACTGTGCAAGGCACTGCAAGAGCAGCAGGCAGGCAATGGAGGCACCAGCAGCAGCAGGCCAGAGAGAAATGGCCAGGCTGGACCAGTGTCTTGGGGCAAAGAGGAAGTTGTGCACCTCCCTGAGCAGCCAAGGTATATGCCGCACCAACAAGGCCCAGAAGAAATTCCTGTGGGATTCAGCAAGAGATGAAGCTTCGCTCCCACTCTGAAATATGGAGTAAATCTCCATTCCCCACCCTTACCTTCTCAGGCCAGTTGAGGAGTGAGTGGGAAGGGAGGGTGAGGAACTGGGCCAGCCAGTAGTGGGATCATCTGACAGGAAGCCACAGCAGGGGGACAAAACAGCCACCAGTTGCTGATACCTGTTGCTTCAGCCTGCCTGCACCACCACCTCTCCTTGCTGCAACAGCACCCTTGCCTTGTTCCAGCCAGTGTGGGCTGGGCTACTCCTTGCATGTTCACCACCTGCAAAGTTGCAAGTTGAATGTACCTCCCTTTATGGTAGAGATTTCCAGCCCACCATGAGCTGCCTGGCCAGTCCCATATTCCAGAGCTCTAGTCACAGGACTGGCCCATTGGTCATCCCGGAGCAACTCCTCCACCTGGGTGCACTGCGAAGCACCAAAATTCTCTCACAGACCACTAGTGGTCCATTGGTGACCTCTGGATTGGTTAGTACCTGCCTGTCTGTCTGGAATTGGAAATCCCACAGGATCTTAGCCCTCTTATTTTCCATAACTTTTTGTGGGATCTCGCATCTTCAGATAGCTCAGCTTAAGGCTCAAACAAATTTCTCTGGCACTGCATGTGAAGGAACATATGCACCTGTCATTCAGGGATGGTTGCTTAGGTGTTCCTTTTATATGTCAGTTAATTTTAATGCTCTAAGGGGGCCCTCAAACAACAAAGAACATCAACCAATCAACATTTGCCGGGCACACACCCCTGCAGTTGGATTTTGGGAGGTATTTGAGTCAGCTGAACTGAAGCCCTGTGCAACCTCCACTTACCCATCAACCCCTTCCAGCATAGGTATATGGCAACAGCTATGGGTAGTTGCAGATACTTCTAAATTAGCCTTTCCCAAAAAAAGTTTGCTATGAGAATAAAATGAGAGATTTGGTGGGAGGGATAACATACACATTGTTCTAAACCAGGGGTGTCCAACCTTGGCAACTTTAAGACTTGTGGACTTCAACTCCCAGAATTCCTCAGCCAGCAAAGCTGAGTTGAAGTCCACAAGTCTTAAAGTTGTCAAGGTTGGACACCCCTGTTCTAAACTCTTTAGGAAAAGGATGGAATAATAAAAGAACAACCAGAGCAACCATAATATATCCTCGATGGGATTTTGTGCTTTGGACCCAAAAGATTTTAATTCACAGTCTACAGCAGGGGTGTCAAACTCAAGTCATCATGGTGGTATCATGTCAGAACGTTTTTCCTGTTCACTAAACTGGACGTGAGCGTGCCGCATCCGGTCCGTGGGCTGAGAGTTTGAGAGCCCTGGCCTAGAGTAAAATGAGTTGCTTTGCGTATTCAGACCTAAGGTGGGGTGGATTCCAAGCCTGATTAGAACCCAGGGCATGCTTGTGACTATCAGACTGAAGTGGGCACGGGACAGGAGAAAGGTCTCAACTGAAGTGAAAGCCTTGGTTTTTATCTTGAGAGTTATTCTTACACAGGCAACCCAAGAAAACAGTTAGAAAGGATGATGGTTGCTCTATAATTACATTTCTTGAATTTCTTATGACAGATTAGGGTTGCCTAGATTTACAAGAGTCTCCAACCTTGGCAACTTTAAGACTTGTGGACTTCAATTCCCAGAGTTCCTCAGCCAGCTTTTACTCAGCAAAGCTGAGGGGAGTTGAAGTCCACAAGTCTTAAAGTTGCCAAGGTTGGAGACCCCTGGCCTAGAAAATATTGTTTTTCTCTCTCACCTAACCTTTTTTTAGAGAACAAGACCCTGAATTCAATTTAGGTTTTGATTTTTGAAAAGGAGAAGTGGAGATGGAGCACAATTGTTGCTTTAAGAGGGTTTTTTTTTTTTTTGGTTTTGAAAATAAAGCTTGCAGGAGGCAAACCTTCTGTGCACTACACTTTCAAAGGCTGAGAGTTCAGTGGGTGTACTTAAGAAAATGAAATTGATTTGTGTCTCTAGCAATAAAGGTTTTGTGCAAATGAACAGTCTCAGGATTTAGCCTGATGGGTTTATTTAGAGACAGATTCATTTCAGAAGAATTTTATGGACCCTTGAAAGGTTTCTAATCCAATAACACTTTTATCTAGTATGGCTTATTTATTTATTTTCCTACTAAATAGCATCAGTAATGACATTTTAGATTCTTGAAGCACCATTTGATAATAATATTGAAATCATACATATTATCTTCCTGTTTATATTGTGATTTTTAGATGTTACATTAATTTTATCATAAAATACAATGTGTTTTTTTTCTAATTTCCTGTATGACTCAGTGTTTTCAGAAATAACTAAACCTAAGCATATGTGCTATATACATTCTGGTCACACTATCCCCTCTTGATGTAATAATTTTATGCATGCACAGAAAATGAATAAGAAGTAGCAAAACAAGAAATAAAAAGCAAGAACTAAATCCATTTTACCTTCTCTCAATTGCCTTTATTCCCTGAAACAGATCGCATACAACAAGGGTATTAAACTCAATTTCACTCAGGGCTATATTAGTTGTGATTGACCTCAGGCGGGGCGGGTGTGCATGGCCAGAATCGACATGGCCAGCTGAACACTGCTCTCATCAGGAGCATCTGTGGTGGCCTGGGTGGGGCTTGGAGAGATTAATTGTCTCCAGTGGAGGAAGGTGAGACCAGGGCCATGCCACCCAGCCCCCTGAGTCCCCCAACCACAACCCTGATGCAGCTCTCAATGGAGTCAAGTTTGACACTCCTGTCCTTGAGGTTCCTGCTGCTGTGCTCACTCTCCTTGGCCATGTTGCTCATGGTGTGTGCAGCAGGCAAAGTGTTAGGCCAAGCTGAGGTGCTGTGGGCCAATCCTGTTTGCAGGATGGATCTGCAGGCCAGATCTAACCACCTTGTGGGCCAGATCTGGCCCCCGGGCCTTGAGTTTGACACCCCTGACAAACAAACTACCTATCAGTATTTATAGAATTTACAGCTTCTTTTAAAAGAATTTATTTGTGTATGTATGAGTAAGCTTATGCTTAAACCATGCATCAAAACACTCTTCTAAGAAAATATTATTCAGCATTCTTAGATATGTGATTTTCCCCCCATTTTTAATAAACGTTCTACTAGTTACACAAATTCATCTACTTGCTCTGCTTATTTGACGTTTGAAATAAATGCATAAACATTTACTTCATTTTCCTATCAAACAAAATTGATTTGGGTTTTAATATATTAATTTTTAATGGATAGATTATCATATAAGCTAACATTCCAAATTATTATTGCAAATTATTTAGGTTCAAAGTCAACCACGTATCACCATCAATGTACAACAGTACATTTAAACTAATATTCATTAATTTTTTCATTCCCTTACTAGCCTTTGGCATTGTGACAATCCTCTCACACACATAAAGCTAGTTTCATCCATGGCCTTTTTCACTTCACCTTTCTAACAAGTATCCTTTTTTCACATCTTGTATTAGCATAATACCATATGGCATTTCATAATATACTACTTTTTTAGCTTCCACATTTTCTTTCTTTATGTTCCCTTTCCATTCTTTCTGTTGGAAGACTCCTTCTTCACATATCTTTATACTTATACTTTCTCTTTTGCAGTCCAACTTCCACTGTCATCTTTTCATTTGTTTTATTTCATTCCATGTTCATTTATTTTCAAATATATTCCTGACACTACAAAAAATGGTTTGTTCTATACTCAAAATTTCTTATCATTCCTGCATTGTTAAACTAATTTTCTCAATCTTTGCTTTTAAGATTTATATCAATTTCTTTGTCACATGTATGTGTAAATAGCTTATGCTTAAGCCATGAACTCAAAGACACCCTTCTGAACAAGGACTAATCCATCACCATTCTTATATCTGTAATTTTTCCTCTTTATAATCTTATTCCATCCAGTCATGTCAACTATAATTTTTCCCTCCCTAGATTGCCTTTATTCATAATTTTTCCTAAATTCATATCTGGTTCTTTTCCTAAATTCATATCTGGTTCTTTTCAGACTGTAAGTAATATTTGACTATTATCAAGTAATAGATTTCAATTTCTCCATTTTGTCATCTAAGGCAGCTCAGGAACCCATACACATTCAACTATGGGCTTGTTCCAGGTCATCATAGAGCTTATACAAATACCTTAGCCATATTAGTGTTACTTTGGAGAAGATAAAATGGGATCTAGCATTAGGGGATATTTTGATTTAAAATTAATATTATGAAAAATGTAAAAGAGTTATTTTTATTTATATTTATAATGGTACTTTAAACATGTTATACATGATATTTTGTCAGGCATAAATTAATCCTATATTTTGCATTGGCGATAGGGTGAAATTCAGGTTATAGTTCCATTTTATTGAGATATTAAAATTAATGTCAGGGTAATTGTTAAGACATATTTTAGGGTTAGTGATGATTATATTCAAAATAAGGTTGAAATTTTAGCATTAGTTTATCATATAATTTCAATGGAAATGTGAGTGTGATATGGTTCCAGTTTTCTTTTCTTGGAGGCAGAGGTTACATTTAAAATCGGTATGTGTATGAGGGTACGTGTATGTGAAGAATATTTTTGTTGTTGTTGAGTTAAACAGGGATCCTTGGTTTATGTTAATGTAAATGAGTTTTCTCCATATCCGAAAAATGATGTGAACATGAATGTGATCATACAATTGGCATTATTCAGCCATGTACCGATTAATACATAAGACTGTATTTACTGGTTTAGTGCTTCTGCTTAGTAAAACATATCTCATAGGCTTATAATCCTCATCATAATATGGCATGAGAGTTATTACTTTATAAGAATCAGTTTTAGATTGTTAAAAATATTGATACTTTTGAAGTGACAATTATTAAGATCATAAGAACACATGTCAACTCATTTATATAAAATATCATAAGTTAAAAATATAGCTATAAATGTATTATTTATGTACTTGGCTAATAATTACACCATTTAACTATAGATAGAATTGTAAATATTTACAGTTAAAATGTTGTATCATATCTTTTGTATTATATTTTTATTTTTTTAAAACTGTAAGTGCTTTTTTCTTTAACAATACAAGTCATAGAAATGCATTGTTTTTGTGGGAGGGTTTCCCATTTCTCTGTTATTATTTTAAATGCAATAAAAATACATTTTAAAAAAAGATTATATGTAATGTTCTGTAAGATGCCTAGTCATTGGATTTTTAATATAGGATATTTAACTCTTCATTCTAATGGTCTTGCAAATGATGAATACCTTCCTTTAAGATATTATAGTATTATTATTATTTTTAAATACTATAAGGTTAATTTGTAAAAATATAAAGAAAAACAATATATAGTCATAGGTTCTTTTGGAATAATCCAGAGTTCTTTTGTGCCTTAATGAAATTAAGAAATCTCTGTTCCTCAAAACTATATTTTGTTATTGGGCAATTTCCATGATTCCAACATATTAAAATTATAAATAATGACTAGAGTGTTTTAATGTTTAAAATCGATCCTATTAATACACAATCTCCCTTCTTTCAGATTTCACATATATTTTGGCTGGTAAAATTGAACACATTTTTTGGCCCATGTAACTTATGTATGAGTCATAAAATCATCAGTTATTTTAAGCAAGAAGCTTCATCATTTTCCTGAGATTAAATCAGTGTCCATTTGATTTGAACTATCATGGCATTTTTGGCAATATACCTGCAAATACCTGCAGATGCACAGCTATTCCTATGACATTTTTGCTTCTCTTTTTATAATTCTTTTTCACATTTAAAGCAATTGTGCTTTTTTCTTAGATATATCACCTTTACTGTACTTTAATGGGAATAATCTGCACAATCAAGATGATGGAAAAGGCTCCTGAGGCCATTAGCTTTTGATTCATGTTTTCAATATACATGTGTGGAAGAACTGAAAATTCAATGAGTTTTCAAGGATAAATATCAAATTACATGCAGTCCATTTTTACCCATTACATAGAGCTATTCAAATGGTGAAAAAAAGATATGAGCATACAGAGAAAAGTAAAGAAAAAAGAATTGAGTAAAAGAGTTTCTGCTACCACTTAAAAATCTTTTTTTAAAAGGTGGCAGAAATGTTTAAGACTTCAAGGCATTTTATTGTTCTTTTTAGCTAATATATATGCTTTCTTTCATATATGCTAGCTTCCCCTTTCTTTAATGTTTCATTCTTTTATTCTGATTAAGAAGTTGACTGCTTAATTTTCTGATCAGTGACCATTGCAGAAGTTATCTACAAGGTCTATCTAGAAAAGATGGTATGCTTTAGGAAAGAAATGATTGGTTGACATGTTGAAATTTTCTATGGCTCACTGCTGAAAATTTAAATAGGTAGATTTATATGTGTTTTTCTGAAATCATAGCAAAATTAATACTGCTGTACTTACTTTACTACATAAGTATGAACTGTGGGGACCACTGTGGGATTATTTGCTATAAATGTTGAGGGCTCAGAGCTTGCCTTTGATAATGGATATAATTTATTCCATTTGAAATCAAGGGTGTTCATTTCAATGATTGGGGTCTGATCTGAATTATTCATTTCAACTGAGGCTATTGTAACAGATTCATATGCAAATGCCTCATCAAAGCCAAATCCTTTTATGGGAGATTTCTTGTTTTCCATACCTTCTCTCCAGCAATAAATCCAACTGCATCCAAAAATCCAACAATGGAATGCTAATAATGGCATTCATATAATTATTTCACTATTACACCATTAATTTGTAATCTTTTGCCACCATGAAATATTTCTTTTCCAATGACTGGAATATTGCTTTTATATAATAAAGACAGCTGGTAAAATATGTCTTCCTTTAGCCAATCCTTCCTTCCTGAATTATTTTTTACTTCACTTAACTACAATAAAGAAAATCACAGAGAAACAGCTAGAGGCAATAGCTGCTTGTTTGTTAATGAACAGAGCAATACATCTTAAGTGTAATTGATGTGGTGTGTGTTTTTACAAAAACCAGAACTACCCATTTAGATTTTTCTAGAATCTAAAGTGATGTCACTTCAAAGAGATGATTTAAATAAATTAGCTACAAATGAATGATTAGCATAATGCAAAGTGACAGACAGCAGAAACTCCTACTAAAAGACAGGTTCTATAAATCTTACATTGATGTTCCTGATTCTTTATTACATCTGTCAAAATGACTTTGTAAAGGTTTGAGAAGGCTTAATTTTTTGCAAAGCATATACATCGCTAAATAGGAGCCAGTTTACAATATAGTAAGTGGAATTTCAAAACAGTATCTGAAGATCCTCTGTTCCACTGTAGAAAAGAGGAGAATGACTGGCAAGTAGATTCAGCACCATGGAAAGCTCCACACACACAAAATGCAGCTGAGTTTTTCCCTTAGATCCAGCTCATCTTGCCTGAAGAAAGTAAATCAAGTTCACTGACCTACTGGGTGAGCATCTATCCTCTTTTTTATAGTCTCCCATAATACATTTTGTACTTCATTAGGTATATGTGTTGGAACAAATGGTACCAATTTCTCAGAGTAATAATCACAGGAAGTGGCATTCGGCTCACATTCTTTAAATACACAGCCATCTACTTCATATTACATATAGGAATCTGCTCCAGTTTTTCAGCCAATTGTCTTCAGTCTCCACCCATACTATTCTTTCTGATAATGAGTTTGAAGCATTTAAAAGCTACACTTTGATTAATGGAGACTACCAAGGAAAATGACTATTTGCTTTATTATACAGGACACAGAAATACCACCATTCCCATTAAGTATATCATACCAAACATTAGAACAGTAACATCATGGAAAAGCAAATTGTTTGATCATCACATATATGGTATGATCTAGAGGGTCACAATACCAAAGTGGGTTCTGAAGTGCCATTATTTGATTAACAATGTATATTCAACTTTTCTGTTTTAAACAATATGTAGCACTTATGGTTATCTATGAACATGGTCTGAACATAATACCAGTTTCATTTAATTAAAGTAACTTTAAAGTGCCATTTAATATCATAAAAGTATACATTGTAAAACTGCACTCATCATAAAACCCTTAGCAATATGAAATAGCCATGATTAATGTATATATTATCGATGAAATAGGTATGGATAGGGAAAGAAAATAATAGATAGCAATAAAAATAATTGAAAGTTCAGGGTCAGGCTCCGGTATATCTAAATCAGTTATAATCCCATTGCTTTATTAAAGTTGGCATCTGGAACAAAAAGTGTCACATTGAATTTGTTTTCCTTATCCTTTTCTGTATCTGGATCATTGATGATTATGGGCTTCATAAAGTAGAATAGCATCAGAAATAGTTCATCATGTTCTACATGTAATTCTGAAATGAACCACACATCATTGCATTATTGTTTACACCACTGTAATATGAAATTAGGAAAAACATTCTTAAGCATGAGATAATGAGGGGATAGGTCTTCTCATATCCAAAAGGTCCTTTTGTCTCTTACCTTTTAAACTATAACAAATACAGTTTAAAGTTGGGACTTGGTGCTCCCTTTATGCCCTGGTATCACAAGACAATGGCATAGATTCCTCACCCTGGTTTAAATAAATTATACAGAGAATAGTGAATAATATGAAATTGGCTTGGGATACTTTCAATATTTTCTGATATATAAAAGAAAACTATCTTGAAATGTTCTAGTTAAATGTCTATTTTTTAACTGGGAACTGAAGAATACTGTTGCATTTGAGCCAAAACATTCTGTGAGATGAGAGAGGGACCTTACAGACTCAGATAAAGGTGATGAGCAAGTGGACTTCCAACCTCCAGATTTTGCTGAACTATAAAATCATAGTCATAATAAATGGTGAGAGATCCTACACATTACTTCTGGAGATCCTCAAGTTTCTCACCTCTCAACTGAATTTTCCCCTCACAGGCCATCATTTCTGAGAATATAATTTCATACTAATTCAATATGCAAAAATTTGCTTTCTGTTTAGGTGATGAAATGCTAAATTCAGTTATCATATTAGCTCAGAAAGTACCCTTTCAATCAAGCTGCATTTCATATTATAATTGACAATCATTCTATTTTACAATATTCAGTAAGTTTGGTCACAAAAATTTGGTAGTTTAGTAGAATAATTACACAGCTGTAGATTACTAAATGAATACATTCAATGTTTCCATTTTTTTTAAAAAAATGATGCTTACTTTAAACTACAAAAAATTTATATTACAGTATTTTTTATTCTATCTATTGCTTTAAAAACACGTCCCAAAAGAATAAGAAAGAGTTTTCAAAAATTTGAAATACTTAAGGAATGTGGGACTTTTCCAGGCTTTGAAATAAATATGCAGATGCATCTGGTGTTCTCATCACCAGCAGATGGCAACAGAATACAATTTAGTTATGTGGGCACAGGCTCCTTTGCTAAGATTGAGTTGCAGTTCCCAAAATCCTGACCAGAATATCCAACGGTCATAAAATGCTGTCTGGTAATTCTGGGAGGTATTGTCTAAAATGCTGGACAGTAACAGATTGGGCAAGCTGACAGGTTAGAAAATGAGAAGACTCAATTATACTGATAGGCAGAGTGTATTGTTGCCTCTACTCCCTGTCAGCTGTTCTTCCTCTCCCTCAGAGTCCGACCCTACCAAAGGCATGACAATGAGTTTCTTTTAATTAAGTCAGAAATAGGAAAGTCAGTCCTGAAATTTTCATCATCTGCTCATTTTAAAAGGCGCTTATATCTTTTGCTAAACCTATTGTTGCTTTCCACTATTCTCAGAGATAGTTAAAAGTCTACAAATGCAGGTGGTCCTTTAACCAAAACGAGACCTAGATTGGGCCTACAATACCCAGATGCTTCAGGTTGATTAGCTTATATATGACTGTTTTCCGCAACTGGGATATGTTGTGTTTTCCCTGTTGTCTCCAATCTACACCAAAGAGAAGAAAAGGATATCCCTGCTCTAGGCAAATGGAAGCTGAATGGTATTTCACATTCCCATCGTAAATGCAATCTGGGATGATCAGTATTATTTTTGACATGTTTCTCTGTAACAACCAATGTGCAGCGGTCTTTTGTATGTCTTCTGCTCAGAGCCTTTGAAACAATCCTGTCTTCCTTTGCAATAGGAAGACAACAACATTCTGGGGCAATTAGCTTTTAAGACCTTCTAGGTAAGAAAATCAAACAGAATGCAAATGCACTGTGACAGTTCAGTTGCTGTAAGCCATGTCAACACTAAAGAATTCCAGGTTTACTGATTAGTTTTCTGAAGGACAAAGCATATTGCTGTGCATAGAAAAACACCCTTGAAACAGAGCAAAGGCACTGATGCAGTAAGTGAAACCCTCCTGAAAATATTAGCTAGCAAAGAGATTATTCTGCATCAGCAAGGAACACTATTCTCATACTTGAATAAAGCAGTATCTAAATTCATGGAATACAAGACACACACACACACACACACACAAGCTTTTTATCTGTATTATACTATTTGACCTGTAAATGTTCTGGAAATACAGTATATAGTGGTGATTTGCATCTAATAGTACAGTCATATGGACACTGTGGCAGTATTATCACAATTTCATGTTCAGTAGCACCATGCAGGAAAAAAAATTACTACTGGTTTTTACTGCTTTCCAAATTTCACTCACATGAAAAGATAATTTAATTTATCATAGCTATAATGTGGTATTCATACCCTAACCCTTAATGAGTTCAAGATGACCAAAGATCTGTGGGTGTGTGAATGTCCTGTGTTTCAATAAACCACAACTTCTCCAGCTCACTGTAGTCTCCCTATTTCATATGCTTCATTTAAATATTTCCATATCTTTTTAGAATTGGAGATCAGTGACTGAGAGATGTGTAAGGGAACAATAATAGAATAGCAATGGCACTTCAAATTATCTACACTATAAAGCAAGCTTACATATACAATTAAGATAAATTTGGAAGACATTTTAAAGCACTTTGAATGTGAAAAAACGGAGGGCTTTTTCCAAGGAAAGCAAACTTAGGAAATTCAGTGAAGTTTTTCCCTCCCTCCAGCCTTAGTTTTCAACATGTTTTGCATTGCTTTAAATGCAAAAGATACATCTGTGTGTGCAATTAATATAATACAGCAGAAATCTAGTGGTTTGAATTCTTAAATTTCAAGATCCTTAAATCTGTTTTCTTCTTACAGTACAAACCAAAAACTAAATGATGTATGCAGCACTTATAAGAAAAAAAAATGCCATTGATTTTTTTTAAAAATTGTATCCTGGAAGTTGTTAGTTTGAAGTGCTAAGACAACTGCTGTATTTGAAAAGTAAATTTTAGTTGTGCTTCTTCCTTCCTTCCTTCTTTCCTTCCTTCCTTCCTCCTTCTCTTCCTTACTTCACTATCTATGAAGAAAATGATATTTTCAAGGCATGTTCTGATACAATTTTTTAAAAATATTTTAAAATAAATAATAATGCAAACATTCAAATTTATGTTGTACTATTTTCATATCATGTTTAAATATCAGAATTTTAATGCAGAAACTGAACTGATTTATGAATGAAATCATCATGATTGTTATGGACCAAGAAAGGTTTCAATAATTTTCATATTATATGGATACTTTATCGTAATCATTGGTGTTTTTTCAATCTATGTTGTTGTTCAGTTGCTAGGTTGTGTGCAACTCTGGAAAAGACTGGAAAAGACTGGAAAGACTGGAAAACAGCCAAACAGCATTTACATTACCTGTCCCCAAGGCTGAAGCATAGTACAGCAAATGGATAGATTCCTTTGAAGTATTATTGTTCTTTAAGAAAGAAGTAGACAATCCATGTCTCATGTCTTATCTAAATAGAGAAACAGAATGCCCACAAAAAACACCACAAACTCTACAATGTCAAACTTCGTTATAAGAAGTTTATAGGTGGGCAAAAAGGCAATGAGAGCAGGAGTGACTTCTTTTCTTTTGACAGCTTCTCCATTGAGTTTCCTTGGGAGGCATTCCTTGTGGGGAAACTGTCAGGAAGCAGTGGAAATGATCATGCGACTGTGGCTGATGCCAGGGAGTGCAGAAGTAACCATAACTTCCCCAAATTTCATTCCCATGGGAATAACAGGTCTCAGCATTCTGTAGGTTAGTAAGTTTGAGGTACAATCGATTCAATAATTGTTGCCCTATGACATACTGGTTCACTCAACTGAAGGTTATGAACAGACAGGAATATTATTATTATTATTATTATTATTATTATTATTGTTGTTGTTGTTGTTGTTGTTGTTGTTATTATTATTATTATTATTATTATTATTATTATTTACTAGTTAAGTGTTATGACCCAGATAGACAAAGCAAGCCTCTAGAAAGTCCTTTATTGCTCTCAATAAATATTCCAGACAACAGCCCTCCAACAACTTGTAAGGCTCCATCCCCAAGCTACCCTGAAGGTAGCTACCCTCAGTCCCCCCAAACAATAGCCCTTTATTAGAAATAAAGTCTACAGAATAGGAACACACTCACAGGTCCAGGGTTCCAAGTCCAGTCCACCTGGCTAAGCGAGTCACAAAACAGAGTCCAGGCATAAGAAAAAGGACAAAGACAAGTCACAAGGCAAGAGGCAGTTCTAAAGGCAAAGCAAAGGGCCAACAGCAGTCCACAAGATAAAGGCAAGGTCCAAGGCAAAAGACAGAAAGCAGTCCTCAAGGCTAGGCAAAGCAAAAGGCGAAAAGCAATCTTCAAAGTAAGGCAAGGCAAAAGGCATGAGTCAAAACCGGGAGAGTGTAAGCCAAAACAAGCAATTCTTCCTGGCAAAGTCTAACTCCCCATGGCTTCTACTTAAGTCACTCCACTCCAGGTGTTCCTTGTGAGGAAGGTTGGGGCAACCTTCTTCCGAATAGCCTTGCAGCCCTTCTCTGAGCTTGCCTATGCTCCACTCATTGTGCCCTTGGATCAAGTGGAGAAAGCAACTGTTCCTCATCAGAGAGGATCTGTTGCCTATCAGCACCACCGCATGTCAGCAGATGATCCCACCCTGTGTCTGTGAGGGAAGACAGCTCTTCATCTGGTTGACTATCTCCCCCAATGCCTGAGGGGCCTGGGACAACATTGTCTTCAGCCTCTGGCCTCTCCAAACATGCCAAGGGAGACATGCCATCCCTGTCCCGGTTATAACTCTTCCTCCTCCTCCTCCGAATGGGCTTCCATGGGACCATGATATTAGAGAATAAAAAGGACAACAGAGACTTCCAGTATTTCATTTCATCTGAAATTGATAGTACAATATGCATGCTTGGAAAACATGAAAACTTCTATTAGAGAGATGAAAAGCAACCCTACATTTTCACTAGAGTGCCGATGTGAGTGCATCTTGAAGGAACTGAGTTTGCTATCATTATAGTGTGATCCTAAATGTGCCTGGGGCATCAGCAGATGAGCAAACAAAAATATTCTAGGTGCCAGAAATATAAAATTCTCATAACAAAATTTGATGTTGTACAGTCAACATGATGTTCTTATTTATAAATCTCAGTAAATTGAAACCATGGTGAAATTTTCTGTTTTTCTTTTCATCAATGGTTTTAATGTATTATTCATACCACATGCATTTTTCCCTCAACCAACAAGAGCTTCAAAACGTATGTAAGGACTATTAAAAAACATGGATAAATTATGTTTATTAATTATTGTTGTTAAGTAGCCTGCCTCTGATAAAGAAGTACAGAATCAGGTCTTAGCAGAACATCTGTCACAGAGATGTTCATATAATAATAGGTACTTGTGGATTACCTATCATTGTTGTTCCTGTGATTGAGCTTAGTGTTCCCATGATTGTTAGCATATGATAACTTTTCTTATGTATACATTTTTGTTGACTTATATAGACTTATTGTGCCCAAAGTTACTAGATATAAATGGAGCATCATTTTTCTGCTCATGTATCTGCCCAGTATCTGGACACCAATATCAGTAGCCAACCAAAACCATCAATAACCATCAGTATCAATAGTTGCCAGCTTTGTTATCAATAACCAGTAATGATTGACAGCTTTACCGTACATGGATTTATTTATGTCCCATTCACAACTTTCAAGTTGATGATATCCCCATAATTTATGATAGCAAACTTCATAGTATAATTATATGCTCTGATTCATCCATTCTGCCAACATTCCATCAGCCAGCTTGATTGGATGACTTTTTATTCTAAAGCTGTAAATGTGGAAGGAATATCTCTCTGTGTTCACTTTCTCCAGTTTGTATCGGTCCAATTTACATGTGTTTTCTAACTTACATGTGTTTTCTTTAAAAATGGGACATAATGAAAGATGAACAATGGGAAAGGCAAGTGTACATTCTTACCTCTCTTCCATTCTGCCTGGTGATATCATCAGCTTTTCCTTAGAAAAATATTTGGGAACTTATAAGGTGTGACAAAGATTTTGTATGACAAAATTATTCATGATAAATAGATTCTCCTGACTAAATTGTCAAATTGTTAAAGCAGCAGGGACCATTTTAACAGCTATATAATGCAAATACTGTAGCCCTTCTCTTGACATTCCTATATGCAATGTTTTTAGAATAAATACTTTAAAATAGAAGCTTAAAATAAATCTATAAGAGAATCTCATGCCAAGGAAAATAAATAAGAAAGAGCTAGCAACAAGATTTATTTATTTATTTAGTGTCGGAGACTACATTGTTAGTACAGGGCAGTTATTTGGCTGCCTAAAACTGCTAGTCCATTTGGTTCATGCTTTCTTTTTCCAAAAAATAATTATTTCAATCTGCATATGCACAACAATACATTAACAGTGTGGCATCAATATATCATACATTTTAGTATAGGCAAAATTAATAATATCAATCATATCTCTCAATGCATATATTTCACAAATTCATAATCCTTCGATGCTTATTTTCAACCTTTTAAAACTCTCTCCAAATGCCTACCACCATATCAGTTAAACATACCTAGTAATTCCATTCTTCAATTTTCTCCCTGCTTTTATTTTATTTTTTAAAATAAAAAATTATCATTTGGCAAGCAGTGTGGTTCCAGGTTTCACATCTCAATACAAACATGACCATAGTTACCTGTTCATTATATTTGTTTGGCTTCATATTGCATCATCCTTATTATTGTTAAATATTAAGCTTATCTTATCCAATTCCAATTCATGTTATAGTAATACATTCTCATATCTTATTTTACAATATTATCTAAAATTCTCGTCTCATTTCTGTTGTCATTTCTCATATTACTTTTTTCTGTCACATTTGTCATTTTATCAATCCTTATCTGTAAATATAATTGTCCCCTATGGTTAATAATTTGGTTCATGCTTGAGGGCTATCCAAAGTATACCACAGAGAGTGAACTAGCTCCACTCTCAGAATGATTAATGGCATTCTGCACTGTCATCTGGGGCTTTTCACCTTGCTGATGTTGCCTTATGTTCAAGCGTCACATTGAGGAAGGTCCAGCACCAGTTGGGATCATACTTCCGCATGAATCATCGTTGTTTTTCCCATCAACTTTAACTACTTGCATGTAACATGCTTTCAAACTGATAGGTTGGAAAAAGCTGAGGCAAGTAACAGGCTCACTCCATTACATGATGATAGGACTCAAACTGCCGGAGCACAGACCTTTTCCAATGGATTTAAACCACTGAGCCTTATCCAGCAAAAGGAAAGGATCTAAACAGCAGTGAGAAGAAAACCAATGGACTTCGAAACAAATGGGAGACAGACAAGGATGGAAGTATTAGTTCAGATGGCAAAATGATAGGCTGCTGGGTTGGAGTAGTGAAAATGATCCCACTTAGGCAGGGTTCAACAAGGTCAAGCAGAACAACTAAGAGGATCCAAATGCATGATGAGAACTCAAAAACAATGAAATTCTATCACCTGACCTTTACTCAGTTCTGCTTTTTCAGTAGGCTATCAATGCATTTATTGGAAATTCTATTGTAGCTAAAATCATACTT
The DNA here is from genome assembly GCF_049901715.1 of Pseudonaja textilis. NCBI lineage: Eukaryota > Metazoa > Chordata > Lepidosauria > Squamata > Elapidae > Pseudonaja > Pseudonaja textilis. The sequence goes on along the minus strand of NC_141994.1, from coordinate 32,609,550 downwards.
AGTTACAGGAAACTCTGTGACTTGACATTTGTGAATCCATAATTTAAAATGGAACATAAACTAATCCCAATAATGTCAGAATTTATGCTGATTGCTTAAACTACCAATATTCCTCTCCCAGTAGCTTTTATGCATATTCCATCAGTGGACAGTTTTTATTTTCTTAAGCTTCAGAGATTTAAACAGAAAGATGATGACAGATGGTGAGTGGGTGAAGATTAATCTGTAGTTACATAGAGAATAGCAGTAGAGACAATTAATGAATGATACGATGAGAATATATCAGTAGGACACTGGCTGCCAGGAAAAAATGAATCCTGCTAGAAAAAAAATAGGTGTAGATGCTAAGTGCTTCAGCTTAGTTCATGCTTATCAAAGCTTTTGATTGGGATTATGTATATTTTTCTCTCTGTTCCCCAATATGCACTTTAGCCATCCGCTTCCCAATGATTCTACTTGATATATTAAAAGAATCTCAGAAGTATTTCTGCAAAATATTAAATGTCAAAATGTAGAGTATTTTTGTTAAATTTGTATGGGGCTTCAGGCCCCTCCTTAGATTGTAAAAATTCCCTGATGTTCACATGAGTCAAGTTTCTAATGCTAGAGACAGATAATTTGTTTCCCATAGCTGATCCTGTGCTGTGCTTCTACTAATAAACTTCCTGTTTGATGTGTTATTGTGAGACATGTATAATCTGTGTCAGACAAATATTTGAAATATCCTGTCTGCATCCACTCACGTAAGATAGCAATTAAAGTTGTAGTTACTGATAATTATGCATATGTGAACTGAGTTTGTCTCTCATGATTGCTGGCAAGCACCCCATGCTTACAAGATCTAACAGTATGCCCAAGAGCAATCCATGCTAATATCCAACAGGAATGGTGGTAACATGAAATGCAGCGGCTCTAATGTATGACTGTTGGATACTTATTTCAATGAAAATGAAATATAATTTAAATGGTATATTCATAATGGGGATTTTTATCCCTCTAGCAATTTTTCTATCCTCCTTGCTGTTTTATTCATCAGAATACACCACATAGATTCTGCACATTAATGTGATAAGTACAGTCCATGTCAGTAGTAATCACCAACGAAGCTGAAATTCCATGCATAATTTCTTCACTGAAATTAACTTGAATTTAAACAACACATATTTGCAATGGACATATGAGCTTAAGAAAAAATACAGGCCAAGTTCAGATGAATTGCTTGTGTTTTCTTTGCCAAGCATATTCAGTGTGTCAAATGGATTTTGTGCTATTTTTTTCTAAGCTACACATCAGTTGCTTTATGTCAATTGGTAACATATAACTCATTATACACAATAAAGTCATTATGTATTTACAAAACTAAAAGCAGCTGAAGTATGTTTTCTTCTTCTAAACTACTCCAGTGTCTCTGCAGTACAACTTATCTTTATAGAGAAAGTGAGTTTATGGATTTAAGAAAGAGATGCCAGTTTTCTGAGGCTGTTTTCTTAGTTGATTTTTACTAGATAACCAAGAAGAGAAGCTATCAAGATGAAATATCATGGCAAAGAAAGTACATACTTCATGGCTGGGAAAATATTGGAGAAAAATAATAGAATTTTATGTTACTTCGGTTGATTTTGATTTCATTTTATCATGGCCTTTGGCAACCTAAGAAATGAAATAAAATGAGACATAGAATGGACTCTATCAAAGCTAGCAAATTATTTGCCAACATCAGATGATGTAAAACACAAAAAATTATTAGTTAATTCATTGTTGTTATCTTTTGTTAATGAGTCATAGTAACAGAGGTTGTTTTAAAGTTGTTTAGGACAAAAAAAATTATTTATAAAATTCAACCTATCTGGCTAGAAGAGAAATAATTAGAAAAGAGTAGAATAGATCTAACAATTAAAAAGGTAACATTTCCTAGCTCAAAGTTAAGGTAATTGGACATTTCTACCCAAACAGGTTAAGAGCCACAGGCATAGTTTAGCATTCACTGAATGGGGCAGCTATTTGTGGCTTCAGTAGCTAGTGCCATTATTTAATTAAATTTAGATTCAATGACCCTTAACAAACTTGTTCCAATAATATAAATGTGTGTCTAATCAAACAAGTTTTATTTCTCATACTAGATTTATTGATTGAATGTAAATGCATTAATGATTTGGATATTATATTATATTTTATATATACAAGTTTCAACAATATAATATAATATCCAAATCATTAATGCATTTACATTCAATCAAATTTTATCTATAGCCATACACGAACATTTTGAATAAACATCAAATAACAAAAAGTAATAAAACTGTATGAAAAATAAAATTTGTTTGATTGGAGACACATTTATATTATTGGAACAAGATTATTAAGGGTCATTGAATCCAAGTTTAATTAAATAATGGCACTAGCTATTGAAGGCACAAATAACTGTCCCATTTAGTGAATGCTAAACTATGCCTATGGCTCTTAACCTGTTTGGGTAAAAATGTCCAATTATGCCATAAATGTAGTGTGAAAATTGTTGTTCAGCTATTTGGAGTCCACATCTAATCAAATCAAAATATTTTTCTTCATAAATTGTCATTATTAATCAATAATATAAATTGCAGTGTCATTATTTCCATATTACACCAAAAGCTGAGCTGAGTGACTGATGGAATAATACTGCTAATGGGATGGGTGGATTAAACAGGATGGCAACCTGTGAAACAAGTGAAGCTCATGTCACCACCTCATTGCTGAGTGTCCTCTGATAACCAGAACCTGTTATTTAGATTGCCACAACATTTTATCTAATAATAGGTCTAATCATAAATATCAGATACCTTCAAGGACGGTCATTCAGTCAAGAACTGTCTTCTCCAAGCCTTCCTTTTCTTCTGACAGGTCTTTCTCCAGTTTCTTTACTTTCTGGTTCTCGTAAGCTGCAAGAGCAGCAGGCACCCGAGCTGTATCCCAAAGGAGACAGTCTCAGTAGTTCTGGGACCAGTTATGCAGGCAATGACTTTACAGGGACTGAATGGGAATTGCTCTCTATTTCTCTGTTGACTTAGAAACCAGTGCATGATTAGAATGACTCACACCCTCTTCAGAAAATGAGATAGTCAATGAGAGACATAGACCTGGGAGCATCAGCCATATCAAAGAAAACTAGAGAAACCTGGATATTACCTAAGGTATAGTGTTCTTTCTTTCTTTCAGACACAGCAGAACAAACCTCCGTTAGGCAGGGCTGAGATTTTTGATGCAAATAAGCTTAGTATTTTACTTCTTTTATATTTAAAAGTATAACCTCAAGGCAAATAATGTCGTTAAAGGTACTGTCATGAAAATATGTTTTTGCCCAATTTCTCTTAATTTTATTCCTGGGGTTACCTGATCTTGAAAATATCATCTTTTTAGTGCTTCAGTCTAATCCTCCACAGTATTTCCAGGTGAAAAGTTCAATTTTTTAGTTCAATTTTTATTTGAATTAGAACTTTTGGTAACTTTGATGCAATGGCAGTTACTACTGTTTTAACAGCCGTGGACAATGTAAACTGTTTTTAAAAGGTCCAGTTTTACTTGTTAGTTTAATGAGGATTGCATTTTTAGGTTTTATTTCAATAAATTAATACAAATTATTTGGTATGCTTTCTGTAAATTTCATGATAGGAGAGGCTAGTTAACATAAAAGTAAACATTTCATTTTTATTCTATCATGTCCAGTGTGAAAAATTGGTAGCCCCTGAACCATATTTGGTTTCCAAAGTGATTTCATTTAGTTTCTAATTATTCTCTTGGCTACTAATCAAATATTTTAATATGTGCATTATAAATATTGATTTGTTGTTTCATTCAAAAAACATATTCACGTGCTGTAAAAACTAGATTGCTCACACTTAAATATTGCTTTTTACATGCAATTTGTCTCTAAAATATTTTGTATACAATTTGCAAGTTATGTCTAAACATATATAATTCATAAGTGTAAGATCAGTGTAGTATTATTATTACATTGAAGATGATGGAGAGCCCAGTTTGATATAACTTTGGATCAATCATTCTTCTAGGATAAAAATCAAAGTTTTAAGAAATAGTTCTGATCTCTAATACAATGCTTGAAAAACCGATCAATCCACATCTTTTAAGCTTTCTTTTATCTATTTGTTTACATACTCATATTAATTTAACCAATTATTATTGAAATTATATCCACCCCCTATTTTTTTTTAGGAAAAAGCCTGAAAAAAAATATTCACATTCATATCTAATAGAACTTGCTTTCCACAAAGGCCAAAGGGGAAAGAAGACATCCCACGTCACAAAGGGCCAAAAATAGTTTGACTTGCCAGTAAAGGGAACTGTGTAACTAAGCACTTGTTACCTTCTAATATTTATGGGTGAGATGGAAAGGATACTATATGAGATATTATTGTTCTTTGGACTGAACTATGATTACTCAAAAACTATGGAGACTCTTTTTTCCCTACCCAATTATTGAATCATCTTCCCCCATCCCCCAAAACTTTAGAATGACCATTTTCATTATACTTTCAGCTCAGGCATAATAATCTATGAATTTGCCAAATGTGCAGTCATGAAACATAGTTCAAGTATAACATCACTTTTGTGATATTTAGTCCTACCTCAAGCCATCTTCAAGGTTTCTCTATTTTTAGACAACTTTCCAAGATGGAAGCTAACTTACTAAAAACTAGCCACCACAACATAATACAAAACACAACACACACAAAATATAATGGTATAAGCAGTAATGGCAGCACTTCTTATCCAATTATGTCATTCCACTAGAATAAGCCTTCTGGCATTAGATCCTAATTTTAAAATATCACAACAATGAAAGTCTGCTATGAAAGTCTTCAATAAAAGTCTAGGCAAACAATTAGGTACCTGCTTCTACAATAGTTGCAAAGTAAAGAGGCAACTAACTTAAAATATGTGCAATAATTTATGGAGCTAACTATATTATAGAAACTGCTAGAACAGTAATCCAAAGATGATAGGCATGAAAAACTTTAGGGCAGCATTACACCTAGACACACTGATATCTTACCTTTTATGACATATATTTCCCTCTCTAGGAAAAAATTAATATTCCTGAAAAGAACAGTTAATTAACTTTACAGAGAGCTTAATTAACTTAGTTTTGTAGAAACCTAAATGATTAAATGTTATGGTTGGCTTAAAATGTTTTAAAATTAAGATTAAAATGCTTTCTTAGTAAAATAGTTTTTGTTCCATAATTGCAGGCAATTTTAAATTAACATAATATATAAAGAAAATATTGGAGACTAAATAAAATCTACTTCAACATTTAGAAATTTATTGACTGATATGCCAAAATTACAACAGGTATTTTATTTGGTGCTGTGCAGAATTCTGGATTCTACAAAAATCTATATTCTTTAAAATAATATATGTCACATCAAAACATCTATCCAAGGAATAGAAAGGATGAAACTATTTATAAATTAGATAATTGTTCAAGTTTCCTGAAGATCTGTCTTGAGATAGATGCTTTTAAACTTGTTTTTAATGAATGGGCTGAATCTAGGAGAAACAGTCAAGTTCATTGTTGATCTTAAATGAAAGTTGTTTGCTAAACTGAATAGCAATAACAGTCATCATAATTGCAAACAGCTACAAAAGGTTCAGCTTCAAACTAGGTCAATAGATTTCAATTGTAAATGTAACGCTGTGTAACAAGTAATGTATATTGGAATAACAAATATCAAATAACAGTTTCATAAGTTCATTACTGAGATCTGAGCTGGCAGGGATATCTCTGTGAAAATCTCAAGCCAGTGTGCAGACACTGTGACAACAGTCTCTCTACTCCTATTCCTAACACACAACATTCTTGACCACATCATACTTGACTCAAAGAGTGCCAAACTCTGATATGTGTGATAATCTTTGAGCTAGCCTGATAATAAACATTTTTCCCCAGAGGATTCAGGATTTATTTTTCATAGTCAATATAACTTTTTTCTCTATATTAAAATAGATATTATGCTTACAACATAAGTCTTCAGGGGGGGACAGTCATATTAACTCTAGCAGGGTCATGGTGTCACAATGCAAATCTCATCCCTTTTTATCTGTGTTGTAATGTTACACCTATGCCCAGAAAGAGCAGAGCTTATGGCATGAAATCATTATACTGTTTTCATTATTCTTTGAAAAGCATGAGAGCCTATGGACACCAAAGCTCCACAAAATCTTCCAGTTCGTGAAACTGTCATTTGAATTCCATGATGCAATTTTCTTACTACAGATAATAAGCAAAAATCTGCAAGTATTTTTGCCAGAAATTTGCAATGTTTGCTTGCTAATCTGAAGAAATCAAATTAGAATGTTGTAAGCTCCCGTTCAAATATCTCTCAAATTTTACTTTTAAGCAGCCTTTTACACTGAAACTATATTCAAATACAGTATAAACCTCAGAGAATGTGCACATGTAAACGCACACATTAATGCACATGTTACACCAAATACTGTTTTCCATCTAATGGTTTAAAAAGTACTTTCTCCCTGTTTGTGAAGACTTTATTCTCCCCCAATGAAACTATTAGGCATTTAAATATTACTAGTTTTTAGTCTTTTTATTTTTATTATATATGTATAAATTAGCCAAATTTTCAGGCATAACCTGGTAATATAATTCATCATATCTATAATCCTGAAACCTGGAAACTGTCTCTAACAGTTGTAGTAACCAGATAAATAAATTGCATTGGGAAGCTGTGTTCCCTGGAGTGGTTATCTTCTCCTTTTGGGTTACTAAGTCACGGCTGCCAGCGTGTGTGGTACTGTATATTCAAACATGAACTCACCTCAAGGAGCAGGTGCCAAAAATGATAAACAGTACAGATCAACAAGGCATAATATGACTAATTAGTGTAGCCTGGCTTCAGAAGATACAATGCTTCCTTTGTTGAATTAAAGGTGCCAGAAGTATTTGAGGAATTTCTAACCAATTAATCTCTTTCCATTGTTCCTTGGAAGATTATTGCCCAAGATATAAGTGGTATGTAAAGAAACTTATCTTAAAGGCTTGTGGAATGGATCTTACTCACAGAGGCTTTCTCATCATGTAAATTGCTTTGTGGCACTTACCCAAGTTCCAAGATGGACAGTGAGATCAGCTTCATTAGGCAGGGATGGTGTGGTGTTAAAAGTAGGCCAAGTGACACAGCCCAAGTAGTTTGTATCTGATCTAATCAGAATTTTCACCTGGCTGAAATATATTTCACAAAGTCAAATAGAAACAACATCACAATTTCTATCTTAAACAAGCCTTCCAACTGGTACCATCCTAGAATTTTCATCTGGATGAACATTCTAGGATGGCACCAATTTAAAGGCTTATTTAAGATAGGAATTGTGATGTTTTTTTCTATTTCACTTTGTGAAATATATTTTAGTACATTTCTCCAAGTATACTTTTTATTTATAATCATGTCCAATGTAAAGAGGTTAAAAAACTATTTTCCCTGATTTAATGCATTTTTATACATTATTTTCACAAATATAAGTATTTTGTTCAAATCTTCTTCTAAGGTACTGTTTGCAAATTAGTAAATAATTGCAAATTTTGAAAGAGAATGAATTTTTAAAGAAATCTAAGTTTGGGTTCACATATTGGTTCAAAAATACAAACTTAAGTAATTCAGTGAAGTAAAATCTCTCTCCTCTAGTGAATGTTCTTCATTTGTTGCTTCTACATAATAAATTAGACCATAGCTTCTCAGACATTGAGTACATTGGCCTGCTAAAATGATAATAGAATTTTATTAACTCACACATACCTCTATGAATTCACTGGGGCTAAGGCAATAAATCAACACACTATTTACATGTACTAGTTACTTTTTAATTGATATATCCCAAGGATACTCATACGTGGTAATCACTCAACTGCCTACTGCACCCCTGCAAAGAAAAATCAGGAGCAATGCCTGAAAAGGGGGGGGCGGGGCGTTTCCCCACTTGCTGGCTAATCCTTGGTAAAACTCCTAATTTCAACTGTTGATTGATGGATTTAATCAATGTCATGTGGGCACTCAGCAAGGTTTCATTTGTCAGGTTGGAATACCAGTTTTCAGTTCAGGAACATGTGATATCCTAAACAAGTTGAGATCTGCAGTTGTTTAATTTCCACACTGCAGGAAGCACTGATTAATGCCAAGCTGAGAAAATGACACCCCTCCCCCCCTTAAGTTTCAAAGTGTCTACTCTAAGAGAAACATGGGAGTGTATCAAATTCCAGTGGTCTGTAACTTCTCTGGCTTCTCATATTTCAGTCATGAGGGATATCCTCCCATGGGCTTTTTAGTAGCTTCTTCTCAGGATACTCACAAAGGATACACACAAAGGCAGAAATTGTTGAAGATATTTCCTTTCCCTGGAAGAACTCTTCCCCAACTGTTGCCCACCAATTTGGTGGAGAATTTTGATACACCATGTTCCTCATCTTTAGAAACAATAACACAAAAGGTAAAGTCTTCCTTCATCCTGAGGACTACACTTTTTGTTCTTGCTTCCTAGTCTAGTTTACAGTTTGGAGATTTCCTGGTGGTAGCCTATGCAAGCACTAACCATGTCTGATCTAGCTTAGCTTTTTGAAAGCAGCTAAGAGTGCTCCAAACTACCCATTATTTTGTTTTATTTCTAGGAAGAATGATAATAATCAGAGGTCAAATTTTCTGGGTGATGCTGTTTCACTTAGTTCTATTACAATACTTTGTGATCTGGCACTGTAGCTCCTGTAAAAGGTCCAAGAATATAGCCAAAAAAAATTTGTTGACCTCATGGTGAACTTAAGGTTATGAAAAGAGGAAATGTTAACATTCTTTAAACTAACATCCATTAATAGTCTGGAATCCTGCAGCCCTGACCTCACTCCCCCAACTCTTGTTCTCTGTTTGAAATGCAAATTGACTTCACACATTGCCATCCTGGGAAAAATGATTTGCACAATTCACGGAGGTCACTCATTAGCAGGGAACTGTGTGTGCCTTGCAAGATTAGCACTGTTTGGGTTTGTTTTGCAGACTCTGCAAATGGATGTAAACAAGTTGAATATCACTTTGCTTCGGATTTTCCGCCAAGGAGTGGCTGCTGCTTTAGGACTCTTGCCGCAGCAAGTGCATATCAACCGACTGATTGTAAGTGGCTTCGTTTTGTGTTTACTATTGCATAGTTTCACCTCCTGGAAATAAAACCAACAACCCTGAACAAATAAATGGTTCTATATACCTGCTAGCTATAGAAGTAACAGTGTGGACAAGAAGGTTCTCTGTGTAATATCAGCCCAAATCCATTGCAGAATGACAGCCTTTCTACTGAAGGTTATGGTGGTCTACAATCTACCACACTGATTCAGTTAACTTCAATGGATAGACAACTTTTCAGTCTAAGAGAGACTGACTGGTGCAAAGTTGCCCACTTAGCTTTTGTTCTGGTTCTCGTCAATTCTAGTATAGCTTCATAACTAGTACACCATATTAATGATAGTTAGGCAGACAGACAAACAGACAGACATCGTTACAGAAATGGAGATAGGGATATATATACATAATACATATACATATACCAACTACCTTCATTTTCCTTGTATGTGCTTGCCACTGCAAGACAAATTTCATTCATGCTGCGAATGCTACAAATCACAGCAGGCCTCCTAGGAGAAGCTTTATTGGGACTGCTTTTTGGCTACCTATAGTCTGAGTAGAAAAAGTAGCCACCCAGCATTAAATGAAGCTATTTGATTGATCTACCAAATTTAATAAGCGCTAATGTGATGGTCAGTCATTTTTTTCTTCCTTGCCTGATGAGGTGATGAGTTGAGTCCAATACCAGAAGTGGACTTCTTTTTTCTTTCTGCTGGGAAATAACAACTGAAATAAAAGTAACTGATAATAATGTAAAAAACAGATGAATTTTTCTCTCCTGGAAACCACTTTTTAAATTTTTCTAGCAACCCCTTTGTTTTGTTTTGTTTTTTGTGATATCCTGTTCTCTTTCTCACCTGTCTGCCAAAAAGGAGCCAGATCACGCTTACGTTCCAGTTAAGGGGTATTGCAATTAGGCTTAGGTGATGTTATCCAACCATGTTCTATCCCTTCCTAAAAGCTTTCTGCAACAGTGAAATTGTCACTAATTAACAAAGCTTGAAATATAACATAAACAGGAAGGAAATCCATATATTTGAAATGTAGTTTGGGATATTCAAAATATCAACTTGGATCCAATTTGAACTTCTAGATAGCTAATTGTAATTAATCTCAACCATCCATTTTTATTATTTGTTTGACACTTGCAAGAACAGTAACTCATACAGTTAATTTATATGTTTATTCTTAAAAAAAAATTTTGAACTATTCTTCTCTTATTTTATGTATTATTGCTAGGGCAAGAGGAACTGTGTTGAACTCTTCATATCTCCAGTCAGTAGTAAAGGAGTTTCTGATACTATCCCATCCAAAGAAGTACTACGATCTCTTAATATCAACATCCTACGCCAAGGATTAACCCAGTTTGGAATTACAGAGATATCCCCAGAGGTAAGCAACTGTATCAATATTATAAAGTGCTAATATGTTACTCATATATACTCCTTTAAGACCTGTTATTATTTTACAAACTCAGATGATAGCAATAGTAATAGCACTTAGTCTTATATACTGCTTTATAGTGCTTTACAGCCACCTCTAAGTGGTTTACAGAGTCAGCATATTGCCCCCAACAATTTGGGTCCTTATTTTACCCACATTGGGAGGATGGAAGGCTGAGTCAACCTTGAGCCTGGTGAGATCCGATCTGCCAGATTGCAGGCAGCTGGTTGCAGCAGAAGTAGCTTGCAATACTGCACTCTAACCACTGCATCACCGATAAACAGTAAATAAAGACCTTTCTAGTATTTTCTAGATTATAAATTCCTAAATTCATTGTGCATCTAAGGGAATCAAGGTGCTAACTAAAACAGTACATTAAAGGTTCTTACCCTTTAAACAGGATTAATGCACAGCATATTGGAACTTTGTTTTCATTCCATGGTTAGAAATCAACCCAGTGAGGGTCATCTGGTATCGGGCAGTATCACGAGGGCTGATTAATAGAGTTCCTTTTCTCAAAAAGTTCAAGAAAGTACAGATGGATTTTTTCTTTATTTTGTATAGTAAGCTACAATGAAGTCAAACTGAGTGAAAGTGACTGACTCAAAGTCATATGGTCATCATGTCAAGAGGAGATTTTCCTCAGCATAAGCTTTTAATGATTGTAACCCTGATAATGTTATAGGTAACATTAGGCTACTTGTTACTACTCTTTGCCTCTCATCACCTATACTTTGAAAGTAAAGCAGTCCACTACTGTTTTATAATGTTGTTCTACTTTAATTTGATATTACATAGTATGTGTTTGTGTGTATGCAAAAAGAAGTATAATTTTAAAATGACAACAAAAATTTATGATCCCAGCAGTAAGCGTCATGGAATTCAACATGCTATAATTTCAAATTAGTATATATAGGATTGCATATGATTCAAGAAAGCATAAGCTACATTCATTCATATGAGAACCTAATATCAATGTATGTAGACTCTGATGGGTTTTTTTTTAAAGGAGCCTGGTTGGTTCTTTCAGCTATTAGTAATCTATGACTATCACAAAGTGTTGTATCTTATGATTCTTGATTAATATATTTTATTTTTCCTTTATGTACACTGGAGAGCATATGCACCAAAGACAAATTCCTTGTGTGTCCAATCACACTGGCCCAATAAAGAATTCTATTCTATTCTATTCTATTCTATTCTATTCTATTCTATTCTATTCTATTCTATTCTAAACCAAGTCTATCCTGTTTTAAGTGATATGGAGGTTAAAAGTTATTGATTTTAATAAATGCAATGAATTTTTTATTTTTAAGAAAAGATTGGACAGCCATTTGTCTGGAATGGTATAGAGTCTCTTGCTCAAACAAGGGGTTGGACTAGAAGACCACCAAGGTCCGTTCCAACTCTGTTATTCCGTTATTTCATGGATAAAGCAAATAAACAAAACAATTTCTCTATTTTTTTCTTTCTTTCTTTGTCCCATTATTTCATCTCTTTTCCTCACCTCAAGTCGTTTTCAATTCCCAGTGACCACATAGACCTTCCAATGTTGCTACAGTAACCAAGTCTATCCAACAGTAATTGAGCCAATCCAAATGCAGTCCATTTTCTTATTTTTTTCTGTCCACCCTTCCCACCATCACAGCCTTATCCAGAGAGTTGGATCTTCGCATAATGTACAGAAACCAGGCTAATTTTATCCTGGTCATTTGTGCATCGAAGTAGAACTTTGGGTTGATTTATTTAGTAATACATTTTCTTAGCTGTCCATGATATTTTTAGGACTTTTCTCCCATACCAAAGTTCAAAAGCTGTTGAACTTCCTATTTTCCTTCTTCAAAGTCCCATTTTCACTTCCATACAAGGTCACAGGAAATTAGATACGTTACAAAATATAACGATAGCATATCTATCTGGTAGGGTCATCTTATGTTTACTGATGCAAAAATTTTAAAAATAATAGAAATGTATTGAATCACTGAAGCACTGTATGTTACTGAAGAAAGATAAAAATATTATTGAAGAAAGATAAAGATTTATATTAGGTTGGCAATGATTCTCACATGCATGTCCAGAACCATATAATTACTTTTTTTTTCTTTTATGTCTTTATAAGTCAAAGAAAAATGTTTTGCAAGGAAAGCATGAATCGGATAAACTCTGGAGTAAAGAAGGATTTTATGCTGTCATAATCTTTCTCAGCATCTTTGTTGTTATTGTGACATGTCTGATGGTAAGTCTGTTAGCTTCCATTGTCACTGCTTTTGCTTTCTGGAAAGCAAAACAAGATTTACTGGTGCTTAATTATTATTTGCTAAAAACAGTCCAGTCTTTTAGTCACAAACAAAGTTAATGCAAAATGAGGCATAAAGTGAATCTTAATCATGCATAGACCAAGTAATGCTGTCATTCAGATGACTTTGAGGGGGCAATTCCCACATTTTTTAAAGGGTGAGTTCATTTATTTGCCCTCAGCCAAACACATGCTTATAATTGGCACTGTAAATATATGGTGCCTTTAAACAAATAGTAGTTGGAGGGGAGGCGGAGTAAAGCATGAACTGAATCCAGATTTTTCATTCTCCTATTGAACAACAAATTGATTTTTGGTGAATCACAGCAGCTGAATTGGAAGAGCGGAAAAAAATCATACGCTGAATCCATTTTCACACCCAGTTATACATTTAGCTAACCATGCTCTAATAAGCTTATTTGGTCCTTAGCTGGCTAATTTTTAAAAACACAAAGTGCTACCATGTTTGTTTACGCATTTGCTGCTAATTAAGACAAGACATGTATGATGAAATCACAACACGAAACTTGCTCTTTCGCACTTGCTTTCCTGTGTCATGTTCAAGTGCATAATTCATGGGTTTTACATCAGAATGAAATGATGAATTTTTTTTCTCAATTGTCCCACCTCCCATGGTGTCCTTCTTGGGGTAACTATGGATGCTTTCAGGAAAACAAATAGTGTGAAAGTCATGGTAAATATGTATAGAATAATGATGCATTATGACTAGTGCAATTTCCTGTTGTTTATATGCTGAATGATAAAATAGTTTCTAACAGTTATGCTCTGACTGGTAAACCCTAATATATCAAGCCAAATAATTAGCTGTTCATTTGCACAATTTTTATTAGATTCCACTTAGTTTGATTTTTGTTTTTGTCAGCAGTAATATTCCAGGCTTTTCATCTTATATTTCCATCTGTTTTTCTGGACTTGTGGCGATGGATGTCCTTTTTTAATTTTCAAACACTACTGCAGTGCCCACCTGTGAATAGCTTTTTTTTTTTCATTTGAACCAGCGGCTTCTTTCTTTTCTATTTCTTTAATGATTAATGTATTCTGTTCATTCATGCTTAGTTGTAGCATGCTGGTTTACCCTTATATAATAATTTCCTGTCCCATAGGTGGGGTGTAGGTTATTACCACCGCTAGTTGTTATTTTGTGCCTATTCAATTATTATTATGTTCCTATTTATTGTTATTAACAAAGTTTGACAATTCAGACAATTAGAAATAAACAACTGCTCTGTTTATAAAGATCAACCCAAAAAGTGAATTTGGTTGTACCTGTCACATTATCTCAGCCAAAGACAATCCATGGTCAGTTGGAAGCTTGAGCCTGGGTTCTTCCTCATCCTGGCCTAATTTCTTAACTATTATAAACCCCCAAGTAATTAGTTTTTTTCCTTTAGCCTTTTATTTTAAAGAAGCACATTGTATTTACTTTGCATTATTGAATTGATCTTATTGGTTAAGGTTTTTTTAAATTATTGCTATAGGCAAGGATCTCTACCTATTGATTTCCTTTTATAGCCAGAGTTCTGTTTTCTTTTAATTTCACTTCAACATTTATTATTTCCTTTGCCAGTACTATATTTTGAAAAATAGATTGATACAAAGTAGCCTAACATTAGTCTATTTTCAATAGTTGCTTATTGAATTAGTTCCCAGTACAATTTAGTTGTTCCCCTGACAAAAGCAACCCAATAAATCTTGTTGTGAAATATTATGCTAGAAACCCAAATTGCAGATAATACATGCCAAACTAGCTAATGAATGATTTAAGCTATCCATTCAATAATCTGTAGAAAAATGTTTTTTTTATCACTGCTGATCAGGGGTGGGATTCTACCAGTTCACACCTATTCGCTAGAACTGGTTGTTAACATTCTAAGCAGTTTGGAGAACCGGTTGTTAGAAGAAATTACTGCCCTAATCCTGTAAGGAAGGCAGGAAGGAAACATTCTGGTGTTGCTTTTAGAAACTGCCTCTCTGTTAACCCTTATTACAGTCTTGGCAGGACTAGACTTCCTATCTCAGGAACTTCTCTGGAATTTTTTTCCCCTCCTTTGCTGGTACTTTGCTTGTGTAGAGTGACCATTTAAAGTTACAATGGCACTGAAAAAAGTGACTTATGACCATTTTTCACACTTACGACTGTTGCAGCATCCCCACAGTCATGAAAGGCCAGGCAAGGAGATGCATGCCTCGATGTGAGTGATATTAAGTTGGCCACGCCCAGCCAATAACATGACCACCAAGCCATGTCCACCCAATCACATGACCACCAAGCCATGCCCACCAACTAAGCCACGCCCACAGAACCAGTTGTTAAAAAAATTGAATCCCACCCGTGCTGTTGATGCTCTTCATGCCTATTGGTCATTTATCATATTAGTATCTAATATTCTATCCAGTTCAATAATAATCTAGTATGTGCTTTTTTTTCAGAATTTATGGTAAAAACAACTGTTTTCTCTATTATGAACAGGTTTTATATCGAGTGAAAGAGAAAATACAATTTTCTGTGAGACAGGATAAGAACAAAAAACAGGAAATACACCTTTCTCCCATCCCTCTGCAAAGAACTCCATCTGAATATAAGACAGCAAACAGAATGGTCCAATCTGAACAGACCCATAAAGCACTCAATGTTGTAGTAGATCCCCATGGACAATGTACTACTGAGATCAAGCCTCCACTTTCTGCCAATCCATCACCTTTCAAAATGAAACCGGTGGGGCTGCAAGAAAGGTAGGATGAAAGCCGGGTGGACAGAGTTTATTATTATCTCTGTGTAAGGCAGGAAAGCAACTTGACATGCCTATGGGTCTATAGATACCATCCTGATAAATCTCTGTGCCCCATGTAACTTTTATTATTTTTAGGATTACTTTCATTAAAAACAAAGAATACGGATTTGGCATGTTGCTAGATCAAAGCATCAACGTTAAGCGTCATTTTATTTCTAAGAATGCCTCCAATTTCTGTAGGTGGTTTTAGAAAATGAAAATGGTTTACTGGCTATATTTTGGTTTTTAATTTTATTTCCAAGACTATCTTTCAATGCAGAGAAGGCCAAGGCAAGTTAGAGATGGTAAGTATAGTTTCAGAAAGCTAGTCACACCGACCACATGATTCTAGTAAAGAGACGTTTGTCCACAAAGGTGGTGAATAGGCAAACCCCATATGCTTCCCAGGTGACAATAGCCCCCCCCCCAAAAAAAGTTGCCTGTGTTATGGATATTGATTTGATGAGCCTTTCTTAAAGAATGGTTGAGATAGTATTATTGCCTTAAAATATTTATGCTACCTTAAATTAGTAGTAGCATATAAGTATGCACTGTTGTGTGTTATAGGAATTGTTTCCATTGTTTTCCTAAAAGGCCCTGGTCTAAATGTGAAAGGCAAGAACAGAGAACATTCACATCTAAATCAGTGAATATTGTACGGTCTATTGTTCAATAATGCGTAGCTTGCAGAGTTCAA
The DNA here is from genome assembly GCF_049901715.1 of Pseudonaja textilis. Taxonomy (NCBI): domain Eukaryota; kingdom Metazoa; phylum Chordata; class Lepidosauria; order Squamata; family Elapidae; genus Pseudonaja; species Pseudonaja textilis. The sequence continues at coordinate 32,593,149 of NC_141994.1, read as the reverse complement.
ATATATCCCCTTAAGATTTTTGCTGTAGCAATGCAAAGCAAGGCAGTGTTTTTAATCCATGTCAGAGATAAACTGATGCTACGATGATCATTGCTTCCCCTGAATTAGCTTGCACCAGAAATATTTTGCTTCCTTATGGCTCACATTGAATGTTATTTCTTGATAAGCAGTGACACCTAGAGGAGAGAAAATATTGTCATCACATTTCCTATTTAATTTATGATCTATAAGAATGGAAGATGCAGTTACCTTTCCCTTAAGTTCTCAGACAGAAATGAGCAGGTGTTACATTTATGTCATTCCCTCACATACAAAGTTTTACATGATTTCTTTAGAATGGGGAGGGGGGGGTCTCCATTTTTTTCACCATGAATATCCTGTATGGCAGAGCTGTCAAACTTCCGGCCTGTGGGATGGATGCATCACGGTTGGTCATGCCAATGCCTGGTTTGGCAAAGGAAGGAGGGAAAATTCTAATACGCCATATGATGCCACCGTGATGATGTGCGTTTGACACCCCTGCTCTGTGGTTTTTTTTCAGGAAACAGGAAACACGAAGCAAGTCTCTCTGAGCTATGATGTGGGTTTAGAAGAGTGATACAGTAGTATGTCTCCTGGTGTCAATTTAGCATTCTATTTAGGACAAATCATTGTTTGTGTTTACCTGGGAAGATATGTTTGTATAGTTATTATTGGTAAGCATTCATTTCTTCTTCCCACAGTAGATCAAAATCAGCTTTTCTAGCCTTGTGCTCTTTAGATATGTTGGCATGATAGTCTGCAGAATTCCCAATTAACATCTCAACATATTTGGACAGCACTAGATGAGGGAAGGATGGTCTACAAATGTTCTCTGAATAGTTCAGTAGCCTATCAAGTTATATTTCAATATTGCAAGGTGTGTAAAAGTATTAGCATAAACTAACTTATGGAAGACCAATTAGGAAGGTCACTTTCCACCATATCTTTGCAATTAGAGAAATTGACTCATTATGAAGACAATAATTAAGTGTCCTCCACTTTCCAAAGAACAAGAATGGACAAGAATGAAAAATGGAAAGTGGAATGTGTAGCTGTTTTTGTCACACATTATATTAATTGAGAGCCTGTAGTGACCCAGATTCAAGGGCAAAAAGATGGTTAGGAGTGTATACAACTAAGTCCATTTCACCTGCCAATAACTCTTGAAATCAGATGGTCTTTTGGGGGGGTCTATACAAAAAGACTTCTCATTGTCTTTAAAAGTTGTGATGTGCATGCAATATTCCAAGAGGCAAAAGATATCCACAGATTCCCATGATAGAAACATTTATTTTGTGTCGAGTTTAGTATGTTTTCTTCACCTCTGTCTGCTTGCAGATTCAAACTTTACTCCTCATTTTCTTATATTCCAACAAAAGACTGGCTTCAGACATATAGTTCCTAACACATCAGAAAAAAAGAGGAAATAAAAGCAGTATTAAAAATAAATCAGAAAAAGTGGAGATACATTTCATAAAGTAGCTTATTTCTCTAAATTTAAAATTAATAGCAGAAAGACCAGCTGATGTGCATGTCTCTTGTTCATTCTGCTGTTAAGATACTGATGATAGGCATCTGCAAGATCCCCATTCTCCTTAATTTTTAGTTGGCTTTGGACAGGAAAGACTTTAAATAGAAAACCTCTGCAAAAGAAGACTTTTTTCTTAGAAATGTTAAAGTAGGAAATGGTGCTGATGAAATAGAAAACATAACCAGATCTGTTCCTACATAGAGAAAAAATTATCTGTTAAGGATGTATTCAGTCATCATTTTCCACTGAGAAAATATCAACCAAACGTCTCCATTACTCTCATTTATAAGCTGCTTCCTATCTGGACTTCACAGCAATGTACCACTGGAACACAGCAAAATACAACAGCTATAAATCAATTTCTGGGTATAGGATCCCAGCAGTATTGGGGACACCAAATGGCAGTTTCTATAAATAAAACAATTAGGCAAATTATTAGGATGACTTCAAGCAAAAACAAACACCCAAAGAAACAAATAAGAACATACCATTTTCATCAAAGATAAATTATGGAGAACAAAATAATTAATTTATTAAAACATTAACAACCCCGATCTTCTTGTAACTGAAATGACTCATAACTGAAATGACAAAAGGATCATGCTATGAGTGGAAGGATAACAATCATGTACTTATATTTCATTCTAAAGTATTACAGTTAAAGGATGTTTATCATATTTCATCTCTGTCAAATTCCTTTGGCTCCATCCCTGTTAGGATTTTTCAGCCACAAACTGACCTGGAAACAAACAACTAAGGTCTATATGGGCCCTGAATTTTTAAATTTATCAAGAAAAAGTTCAAATTACAGAACAAGAATTCTGACCAGAGCTTTTCCACCTGAGTGATGTTTACAGCACACTAGAGACAATCTTCCCATTCAATCTGACAATTCATTCTCATGAACCTTTCTATAAAGGTGTCAAGTTTTAGAAGGTGAAGACCTGTTTAGTCTAAAGTTACAGCATCTATAGAAAGGAGTTTGCTATGCCTGGAAAAGATGCTCCATTTTGCTGCTTAAAAGAAAAAAAACCAGGGAAATTTAACTGCAGCCAGTTTAACAGCCTCAGGCCTTAGGGACAGAGAGGCTCGTTCCAATTGGTTATCTAATTGAATTTAATATTTTTATGCGCTTGTGATTTATGAGATCACACTATATAGTTTTTATATCAATCATATTAACTTTTTCTAGTACAAATAGAAGAAATTTAGTCTGAAAAAGTATACATTGCAAAGCTGTGTAAATATACTATACACTGGACTGCCTTCGCATAAATTATTTATAAGAAGCTCCTATAAGGATTGAAATGATCATCATTCAACTGTAGCAATTTTTAAAAATATTTCTGTGAGAAAAAGACTCTTGATATCTACTGCCTTTAGAGTCTCTCCAGAATTCCTTTTTTTAATCAAGTGTGGCAGGATTGCTGGCATATGTATGTATCACCACTTGTGCTATATATATAATATAATAATTATTAAACATTTCCTGCTTTTCCATCTAGTATTCTGTTAAAAGCAATTGCTTGACATTAAGCATTGTGTTGCTTTTTGCAAGCTAAATAATGAAACTTAGCCAGTGTTTGCAGATGATAGCATAGGCCTGAGACCCTAATACATGTACAGGAAAGGTTTTGGAATTTCCTGACTGAAATATACAGCTTTGCATGGATTTGGAGGATAAATTTACTCTATTGTGTTGAGATGAATATGCTTTCTTGTGCTTAATATAACTCATAGCTATTGCTTTCAGGGAAATGCCAATAACAACTGTTTTAAGCACAGGGTTGTGATGATCCCAAAAACAGTTGTTTTTTCCTTGAGTACAGTATTTCAAAGCGTTTATAGTTAATTGTGTTTGGAGCTCCACTTTCCCCCAAATACTAAACATACTTATTTAGCTTAAGTTATGCTTAGGTTTATCATTATCTGTACCCAGAATAGCCAGCATTTTAGTTTATTCATAGTTAAGATGTTAAATTGCATTTTGCATAAATGATAAATGATAGTTGCAAGATGTTCACACAAAACAGAAAGCCTATAACTGAGGTTAATGAATTTGCACTAGGGTGGGTAGCATATGCTCATGAACCAGACTGCTTAGGCTAGCATATCTTGCAAAGATAACCACTGCAAGTGTTTCATTAAATCCAGGCATGCAGAGACAATGTCACTTTACCCCAATGCAATGAAAAGTTTAGTGCCCACAGCATGCAGATGTAGGATTTTTCAAAGAAGACAGAAAGATCCTTTATTATAGTTGCAACCTGTATTTCTGTTAAAAAGGATTACTAGTGATACAGTACCATTAATAATTTTCTATCTCTCCAACATGTTATTACTTGTTATTATCAAATAACAAATAGAAGTTTTTAAAATATTTCTATCTTAAAAAAAAGTAGCATTAAAGCAGACATGTAATTAAATTAATTGTAAAGGAGTCGCCCACTTATGTAACACCCAGCATAACTAGACACAATGTTCCTGCCAGCCATGCCCATGGTACCCATTGGTTTTCCTGCCCGCCCTGTGTCTTTTTTAAATATTATTTTAAAATCATTTCAACTAACAAAAATGGGAAGTTGGCATGCTGCAAAGAAAAGCACCAGCCTCTACCATCATCTTTATCTCCAAGAATGTTCCTGGTTTCCAATTGTTGTGACTGGTTTTAGATTATATTCAGGAAATGGCTGCACCAATCAATTTAATTCCCAAGATGACAGGAAATCTTTGCTCATTTGTTGATTGTGCATATTTTTACCGTACCACGTTCTCTCCCCCCCCCCCCCTTGGCTGAACTTAAAACAAATTAATCAGTGGCCAGCATCTGGCAGACAATTTTGCTAACTTTAAGTAATGTCACAGTGATCTGTTAAAATGTTTGTTATATTGTAAACAGATGAAGAGAGGATAGCTGTCTGAACGTTACACTTTTCTACATTTTTTCAGCTTTACATTCCTATACAATCAGTTTGAAATATGTAACTATAATTGTGGAATCTTGTATAGTGAAAACCAACAATTCCTAAGCTACTGATGTACATTTTTTTTCACCTGCACAAGGCCACAAAGAAAACCTACCATTTATTACTTCAGAAGAAAAAAAAATCTGGATTCTAAAGACTTGAAAGTATATAAAAGTCTTTGAAATCTGACCTACAGTGTGTACACAAACAGCACAATGGGGGTGCTAGTGCTGTCAGTTTGAGACCATACCAGGTTGAACAAGGCATGCGGAGGCTCAAAATGCAGGACAAATAAACAGTTATGGTTTTTTACTCTTTTATGCTGAGGTATAATGTCTGGTTATTTTTAGATGATGAAAATCTAAACAAAATCTCTCCCCATCCCCCGCTTAAAATGCAGGGATGTTTTTTTTGTCTTCCTCAACACCAAGTTTCTTTTACAGGTAATCCTTGACTTATGACCACTACTGCTGTTGTTGACCATAAAATTTCTGTTGTTAAATGAGTTTTGCCCCATTTTACAACCTTTCTTGGTGCGGTTGTTGAGTGAATCATTGCAATTGATAAGTTAGCAACCCAATTGTTAAGTAAATCTGGCTTCCCCATTGACTTTGCTTGTCAGAAGGTTGCAAAAGGAGATCCTGTGACCTTGGGACACAGCAACAGTCATAAATATGAACCAATTGCTAAGCATCTGAATTTTGATCCCATGACCATGGAGATGCTGCAAAGGTCCTAAGGGTGAAACCTGGTTATAATTCACTTTTTTCAATGCCATTGTAACTTTGAATGGTCACTAAACAAACTGTTGTAAATTGAGGACTACCTGTATTCTCCTTTCTTCCCCTCTTCCCCTCCCAGTATTGCTAAAATACTGCTTTTCTTTTCCTTCTCTATCCTGGCGAAGCAAAAAAAAACTTTTTTCCGTACTATCTTTGTTTGCACCCTCCCTCTCTCTTTGTCTCTTTCTCTTTGCCTCTCTCTTTTTTCTTCCTTCCTTCCTCCCTCCCTCCCTCCCCTCCCCTTCCCTTGAAAGCTGGTTTGCTTTCCCACTCTTTGTCCACTAGAGAGTCCTTTGACCTTCCTTTCTTCTTTTAAGCAGCCCCAAATCACAATTAAATGACTTGGAGGGCCACATGTAGCCCAAAAAACCCCTTCTCCAGATTTTCCATCAAGAGCACCAAACCAATCTCATGCTTGAAATTGGCCAGTACCAGATTATAACAGTTTATATCCATCTTCAGCAGTCCTCTAATATGTGCAGATTACTATTTTAGAAATGTCATCAAGTATGGCTCTTACATTGTCAGTACGCTGCCGTGTTTCTCATATAATAAGGCCGGGTCTTCTTTTTTTTTGAGCCCCGAAAAAATGGCTAGGTCATCTTTTCGGGGGTGACTTAATTCCCCCCCCCTTGCATCTTCGGGTGGGCAGACAGCGATGGCTTGGACGTTGACCTCGGCATTGGTGGGGCACTTCATATTGGGGTCAACGCAGACAGCACCATATCCGGGTGTACAACAAAAGTACTTCCTAATGGCAAGCCCCCCCACCATTCCCCCCGTTTTGCATGTTTTAATATAGGCCTTAATTTGGGGGGAGGGGCTTAATTTCATTTCATGCCTATAAAACATGCTGGGACTTCCTATTGGGGGAGGCCATATTGTTGGAGAAACAGGGTATTATGCTGTTGATTTCTTCAGTGCAATGAGGTTGCTTTGGCTTCCCACCCAAAACTGTTTATCATGCTTTTTACACCGAATCCATCTAATTTCTAAAGCATACTGGCCACTCATAACAGATGGGCTGCATAATTCTTTTGCCCATGTTCTCTGTCAGACTGCAGAGCAGCTGTTTTGCAGTTATGTTTTACAAATAGGAGTGATCAATATTTTTTTGGCTCAGGCATAACAGTCTCTAGTAGAGAATATTTGTTATATATTGTGCTATATATAAACAAATGTGCCTTTAGTCTGTTGCTTGCGGTGAATATAATAATTGAAAACCAAATTCTTTTGGATATAATTAAATGCATAGTGGCAGCTGAAGTATAGTTAGTGAGACTTGCGTATAGAAATAGGAAGGAGGAGGCATTGTTGGAATTACCAATTAGTGTTTGTCAATACAAGAATCAATGGATAGAAATTAATCAAGGAGAGAAGTAATCTAGAACTAAGGAGAAATTTCCTAATGGTGAGAACGATCAACCAGTGGAATGGCTTGCCTTCAGAAGTTGTAGGTGTCCCATTACTGGAGCTTTCAGGAAGAGACTAGACAGCCGTTTCTCTAAAATGGTGTAGACTTTCCTGCTTGAGTAGATGGTTGGACTAGATAACCTCCAAGATCCCTTCCAACCCTGTTATTCTATTATTATTGCTGCTGTTGTTGATGATGTTGTTGTTATTGATTTAATCTTCAATTCAATTCATAGTCTGGGACTGGTAAAAACACTTCAAGTCCTGACTAAGAACCTAAGAGCTGTTAAGGTTGTTGTTGTTGTTGTTTTGTTGTTTTTGTTCCCATTTATATTTATGTGCAGGCTTCTTATACACTTGTAAAAGCTATGTGATTACTATCACTATTCCCTTCCTCATCTCTTTCATCATGACTTTGTTTTAATAATTATAAAATTGTTCAAAGCATTTAGAGCTCAAGATTTTTCCAGTCTGTATTAAACCTAGATGAATAATTATTTGACACCTTTGACAATAAAAGGAATTAATCATTAACTTCCATCGATGAAACATCAATCAATCTTATTAGAAGATTAATTGGCACCTACTACTTTACAAAGGGGTAGTTGGCCAGTAGCCACAACACTATTTAAGTAATTTTGATTCAGTCTCAATTAAGCATTTAATAACAGATAATAACCTCAATAATCATTTTAATACATCTTTTGATTAATCTGTTAATAGTATTCAGAAATAAAATATGAGGATCAGTCTTGGTTTTCTGAGGAATTGGTAAAATATTGTACAGTTGGAACATCTGGAAAATGAAAATGTGCCCATGTACATCTTGCCTTTGCAAGACTATTGTAAAAATAATTCTGTTTCTGCTGATCTGAGGATCAATTCCTGTACTTTTTTAATTTTTGCTCCAAAATTAATGGGGGAGGGATTGCTCCCCAACAACATCAATTTGGAGAAAGACTACATGTTATTTTTTTCTGCGTATGTTTCCAGCTCTTGAGAATCAAGTCAGATTTGATGTATATAGCCTATCCCGTCCCAAAGGTGTTTTTTCAGGAGGCAACTGGACTTTTTGCTTTGAAGACATTTCACTTCTCATCCAAGAGGATGAGAAATCTTGGATGAGAACTGAAATGTCTTCAAAAAACCCCCAAGAAAATCCAGTTGCCTCCTGAAAAAGCACCTTTGGGACAACCATGACCTGGATGACTGACAATCTCTACAGACTTATAGCCTATCCTGATTTCTATTTCTTGATCTTACCAGACCCTAATTGAGCATTCGGCACCTAGGTTGCTTGTGAATGTTTCTATCCCTTCATCTGAAAATCTGGTTTGCATGATAAATCTCCATTTTCTGGTGGAGTTATATGAGAGGTACAGACAGGAGTTATCTGTCTTTCAATCAATAATCCATTTCTAACTTTTTGGGATAAATAGGAGTCAATTGACAGAATTTTAGAAAGGCTGATTAAAAGAGGGAAAACCGAAATGTTTTCTTTCAGCTCTTTTCCTGCACAGGATGTGGAACAATTCCTGTCCCAACCAGATACCAATTGCTTAAAATTTACTCTAGTTGTACTTTTGAAAATCATTTCCTTCATTCCTTTGTGGCATAATGTAGTCTGACTAATGCTTGGAAGTGATTTTGAATCTGAATCTAAATAATGAAAATGCTGCTTTGTTGATAGTTATTTTTAAAATTATCTCCTAATGCCTTTAGGTTTCCAACAATTCAGTTTACTCTCCTATTTTGTTTACAAGGGGAGGTATCCATCTAGGGAAGAAGTACTTTAGCTGATTTTATTTAACAAATAAAGCAAGACAATTATACCTACTCAGCCAGATTATTAAAGAGGAAAATTATGTTTATCCAAATATCAGACAATAATATCAAATAAGAATCTGATAGAGCACATTTTTATTAAGGAAGAAAGGGAGTCGGATTCTCAAAAATAAGGAACAATGATACCCAATCCTATTCATTCATTTATACACTTTTATTTCCACACTTTGAATCAAACTGAATATAGAAAGTGGTTGAAATAACTGTTCCTTGGTTGCACAGAGAAAGTTTTCAAATATCTTTTCTAAAAGCTTTATAGAAGTTTCTATAAGTCCTTTTCTTACTAATTACCTACTTAAAGTGATGCTAGGTTCTCTTATTACTGACTGCCTGAAAAATCTGAAGCACATTATTCTCCTGTTGCATGTATGTTAATTTTCTTAACATTTTGGGATAATTCTTTGTATATTTTCCTCCAACTACGGTAGTTAGGGTAATATTGGCAAGATATCTCAAATTGCCAAAACGTTTGCATCTTTGGATCTGCTGCTTTAGTGTCTTTTCAGATAGGTTTGTACCCACTGTGGTTGGCACAAGCAATTTTTAAAGTGTGTATATTCAATGTAGCTAAACTATAGTATGTGCATGTACTTCCATATTTTGTTCAAAAGGTATCTGAGGTTTGCTACATGCAAACCTTCTCCCCTGTGTAATGCAAAGGCAAGTATTTCTGCTCGTTAATTAATGACTTCCTTCCATCTCTCTCCTGTTGACACTATACAATAAAGAACTCTAGTCATGGAATCTCATTTCAGGAATGTATATAGAGGGATGCAGAAGCCTCTTTACCTGCAGTTACAAAGAAAAAAGGCAGAAATAATGGATGAGCGAAGGGAGAAACTCAATCAGCTATGCATAATTTTTTGCCCTGTCCACAAAATGAATGAAACCAGGATGGATACTGCAATGCTGAACATGACATTCAAAGCCTGGTGTTAAAGAATGCAGAAACTACTAGTTAAAATAATCATCCAAAGTGATAAGGGAACTCATTTTAAGGGAAAGGCAGGAAATGACTACTTCAGCGATTTATGGGCTTCGTCAGATTGGTTGACATACAGTGAATAGGTGGAGCTTCCTGAAGAGAGTTTCCAGTTAAATATCAGGACCTTCTTCATTGTCCAAAAATTGACATCCTCTAAAAACGCCCAAATCTCTAGCATAGATTGGGCAGTTTGGAAATCAACACCATCAAAGCTATTGTTGAAATGTATAAAATTAAGTAAGTAAGAGTAATTTAATATTGATTCAGATTGCATCATAAACACGGAATATGTCATATACAATAGCCCATATATTGGGCTATTATGATGGACTGTAAGTGTCACCTCATTCACATTAAAACTTTTCCCAGCGAAAAGAGTATGGAAGGTTGATGGTCCTGAATAAGCATGTTGAACCTGGAAAACTATTTGAGCAATTATTAATCAAGTATTCTTCATGATTATAACAGAAAGGAAATTTATAGGAAATGTATTATAAACCTAGAACTAGTTATCTACTTCTTACCAGACAGAGTCCCAAAGCAAACATTCTCCCTGTGTTTGTGTCTGTGTCTGCATGCTTTGAAGAAAGGCAGTGGCTTCAGAATAGCAATCTCATACAAAAAACCTGGTAGTGCTATAGACAAAGAGAAGGAAGGAGTAAATCCATAACTCTGTGTCATCATTCTACTGCCTCCTTGGGTTCAGGAGATACTAATGAGTCAGTGCCATTGGATTAGGAACTCCAACAATGGACAGAAGATGGTTCAATCTTCTTTCCTTCACCCTTTTCCTACTTCTATAAATGCACAATGATAATTTAATTATATCAAAGGCATTTATTTTTCCACTAAAATCACGTTAATTCTATTCCCACTTATTTTAGCATATGAATTCCTGAATTCATATAGAAGGTTGCCTTTCAGCCATGACATACTATGCAAGTTAACCCATAATTAAGACCAGGTATTTGGGTTTATGGGACAGGGAGGGGAGGTTGAATAAAAATAGGCATCAGGCCTTTGAATAGATAGGATAACCATAATTATGCAATCTAGTTAACAATGTAATTGTTATATTCTAATCTAAGTAAAATTTCCAGATTTTCTGTATAGGCATCTCCCTATACAAATCTGGCAGGGAAAATTTTAGTCCTCCTGTTGTCCAAGAAATAGTGATACATGACAATTATCCATTAGAGTCAGCAAATAAATGAATATATTCATTTGCTATACCTGAGCAACTGCTTGCTGCAATGTGCAGGACCAGATTATCCTTCAAAACTTCCTCTTTCCTTAAAGACCTGGCTCCTTTAAGTCATATTTCTAAAATTGTCTGCTGACAGGGTGTCACAGTGGGTGGGTGTGGGGGGGGTGTCTTGATTTATTTTTCTAGGTCAGTGAGATTCAGTCTCAATCCACCTTATAAAACATTATTGGGAGCTTTAATACATTAATGTAATCCTTACTTCTTACATGAAATAGTCTTTGGAAGTATTATTTGCTAAAATTCTATTTTTATTATTAACCTGTATCAATAACAGTTAATTTTCTAATTGTGCTGTTGTCTGATGAACATATCTTTGGATCAACTCAGAGGAATCAATTTGCTTCTCAACACCAATTTTCTTTATTAATCTCTTGAACTGGAAAAGCCATAAATTCAAAGATATAATTAGCTCTTACCACATTTTTGCTGCAGAGGAAATAACCCTTTTGCCATGATTGACTGATAAAACAATGCCAAAGCCAAAGAAAATAGCAACATTTCAATTGTGCTTTGTTATAAAACAATATGTATTTACACATTTTTTATTAAGAAATCCACAGGCACTTTTAGAGAGGTAAGATTGTGCACAGTGTAACGAAGAATTGGCTGGATTTACTTCATGTTCTGTCCCTCCCTTCTCCCACATAGTTGGTCCATTGTGAACATTTTGAACTGTTTTTAAATAACTGCCAAGAAATGCATACAGGGATTGGTTTGAGGTGTAAATGGTCCAAAAATATAAATCCTGTTTTGACTCAACACTAAAATACAGTGTATTTTGCATTAGCATTTAGTTATAAACTCTGGTATCATATGTACAAAGTAGGGAAAGTTAAAAAAAAAAAATCTCACTCTAAACAGGCATCACCACAGCTGGTTTGTTGTTTTAAACTAGTTTCAGTGATGCCCATTTAACAAGAAACAATATCTCCCTTGTGGATAAGTGGATGCAGGGGAGCTTTTAGATCTATTTCTGTTGTCTGAGATCAGAAGACTGTTAAAGATCTAGAACAGGGGTGTCAAAATCAAGGCCCCAGGGCCAGAAATAGCAAAGGACCAGCCTGAGGTACTGCTGTTAGCGAAAATGGACCGCACCCTGTTTTGACCTGCAGGGTGCTGCAGGAGGCTGTCCAGGCAGAAAACAAGCCATGTGGGGGCTGCCTGTGGTCTCCCTGTGGCCTGTGTTGCCCGGCAGGGTGCTGCAGGAGGCCGTTCAGACTGAAAATGGTGCGCCATGGGGGCCACTCATGCCCCCACATCCCATTTTGGCCAGCAGGGTGCTGCAGAAGGTCATCCAGGCCAAAAACTGTGCACACAGGGACCACTTGTGCCTCCTACACTCTAGTTGATGGTTGTGAAAAATCTGTGATCCAACTATAATGGCGATTTATAAGGCAACCTGTTTAAGCAGAGTAAATTATTTCATTTTTCTTCTGAATTTTCAGCTTATTCTGTATTGCTTTAAATATAGCCAAAGGTCAATCTGGCTCAAAAACTCAGAAAACGTTTTGGCTTCACCAAGGCATAGGAATGCTTTTGAACTAGAAATGTCTTTATGAATCCTGCCATCATGAAAACTGGTATTTATGCTGAAAACTGAGCAAAACATCTTCATTCTGGGTTAATAAAATTTAAGTCCATTCTTAGTGCTGATACAGACAAAATATTTGAAACTAGTTTTCCTGCCTAATACAGTACATGCCAAGATTAGAAAAATAAAGCAACCGCATTTCTGAAATAACAGGATGAAGATGATTCCCTATACTGTATTTTCATCTGGATTGTTACAATAACTTTCCAAAACTAAGTAATTATAATTAAATAATCCAATTTTGGCTTTTTTTTTCCAGCTAGCACAATTATATTTTGTTAATGGCTATTTAGTTGGGTCTTTCATCTACCTTCGACTTGCAATGGTTCTGCAAATTTGAAAAAAATATTTGGAAGAGGTCTTAAGAATCGTCTAAATATATTTTAAGTGTATAATTTTTAAAATGCATTAAGTCTTCAGATAACTGATAACAGATAATCAGAGTTGGAAAGGACCTTGTAAGTCATCTAGTCCAATCCCCCGCCCAAGCGGGAGACCCTACACCATTTCTGACAAATGGCAGTCCAATCTCTTCTTGGAAGTCTCAACTGATGGCGCTCCCACAACTTCTGAGGGCAAGCTGTTCCATTGGTTGATTGTTCTCACTGTCAGAAAGTTTCTCCTTAGTTCCAGGTTAAATCTCTCCTTGTTCAGTTTCCATCCATTATTCCTTGTCTGGCCTACAGCAGCTTTAGAAAATAGCTTGACACCCTTCCTCCCTGTGGCAGCCCCTCAAATATTGGAAGACCGCTATCATGTCTCCCCTGATCCTTCTCTTTACTAGACTAGCCAAGCCCAATTCCTGCAACTGTTCATTGTATGTTTTAGCCTCCAGTCCCCTAATCATCCTGGTTGCTCTTCTCTGTACTTATTCTAGAGTCTCAACATCTTTTTTATAATGTAGTGACCAAAACTGGATGCAGTACTCTAGGTGTGGCCTTACTAAGGCTTTATAGAGTGGTATTAGTACTTTCCTTGATCTTGATTGTATCCCTCTGTTAATACAATTTAGGATTGCATTAGCTTTTTTGGCTGCTGCTTCACACTGCTGGCTCATATTTAGCTGGTTGTCCACTAAGACTTTTCACTCTTCACAAAGTGCTTTCTCCAAGCCACATGAGTGCACAAAGTTTTGATTTAGATATAATTTAATTTTTATGTTTAATTTTTATGAGACGTTTGTAATAATTTTTTCTATACCAATCTTGTAGTGCAAACACAACATAAAGAAATTTCAAAGAGACCTTTACATAGTAGTATGTTTCTCTGTATTCAGTGGCATTTATTCTCTAATAAATATGCTTATTTTCTTATTCAAATATTATCTAACAAATTTCAATTCATCAGGTAGGTTTACATAAACAATTAATTACAAATATATATTTGTTTTCATACAGACGAGGATCCAACGTCTCACTCACCTTAGATATGACCAGCTTAGGATGTGTTGAACCTTTAATAGCTGTGCCCACCCCAAGGGAAAAAGTAGCAATGGAGTATCTACAATCAGCTAGCAGAATGTTGACCAAAGAGCAATTAAAAGATATAGTTGCAAGTTCTCATTTACTTCAGACAGAATTCATGGTAAGTCTGTAATACTGCTTTTTTGTTTTAAAACTAAAAACTTGTAACTTTCTGTGGTCTCCAGAATGATATATCTCTGGCATTTGTATACCTCTGGCACTCACCACCCTTGCTTGAGTGAGGGCAATAGCAGGGCTATAAACTGGAGATGCCCAACCAGTCCTCTAAAATTGTGCTGCTTCAGTATACATATAAAAGAAATAAAATATTTAAGGATTTGAAATAAAGATGTCCTAGCATTATTTCATGATTTCACTAAAACATAATAAATAGCTGCTGAATTCTATTCCTTGTTATAAGACAAGATTTTCCATGTAGATCTTCAATTAACTGTAGGTCTACATAGCATTGCTAATACAACAAGCAAAGATAAGGAGATTCCAGAAAGATGGTTTAAGCACAACCATGGATAAGGTTAAGCAAGCACTCACTGATTTATCTGATTTGCAATCAAATCAAAATAAAACAAATGTAATGATCAAACATAAGTCAAACTATGACTCAGGCTTCCCAATGGAAATTGACTAGGGTGGTACTTATAGTCTGAGATTTTTGGAGAGGAAGCTTGAAGTTGAACAGTGGCCAGTAAAAAGTCACCACCATATCAAATTCTGTACCTGTCAACAGTGGTGTCCCCCAAGGCAGTGTTCTAGGACCAACTCTTTTCATACTCTACATAAATGACCTCTGTGATGATATCAAGAGCAACTGCGTTCTCTTCGCTGATGATGTAAAGCTATTCAACATCACAGACAATACTGTTACCCTTCAAAAAGACCCCAAACTATGTATCAGAATGGTCAAACAAATGGCAACTTAAAATTTCAACAAATAAATGCTCTGTCCTACATATTGGCAAAAATATTCAGAAAATAAAATACAGGCTGAATCGTCAAGACCTTGTTGATGATCCAAACTCTGTCAAGGATCTTGGAGTACTCATCTCAAATTACCTAAGTGCTAGAGCCCACTGTAACTACATAGCCAAAAAGGCGTTAAGAGTTGTTAATCTAATCTTACATAGCTTTTTCTCTGGTAATATTACACTAATAACTAGAGCATACAAAACATTTGCTAGACCAATACTTGAATACAGCTCATCAGTCTGGAACCCACATTACATATCTGATATTAACACAGTTGAGAAAGTCCAGAAATATTTCACAAAAAGAGTTCTCCACTCCTCTACTCATTGCAGAATACCTTATACCACCAGACTGGAAATTCTAGACCTAGAAAACCTAGAACTATGCTGCCTTCAGTCCGATTTAAGTATAGTATATAAAATCATACATTGCAATGTCCTACCTGTCAATGAATACTTCAGCTTCAATCATAACAACACTAGAGCAAACAATAGATACAAACTCAAGGTTAATTGCATCAAACTTGATTGCAGGAAATACGACTTCAGCAACAGAGTGGTCAATGTCTGGAATACTCTACCTGACTCTGTGGTTTCTTCTCCAAACCCCAGAAACTTTAACCTTAGACTGTCTACTATCAACCTCACCCCTTTCCTAAGAAGTCTGTAGGGGGCGTGCATAAGTGCACCAATGTGCTTACCGTCCCTGTCCTATTGTTTCTTTTATATATGTTTTATTTTTCTTATATGTATCCATGTATTCATAACTATGTTTTTACTTATACCTATTATCTTGTAAGCAATTGACAAATAAAAATAAATAAATAAATAAAATAAAAAAATGTGTATGTATGCGGTTTTATATGTATTATTTATTCTGTTTAACTTTGCAGGCTCCCTAGAATCATTTGATGACTATAAATCTAAATTTATAAATTAATAAATGAGCTATCGCATACTCTTTCTGCTTTTTAACTTAAAATCTCTAAACAGATTATTACTTTAAAATAATTCTGTGACTTTGTGATAAACCTTCCTACAAGCTGCAATAAATCACTGTTAACATTGATACTAAGAATTGCTCTTAATTTTAAAAAATGGGTTATTTTTTTCTCTTTAGGAAATTCCCATGAATTTTGTCAATCCTAAAGAAATAGACATCCCTAGTCATGGAACCAAAAATCGTTATAAAACCATTCTTCCAAGTAAGTTGGTTTAAAGTGATATTTTTATCAGTTCATTCTCCCTTTTCCTATTATCAGCTTTTTAATTATTAATTTATAGGTGCTCTTGAATTAAAGCAACCTGTGATGATTGCAAAATGATTTGTGAAATAAGATTTTTTTAATATGCATTATTGTTGTTGCTATCACAATCCTAGTTGATGAACTGCATTTAACTTCTTAAGACCAACTTTTATAGATGCGTTGAGTTGCATGGAAAACTAAATAAGCATTTGTCCTACCATAAACTTTATTATTGTACATTACTGTTGGAAACATCTATTAAAATAGTTTGTTCATATCAATAAAGCTTAAGTATTTTCAAATTTTCTACTTCTCTATCAAAGTATGTTTCTTCAAAAATCTGATTTTGCTATATGCTAAGGAGCCACAAGATTAACTCTGATTAAGTAGCAATGGGGAGAAAGGAAAAATAGAATAAACTGAAAAGCAGACTACAGTTCACTCCAGCAAAGAGCCATAATTGTACTGAGTACCTACGCAGTTATGATTACAAATGTGGACTCTATCAAAATGTGTATCCTTTGTTTGCAATCATACTCACTGCTAGGAAAATTAGTACAGTAATGAATCTGGCAGGAGATGGGCCCAGCATTCCCTTCTCTTTAATTGATGTATTTTACTCAATCAACAGCAGTAAAGCTGTAAATCAAGTTTCTATAGTTCAGAGATAATTAAAAAAAAATAACCATCTATGTTGCAGAAAAATAGGATTAATTGAATATTTGTAATACAATGAGGTGCATTCCTACACCAAATGGAGTACCACTGAGTATGGTCATATAAGTACAATAATCAGGATACTCTTTAAATTGGATGGGATTTATTCAGTCTCAGCAGTAGAAATTCAACAGCAGTCCCTCCAAAAGCAAGTAGTGGACTTTCTGAAGGATACTAAATGGAGGAGGCAAAATTGATCCCTCCCAGTGTCACAATAAGAGAGGTAAACACAAACCTCTGACAAACTTATCTGACAATAGGAGACTGGGAATTACATTTCTGTCATAAAACTGGGTTTTAATTTCTGGATAGCTATTTCAGATGTTCTCAGAAGGATATAATGTATATTCTCCCCTCATAATTTCAAGTCTTCAAAAATAATATTGAAAAAAAATTGGGGTATCTATCCTTGCGCATAGAGAACATGTATATGGGAAATAGGTTCTCCTCCCCTTTTCCTTTGCACAAAATTCAGAAGCAGACAGAAGACAGTATGAATTCTTCATGTATCTGTTTCACAGCTTTTCTGGAATATTTGGAAGAATTTGTAACACCCCTTCATACCTATAGCTGTCAATATCATTGCATAAATCATCATGCTTCTTTAAAAAATCCTTATGCTTTTATGACATTTCCCCTTTACTACTTTAGGTTTTCATTTCCATTTCCACCTGTGTTGTCTTTACAGATCCTGTAAGCAGGGTATATTTGAAACCAAGGAACCCAGTGGATGCTTTGAGCACCTACATAAATGCTAACTACATCAGAGTAAGTACACTGATGTGCAGTGTGCTGACTTGCTGACATATATTTCATTTTCATGCTTCCCATTCAGTTCTTCTCTTATCAAAACACCTAACTTAGTACTCTGCCACCAACTTCCACTGCCTTTTACTGTTGACAGTAGACTATGTATCTACTGTATAAAAATGAGCAATCATTCCATAAAATATTGTCCCAAAGTCTTTTGGCCTTTTAACTAAAGCATTGTACAAGATACGTTAATTCTATTCTTGTTGCTTCTCAGCTTATTATAATCACAAATTAATATGACTGTTCCATCTTTGTTTAAATTAGGGCTATGCTGGCAAGGAGAAGGCTTTCATTGCAACTCAGGGTCCTATGATTAATACTGTGAATGATTTCTGGCTAATGGTATGGCAAGAAGACAGTCCTGTTATTGTTATGATCACAAAGCTGAAGGAGAAAAATGAAGTAAGACTTTTTACCTTAATCAGTCATGGGCACTTTGTCTAGTTCTAAAAAAAAAAAAACCAACCCAGCCAATACTACTATCAAATATTCAAGACTTTTTTTAAAAATGTCATAGAACTCTATTAAAACACCTTAACTAATTTAATGTGGATAACATTATCAAAGTTGTCTATACAATATGTTCAAAACATTTATTTAAAAAATACACATTACTTTTCAGATTTGAATGGTAACATAAGAAATAATTTTGTTCTGAGTCCATTTCAATTCAGAATAGAGCTGGAAGGGTCTTCTATCCAATGCCTTGCTCAAGCAGGAGAATCTATACCATTTCAGACAAGCGGCTATCTAATCTCTGCTTTAAAAACCTCCAATGAAGTACCCACAACTTCTGAAGGCAAAGCTGTTTCTCTGTATGAATTGTCTCCTTATCTAAGAAACTTGTCTAAGATTCTCCTGTCATGCTATGAAAATCCTATTCATCAATATTATATTATACTCAATGTATAATAACAGGTCTAACCATTTACAACCATAAAATGCTGCACTGTATCAAACAAAGCCAACAGTCTATCTCGTATAACAGTCTTAGCTGTGACTGTGATTTCCCAGCATTACACAAAGTTCTCCAGCTCTTTTTGAATATGTTTAAGATAGAACCTGATTAAATCTGTATTTAATGTGGAAGCTCTGATGCCTTAAGGATATTTAGAAGTTTGCTGCATCCTTTAACTGAAATGATCTATTTATCAGAAATTAGTTGAGTCCTGCTTTGAAATAATAGTTTATTTGTTTGTTTAACTCTTTTATTAACATAACTATTGGGTTCTAACAGGGAAAAATGTGTAGACAGTTATCTATAAAGGAATATCGTAACATATGTGTATCTCAAAACATATAACAGAATAATATTTAAAGAAGTATGCCTTATCAGGACTGATCAAAATACTTCTGAAAATCTATCCTATTATACAGTAATATGGTACACAGAACAAACATTTTCCCCAAAGGAAAAACTTTTTGTAAAAAACACTTCTAACACTGTTTGAAAAGAATGACTTGAAAGAAACATAAAGTAATTCTCAACATATCAGGAAGCCCTGTGTTTACCTGAATTGCTCCCACTTGTTACAATACTGTTTCTCTACATTGTCCTAGACTGACGGAGGCAATTTCCGCATAATTAAAAAGACTGAGACTTCTTAAGGAAATCCCAGGCTACATGGACATTTGTGTTTATATGAGCTTTTCATATATGATCAAATCATTATAATGGTTTATATGGCATAAATTTTTTCTTCTGTTACCCGATTTGTTTTGAGAAACAGAAGTTTACCCAATAAAGAGGGCAGTAAATACTTACAAGAACTATGACATCCAAACACTATAAAAGCATAGGCAAACATAAATATCCAATGGTCACTCTATTTTAAATAAACACTTTTTATAGCCTACTGAAATAACCCAATAAGTCATATTTTTGACTTTACAATATGTTTATCAAACCAGAAGTGGTTTTTATATAGCTGGGCTAGTGTGGAAAACCTTTCATACATTTTCTCTTAATCATCCTGCAAGGAAAATAGGAATTCTTTTAATGACATTAGATTAGAACTACCTTCAAAGCATTTAGGGGTGGGTATTTCTTCTGCAACCTGGCATAACTAAGGAAGAAAATTAGCAGTCTGTAGAAAATAACCAGATTTGCTTACTCTGTCCATTACAGACCCAGTATAAATTGGTTTCCCCCTTCTCTTACCACAAAAATCAAGAAGGTATATCTGTGTGATCTTTCCAATCATATTCAGGCACTGGAAGATGCTTAAAGGTTCCCATATCTTGCAATAGGGTTGAGAAAAACATCATTAATTATTCTCTTAACAATTCTCTACTTTCTCTTCCATCACATTCCTCCACTCACTGCAAAAATCTATTTTATTAGCTAGCCAGGACAACAAGGGGAATCAGATGCCATATTATGATCCAAACAAAAGCTAACAAATTCTCACAGTGAGGAAAGGTTCCTATAACAGCCAGTTCAGAGAAAAATGTTATAGCATGGTATATGCATGTATAGCGTGCCCCTATCTCTCCAGCTACTTGTTATTCCTTCCTTCATTAATTGCAGTATATAGTTAGAATCTGGATCTGACAAAATGTTACAAAAGCAGGGTGTTCTTCCCAGCCAGTATTCCATGGTATTGTCTTCATTGGACTATCTTGGATTTTTAAATATAGTTTTAATTTCTGTGAATGCTCAGAATCAACTCTATTACCTGAAGGAGTAACATTATTTTTATATTAGTAGCCATAATAACTTTTCCCTCCATGGAAATATTTAATCCCCTCTTAAACCATGACATCAAAAAAGAGGACATGATGAGAGTTCATTGCCATGAGAGGACAACACATTTACATTGTTATACAAGCTGTATACTTACTACTTTTCACTGTAGTCAAGTGTAATTTCTTCATGAAAAGGTATACTTAAATATTTACAAAATGTGAGGGGGTGTACTCACTTCTGTGAGATACTGTATAGCTTGAGTACTGATAATAAAGCTAAGATTCTGGAATATTCCTCTCCTATGCCTTCATGATAGTAACTATCTCCCTATGCCTTCATTGATAGTAACTATCAATGGCAGAAGATCAACTGGTTTGTTGTTTAAGAACAGCAATATTCTTGTAGTAATCTGAGGGTTTTTGGTCACATGTACTACAGCAGACTGGAACAAGATTCAGTTTACTAATAACTTTTGTTTCCAACTGAATCTCAATATTTTGGGGGCAGTTTTGATCAATGAAATTTGTCTCTTTTCCATTTTTCTTTAGGACTTGTGTTGCTCTGCCAAATTTCACAAGAACACATGATCTATCATTTGTACATTCTATTCAATATATTATACATCCGCTGCTTCTCCTCTAACCTTTACTCATGGATACATTGCTACTTTATTGAAACCCTGCAGATAGATCAGTTATGTACCCCAGGGATGGCTCTCAATGGTTTACTAAATTATTACTTCCAATAACTCCAATCAACATGGGTCACAGTAACAACTATTAGGGGTTGGTTATAATATTTGAAATGTCACAACTTCCCATGGTACAATATTGTGTAAGTCTCCAAAATTCCACTTATTACACTCTTTCCTTTACAACTGATGGCTTCTTTTTTTCCATCTAGCCGAATAATATCACAATATACTTCTAGCAATTTGCAACAACATTATTTAATTAAGGTTTTGGGTGTTGCTGGGTGTTGCTGGATTATTATATTTATAAACTTTATAGTTCTTAATTGGTTTAATATTTAGAGTCTAATAAAACACAGTTGGAAACTTTAAATATTTCACATTCCTGGGGTCACAGCTGAACTATCTGCTATCAACTGTATAATTCAGCAATTAAATTCAAAAAGGGACATTTTCTGTAAAGTCCATTTGCATATTTAGCCATATTTTAATGAGGGTTTTAGCCATTTCAATGTGTCCAAGAGATTGCTGGTTTAATTTTGTGTTTGATTTATTCCAGGCAATCCCCATGTACCAAAGTTGCATTACAACTCCATGTTCAAACTAGTGAGACTTTAATGCTAAGTTTAGACAGTATTTTAAAAAATAGCTATTAACCAGTAGCATGTACATTAAAAGCCACATTGCAAATCAAATGTTTTTGTAATCAGAGTAAAATGAAATTTAGTGAAAAGAAAAAAAACCAAATCATCATATTTTACATTATATATATTTTATCTCTTGTGCCTAATCAGTAGTTACAATGTTGACTCTTACAGTGAAGATGGTTTACACTTTTCTTTTATATAGAACAACAATATAAACATAAAAGTAATAATGATAATTTCTGGAATTACAACTCCTGTTTCTGTGCAATTATGAAAATTTTGTATCAATTGTATACTGTATTGATTGTGGTTAATATTTTGTGACCTCCACTTCTGCTTACCAAACAGTGTGACTAACATCTAAATTATTGCAGAAAATATGAAAATCATAAAATATACAATATTGCAAACTGGTACATATGAATTTGAATTCCAGATTTGCATCTAAATGTGATTTGTCTGTCTTGAATTAACTGGTTTCATGATACAGCACCAATGATTTGCTTGTAACTGTTTGCTAATTTTACATTGCATATTAGCAGATATAATGACATTTGCATCTGCGGTTTACAAACTGCCCTTCATTCCCTCTTCAGTGCCAAGTGGATCTTGCTAGAATACTAGCAGTAATGTGTTAAAAATAAATCTAACGGGCCATTTTAAAAGTTAGAAGCAGCTGTGAGATAGGTAGTCTAAGTGAACAATATATTTCATTGTCCACCCAAAGCTGTCTGCCAGTTATATGTCTGGGAACAAGATAAGAAAAACATTTCTTTAGCTTTTAAGGAGTTGAATATAGTTGATGTATTATCAAGAAATCACAGAAGGATGTTGAATAGGCAGCAATATTTTATTTTGGTTTTCTTAATGTTGGCAAGAACACATCTTCCCAGGGAGGGGAAAGCATATATGATGGCTTTTTGTATCATTATTAGTATTTCCATGTAATCAAGGAACCCCTGGGTCACATGGGCTTGTAGCTTGAATACAAGCTTAAAAGGTGGGCAGTGTTTTGACTGTGTTAGTAGCAAGACTCTTTGATTTCCAGAGGGCAGTTCCAACTTTCTCTTTGAATGGACTCTCTTACGTTAGTCAGTGTAATTTGATGTTACAAAGTAGATGGTCATCACATAAATGCTGAATATCTACCAGGTAAAGAAATTGGTGGGTTTTTTTTTTACAAAAGTCACAAACATTGATTGTTCAAAAGTAATATCATGATTAGTTATTGTAAAATATTTTTTTCCTTTGCTTAACTTCCTTTGCTTGATGGGCTATCTTGTAAGACTTTAAGTAATAGGGTTGTGGTGGTTGTTTCCAATTGCTTTATTCCAAATATTGGTGTACAACAATTTCATTACTTTTTGATAATGATAAGTACAGCCATTTAGCTTCTAAAAAGAATGGATATATGAATAACATGAGGTATATATTATAATTTTCATTTAATTTAATTGAACAATGAATAATAGTATGTAGATTATTTCTCTTTCTTTGTCCAAGAATCTGCTCTGTTATTACATGATCCTTGTTTGGAGTAGAGGCTTTTCTATTTTTGGAACTTTATTTAAATTGGAATTCAAGACTTTTTGCAATCAAGATGTAGCTACTGCATATAACCAGTTATGTCCAATTAATGGCACAGATTTATTTAACATTGTTAAGTATGGATCCAATTCATTGTACATTTAAAATTGAAAATAATTTTAATACATTTCACAGTTGGGGGAAAAAAGCATAGTATTGATGTTTGTGAAATTAGTATGTCTTAAGGTGTTGCCAGATATAAAAATAAAACATAATTAAAACTTGTGAATGTACATATATTTAGCCTTTTGTTTTTAATTTTTAAAGCATGATGTTCCTATAAAATTTCTTAACCTCTAGATTGGTTATAGGTAGATAAAAGAAAACCATCAAAGTATAAAATAAAATATGTAGTTATTAAATGTAAGCCTTCGAAATTCCTATTAATTAGTAACAGCCAATCATTATCATTAAAGTCTGTCAGAGAAACACTCTGAGAGTTGCTTAATCATAATTCTGGTTATTTATGGTTGTTCTTTTTAATTTGTTGAGAGGAATATCTTAGCAGTTCTTCTTGAAAGCTTATAGGGCTCCTGAGTGATCCAGGCATTGAATTCTAGAGAATGAAGTTATTAAGGAGGCCTAACTGTATTTAGTTCATCATTTAAGCTGTTATCTTACTGCTAATGATCAATTGTACATGGGTTTGACCACAAACACACTGTTTTTTTAATTTAAAAAACCATTTAAAAGAAGCAATAATTTAATTCAATTTTTAAAAATGTTAAATTGGAATGCTGAAATGGACTATTCTAGGTATCTTGGAACAAAAATTCTCCACAAAGTAACTTTATATTGCAGTTTTATTAATACAAATATTTATATGCCAATCTATACATGTTATAAGGGAAGCTTAGAAGATATGCAAACAGGTTTTTTGTCAATTTATGTTCTTAGCAATTTACCACGTGAAATTTGAGAAATATTAATGACAGTTACAATATCTGTCATAAAATTTGTAACAATTACTACTTTCAAGAAAAAATAAATTTCATTTATTATTTTATTTGATCAAGCATTATTTAATCCTTGTTTCTAGAAATGTGTACTGTATTGGCCAGAGAAGAGAGGAATATATGGAAGAGTGGAAGTACTTGTTGACAATGTGCAGGAATGTGAAAATTACACTATCCGCAATCTAACATTAAAGGTACTGGGTTTTTTATGTTGTTGTGTTTCAAACTACTATATGTAGTTATTAGTTCACACCACCTATAGTACTGAACTAAACACAACTTTAATAGTTAACTGGTTTGAAGAAAATATCTTACACAAGAATATATAAAAATTATATTCAGCTGCTGATAGTCCAGTCCTATGCATTAACACACTTGCTTAATATGGCAGCATAATATAATATTGTAGAACTATAAGGTATATATAGTATCCTAAATTATAAAATTGTCTGTCTTTCTTAACTAAATTCCTTCCAAATGGTAGCCTGTTAATTATGAATTAGGATAATTACAGTGTATGCCTAGAAGGTAGTTTGAGAAAGGTTTTGTATCTATAATGAAATGGTTTTCTGTTTTCTACATGATAATAACATTTCTGAGATGTTTGGTCTTTATCCCTACATTAATCTACCAAGTTGGGTGGATCACAATTTAATAGCAGATTTTATTTGGCTTATCATGCTCTTTGATTCAGATGATAGCCAGGTATCAATAAAAATATCCTGCGCATGCAGAATTTTCATTGCCAACCATAGAAGCATGTCTACCATTTGAGTTCCAAAGAAATAGTTGCTTACCAATAGAAGACAATATTTATAACTCAGGGTTGAAACTGTGGACTTTTTGGTGCTCTCTGAGTTTGGTTGTTTTCTTGCAGATGTTTCATTACCAAACCAGATAATATGATCAGTGATAGCAGTGATGATATTATCTAGTTTGGTAATGAAACATCTGCAAGAAAGCAACCAAGCCACAGAGAGCACCAAGGACTCCGAAGTATTTGCTTTGCTGACTGCAGAAACACATTGTGCCTCATTTTCAGTCACCAGTGTTGTTAAAGAAATATGTATATCATTCATCGTTTTCAGCAAGGAAACCTGTCAAGGAATGTCAAACATTACTGGTACACTTCCTGGCCAGATCACAAAACTCCAGTCAGTGCTCAACCTCTTTTACAACTCATGCTGGATGTAGAAGAGGACAAGAAGGCTTCAACTGATAGAGGTCCTATAATTGTTCATTGCAGGTAATTTTTACCTTAAATATGATTTTAAATTTAGATTTTAATGGAGCACAATGGGAAAAATATGAATCAAAAATTGGTTTTTGCAATGTTGATAGTACATATCAAAAAAGTAGAAAGCTGGTTCATTTACACTATAAGAAGCTTTTTATTTAACTCAGTTCAGTCCATGTGAGAAATATCTTTCCAAGCTTCTGGCAAGAATCTTTCTCAGCCTAACCTGGATTCAGTGGTAATTAATACTGGTCCTTTTTCATGCAGATTTTATAGTCTATCTATATTCTATAATTATCTAAAAGACAAAAATCCTTCTTATTATATGACTTCTTCAATTCAGGCATGTCCCCTATCTGCTGCCCAAAACAGATTTGGTGCTCAGTAGTAGCCTTCTAGCAAAGTGCATAAGCCACACATTTTGCTTGGCCTGTTTCAGTGTGATCCGCTTACCAATTCTTAAATGTAGGGACAGCTGACACTGTCCTCGTCCTCCTTGCAGCCCACCAGAAATGCATCCTCTGCCTGTGTTGCCCAGCTTCCCTTCAAAACTACTATTTTCATACCTGAACTGTCACAAGTTCTCTCCAGCATTTTGTTCTGATACAGTAACAGCTACAACTGTGAGGGCTTGGCATATTCCCTCTCTGTAGTGTCTGATCACTTCCCTAGCTTGCAGATCTGCTATGTTCTCTGTATTTTTATAATTTTGCAATTGATCCAAAAATGGCCTATTAAGTCAATGAACTGTGCCAAACCCTGGAAAATTATGCTCCATTCAACTCTAACATCTTCCAGTGGAAACCCTGTTGTTTAATGCCTAGTCTGAACAAGACTTGGTCCCTAACTTTCCCACACCCTGTCTACAATGTTGTAAAGCTTCCTTTCACCTCCCTTTATCTGTTTATACATCTATGTTACAACTGCAAGATAGAAAGATTAAAATTTGTTTTTAATAAAGCTAAGTTATCATTTTTTCCTTGTTACCAAGTTTCCACGGCTCTGCACAGTAAGGTAGGAACCAAATAGCAACCTGTTCCCCTTATGCTTTGATTATTGTAGCATGAGAGTACATGTAGTGCTCAACTTACCACAACTGAACCAAAATTTATGTTGTTAAATGAGACATTTGTTAAGTGAGCAGGAAACAGACAGGAAAAAAGAAACAGACAGGAAAAAGGAGCAGCATGGGGAAAAAGCAGTTAGACTGCAGTGTGGAATTGCCCGAAGTCTCGCCTTTTGATAATCTCACATCTGATCTTAATTTACAACAAACAATGGTTGACATCAATCTTGCATCCAAAGCAGATAGTAATCCAGAACTCTTCTTCAATGGATGATATTATTTTTAGAAAACATATGGTACATTGAATTTTCCTTCGACCACAATTTTAGTAAGATCCCAGGTTATAACTTTTGATAATCATTTACAATGTGAATCATACCATGTGTTGAACTGAAAATACCTATTTTCTCACCCAGTGTGAGGGGAGCTTGAATTTAATAGCAGCTCACAGAATACATTTCAACTTTATCTCATCTTCTACAATGTGAATTTTTAAAATATTAGAAAAATTGTAGTTGCATGAGTTTATCATACTGTGGCAGGAAATGTACATATTTGTATCATCTCAATTGTGCAAAGAAAAAGGAAAAATACAAAAGTGTCTGGAAAACTAAGAAGTTAATCTAAGAATATGCATTTTAATTATCTCAGAGTTAAAGAACATAGACACATCTTGTTTTATGCAATATAATATAAGAATCTAATTATTCTAGAAGTTTATGGAGCTGAAAGTTGCTGAATTTTTAAGAAGAGGTTAAACATCATCTGCATCTACCTAATCATATATTTTTTCATGGAACAGAAATCAAAAGTTTCAGCTAATCTACATTTGTTAAATTGCTAAGGTACTAAACAAATTTAAATTTCTATGCTGTCCAGAGTTACCTTATAGGAGAGATAGGCAGCGTAGAAACGTAATACATAAATAAATAAAAGTAAACAAATGTAGTTCTGCTGAGAAAATAAAATGGTTATCAGAGATTATCCCTTGAGTAAATTAGGAACAAAGCCATTCTCTGTCTTCTATGCAGAATATTTCAAACCTTAAATAACCTGTGATACCAGTCATAATCTGTCATTTTAATACCATTCAGTTTGGTTTAATTGTTTTCTTTGACAGTGCTGGAATAGGAAGAACAGGGTGTTTCATTGCTACTGCGATTGGTTGCCATCAGCTCAGGGAAGAAGGAGCTGTTGACGCATTGAGTATTGTCTGCCAACTGCGTTTGGACAGGTAGGATGATGTAGAATACAAAATCCATTAATATTTGCCATCCAGTATTTTTAAGTGTCATTATCATTCATGTCATGAACACTGTAATTGTGAAGTTTTTGTAGCATCAAAGAGAAACAAACTAATAATAGAAGCAAGCAACAGTAACAGCAAATAGCTGCACTGTATATAAAATCAATTTAAGGTGTTTGCAAACTCAATTTCCCCTTCATCAACATTTCAGTCCACACCCTTTGTGCCTATTTATAATAAAGTAATTGGTAATGCATCCCTGCAATTCCATCATCGTGTCTGCTTTCATCCTTTGTTAGGGATTTTAGGAGCAAACTCATGAATTCATTTAGCATAATACAAAATGCAAACAAGCACAGAAAGCAATATTATCAGCAGACAAATGGTGGGAGAAGTTGTTCTTTGATCTTTCCAAGCTGGCAGTGCCCCTTTAAATTTGTTCTGTAAATTCTAAAATTATTCTACTTGACATCCCTTAGATGGGTTATACTATAGTTCCTATCATCCCCAGCCAGGCTATTTGTGTGGTAGCTGTAGCCTATTAGAAGAATGCCAGGCTGAGAATGACCAGTTTATTCCATAGCTTAATTGGAATTCCACGATGTGCCTTTAAAAGTATCTGGGCCATGTATTTTACTTTTATGGTCAGATTAAATACAGTTCTGCTGTCAATGCTGGAATGAGTCATGGCTGCTGCATTTCTTCGATGTCAGCTGGTGAGACAGGAAGCCTGCGAGGCATTAGAAAAAGGACAGGAAAACCTGCAGTCTGTACATGTGCTCTAGGACCATAACAGGTCACACATTTAGTGTCAGAATGCAAATTCATGGACATTGGCAGTCACATTCAAATTTTCTTAAACGTTTGAAGATGCACGTTGCTTGTTCTGAATTTTAAATTGGTAAATAGTTCAAGGGCTGGGGCAGCATCCTCTGAAAAAAAGGCAAACAAAATAAAAACATCTGACTGCTGAACTGCATAGCCCAAAATGTATAATTGAAAAGCAGCAGATAGAGCTCTTCCAACTTTGAGCTTTGGATGTATTTTACCAATAAATGCAACGTGCAAATGATTCAGATTAGGCTTAGTATTGGTTACTAAAAAATAAAACGTGATGACGCGACTACTATAGTTAGTTAACTTTAGCCCCCCCAAAAAATCAGCTTTTCTTCCTATATAAAGGAATAATGCTCTGTAGTTGGACAATGTGATTGTGGCAAGATTGTATACATTGGCTGTTACATTCCACTGTGTATTATTTGTCAAGGGAATGACATGGGCACAAACATTTAAGTTCTCATTATGTCTTTGTGTCTGAAAAGAATTTCAGCAGTAATTGTATTCACAATAGATGCCAGAAGTAAGCTATGTTCATCATTTTTTACAGACAAAAACCTGGACAACTGTTTCATGAAATGTTGGGGTTATAATTTAGTCTAGTTTCTTTTGTTTTCAACAGCAAGTACAACAGCAGTAATTGTGATGGCAGCCTGGTCACCATTTTGCATCTTCCTCAATACTTAGGCCCAAACATCATTTAGAAGTGTAGTGAGAGAAAATGGTGGCTGCCAAATGTCCAGACATTGCCCAGTGCTGCAGAATACTCCAGGTGGAGACTATTTGAGAAAAAAGGAATTAGAAACTCTTTTGTAGGAAAAATTTCTTTTTTGTTGTTATTATTGAAAACAGTGTTCTGAATTTTTTTTTCACTCAGCTGCAACTGTAACTGCATCAGCTGGGCTGCAGACATAGCAACAAGTGCAAAGAACTGAAAATGGTCCCAGAAATAGATGACATTTTCCTGTCACATTTCTGACACATTTCTGTCATTCTGATTTTGGGGCATGGCAGGGAGAGTTGGATGGTATTTCAAATGATACAATCCCCTGCCAAACTAAATTGGAAATATAGTATGATTAAGCACAGCACAAACAGACTATTGAATTGTGTTGTTTATGTATTAAATTTGTATACTGCCCATTTCACTACTAAAGTGGCACTGCTTACAAAAGGTTAAAAAGATAAATATAAAAACCATTACAATTCATAAAAATTAAATATAAACTAAAAACCAAGAGGATGGATGACACAAGGTTTTAGAGGGGGAAATGCTTTGTATCATCAGTGAGACTTTACTTTTTTATTTTGCTTTGCTTTCTTTTGCTTTTCAGAGGTGGAATGGTCCAAACAAGTGAACAGTATGAATTTGTTCATCATGCGTTGAATCTGTATGAAAGCAGGCTCTCCGCTGAAGCCGTCCAATGAAACCAAGATGGAAAAAATAAACAGGTCACACTTTTTGAGGTAATTTATTTCATTACCTTCCAGCAACTTCTTCAAGAAGTTGTCAGCTGTAGAAGGAGAAGCAGAGCATTCAACCTGTCAAAGGAATGTGGATCATTTAAAAAACAACAAAAAGCATTGAAGATTGATGGACTCTTGTCTTGAATGTATTGTGAGTTCCTGAAACAGTTTTAATGAAGGTTAATATGCTGATGTTACATTGAATTTTTCACACATATACACACACGTATGTGTGCATATATTAAGGAAGATTTATTTCTGTATTAATAGAATATGAAACACTGACCGTATGTATGTATGTACGTATAACAACTGGATGTGGGAAATTTCATGGAAGATATGTGTATACATGCTTCAATGTTTGCAAAGTCTGTCTTGTGAATACCCAGTCAGATAGTCATTTGTACCTGTTACGTACTACTCCCTATTATGTGGTAAACTTAATTTGGAGCTCCTTGGATTCTTGATTGTAAAAACTGCAAAGGGATAGTTACGAGTAGTAATATCCACAGCATCCTACAGAGAAAAAAATAAATAAATTTGTGGGTTTTTAAATGAATAAAAATCAATAACTATTTTATATGATGACCCTAGTAAATACTCATAAATATTCACTGCAGACAGTGAATTCTGTGAAACATTAGGGAACACAATGGGTAGAACACAAGGACCATTTCCTGTGCAAAACCTATGAGAAAAGATGATGTTTTTTTTTAAAGGAATGCATTTTAGTGAAGATTTCTGGGTTCTTTTGAACTTCCATCTAATTTCAGTGGAGCTAAGTCAAGAAAAATCCCTAATAAGTCACATCCAATGTCATTTTGCAATAGTTATGCATTTGTTCAATACCATCTACTGTGTTAAAAACTTTTTGCTCCAGGACAGAATTCTGTGCATGTATAACTCATTCAAGCCATTTTACAAACAAATAGAAAAGGATCTTTGTAATATATATTTATATTGTAATTTTTTAAATATTTCTTTGTCTTTTAATTTTGAAAAAGTTGTAAACCCTCTACTCACATGCGAGATTGAATGCTTGAAGAAACAAAATTTTGAAAGCCTAATTAAACATAAGGCTTCTTTATTTTTCTTACTTGCCTATTTGTTACTGGCATATAGCTGGCATTCCACCTTCAACAAACTCAAGGGTTTTCAGCACACAGTTTATTCATAGGTTTCTAAAGCAAATGATGTTACCTTTGCTTCATGTAGTCAATAAACTGCATATAAAGATGCTTGTAATTTTTAAATTTTTGTTTCAGTCATTATCATTATTGCTACTTTTCTGTTGAAGTATTCAGTGATACAATATTCTGCCCGAGAATATTTCTCCAAGGTCTGTAAATGACTTCCCATTATTCTATCTGGGTAATCAAAAATAATGTGTAAGAAACCTTTCTGTTCCTATAATCTAATGAACTAGTAGTAGTTCATTACTTTCCTTATTACCAGCAACAGAGAAGCAGATAAGGTTGGAAGGTCAAGCCACGCACAGACTAAGAAAAGAGCTACTGCTATTGAACTCTATTAGAAGTACTATTGGTGACTCCACAACTCCTCTACTTTACTACTTCTACAAACTGCTGATTCCAAACTAATCCAGATTAAAGCAATCAGAATTCTACTTCCTGGATGATACCACAGGGACATTTCTAGACAGGAAGACTAAAAGTGACATACTTGTCTGTAACCCAGTGAAAAATCCATCTGATTTCCAAAGCAACATATATATTACAAGAGTAGCGCAGTAGCTCAGCAGTTAAGATACTGGGCTTGTCAGCTGGAAAGCTGGCAGCCCAGTTCAAGACCCAAGCACCATATGATGGAGTGAGCTCCTGTCCTTGCCCTACATCCTGACAAACTTGCAGTTCAAAAGCATGCAAATGTGAGTAGATAAATAGGTACCACTTTGTTGAGAAGGTAACAGTGCACCATGACATCATGCTGTCCACATGACTACAGAAATGTCTTTGGACACCACTGGTTCAATGACCTTGACAGGGATGAGTCCTGCCCTCTATTGTCAGCAATGACTACTGGAGTAAAATCTGCAGAGACTCCTTTATCTTTTTTTTTACCTATGTATTACAAAGCTGAAGCTCCAGAGTTCACAATTCTTGAACTGTGCCACCTTTTTCAGCAATAGCACAATGGAACTAATCAAAATGAGGTACATATAAGAAAATCATCCTTCAGAGCCATGCTTATTATTTCATGCTTTCTTCCTCGCCTCAAAAAAGTGTGCATCAAAACCAGTCAAAGGGTATTAATTTCGTTCACAACCATTGTTGTTTGATAGAGAAAAATGAATGAAGTGACAGCAAGTTACAACAATAAAAAAACGATGACATGAAGACATTATGTGAATGCAGCAAGTTAGCACTCAGGGCTGAAATACTCAATTGAATTCATAATGAAGAGACCCAAAGAACATGCTCTTTTTCCTTGTAGGATACAGATAAATCTTATATGGCATCTAAATATATAATGTTTCTAGATTTATACATAACATATCATTACAAAAATCTGGTGGTATTTACAGGACAATATATATTTACACACAAGAACACCTGCAGACAGGCAATTAAGCCAAATTACAGCTCCTCGTCCTTAGCTGAGATCTGCTTTAAATGCTCTGTTTTGCTTGTGTTTTACTAAATATAAGAGACAGGACAATAAAGAACTATATGAAAATTCAAAGTGATGTAAAACTCCCCCAGAAAACAATTGAATAGAAGGAAATGTTCGTCACTGACTTTTCCTCTTGTGAAACCACATTTCCTTCCTAGCCTTCACTTCACTTATCTGGACTATGCTTGAAAAAAAAAGTGAAGAGAAAGAAAGAAGCTAGTTGTTGCTAGAGGGAAAATGGGGGCTTTGCTTCATGTTCTAATTTCTACTTCCCTGACCTTTGCAATCTCTGGTAAGTATGACTACAATTTTTCTGTTTCTTTATTTTTCTGGCTGCGATTTCCAGGGGTTACTAGGAGTTTCCACAAGATTTGTGAAATAGAATAATTAATTTCTAAGCTTTGGTTTATACAACAGAAAGAGAGGGATGGACCATGGAAGCCCATTTAGATTTTATTCAGAAAGAAAACTAAGTTTGTTTTTTTAAAAATTACCTTAAATGTGAGAAATCTGAGATGCTGTCCTGTTTGTCCAATTTTCTGTATTTTCTGAAAGTTATAGTATCACATGCTTATCAAAATATATTATATAGAATATTCTATAAAAATAGAAATGAATAGCAGGAACAAATTGTAACTGGGCATATTATTTTAGGTCATTGATCTATTTAATTGGTACCTTTTTAATGAATATTTGGCAGAAAGAAATAGAATAATTATTATATCATGGTATTATAGTTAGAATTGACTAGATTTTATCTTAGTGAATATATTTTTTAATTTAACAATTGTGCCTTTGAAATAGGATAGGAAAAAGGGTGTTTAGGAATTGTATTTACAATTAAGAGCATTACAGCCAAGTCAGTATTATGAAAATATATATATTACTAAATAAGTAGAAACAAACATGTGGCCCATAAAGATTAGCAATATATGACAGCCATTGCCAGTGAATACTGTGCTACTACAAAACGTGTTAATCTCATCATGTGAATCTACTCTAACTCTGGTTACAGTTTTGTAAGGTTTTTGTCGTTTCAGAAAAAGTAAAGGCTGAAATTGACTAAATCTTTATCATTATACATAAAATTGACATTTTGTCCAAACTACTTTGATATACATATATACATACATATATATAAATACATATACATATACATACATACATACACACACATATATATATATATATATGAATGAGTTTTAATTTGTGTTTTTGTTATTGTCCTTATCGTATGAATAGTAACTGATGCTGTACTCTGCTACTATGGATCCTTTGTCTTCTTTTTTTAGATAGTTTTCTGATTATCCATGAGCAAAAAGAGCAGTGTATTTATGAAAGTCATAAAATAGCCTATGTGGGAATGTGCAACTTGACCAATAATAATCAGCAGTGGAACTGGTTGCAAGAAGACAAACTTCTCCATCTTAGAACTGGTCAATGTCTGGCCATCACCAGGTCCAAGGTTGCACATTCCGGCAAAGTGATTATTGCCAACTGCTCTGAGGCTCCTAGCTGGACTTGTTACAGCAGTGAAGGCCTCCTGGAGGTGAAAAACAGCTCTCTCTTCCTGGAGAAACGAAGTTCAAGAGTAGTTGTGAAGAAGGGCAGAAAATATCCCCATAGTTGGAAAAAGCTTGATGTCAATGAGAAAGGAGAGACCATCCATGAAAATCTTTGTTCAAAGATTGGTAAGCAGTTTGTTTGAATGTTTCCTGTCAACTATAAGCACTGACTGATTTTGAAAGTACAATGACATTTAACTCATAGGTGAAAAATTATTTAGAAGCATTTTAAAAGCTATTTGAAATAGTTCAACTGTAATGTTTTAAGAATAGTGTTAAGAAATGCCTTCTTAATTATATATGCATATTAGTTATCTTTCTCCATGCTTTTTCGGTAGTTTTTCATGGCCGTTGTTAAGGATGGTAAACACAAAGATGCATTTCCCTCACAGAAATGAACAGGCCAAGATTAGCAAGACTTTAAATACATGCTCATGCCAGTAGTGTGGGGAAAGAGGGATGTTGTCTGTTTGCCTGTTGAAATTACACAGCTTAACATTTCTAATACAAAACCAATCATACTGATAGAAAGAAAAAAAAACATGGAACAGTATGCGTACTCCAATATGGTGGATAAAAAAAGCAACAGATGAGAAACACTATTTCCCTGAATGTATGACTGGAATAAACTTTGAATTACAGAATGATTTATTCATATCTCATTCTGTTAGCTACTATGTTGAATCAGCATTAACCAAAGCCAGCGAATGTTTGACTGACTGGTAGGACTGGTATGTTTGATGTTTTGTTTTTCTTAATGACCTGGATCAAAAAAACATTTGAGCTGCTCTATCCATGACCAATGAATATGGTATAATGCATTTCTTTTCCATCTAATCTATTTTGAACAAACATATTCAGGATATAGAATGTAATGATTGATATGCCTGTGATGGTGAACCTATGGCACATGTGCCACAGGTGGCATGCAGACCCCTCTCTGCGGGCACATGAGCCGTCACCATAGCTCAGCTCTACCACGCATGTGCACGTCTCCCGCTGCCCAGCTGATTTTCAGATCTCTGCTGCGCATGTGCGGGGGCAGGGTGCATGCGGGAGATGTCTGGGGAGCAGGGGGAGGTCACATGTGCATGTGCAAGGGAAGCAGGGGAGTCTCATGTACATGCATGGGGGAGCAGGAGGGTCACACGCACATGCGGGGGGGAGCGAACAGGAGGGGAGTCACAAGCGCATTGCATTATGGGTGCAGGCAAGCTGTCACGTGCATGCATGCGTACTTTCAGCACATGATAACAAAAAGGTTAGCCATCACTGGCCTATGCGATAGCTTAAAGGTATGAATAATGGTATATGCCAGTAGTGGTATTCAGCTGGTTTACAACGGATCAAGTGAACTAGTAGCAAGAATTTGACATGGGTCGCCGAACCGGTAGTAAGTTCTAGGAGGCCACGTCCCCCTACCCGGTCGCTCTCCCTCCCGATGCTCGCTCACCCTGCCCGCCTGCCTGACATTCACCTAAGGTATTTTTTTTCTTTCTTTTCCCCCTTCCGCTAATCAGCTGTAGATAAGATCAGCTGTGCTGGGATTCCCCTTGCTGAGGCCCAGGAAGGCAAAAAATGGAGGGAGGAGCTCAGTCCCCCCCCCTCTGTTTTTTGCCTTCCACAACCCCAGAGGAGCCTTAGGGGAGCAAAAGCGCCCCCCCAGAGGCTTCTCTGAGGCTAGGAAACTCCCAAAACGGAGCTTGGAGGAGTGCTGCATGCCCCTCACATGCTCTGTTCCTTTTCTTCCTGAGCCCCAGAGGAGCCTTAGGGGAGCAAAAATGCCCCCCCAGAGGCTCCTCTGTAGCTAAGAAGCTCCCCAAAATGGGTGGGGGCTGCAAAAAAGCCACACCCACCCAGTCACATGGCCACGCCCACCAAGCCACGCCCCCAGAACCAGTAGTAAAAGTTTTTGAATGCCACCACTGGTATATGCCAACCAGAAAATGATAATTGAGCAATCATTGTACTCTCCAGATTAATACATTGACTGTAGTACAGAGGATAGAAGAGGCTCTATCATTGAAACTCCTTCTTTTGACTTTCTGTTTGATTAGATTAATACTTTAAGCTCTATATGTTTTAATATTCTTTGGGCTGAATGGTTATGACCATCACAGGTTCAAATTTATTATTTACTTTAAAAATTATGTGTACTTGTCTTAGTGAAGAAAGCATTAATATATTAAATATATATGCCTGGATCCAATTATAACTTTGTTGTTGCTCTAATTATTTATAAATAATTTTGAACCCCAAAATACAAATAAAATATTAACAAACAATATGAGAGCTTCATGTTCCATTCAAAATAAAGAAAAGAACATCCAAATCAGGCCATAGCTTAAGTAGATCTCTTTGTGGAAAACTTAATACCTGAAGGATATTGAATAAATTATGTATTTAAATCAGCTACATCTTTTCCTGGGACTGGTTATTTACACAGTGAAGACTTCCAGTATTCAAGTATTCAGTATTCCTTTATTGAAGGAAAAAGGCACAGAACTCTATCCATGCAATATAGTTGGTAAAACAAAAACATGTAAAGCAAAAACATGTAAAATACTTAGCATCTCAGAGATCTGTTGATATGGCAGTGTGAATAAGAACAAATGAGAGATCATGAGTTGTTGGATGAATAGTTGGTTTTTCCCAGAGGATTTTAAGGGATTGGATGGATTGATACAATATAAAATGAAATATGAGATAGCCTAGGTCAGCTACTACAGGTGAAACTCGAAAAATTAGAATATTGTGCAAAAGTTCATTTATTTCAATAATGCAACTTAAAAGGTGAAACTAATATATGAGATAGACTCATTACATGCAAAGCAAGATAGCTCAAGCAGTGATTTGTCATAATTGTGATGATGATGGCTTACAGCTCATAAAAACCCCAAATCCACAATCTCAGAAAATTAGAATATTACATGCAGTCAATAAAACAAGGATTGTACATAGAACAATATCAGACCTTTGAAAAGTATAAGCATCCATATGTACTCAGTACTTGGTCTGTGCCCCTTTTGTAGCAATTACTGCTTCAATGCGGTGTGGCATGGAACCTATCAGCCTGTGGCACTGCTGAGGTATTATGGAAGACCAGGATGCTTCAATAGCGGCCTTCAGCTCTTCTGCATTGTTCGGTCTCATGTCTCTCATCTTTCTCTTGGCAATGCCCCATAGATTTTCTATGGGGTTCAGGTCAGGCGAGTTTGCTGGCCAATCAAGCACAGTAATCCCACAGTCATTGAACCAGGTTTTGGTGCTTTTGGCAGTGTGGGCAGGTGCCAAGTCCTGCTGGAAAATGAAGTCAGCATCCCCATAAAGCTCATCTGTGGAAAGAAGCATGAAGTGCTCCAAAATCTCCTGGTAGACGGCTGCATTGACCTTGGACTTAATGAAGCACAGTGGAGCAACACCAGCAGATGACAACACAGACTGTGGAAATTCACACTGGACTTCAAGCATCTTGCAGTGTGTGCCTCTCCATTCTTCCTCCAGACTCTGGGTCCTTGGTTTCCAAATGAGATGCAAAAGTTGCTCTCATCAGAAAAGAGGACTTTGGACCACTGAGCAACAAACCAGGTCTATTTTTCTTTAGCCCAGGTAAGATGCTTCTGATGTTTGTTGTGCAGAAGCGGCTTGACAAGAGGAATATGACATTTGAAGCCCAAGTCCAGGATCCATCTGTGTGTGGTGGCTCTTGATGCACTGACTCCAGCCTTAGTCCACTTCTTGTGAAAGTCCCCAACACTTTTGAATGGCCTTTTCCTGACAATCCTCTCCAAGCTGCGGTCATCCCTGCTCCTTGTGCACCCTTTTCTTCCACCCTTTTCCCTTCCACATAAACTTTCTATTAATGTGCTTTGATACAGCACTTTGGGAACATCCAACTACTTTTGCAATTACCTCTTGAGGCTTTCCCTCCTTATGGAGGGTGTCAGTGATGGTTTTCTGCACAACTGTCAGGTCAGCAGTCTTTCCCATGATTGTGCTTCCTACTGAACCAGACTGAGAGACCATTTAAAGGCTCAGGAACCCTTTAAAGGTGTTATGGCTTAATTAGCTGATTAGAGTGGGACATTTTGAGCCTAGAATATTGAACCTTTTCACAATATTCTAATTTTCTGAGATTGAGGATTTGGGGTTTTCATGAGCTGTAAGCCATCATCATCTCAATTATGGCAAATCACAGCTTGAATTTTCTTGCTTTGCATGTAATGAGTCTATCTCATATATTAGGTTCATCTTTTAAGTTGCATTACTGAAATAAATGAACTTTTGCACGATATTCTAATTTTTCAAGTTTCACCTGTATGTTGGCTCTAGACAGGGTTACACATTCCCTGAAAGAGCATGGTTTCTCCTGGATTCACAGTTCCTGCTTGTTCTGGGATTGCTCCTCCCAGCTTCAGTTACTGCTTCTTTCTGAGTGGGTGGCCTTAGCAAAAATTACCTATGCCTTCATCACCTTGGGCTACTGTTCAACTTTTTTGGGTACAACTAAAGATCAGTTGGAAACTACAGTTGGTATAGAATGTGGCTGCCCACTTCCTGGTGGGGTAGTTAGAGTTCCTGTGGTTGGGTGCCATTATTTCTGTAGGTACTGGATTGCCTGCCAATAAATTTCCAAGTAAAATACAAAACATGAGTGTTAACCTATAAAACCCAGACAGGCTTGTCTATCTTTGAGACCATCTTTTCCAAACAGAGTCTAAAACCATCTTGATGAATTGTTCCATTTGGAAATGGGAATATAATTAGTTATTGTATCTTCTGTTTAACCATTTATATTTACTGTTTACAACACATTTATTCATAAATAAGTTCCTTTGAATTTTTGTGGATTTTAGTGGAAGTTCAGTGATATTTGCTGATAGGATAAGATAAAAGCCTTATTTCTTAGAAAAGATTTCATTGAGAATAAATTTTATTTCTTGGAATAAATTTCATTGAATTTACCAAGTTCATATGCATTTGCTTACACTGTATAT
This sequence comes from Pseudonaja textilis, assembly GCF_049901715.1. NCBI lineage: Eukaryota > Metazoa > Chordata > Lepidosauria > Squamata > Elapidae > Pseudonaja > Pseudonaja textilis. The sequence continues at coordinate 32,553,903 of NC_141994.1, read as the reverse complement.
TTATTGATATCACCAAAATATTGAAATACAACTATTACTACAGTTTCTTAGGAAATGTTACTTTACACATTTATTTGAAATTTCTTCCTTACAAGTGCTAGGTGTTTGAATTAGGACTGTAGATATGTCAGAAAGTGGAAGTACTGAAAATATAATCAATTTTTAATTTTTAAAAATTAATGATATTGAAATATATCTTTGTATTTTAAGAGGTTTGACTTTGACTCCTATGAGAAGAAAGTTTTAGACATTAAGCTTGACATGAGCAATTTTACATATACGTTATATCCTCCTTTTGTTTGGTCTGCAAACTTAACCTGACAAAACAGAGGATAAGAAAAAAAAATAGCATATGAACAAAATGACTGATATGAGTTAAGAAGAACTGGCAATAAGACAGCAACAAAATTTCTCCCAATTATTCCTCTCTTGATTCAGTGAGTTCCATTCAGCAGTTAAAATAAATGAGCATAATTGCATTTGGTATTCTTTGTGCATTCAGACTTTTTCCTAACATTAATATACTATAGTAGTACATTATTAGTACCAATAATATTTCTATATAATTACATTATATAATCATTATATTAATGTAAGAATAATATTGGTGCTGGTTTTCTCTAATCTTGCCTTCAGAGTAGCATTCAGTCAGCAGAAAAGAAAGGCCTTGGCCTAAAACAATAAGTTAGCAAGTCACTTGTGCAGATTTCAAATCTAATTTGGAACACACAATTTTGAAAGTAGTTTGGCAACATGAAACTTTAGAAGATAGGTTCTATCACTCTTTTTCCATAGCTAATAAAATTAGTTATGATTTTAGAGTTTAGCCATAACTCCCATTCTATGAATTTCTTCTGCTCTTTTTCATTTCTTGTATCTATCTTCTGTTTTTAACTGATTTTAATAAATCCAATCAAAGTTCACAATAAAATAATAAAACAAATATTCAAATGTAATAGATGAAAATTTGGCCTTTAGGTAAGGAAATGTAGCTATATTGCTCTTTGAAAGATTGAAAACCTGACTGAAAGATTGAAAACCTGAGTAAAAAATTTCTCGAATCAAGCTGAGATATGGATTTTAAAAGACATAATTTTAGACCAGACTTTTCAAAGTATATCAGTAGTTTGGGAACAGAAGGAAACATTACATTTATGAGAATGTATAAAATATTTAATTTATTTACCTAATCAACATAAAAGACCCATTGTCTTTTACATGATGCATTTAGCATCATGAGTAACTCAGTTTATTCTTATTTATTAAGAAGGCCAGACAAGGCAATCTTCCATTGCTAAGAGCCACCATTCTCAGAGACCCATGGAGTACAACAGCCATGTGGCCAGAAATTTGCTGTCCTTTTATGTTCATTTGTTTATTTATTAAATTTATATGCTGCCATCTCAGTATTGAAGCAACTATTTGTTTTTGTATTGAAGTGGTTGTTAAACTAGTTACCTAATTTGTTTAGTAAGATTTTAAACAGCTGTGGTGAGTCAGTGGTTAAAAAGACACCACAGAAGGTCTATGCTTTGGTAGTTCAAGCCTTACCACTGTGTCATGGAATGAGTTCCCACTTGCCTAAGCTCCTACCAATGTAGCAGTTTGAAATCATGTAAAGTAGATAAATAGGTCCACTTCAGTAGGAAGGTAATAGCGCTCCATGTTTCTCCATACACCCTGTGCTGCACCCTGGCCACATGACTAAAGAAACATCTTCAGACAGCACTGGCTCAATGGCCTAGAGACCAGCCCCGCCCCATAAAGTCGGCTATGAGTACAAAACTCATAGGAATTCCCTTTTTTAACCTTTATTTTAGATTTTACATTGTTTTGTCCATATTTTTTTTTAATCTGATGGCAGTTGAATGTTTGAAGGAACTATCATGCCACAGCAATATATATTTTTCTACAGTACTACAAAGAATGAAAGATTAGAAGTTGAACCTCAAATATATTCATGAACAAAGCAGAAAAATTCATGTGTGGCAAAATCCCATGTAGACAGAGAGGTAGAAATCTGACTTGTGAGTAATAGAAAACAAACTGTGGACTCCAAATATGTTTACAACCTGCTACCGGATGTTGGTGCCTTCCCCTCACCACAATGTGAAATAGTTAAGAGTGCTGATATGGGGAAAAAACAACTCTCAAAACATTTGAACTATATGCTAGGCTGAGTAATATGCGAGAAATTTTCAACAGAAAACATTTGTCACTGAAAAGGACTTCACAAGAATACATATCTTGAATAAAATAGAACTTTTGTTTTATTGGAAACATTAAACATGCCTGACAATATTTTTCAAAGAAGTTTATTTCAGGATGAACATTCACTGACTGCTTCTTTTAAAAGAGCAGAAATCATAGGTTGGCATTCTAAACCTTCATAATTATATGCCAAGTGATCATATTTGGAAACACTGGCTCCTTATAACCCACTAATTACATTTTTAAAGGGAATCTTCAAGCTAAAATTGTTATATGTAGTAAGCAGCCTAGTATTGTGGCAACAAAACAAAGTTTTGTTGTGCTTGAAACTCTGTTTTTAGGAGTCAGGTATTTCTGACAAAACAGATTCCAGAGTGCTATAAGAAGTATGGTATTTTCTCTTAGAGGAAGTTGAAAAAAATGCAGTTGTAACCAACATTCAGCCATTCAAATAGTGGGGCCTTAAAATTTCACAGAGTGAACATTACTTTTCCAACATAAAAAATATTACATTATTTTACAATGGATGAGGAGGAAGAAAAATGAATTGTAATAACTGATTTCTGTACTAAATTCTGTCATCTCTGAAAGATAAACTCTTTAAACTATAATCCATTGTCAGACATTTGTCATTCATATCCACCATTAAACAGCAAACATTTGTTGACAGCAACCTGTAAACAGTTTATTATATTATAATTATAATAATATTATAATTCTTGACCAATCAGATTGACTATGGAAATTCTCAGTCATCCAGGCCATGGTTGTCCCAAAGGTGCTTCTTCAAAGCTTCCTGGAGAAGAAGCAAAATGTCTTCAAGGAAAAACAAAGTCTAGTTGTGTTATGTCCTGAGGACTCAAGGAGTTCTCACTCAGGTCCACTCACTTTGTGTGGGCGTTATTCCCCCATTCCCATTGGTCAGTTCTCCCCAGCAGCCAGCTATAAAAGCAGGCTGCGGGGTCCAACTGGCTGCTGATTGCTGCGAGCCAGTTCCAGGCTTGGCAAGCACGGTCAGCCCTTTATTTGTAAAATAAAGTACTGTTGCACTCATGCTCTGGTTCAGCCTCTCATTGCTCAAACTTAACACTGGCGACGAGGATGGGATGGCTACCAGAAGCACCTTGCAACCGCTGAGTCACTAGCCACCGATCTACAGCCCAGAGAGAGCGATCGGCTGGCAACAAGGGAAACGCTGATCCGCAGCCAGAGAGAGCGGTCAGCTAGCGAAACGAGCGATCAAAAAGAGCAAACGCAGATCCGCAGCCAGAGAAAGCGGTCTGAGTCAAATAGTTAGAAGCGTCTGTAGCCGCTTGTTAGCCTCGCTACGGGAAAGTGAAGCGCTGCGAGCCGCAGCCGCTCTGCATTTGGCGCGAAATTCAAACGGGTGTCATTTGAATTTCGAGCCAGTAGGAATCACAGCACAGCGCTGTAGAGAGTCACTAACGCCCACTTTTTTGGCGCGAATCAAGACACCTCCAACGGCTAGCAGCCAACGTGGTAACCCAGAGAGAGAGAAAGAGAGGGTAGCAAAAACCTCTCCAGAGCTGATATCACTAGTAACTCACGAGCGTTCGTAGTCCCAGAGAGATTTCTCCGCAGGTAGCCCAGCCGTTCCAGCACCATGAGTTCCAATCCAGTATTCCCGGCGTTTAAACCAGACGAAGAGAAGTGGGAATCGTATAAGAACCGTTTCAATCATTACATCGATGCGGTCGGCCTGTCGGATGCGGGAGAGCATCGGAAAAATCCTATTTCCTAATCTACTGCGGAGCCACCGTTTACGATACCGCTGCAGCACTCGTGGCGCCGAGAGAATTAAAAACGTTCCGTGGTCCGAGTTGCTTGAGATCCTCACAAACCACTACGCTCCCAGGCCTTCACAAATCGCCAGGAGGTTCACGTTCCGAATGAGGAAGCAATCAAGTAAGGAGACCATCAACCAATATATGGCGCCCTCAGAACAGCAGCCCTGCACTGCGGGTTTGGAACATACCTGGAGGACATGCTCCTCGATCAATTGGTTTGTGGGGTCAAGGATCTCAACCTACAGAGGCGACTGCTAGCTAAAAAAGACCTCAACCTCGCGCAAGCGGTAGAGGAGGCCCTAGCAGCCGAGCTAGCAACGAACTCAGCCACCGAAATTCAGGGCCCAAGCACCAAGCTAACAGCGTTCCCAGTCCATTCCGAAGAGGTGGAAGCGGAGGAAGGCCACAACGATGAGAACGATGTCCATCGCCTCACCAATGACAGACGGTCGCAGGTAGGGGCCAAACAAGAATACACCGGTCCACCCAAGCACATCACCCTGTGCCTAGCCTGTGGGGGATCACATCAAAGGGCCACCTGCAAGTTTAAAGGAGCCGTTTGCAACAACTGCCATAAGAGGGGGCACATTGCGAGAGTCTGCCAAGCCCCCAAAGCGCTGCACAAAGACCCCGTCCTCGCACTCGGGACCACAGAGGCAAGTATTAAACTGTCGCACGCACCGCCTTGCCAGGCGTACTTGCCACTCTGTTAGTAAAATTTCTCTCTCCGTTTCCCTAGAAGGTAAACCGTGCCACATGGAGGTTGACACAGGGTCAGCGCTCTCAATAATCTCGTGGAACACCCTCAAGAGACTCCACCCCAGCCTATCTACTACCCGGCTTCAGAGATGCCAGTTCGGTCTGAAGGACTACCAGGGGAAGGCCATTCCCGTGATCGGCAGAGGCAAGTTCTTTGTCAGTTTTAGAGCTTTTAAAGGCCACCTACCTCTAGTGGTAGTTAACGGCAATCTACCCACCTTATTGGGGCTCGATTGGTTTCCCCACCTCGGCCTAGGGTTAACAGGAGTCCATGCTGTCTCAACCTCAGACACTGACTCCTTATTCGCTGACTACGCAGATGTGTTCAGCGAGGAGCTGGGGTGTTATAATGGAACCCCCATCTCGTTCACCGTTGACCCCCAGGCAGTTCCAATCAGATTAAAACCACGTAGAGTTCCATTTGCTATTCGACCAAAACTAGACGCTGAATTGGATAAACTACTAAAACAAGGGGTCATTGAGCCAACAGATTTCGCCAAGTGGGAGACGCCCATTGTCACACCCCTCAAAAAGATGGTAGCCTGAGAATTTGCTCGGACTACAAGACAACAATCAATAAATATTTACAAGTTAGCGCCTACCCCGTGCCCGTCATTCAGCACTTATTGCACACATTCGAACCGGGCAGTATTTTTGCTAAATTGGACATGTCTCAAGCATATCAACAGTTCCCTGTTGATAACCAAACAGCGGAACTTCAGACCATCGTCACTCACAGGGGTGCCTTCCGATGCAAGCGTCTCCAATTTGGCGTAAGTGTTGCCCGGGTATTTTTCAATCCCTCATGGAGCGGATTTTACAGGGCCTCCTGGTGTAGTACCCTACTTGACGACATCTTGGTCTCGGCCAGGGACAGACCCCAACTCTTCCAGAGAGTGCGAGCAGTGTTAGAGAGGTTCAGACAGCATGGCCTCAAGTTAAAAAAAAAAAATGCGCCATTGCCACTAGACAGGTGGACTTTCTGGGTTATAAAATTGACGCCTCTGGCATTCACCCCCTGGAGTCCAAGGTCAGGGCGATCCACAAGCTCCCACACCGACCTCCAAAACGGAGCTACAAGCTTTCTTGGGACTCCTAAACTTTTATGCATCCTTTTGCCCCATAAAGCCTCAGTAGCCGAACCCCTACACAGATTACTAGACAAAAAGTCACCGTGGCACTGGGGGCACAAAGAAGACCAGGCGTTTAACGCCGTCAAATCACTACTTACGTCAGAGGCAGTGCTCATCCAATTCGACCCCAACCTTCCTTTAGTACTGGCAGCAGACGCATCCCCTTTTGGAATTGGGGCGGTCCTTAGTCACCGACTCGCCAATGGCGCCGAGGCCCCCATCGCCTTTTTCTCCAGGACGCCTCGGCCACGGAGCGAAATTACAGCCAAATCGACAAGGAAGCCCTAGCAGCTGTTGCAGCCGTGAAAAAGTTTCACGAATTCCTTTTGGCCACTTCTTGAACTGGTCACCGACCATAAGCCCCTCCTGGGCCTACTGGCCGGCGACAAACAGACACCTCAAGTCCTCTCCCCTCGGATGACAAGGTGGACGCTTTTCCTAGCGGCCTACTCATACAAACTTATCCACCGCCCGGGCAAAACTCTATCCCACGCTGACGCACTCAGTCGCTGCCCCTTACCCGCTCCGGCTGAAGACCCAGCTCCTGTCAATGCCATTTTTGAAATCACCCAGTTGGACCTGCCCATCACCGCCCTTGACATCGCCGCCAAAACCAAGGCAGACCAAACGCTCGCCCAGGTGCTCGACTGGGTGAGGAGGGGGTGGCCGGGAGGCAATGTTGATAACAAATTCGCACCCTTTAAGACTCGCATGCAGGAGCTGTCCAGTTTGCAGGGTTGCCTACTGTGGGGCACTCGAGTGGTCATCCCGATCTCGCTGCGTACCCGAGTCCTGGAAGCGTTGCACGAGGGACACCCCGGCATTGTGAGAATGAAGGCGTTGGCATGCAGCTACGTGTGGTGGCCGGGTCTAGACGAGGACATTGTCAATTGGGTAAGTTCCTGCAGCATTTGCCAGGAATCCCGTCCTGCTCCCCCCATCGCCACCCCTACCAGATGGGAGAGCGCCAGCGCCCCTTGGTCTAGAATCCATATCGATCTGGCCGGCCCCGTGCATGGAAAGATGTTCCTAGTGGTCGTGGACGCTTATTCCAAGTGGATAGACGTGGCGCAGCTATCCACGACCACCACACTAGCAATCACCAACGTGTTAACGCGCCTGTTCGTTACCCATGGACTACCCGACTCCTTGGTCTCCGATAATGGCCCACAGTTCGCATCAGTAGAATTCAGCCGTTTTGCAGCCAACCTAGGCATTCGCCACATTTTCACAGCCCCATTTCACCCTGCGAGTAATGGGTTGGCTGAAAGGGCCGTCAGGACCACCAAAGAGGCCCTCGCTAGGTTTGGCAGAGATGACTGGCACCACAAACTCTCACGGTTCCTGATGAGCCAGCACTCAACCCCCTGTGCAGTCACCAATAAGTCCCCAGCGGAACTTCTGATGGGCCGGCGCCTGAGGACTGTATTAGATAGACTGCACCCACAATACTGCCCTGACTCTCCCCTCGCTTCCACTTCGGGGGTTAGACATTTTATGTTACAGGAGCCGATATTCGCAAGGAATTTCGCTGGGGACCCACTTTGGATTCCGGGCGAGGTCATCGCCGTCACCGGGCCGAGATCATATAGAGTCAGGCTGGAGGATGGTCGCGTCTGGAGGAGACACATAGACCAACTCAGAAGGCGCCTCAGCAACCTCGCAAACAAGAATCCAGAGTCTCCAGTCAAAGGGGAACCGTCCCATCCGCCACCCAGCCACACCGCACCCAGTGACCAGTCTGCGCCAGCGGTCGTTCCGGTCAGCCCAAACTCGGACAACAGCGCCCAGAGAGTTGATCAACCGGATCCAACCCACGAGAGTTTGACTCCAGAAACCAACCCGGTGGTTTCCGAGGATGCCCAGTCCAGAGAGAGTGTTGGCGACACTATGCCAGCTCAACCGTCACAGACTGATACCGAACAGTCAGACAATGTTCCCGAGTTGCGCCGCTCCGGGCGCCAACACAAACCCCCCATCTACCTCAAGGACTATGCGTGTTCGCATCTGGGGGAAAGGGGTGTTATGTCCTGAGGACTCAAGGAGTTCTCACTCAGGTCCACTCACTTTGTGTGGGCGTTATTCCCCCATTCCCATTGGTCAGTTCTCCCCAGCAGCCAGCTATAAAAGCAGGCTGCGGGGTCCAACTGGCTGCTGATTGCTGCGAGCCAGTTCCAGGCTTGGCAAGCACGGTCAGCCCTTTATTTGTAAAATAAAGTACTGTTGCACTCATGCTCTGGTTCAGCCTCTCATTGCTCAAACTTAACAAGTTGCCTTTTGAAAACGCATCTATGGGACAACCAACCAGATTGTGATTATCACCCCAAATGGAGCCTGTTTCTGCTATAGCAGAAATCATCTGCTTGCCAAAATGATACCATTAGTGTCTGGGATGGTTTCCTGTTGTGTGCCATAATAGTGGATCATGGTTTTCATACTTTCATCTACTTAAGTTAAAGATTAAAAATAGATGGATTTCGAAAGATGACAAGCTGGCTTTTAGAGAATGATGATGCGATGATCTTGATGAGATTTTGGATGGCTGAATCAAAAAATATCCAGACAATTTATGTAACTGTCACAAAGTTAATACTTTCTGACAAATATCTAAATTAATCTGATTGATGATTATATGCCATCAAGTCAGTGTCAAAACTTAAATACAACACAGTAAAAAAAAATTCAGTTCTTTTCATGGCTTATATTGCCACCATGACTGAGATAGTTCATTCACCTTGTTGCTTGTTACCTTCCTTTTCTCTTTCATCTTTCACAATATTATGGATTTTTCAAGAAAGCTAGGTTTTTTTCATTGTATGCCCAAAATCTCATAATTTGAGCTATATGTGTTTCAAGTGGGAACTCTGGATTTCTATGAATCAGTTATCACCTCAGTGGTGGCACCCTTCAGCATACCCGTTCATGGTTGGGTTTTCCTTTTGAGTTCAGATATCTGTTGGGAGACTCCTTGTATTTCCAGGTCTGTTTCTATCATTTGATGTCTTTACAGAAGTCATTGCAATACTACTACTTGTCACTTCTAACAGCTCTCTGAAATTATTTGTTAAGTTCCTTCCTGAGATCTTTTCTTTCTTGTCTTTGGCTTCTTTCTTGGAAAATTCCACTGTTTATTCCGACATTCAATCTGCTGTCTTCTGTTTCTTGTCTTTGGCAGAAATTAATAAATTGTTTTCCCACTTCATTCTAATTTCTTTAGTCATAGAATCTGATTGTGTTTTCTTCTGTGTTATTTCCAATTTTGGAATTCCAGTTTCCAATCACAAGCTGCACTTCTTGTTTACATGTTGTAGCAATATCAGATTGAAGTTGATCATAATGCTCATCAACTCCTCTTCTGCATTAATGACTGGAACATAAACAATCAATATATAAAAGAATTTTTCACTAAGTCTAATTTGTATTATTTGGTTATTGATTGCATTGTATCCAATACTATCCTTGCAGTATCCTTTCTATTACAGCATTTTTTTTCTTTCCTGCATGGCATCAGTAGCAAGATAGCTTTAAACTTGTACATCATAAATATTATTGATATTTTGAAAGTCATTTTTTTCAAAGTATCGAAGGGTCCCATAATCCAGCACGATATCATCAATCACTTTTATATACATGCATGTGATTGTCTTGCTAAAATACAGGTATGCTTTATGATGATCTTCTCCTACATAGTATGAACTTATCCTTTGCCATTTTCATTAAAATATTTATTCACCTTGAGTATCTTCATATGTCATATCTGCTCATTATAGGTTACTTTATCTAGTAAGATAGGATGAACTTCATACCTTGGGTAAGCCTGCCAAAATTATATTTTGACAAGTCTGAGAGAACATGTTAGTCTACTACAGTAAAAAGTAACTTGTTTTCCAACAATTGTCCTAAAGGTACTTTAAGGTACTTTTCAAAAAGGTACTTTAAAGGTACTTTTCAAAAGGCACCCGGATTTTCTTGGTTGAAGAAAAACTGAAGAAGCTTCTTGGATGGTAAGTAAACATTTTCAAAGAAAAAAAATACCCAAGAAAGTCCAGTTGCATTTTGAAAAACATATTTGGTCCAACCAAGTTATTTACATATCACCTGTTATGATTTCCCTAAACATGGTACATTTCAGATGTGCTAGGACTACGATGCCCAGAAATCCCAGTCAGTTGAAAATGAGCTGGATATAATACTTTAAATTGTAAAAGGCTAAAGTAGAAACTCACAGGGTTATATTCCCAGAGCAGAAAAAATATGCATGTATAGCCTGATGAATAGCAGAGAAAGTCAGGGAGAAATAAGAATAGCCATGATAGCCATTAACTAATTCACTATATGCATTTTGAATCAATTGGTTGTTCTATCTGGGAAATATGATATCAATAACCATACTGAAATGACTTTTCCTATTTTTGAGTAAGACACAATAAAATCATTATACTATTTTGGGCATCCTGATTGTTTGTCAATATACTATGTTTATTTGAATTTCATGGAATATGGACAATTTTCTTGTAAGGTAATCTCTATTTTATCAATCCTAGCATTAAGAAAAGTTGTGATTTGCAGCACAGATTAGTATCTCATGGACTGTAGTGATCACTATGGCATATGAAAGATTGCATCTTGAAATGTAAAAGGAATAAATGATAAAAAGCATGAAATCATAAATAAAATTGATTTACTTTGTTTTATTAAAATTTATTTTAAGTAATTAAAAGAGATATGGTTCTATGAAACCAAGAGAAAGGGGAAGGATGAAATAGGTATGAATGAAGATAGCCTGATCTTCTACAGAAGAATTAAACAGTACATAAGAAAGTGAAGGTGTACATTTCTGAAAATAAGGACTAAAAATTTCAAAAATAGTGAATAAGTGTAGTCTAATGTGTCTACATATAAACGTAAGAATTCATATGTTGGTGACAGCTGCATATCATGTTACAATTGATTGCAATAATGAAAGAATCAGAAATTAGTTTTGCAGAAAACTATGGGATATTCTGAATTCATGCAATTGGAAGTGGAGGTAGGGAAAGAGGAATTATTCTGTAACTATGAGAGAACAAGAGAATACAGAACAAATGTTTGGGCCATTTGGAAACCCAAAAGTGAATCAGTATGGAAACAGTCTGGATGGGAATCCTAATAGAGAAGTCAGAGAACTAGTGAATGCAGGATATATCATTTTTGATCATTAAGAGAGGATCTTGGGAAAAGATAAACAAGGAAGATAAGGAAAGAAATGAAGGAAACAAGGATGAGAGTAGAATTGATGCACAGAGAGAAAATGTAAGTCCTTTATGAAAAGGAGGTTAGCTTAATTTCTCAGTGGAAAAAGGAAAATATGTGAAAACCGCATGTTACAGAACACTATAGAAGGCCACAGAGTTAAGGTAACATTTGGAACATATTTGAAATTTGATTTGATTTGAAGATATGAAAAATGATACTTGAATGATGTAAAAGACCTACAGGTAAAAAAGAGTTTGCTGCAAAACATAAGGATGACAGAAAGATATTGTATAATATGTATAATGAAGAACACGATATTTGTGAATTATGTAAGCTAAAAATACAAAGATAACTAAAATTAAAAAACACAGAAGAAATGTGATCAATTTTGATGGAAATGTAACAAACTTCCAGCAGAATAAATGGAATTTAAAATAAAAGAAATAAAACGGTGAGGTGAAACTCAAGTTAGAGAATGTGGGCAGGAATATTTTAGAAATGTTCATGGGAAATGATGCTAATTATTGTCAGGCAAGAATTGAGACAATGCTATAAATTTTACCATCCAACAAATGTGTATGTATGTATTGATTCAACTCCATCAACCAATCAAGAAATGACAACACAGCCAACCTGCCCACCAGTATATATAGGGAGATGGCAGCTCCGATCATGCTTTGCTCACACAAGCAAGAAGCTGAAGGCCCCAGCCTGAAGATGGCGAGTGGGACCTCGTCGAAACGTTGCCAAGATGCTCTCAATCTTACATGGGAAAAGACCGGAACATACGACATCATCACATGATGTATCGTGAGTTTTTTTCCCTTCGCTAAACCAGGAATGGGCATGGCCAGCACATGATGCATCCAACCCAGGCCACAAGTTTGACACCCCTGGTGAAGATGGTGCAACCGACAACATATTAAAACAAGGATATGATTTACCTGTGATTGTATGCCTCTTTTAAAAGGTGTGAGGACTGCATACATGCCAAATAATTGGAAGAATGCTAGTATTATCCCCCTCTACAAAAATCCCCCCCTTGGAAGATTGAATGCTAAAACTGAATGGATAAAAAAAGGATTTGATAGAATTCTGAACAAAAAAACCCACAAGAGATAACAATGAACAAAACTTGGGAAATGCAAAGCAACGTTATGGCAGACAGAGCAGATTTTTGATCTTCAGCAGATCACAGAAAAATAGGTGACAGTGAGACACTTGACTCATAGAACATTTTATTAGAAATGGAGATAAAGATTAGTTGCTGAATATAAAATAAATATGTGACAGAAGTAAAAAGAATAAATGGAATCCTTAATTCATTGTTAGGAGAAGTATTAAGCAAATGATGCACTGTTGGCTATTGCAATTATGGATAAATGTAAGAGAAATGCATATGGTTAGGGTGGCAGGGGTGGGATTCAAATTTCTTAACAACCGGTTCTGTGGGCATGACTTAATTTGTGGGTGTGGCTTGGTGGTCATGTGACTGGGGTGGGAGTGGCTTGCTGAATGGGTGTGGCTAGGTGGTCATGTGACTGGAGATGCCCAGGCAGATGGCCATGTGACTGGCAAACCAAATTTAAGTGGTCCTTGCTTAATGGCCATGTCCTCCCTTAGTGGCCAGTTGCTTAGCAAGTGTTTTTTGCCAGTTTCCAAGGCCTGGGGAACCCTGGGGAGGGCAGGGCGAGGCCCGGGCAGTTGGCCATGTGACTGGCAAACCAAATTTAAGTGGTCCTCGCTTAATGACCACTTAGTAGCCAGTTGCTTAGCTTTTTGCCAGTTTCCAAGGCCAGGGGAACCCTGGAGAGGGTAAGGCGAAGCTTGTGCAGCCATGAGGAGCTATGAGAAGGGCTGGGCGAGGCCCGGGCAGCTACAAGGAGCTATGGGGAGGGCAAGGCAAGGCTCAGGCAGCTACAGGAAGCTAGGGGGAGCTATGGGGAGCTATGGGGAACTCAAAGTAGATTTGAAAATGACAGTCTATAAAAAAGATGTTGCACTGTGTATATAAAAGAATGGCTGATATTTTCATAATTACAATTCATTAACTGAAAAAGAAACGCTTAAAATGGAAATACTATTAACAAACCAAGGGAGTTTGTTATTTTGTGCCAGTAGTGGCACAAACATTTTTCCTAGCCAAGACTACTTACCTGGACCAACAGTCCCTAATGGAATGCTCTCTCTATAGCAGACCTAACCTTTTTAGAATGCAGCTTAAAAATGTACTGAAGCTTTTTACAACCTTATGCAGATATATATAGTACAAAAAAAAGATAATAGTACAAAATTATCTAAGAAGTTAGATTAAGAATGGAATTGATAGGCAATTCTGAAATTTATTCCTCAGTTTAAAAAACTGGAATATATGAATTCAGTATTGGGCTTCCTCTAGTATTCAAGAGGATGTAGTGTCAAGATTAGAAAAAATGGTAAAGCAACATATAGATTTAAATTTTAAAACCAGAAATATTTTTGTTGGCAACCACATAAATAAAGGGAGTACAATTCATATTTAATGTTACATGTATTAACAGCAGTTAGAATTATGTCTGCACAACAGTGGAAAAACGAAGAGATCCCCATAGATGAAAATGAAATTTAAAAATTACAATGTGCAGAAATGGATAGAGATAAGAGCTAGAAATTAGGTGGAGAATGATCATTGCTATGTATGAATTAAATACAGAAAGTTGATAATTATAAATATGCTGATATAATTAACAAAATTAGAAATAAGCCAATACAAAGAAATTTAAATAATGTTTCTGTTACACTGTTGTACTTATTGATATTTGCTTTGCTTTTTCATTTATCAAATATTTTATATTCCTTTATAATATAAGTATAATAGAATTACAGAGGTAAGGTTAAGTAAAGATACATTGTTATAGAATAGATTGGTGATGATGAAATGAACATTATAAAGTAGGTTAAGTAAAAATGGCGATTTGCTTGCATAAAATATTAAAGTCTAGTAAATAATTAATAATAGTAATAATATAAATATATATAGTGGATTTATGATAGAAGGATTAATGCAAATTGGAAGACAAAGACTGCAGAGACTGTGTACAAGTGACTTGTACCAACTGACACACTGTATGTAACTGAAGATGGTTTATGTTTTATATTTGTTTTGTTTGTTTAAAAAAAAACTTTTATTTAAAAAAATTCCATTTACGTATGCATGCATGCTTGCAGGTTTTTGTTACATTGTTGCTATATATTGATTTAAGCAGAAACAGATAATGTATGACAACAAGGTAACAAGAAGTTGCCTGCCTCATTTTTGGTAAGTTGCCTTTTTATTTATGTATTTATTGTTTTAGTATCTGTTTTTGTTTTTATTAATCATAAAAACAAAACAGATACTAAATAAATAAATACATAAATAAAAATTATTTTACTATTCATCTTGATGCTTCTTTCTCCTTTGTTTTTTCCTATTGGGAAAAAGCAAATCAGAAACAAGTATTTATATATAACAGCAATGTAACATTTTGTTTCCATTGATGCTATATATAGATAGTTGTTTCTGATTTGCTTTTTCCCAATAGGAAAAAACAAAGGAGAAAGGAACATCAAAATGAATAGTAAAATAATTATTATTTATTTATTTAGTTAGTTAGTTAGTTAGTTAGTTAGTATCTGTGTTGTTTTTATGATTGATAAAAACAAAAATAGATACTAAAAAAAATACATAAATACATAAATAAAAAAAGCAACTTACCAAAAATGAGGCAGGCAACTTGGCTAGCCAGCTATGCTAGGGTCCTCCTCAGTCTTCAAGCTTGCTGTAGCCAGGACGGCTGGCCCAGAAGTCGCCACTCGACCAGGCTGGTAGCAGTGGTGGCAGCAGCAGGAGAAGGTAGGCAACTGGCGGGGCTTGCTGCTTTGCCTCCTCACTCACGAATCGGTGGTGGGAAGGCAAGGCAGCAACCCTTGGGCTGCAGTGGGTGAGGAAAGGTGGTGCTGGCCTAGCCAAGATGGCAGCCACTGGGTGGGCAAGGCAGTGGCAGCCGGCCCAAGAGTCGGCACCAGGGCTGGCAGCGGCAGGAGGAGGTAGGGGACCGGCGGGGATTGCTGCTTTGCCTCCTCACTCACCAATTGGTGGTGGGAAGGCAAGGCAACAACAATGGAGGGCCACGGGTGAGGGAAGATGGCAGCGGGTGAGGCAGGGAGCATCAGCAAGGGTGGTGCACATCCCGGGAGTTGGCACTTAACTGGGGCTGGCAGCGGCAGGTAGGTGACTGGGTCGTACTTACTGATCCATGTCTTCAGAAGCTTGGGTAGGCAGTCGGGGCGGGCAAGGAGAGCTAGTGGCTGGGTCTTGCATCTTCTTTAATGGCAGCTGCTGTGGGAGCGCAGTCCAGGCAAGGCAGGCAGGCAGGGCCTGGGAGGCAGGTCGGCCAGGTGAGGATGGTTAGCCGTGGTGGTGACTGGGGCTTGCGGCTTGCCCCAGCAGGGCGGCAGAAGGCAGGCAGTGATGGCTGGCTGCTGCTGCTGCTGCTGTTGTGAGCCATTGGCGTTGGGTGGGAAAACTTTTGTAGATAGTGCACATGCGCTATAAGTAGGGGTGGGATGGGCGGGGAGAATAAGGCAAGGATTGCCATGCATGTGCGAAAAATGTCATGCATGCGCAGTAAAAAAACCAGGTTTTGGCCCGTAGGAGTGGCAGAGAGGGGCGGCCATCCAGTTCTTTTACCAGTTCTAAGAACTACCGATGATGTTAACAACCGGTTCTATAGAACCAGTGCGAACCGGTAGAATTCCACCCCATAGGATGGTTTGTTATGGCAAGGGAGGTAGTTGGGGACACGAGTATGCATGAGTAGCTGGCAGGGTGGGATTCTACCAGTTTGCACCTATTCTCTAGAACTGGTTGTTAACATTCTAAGCAGTTCAGAGAACCAGTTGTTAGAAGAAATTACTGGCCTAATCCTGTAAGGAAGGCAGGAAAGAAATATTATGGAGTTGCTTACAGAAACTGCCTCTCCATTAACCCTTATTACATTCTAGGCAGGACTAGACTTCCTGTCACAGGAACGTCTCTGGAGTTTTTTCCCCTCCTTTGCTGGTACTTTGCTTGTGTGGAGTGACCATTCAAAGTTACAATGGCACTGAAAAAAGTGACTTATGACCATTTTTCACACTTACAATTGTTGCAGCATCCCCACAGTCATGAGAGGCCAGGCGAGGAGACATGTGCCTCGATGTGAGTGATATTGAGTTGGCCACACCCAGCCAATGACCACCAAGCCATGCCCACCAACTAAGCCACACTCACAGAACCGGTTGTTAAAAAATTTGAATCCCACCCCTGGTAGCTGGGGTCTTTTTTATGCAGATATTACTTTGTTGTTGGCAGAGAACTCAAAGGAGTTGTTGCAAATTTTAGATTTCTTTCATGATCCATCAAATGATGCATAAAAAATGTCTAATCTTTAATGTCTCAGATATCAAGGGTTGTGGTAGCTCACAAGGAAATAAAGTGAATTACTAAAGATAAGTGAAAAATAGTGAAAAATTAATAGTTCTAAATGTGTGTGATAGATTTTTTCATTAAAAATAAGAAATTGATGGGGAAATATTAACATATGCAAATGCTGGTCAGAAGAAGTACCTGTATATAGTGTTAAAACTGCGTTAAGGATGGAGTGTTTCTTGAAAGAAGCAAAAATGGCTGCATATAAGATGTTCTTTGGCGCACTTTGTTATATGGAAATAAGTGATGAATAAATCAGGACAAAACTTCAGTATATTAAATGTGCGTTGCTGAATTACGTGAATTAAATATCACACCAAAGTAT
Organism: Pseudonaja textilis; assembly: GCF_049901715.1. Lineage (NCBI taxonomy): Eukaryota > Metazoa > Chordata > Lepidosauria > Squamata > Elapidae > Pseudonaja > Pseudonaja textilis. The sequence goes on along the minus strand of NC_141994.1, from coordinate 32,536,941 downwards.
ACCAGTGTCCCAATTATTTTTACACAAACCAGACAATCTGGGAATGGGAAAAACATAGTTTAAATTCTGAAAGTTCATTTTTAAACCTCATATTACTATGCTCAGTTTCATGTCTCATTCAGTTTAGCACCCAAGGCAAGATTTGAATTTGCACTTTCTTTGGGCCACTTCTAAAAGTTACCATTAAATTGGAACTGGACAAGTACAGTTCCTCAGTTCTACAGTGCAGTGTGATTCAGGATAGTACTTAGACCTTGCTGATTAGTTTATTATATTTCATGATTAAGCCAGGTTCTTCCTACTACACGTAGACTGCGGAAATTTTGCTTTGGATTGTCAAAATATGATTGAGTTGTTAAATACATTGCATACTAAAGTTAGTAATAATCATAAATGTATCTAGAGAAAAGGCCATTGTGGATTCCTTTAGAAATCTAACAAAGAGCAATGCGGATATCGTTTTATCAACTCAGCTCTAAATATAATTATATTCAAACAGCATTTTCTCGGTGAAAAGACTATGTAATCAGCTATTATTTTAAAACTGCAACCCATCTAACACTATTCATGTTAACAGTTAAGATGTGATTAATATGTCAAACTATTTCTATGTATGTTGAGCCCTGATTTTATATACGTTTATTCCTCCTAGATTTCCAAGATGCTGAACCATTGCCTCAGAGCACTAAAAACCCATCCCTTCCCTTTAATCCTATAACCCATAGTCCACAGAATTTTCTTGGCGGTAGCAATACAATGATTTCCAACAGAAATGTTACAGAAAGCAACTATAAATTTAACCAGAATTTATTTGAAGTAACAGAAAAAAACTGGATTCCTACAACTACCTATCATTTCTCTAGCACTACAAAAGAGGTAAGATAATTTATTCACTGGAAAAGCTTTCCTTTCCTTAACTATATCTTTAAATAAAAAAATAAACAATAAGGGCATAATCCAGAATATTGTTCTGATTGTGAATAAATAGCTCATTGAGTCTGATAACTGATGTTGATGTACATGTTACTTGATTACAATACAATGTTATCATCCACAAGTTGTCAGGAGTTTCCAGAGGCTCTTGCCCCATAGATAACTGGACTTTCTGATATAAGTTGGCCTCTAGGAAACAGATTCTATTATACATCCCTGCTGCTCAACATCATCCCTGCCTGAGCTGCTGGATTTCATTGCTGGGCTGGTAATTTAGACCCAAGGTTTATAGTTTTTCAGGATTTCGATCTGCAACCCGGAAATATTGAATCAAAGACATCTCAGGAGTTAATGGTCATGGAACTGTCCCAGATCATCAAAAATGTGATGTATCCTGGAGGCCACACATTAGAATTGTTGGTTTTGTCTCAGTATACTTGACATATGATCTGGTCTTTAAGGATATTTCTGTTGCTGTGGTCAGATCACTTTCTAATTGCTTTGCAGCTTGGTTGAAAGTGGGACAGAGTCTGCTGGATCAGTCAATAACTGCTGATCTTGGATGTGAATCAGAGAGAAGTTGGGGTCTCCATGAGATTTAGTGAATGGTTTAGCTAAGATCCTCTTTGAGGTCTGAAATAGATGAGTAGCTGTCTTAAACTAGATTGCTTCTATGTAGCCTCTCTCTCTCTGCAGAAACTGGGACACCCTTGGCTGTTTTGGAAAATCTGAGGAAATATAGTTTGGCTCAGTTCTCTGTAATTTGTCTTGTATTCTTCTTTTAGTAAGTAGGTTTTTAGTTGTAAGCTGACAGAATCTTTTGGCAGTTGTGTAACTGATAAATTAATATAATAAGTGCACAAATATTGTGGGCTTTATCCTTATTTTCCTTATAGCCATCACTGATACCCCTAGAAAGGTAATAATGCTCATCCAGGTGGGGATGAGTCTGCCTATCGAGATGAGGTGAACCGGTTGCTTTTGTCGTGTGGACAATAACTCGGTCCTTAACACCAATAAGACCAAGGAGCTTATAGTGGACTATAGAAGGAATAGATCAGACATTGCTTATCAATGGAGACCGAGTGGAGCAAGTGGCCAGTTTCTGGGTGTTATCATAAAAAAGGACCTGACCATGTGTGGGGCACACACATTGCAGCCCTGGTCAAAAGGACCCAGCAGAGATTATACTATCTGAGACTTCTCAGGAAACAACAAATGAATGAAAAATTGCTGGTGACTTTCTACTGCTGCACTTTAGAGAGTATTTTAACTTACCACATCTGTGTATGGTTTGCCAATTGCACGGTGGCAGATAAGACAGCTCTCCAAAGGGATAACATCATTGCCCAGAGATTCATTGGTTGCCCTCTCCCCTCTTTGGAACATGCTATTGTTATACGTGATTCAAGACAACCCACTTACAATGGCACTTACTTTGAATTTTTTAAAAATATTTGCTTTAGAGCAACTTTGGGTTGCAAATCTTGCTGTTTCAAATTATGAGAAAAATTAATCATGCCCATTTCCTCCTTGTTAAAGAGAGAGATAGAAATTGGTAATTATATTTAAAAATCCAGGAAAATTTAGGTGGTGGTGATAATGATGAATTAAACCTGTATGCCACCCAACTATCAACAACTCTCTAAAAGAGCAGAATGGGGCCTGATCCTGAGAATATATCCAGGCATTTTTCCACTTTACACTGGATCTCACTTACTACAGTTTATGACAGCTTCACCTGGACAACTGGGGGCAAAGATGTACAATTGGGTATAATCTGTATATTTATTTATATTGGTATATTACCCCCCATACCAAGAGATGATTTTGTCCAGCAGCTTCACATACTGTAGATATTAAAAAGGAAAGGTAGAACCACAATGGGGGAGGGAGGGACTTAGGGCTTAACAGTCTCTCTCACATCAACACCACAAAACTCAGAAAAGGCTGCCCTTCCACTCCCATCTTCATCAGCCAGAAGTTCAAGGAGAGCCAAAATAGATGCACAACCCCCATCCCAAGCTCACTATAGGTCACTAACAAGCACAACCAAAGTCATTTCATTGCTATAGCCTGGCCTGAATCCCAACAAGAAAGAATCCACATAAGCTACTTATACCAGGTAAAGTGTGACCTTCTTTTTTTAAGGGAAGATTAGCGATGGAAAAAAAATTGTCCAGATAGACTTGATCCAATAAAGGTATCTTGAGGAAGAAGCATACCACTGCTGCTTTCAGAACTGGCAGAACTCTCCTCTCTTAAGAAGTTATCTCATGTTCCTATGTACATTTTAAAATATGGAGTGGGGGTAATGTTTTAATTCTTCAAAGTCATTTCAAACTTCACACTGCTGTTTCTGACTTGTTTTCTGTTTCTTTATTTTTTCTGAATACCATTCCTATAATCACTTACTCTCATCTGGCTTTTTTGTAGGCCAAGAATGTGCACAAAGTTGCATCAGTTGATTTAATACTATAAGACTGAACTAACCAAATGAAAGTAAATAAGTGGTCAAAAAGTGAACTTGAGGACTGCTTGATAGATCAGTGAAATACAAAATCAGTATATGGAAGTAATGTATATCTCAAATTTCTAGAAGACTCAATCCAAGTAGGACAAAGGAAAGGAAAGCTATTATGAAAGAATTAGCATATTCCAAGATCTTTTAGGCTTCTATGGTGAGATCAAAGACATCAATGGGTGAAGGAGTGGGTGGAATAAGAATCTGTTCCAGCTATCTGCTTTGCTCTCAGTCTAGATGGCTGTTCATAGAGTGGAAAGGCTATGGATCTTCTACATGCTTCAAATCTTTCTAATTCCATCTCTAATTCCCCTCTTGCCATAAAAGCATTAATGATAGACCAGCAAAGGTATTGGACATTTTCACATCACTTAAGAGATGGTTTGTAAGATGGATCTTCATCTTTAACTACAGAATTGTGTTTCCATTGACAAAGAAAGAATAATGATATTTTTAGAATTAAAAAGATTGCTAAAAGTGTAACCATGGCTATATTAATCTTTTATTATAGTTTATCTTTAAACTCGATTATCAATGGAATGAAAATCATATTTTTAAAAGTGGGATTAAAGAGCAGCCTGGAAGTTGCAAATCATTAGACAACTATCTCATCTACATAAAGCTACTGTAATTCTAACTTTTAGAATGTTCTTCTTCTGGAAGAAACCTGATAATACAATTTCATTCACACTGCCTCCAAAACACGGCCTCAGAAGCAAATTGAATGGAATTGTGTAGAATTTCTGAATATTCGTGAATAAGTGCAATAATCATGAATAAGTGCATTTCAGACTGCATTGTTACTAATGAAGAATCACTATGGACACTTACTCTCAGCCACTGATTTCACCTCACTAACCTTGTACTTCCTGCCACTGTGGGAATGTTCTCCAGACTTTGGTAGAAAAGGAAATGGGAAGAAGGTTCATCCAGCTGGCCAATAGATGAGTGAAAAAATGGTACCCCAGCCAGGGTTCCACCCTTCTATTCTCATTTCCTCACTTCATTTTCTTTCAGTAGGGAAAAAATGACTGCATTGGCAGAACAACAAAGCCTTTTTCTGATACTCTTGAAGCATTTGGGAGGGCAGGGGAATCAAGACAACAGACCACTTTGGGAAGGAGTGGGGAAATCCCAGGAGTGATGAGATAGGATGAGGTTCCACCAAGATAAACCTACCCATCCTGCAGTTCTGGAGGAAATGCTACCTAATACTGCCCTCCCAATATTTCCTCTGGATTCATGAAAAAAAATGATGAATCCAGCTTCCAAAGCTATATAATATCTTGCAAATATGCCAATGGATCCTCCTGTGGGAAGTAGTACTTCTTCAGATTTTAGAATTCTATGACAATAAAGAAGGAATGATTGATTAATTCCTATCACTACCCAGTCAATGAGAGACTCTGAGTGGCATATATCATAAAAGTATAAACAATTAAAAAGTGCAAAATAAATATATTTGCTCACTATCCATCTATGCCATTCTCAACCTGTCAGAGGTTAATAAAGCCAAGAAATGGGGTCCCTAACACATTCAGGACCCCAGACCCAGGAACATAATCAGCCCTTTTCAGCAGGTGTGTCAAATTCGCAACGTCATCTTGTCATCACATAATGTATCACGACTTTTCCCCCTTTGCTATACCGGGGTGGGCGTGGCCAGCACATGATACATCCGGCCCATGGGCTGCAAGTGTTGACACTCCTGCTTTACAGCCTCGTGAAAGTCCAAAAGAGTCAGGATCACCCAATCTCTGAAAGGAGAATTTTCTAGAGGACAGGGACTATGACAGAAAAGACACATCTCCTAATCCCCGCCAGCTGACATCTCTTGGCTAATGGGACCTATAAGATGCCCAAACTGCTGCACTGTAATGGATGGATAGAAACAATTGGGAAAAGAAGAATCTTAGATAGCCCAGTTCCAATCCATGAAGGACTTTAAAGATGACAAATAGCACTTTAAACTGCACAATGCAACCAACGCATTCCACATAGCAATGATATGTATCATATATCTGACACCATTTATTACCTGGACATTATTCACTAGTTGAAGCGTCCAATTGTTACTCAAGGGCAGCCTCATGCAAGTGCATTGCAATACCCCAGATATGAGGGAAAATACGGCAATAGGCACAACCTAAGTATGCAGAGGTTTCTTGGCTATGGCTGCCATTGCTGTTCTAGCAGGAGCCTTGATTTCAAGAAGACCCCCATATTACACAAAGGATCCATCTGGAGCAGTGTCACCCCATCAAAGACCAACGGTGGAAAACCTTGTCACCAGAAGGCCCAAATGCCCAAATCCACTCAGTCTTGATTGAGTTGAGTTGAAATCCACTTCACCTAATCCAGACCTTTACAGACTCCAGGCACTGGGCTGGGACATCCATGATCCAGTAAACATTACATATTTCAATTACTTATTAACTACCCTGCATGAATGATATTTATTATGGATAAATAACTAGATAAAGAAGAGGAACCAGATGGCAAAAATACATGGGCAATTGTGGCACCAGAAAGAAATCAGTGGACCAAATAAATAATGAACAGCAACTATATTTACAGCAAATTATTCACGACCTGCAATTTTAGGCTAAATATCCCACTGAAATAGATTTGGGGATCAAAACACAACTCCCTTTCAATTCAGCACTCCAAGACTTCATAGATTCAAGGGTTTTCTGGGGTTTCTGGAGGGTTTCCAGACAATACACTATTTTACAGTTTCCGTATGTTGAGAATGCAGGGAGGAGTGAGCATAGATTGAATGGCTGACTAGTGGATTTAATTACTTCATTAAACACTGTACCTTTCACTGACTTCTTAGGGTGGCAAGGCGAGTTTATGTTTAGTCTCTCATAGCTCCAACTTCTTCTTTAATGAAGACAACCTCAACCCTAATTATACTCAGAATAGTGTACTTCTGTAATGGTCTTGCCAAAGCAAGTGAGTGTCTGGCTTAGCTATCAATACTGGACTTACAGATGACCAATCCAGGGTGTACCTTTAAATCAAACTAGCATGCACCCTTGGGTCAAACTGTATTTTGAAATTCTGTATGATTAAGGCAGATTTAAGTTTCTAAACAGTAAATGAATGAGTATCTAATTCTTACAGGCACTGGAGAAAACATTTAATCATTTTGAACAAATTTATTTTAAAGTCATTCTATTAGGAGATAATTCCAGAAGGTTGATGTGCTACTGAACCCTACTGAAAGTAGTGCCTTTAACCCTTGGCCATCTTCCAAAAATGGGAAACTTCCCCATCCAGAAGTTATCCACTATCATGACCAGTGCAACCTTATATTATCATGTCCTGTGTTGCACGATTATCTTAGGGACTCTGTCTATTTCCTAGATACTTAACTGACCCAACCTCCAACCTACTGCCAATAGATGGGCTGGGATCTTATAAGTGTCTTCATAGCTGGTCCAGGTGAAAAAATGTTAGAAGCCAATAGTGGTGGCCATAGCTCCACGGGTTTTGCTGCCATTATAATCACAGTCTGCCAATCACTACAACTTATCTCTCCAACCACACTGTCATTCCAGCTGCCAGTTTTCTCCACTTGTCTGACCTCTTGTTACCCAAAATCTGGGTAACTTTCTCAAAAGCCCAGCAGATCTTAGTTAATTGGCTAAGAGTCCTGTTCACCTTTGCCTTGTTAACACTAATTCCTACTTCAGTTATATTCAAACTCTTTAAACTGACTAATCTCACCAATCCTAATGTCAGGGTTCCAAGTAATATACCCATAGCAAGCAAAACTCCGAGGTAGGTGGGCACCTATCTTAGAAGTTTCAATATAAATAGTAAAATAAAAACCATAAAGATAAAAATGGTGAATGTTCTTCTCTCTATACCAGCCTCCTCCTCTGTAGACCTTCTCTGTAGATCAAATGTATTGTCTTTCAATTGCCAGCCTGCTTATGCCATTATTGTTATCTAGCATAATTCTGACAGGAAGCAAGAAATCTGGTAGAATTATGTCTTGTCTAGAAAATGCCAATTTTATCCTAGCCAGCTGGTATCATATTAAAGACAGAGATGAGGGAGTTCTTCCAAGAAGTGGCAAACTTGCTACTCATGTCTTTATATTCCCCTAGTATCCATTAATTTGGAAACAGCAAAATTACACATCACATAAGAGAAGTGAATAGGCCTTCTCTAATATCATAGAAACTTTAACATCCTCAAAAAGCAAGTGGACAGAAGTGGCGCAATGGTTAGAATGCAGCACTGCAGCTAATCCTGCTGACTGCCAGCAGTTTGGCAATTCGAGTCTCAACAGCTGAAGGTTGACTCAGTCTTCCATCCTTCCCAGGTCGGTAAAATGAGGACCCAGATTTTGGGGGCGGGGGGGGACGACAATATGCTGACTGTGTAAAAACAGAGAGGGCTGTGAAGCATATATAGGTCTAAGTTCTATTGCTATTACTATCACTTTTATCCAGTTTTTCAGAATTATTTGGTTTGATGCAAAACCTCTTTTGCATTGCTCAGTACAAAAGCTGTTTTCTGGATAGTATAAAAGTGTCTTGAAAGGAGGTTCACTATTTCAAAATAGTACTGTGATAGAATCCCTGGTAGTACCAAGTGAAACATGTTGGGATTAATGTGCCTCAGTGGTGCAGTGGTTAGAGTGCAGTATTGCAGGCTACCTCTGCTGACAGCTGTCTGCCTGCAATTTAGCAGATCGAATCTCAAGGGTGACTCAGCCTTCCATCCTTCTGAGATGGGTAAAATGAAGACCCAGATTGTTGGGGGCATTATGCTGACTGTGTAAAAACTGCTTAGAGAGGGCTGTAAAGCACTATAAAGCGGTATATAAATCTAAGTGCTATTGCTATGTAAATGTTCTAACTTCTCTATTATTTACATGTCATTTTTCTCCACAATGAAGCAGCCAAACGCATTTTAATTCTTTCTTAGTAATGGGAAAGATAATTGGGTAACTATGGACAATTTTTAATCTGAGTTTTAAAATATTAATTTAAGTTTGCCTCAAATTATACATTTAGATGGAATTCTAACCTCTTCAAATTCCAGGGCTCCAATTCAAACTGAATCAGCACTAATGCCCAAAGGGTATTTGGGTGGTGAAAATTCAAGCAAAGAACCCCAAAAGGATGGCTCAAACTTGGAGAATGTATCTTAAAAATAAGCAATTAGTTACAATATGATGAAAATGATTGAAGCAAGGCATTTATGAAATTTATGAGATTTGATTTGCTGACAGCTCACAGGAAAATAGATTTTGCTATCATGTAAATTAATTTAAAATGTGCTCAGAGTTTTTTAATTTTTGTAAAAATGAAATTAAGGAATAGTAAATTTGAAGGAAACGTTATATATCAAGACAGGGGTGATTTCAAAAGATTTGAATAAACTTTTTAAGGATTTATTATATAAATACTGTATAATTAGAAGAGTTTTCTGAATAGTTTTCTGAGTGTCCAACGTTGGCAACTTTAAGAGTTGTGGACTTCAACTTACAGAATTTCCCAAGATTGGCACTTGGCACCCCATTCTAGCACTTGGAAGTTCCCTATCTATAAGCTGAAATAGGAGGTAGACAATAGTTCAAAGTAGAAATTAGAATGTGAAATACTGCAGGGATTCCTTCCCTCTTTTTATTTTTACAAAGTATTTTTTTTCAGAGTTAATTTGTTGATGCCATTTTTCAAGAACAAGCCCATTTATTGCTTTTAATTATGTATATTTCTAGTGGAAATATACTTGGGGCAACATAACGGTCATTTTAAATGCAGATGCCAATGGAAGAAAAAAATAAAATAAACTGGTCATTTTCCATGTTAATGTTTTTTCCCCACAGAACTGATTATTGCTGAACATAAGGTTCTACTTGATATGATATTCAAAATGGGAGTGGCTTTATTGATTGTGAGGAAGAAAAGTAACTGCTCTAGGCTGATTACTGATTTAGTCGGCTAAGATAGCAAAAAGGAAATTTGCAATTCCTGTCTTTTTTTAAAAAAAACCAAAAAGCTACAAGGCTTTGTTAGGGAAATATGGCTATTATCTCAGCTCTGAAGGGCATTTAATACTGACAGCCAAGTTTCGGCAAGACTGTTGTTTGGGGGTTCAACTTCATTTTCACCTTTGCCACCGCATAATTTGGAGTTGCGATCTGTTTTAGGAAATTATTCTGGCCTCTTGAGAGCTTGGTCATGTGTTTCCTTTATTAAAAGACAATCGCGATATCATCATAACTGCAGGTTCATTTTCTTGCACCTGATCAACTTCCACCTTACTTTTGCCTAACGCTGCGTCTCCAGAATTGTGGAAGTAGTTATTGGGTTTTTTGTTTGTTTGCTTGCTTGCTTGCTTGTTGTTTTGGATGTGCTCAAACTGAGACGGCCAGAGGCTGGGACAGCGGGCTAAAACCGACTTAAGTGTGAAACACCAAGTCTGGAAGTTGAAACATGGCAACTGAACTTCTGTTTCTTTTTGAAAGGTTCTGAAAGGTTTCGCCGCTTAGCCAAGTAGCTTCTCCACTCCAGGCTGTGAAACCCAGAGGTTTACATAGGACATTCCAAGGGGAGGAGAAACGCCCGAAGGAAATCATCTCCATTCCATCCAGTGTCAGAAATAGCCCTGGGAAAGAAGTCCCAGACGAGGGAGGGAAGGAGGAAGGAAGGAAAAAGGGAGGGGTGGAATTGCTTGCGGCGGCGAAGGCGGAGGAGGAAAGTGGGGGCGGTGATAGGACGGGTAGGTAAGAGCGAGGGAGAGCGCCCCAGGCTCCGGGAGCAACGGAGAGCTAGGGTGGGAAGGGGAAGTGCGGGCGCGGAGGCAGAGTTTTCCGCCTGCGGACGACCGAGGGAGAGCAACTCGGCTCCCCAAAGCAGAGGCGCCTGGCGAGGGCTGGGTGAGAATGGCAGCTTCCCCGCCGCGCCTACAATCCGCCGCGGGGTTCAGTCCTCGGCCCGCCGGCGGGAAACTTCCCAGGAGCCTCCGGAGAGCCTGCAAGAGTCAAACTGGCCACTAGAGGGCCGCCGTGGGCTGCTGCGTCTCTCGACCCCGCGGGCACCGGGGAAGCCACCAGCCGCCGCCGGCGGGGCAAAAGGAGGTTCCTCGCCCCCAGCCTTGCAGATCCAAACGGATGGCAAGGCTGAGATGCGGAGCGGGAGGCTCTTGGTGGATTCTTGCGCTGGCCCTTCTCAAGGTGGGTGACAGGTACTCGCAAGGGACTGGGCGGGGGCTCGCCAGGTAGGGCGCGCATCCCCCTTGCCTCCTCCCATTCCGGCTCTTCCATCTCCTATCAGTTCTCGCTAACTCTTGCCATGACTTTGCCCTCCGCATCAGCATACTTAAACAGGCGAACTGAACTTTCCCTCTTAGAAACTCTTAGCACTGAAGACGACCTTTCAAAATCTAGTGACTGAGAGGACTGGGTCATGATTTCGCGAAGAGCACGGCTTCCGCAGAATAACAGAGTTGGAAGGGACCTTGGAGGTCTTCTAGCCCACCCACCCCCTAGCCCACCTTCCCCTCGTCCGCAGCATCGGGCACCTTAAAGTGAAAAGTGAGATTTTTGGTCGGGCAGCAAAAACCCAGCGCAAATTGGGAAGATGCGATTGGGAAGATTTGCAAACAACTCTTATGTCCGTTTGTATTTTACAGCTTCTGTATGACAACTTACTCACACCTGCCTGTGTACACATGCATGCTCTCACACACCAAGAAGAAGTGACAGCTCTGTTCCATGGCTTGAATGTTAGTTTTTGTGGGGTTTTCTGGATTAATTAAGGTATAGCTTCCCTCAAAAATATTTCAGGATGATTGTGTGGAAAATGAAACAACCTTAGAATTTGCCCAGTTCTCATAATTAAGGGTAAATCAGAAAGAAAGCATTTACTTCTAAATGGCCTATGCTGTTTTTGATTGTTCTCTAGAGTGGTCTAGCTGCTCCAGTCAAATGCACCATCAACCAGACAGAATGGAAGGTCTCCAGCCAGTCGGTTTATCTCAGATGGAACAGTTCGGGCAACCTCTGTAATTTCAGCGTCACCTGCAGCTTCGGCAAGGTTTCATCCAGGGATTGCCAGGCCATCCAGAAGGATAATGGGTCCTATGAATGCAACTTCAATGGCTTGGAAGCTGGGACTTTGTACTCGCTCAGGATACTTTCTCTCTCTGATGGTGAAACTAGCAATATCACCCTGCAAACAGGTACAGCTTGGCTGATCTTTTCGGGGGATACTTAGAAGCTGAGGAAGGATCTCTCCCGTTCTGTTTTCATCCTGGTGATAATCCTGAATTTGTAGTGATTATTATGTAACATGAAATTAATGTGAAAGGTTTCTTAAACAGCATCTCTTCATTCTTCGCTTGCTCACTGATTTCAAGAGGTAAATGACATGAAGCAACATAATTTGAAATATCTAAACAGAAATATCTTGTATAGCTAGATCAGGGGTTCCCAACCTGGGGTGCTCGCACCCCCTGGGGGTGCGAGACGATATTCCAGGGGGTGTGAGAAAAGTCCAGGTAAATAATAGGATATTGGCTATATGTTGGCATTTTTATTTATTGTGCAATGGATTAACTTTGTTTTCATTTTAGAGTTAAATATCGTTATTTAGTGGCCGTCACATACATAGCTGAAAAGATTCAATCCTACCATATATTTAACACGTTCAGTAGTTCCTAAAGTCTAAATTTCAGGGGGTGTGAGGTTCGAGTGAAATTTTTTAAGGGGTGCGGGGTGAAAAAAAGGTTGGGAACCACTGAGCTAGATGATACTTTAGCGGTGTACTTTTTAATCTCTATTCTTATTTACAAATCAGAAGTTCCTAATTGCTGTAGCTTTTTACCAACTTTTTACCAAGCATATTTCCTTTCATCAGGGTCTACTTTGAGAATCTTTCCAATTATATTAGTCTTGCCCAGTATTTATTAGCTTTCGCCAAATTATTGCCCCCCCTAGATATATTTAGCTATAATTGCCAGCATCTCCAGCAAGGATGGTTTTCTTGGATGGGGATTATCAGGTTGGAGAATGGCTATCTGGTTATGGATTTGCACAGGAAATGTTGATAATGTTTGTTGATAATTATATCTGATTTCACCCTAATAGCCACATTAAAATAACTCTAAAAAATATTGCCTCCTTGCCTAAAATACTTAATCCAATTTATAAAGCTCATGTAGCCTTGTAAAGTAGCAAAAAAGGATAACAGACCCTAAATCTATATTTTTTTTAAAAAAAAGTCTGCACTGGTAATTTCTATTGATTTTAATAAGGGCACAAAACAATTGTACAATGTTTTCATAAGAGGATTGTATATATTCCAGTACGTCTATATATTATACAATCCAATATATCTACATATTAAGCTCACAATGTATGCATTAGCATTGTGTATATGTGTAGATAGATTGATAACATAAATATTGCATATATATCTTCAAATATAAGTAGCAAATGGTACATTTCTTCTGATTCTAATTTGACTACAAGATCAATAGATCTGTCTCTATCCATACAGAATGTCTATTCTAATTTTCTGAAATCTAATGTCAGAAAATCTTTGTTCCTTTTCTGATGAAGAGAGAGAGAAGGGCAACTAGGGACAGAGAGAAAGATGGAGAGGTAGATCATCAACAGGAAAAGAAATAGTACAGTAGTAAAAGATAGAAACTTTCACTATCTGAACACAGTGATTGTGTGTGTGTGTGTGTGTGTATAAATTATCATTTCCTGACTTTCTTGACAATACATTTACAACATGATTTACACTTTAATTAATATTTCAATTTGCCTTTTTCAATCTAGTGATATTAGAACTTATTTTAATATACTTGTATTTATAATTGTGCCCCATGACAAAAAAATTAAAAATTCTATGAGAATGAAGATTTCATTTAAGTTCTATATAATAACTTCAAAGTAGTCTGACTGTGTATATACAATAGCATTAACCAACATATTTTCTTTCAAGTCAATTATCTGGAAGGATAAAGATAAATAAATAAATTCTATGTTATTTGTTATTAAAGTTTAAACAAACAAATACCAAATACTAAATAAAAATTGAACTAAGAGTAATGTCATGAAAGCATAGTGAATTTCTTTCAAATCATTACACAAAAGTGAAAATTAAAAGTTAACCAAGTTCATTTCTTGTATACATCTTATTCTTCCTATAATATGTGCAAAAATTGTAAAATATCTTTATAGAAATATTTGATTTCTATGATATATCGCTTTTGGGCACTTGCCAGTCAAGAAGTTTGCAACAATGCAAATGGTTTTTAAGTGTTTGCTTCCAGACCAGAGTTTCAGGCCAGGCACTTCCCAAACTCATTGTTCCTTTGTTGTAGCGGATGTCCAAAGGACTGAGTGTTTTGTATTCTGAGTAGATAGATTAGATAAAGACTGAATTTCTGAACTTCGCCTTCTACGCACGCAATCTTTTCATTTGCTTTAGGAGTTGAATCCCACCTCTAATTTGTCACTTGCAGATCTGTTTATGTTAAGAGCCAGGAGATTATTTTGGCATTCTTCTTGATCTATAGGTTCCAAAATTCAAAATATTTTATTTCTTCACTCCCTTAAAGTGGTTAATCATTTCTTTTGATCCAATGTCTACCAAAACTGAAAAACGCATGACCTCTTAAAAAATTTTTTTTTAAAAAAATCTTTAAATCTTATGGGAGAGAAAAGTAGATTGAGAGGTAACTTACACCCTCTCACCAAAACCAAGATTCAATAATTTTTTTTTTAATATTGCTGTTACGCCATTTAAAAGCAAAAAATGAAAAAGTTGTGTGAGAACCTTCAAAAATTACTAGGTCCGGTAGAAAAATTACTAGTCTGATTTTAGGCTATTGACCATCTAGTGAGTAGTTTAAAAAATCCATAAGAGGAAGAACAAATGTATTCATCTGTCTGTCTGTCTATGCACTTACACACACCTACACACTCCTGCATACTATTTGTATGCTCTCTATTGCCTTAATGGCTATGAGCAACTTATAAGATACAGCGCAGTAAAAAGACGATGATAATGATGATGTAGTAATTGGTGTGGGAGGATTGTATGTTTACATATATATTTTCTTTACGAGCCCAATTAATCTCGGAATTATGTATTTATTTGATTGATTTGTATTCTTTTCACTTAGGAGTAGGGTATATGTAAAAATTCCTTCTATTTTTCTCCCAGCAACAGCCTTGTGAGATAGATTGAGCTGAGAGACAACGACAGGCCCAAAGTCACCCAATGAGTCCCAAGTCTGAGGGTGTCCCTAATTTGGGGTCTCTTGTGCTGACTGTGGAAACCAAGGACAGTCAGTGACTTACTAACTTGCACTGCAGCAGTTCCACCGCAAGGTTTACTACCAAGTTATGGAACAATGCATTGTTTTAGTAAGGATAAATCTAGGTGAAAAAGTTATATCTAGAAGGAGTACATATGGAGCCTCTGTGGCACAGTGGTTAGAGTGCAGTACTGCAAGCTACTTCTGCAGCCAGCTGCCTACAATTTGGCGGTTCAAATCCCACCAGGCTCAAGGTTGACTCAGCCTTCCATCCTTCTGAGGTGGGTAAAATGAGGACCCAAATTGTTGGGGGCAATATGCTGACTCTGTAAACCACTTAGAGAGGGCTGTAAAGCACTATAAAGTGGTATATAAGTCTAAGGGCTATTGCTATTGCTATAATGGGAAGAATACAGTGCAAGAATGAGATCAGATTAGCTTTTTTGATGAATTTTGCTAGCCTCATCCAGTGAGGAGCACTTGCATCTCTCCTGAAGGTTTTTAATCTGGACTGTGATGTTCCCTGGGTTGATAAAAGAAAACTCCTACACAAAAGCGGTGTAAGAGATAGCTGATGGGAGTATATATTGGAAATACTCCCTCTGCATTTTGCCATTGTATATTCATACTTTGTATAGTAAGGAAGGAAGTGGATTTGAAAGACAACACATATTGTAGCTGCCTCTAGGTCATACTTTTTTCAACTAAAATATTTCAGAAAGCATTTAAATAAGTTTGATATTAACCAAAGCAGCACCTGGAAGTTTTCTGTAACAGCACAGAATGTTACAGTCTATGACTGTCTTGTCAAACAGCTCTATTCTGATTCAATACAATGTCTTTTCCTCCTTTCCCCGGACTGTGGTTCTTCCTTTTATTGTGCAACCTAGCTGAAGAACGTGCTCAGGCATAATCCCATCTTTGTATATTATATAGGTGATCCTTGATGTAGAATGATTATTGTATTGTATCCTTCATTCCTATCACTTGAAGAAGGAAGGCAGGAACAAAATTGTCTTCATTTAACATTTTAACTTAGTTTATAATTAAACTATTAATTTGATTGTAAGTATTTAGATCTAAATATGTACAAGCAAAAAGAAATTATAGATAAGATTGCAGCCTTTTAATTTTCTTAGTTTTAACAACTTAGTCTTTGTCACACCTTCTTTCTTCTAGATCTCAAATATCTCATACCTGCCGGTCTATCTTCTTTATTTGATATGTGGTTGAGCTCAGTTTAGATCTTGAATAAACAGCTAATCATACATTTATCTTACATATAAAAAGTATTCAGACAGTTGATATGCTTTGAATTATAGGCTTTGCTAATTTGGTTTCTACCTTGTTTGCCTTGTTTTTGTTTGTTGGAAACTCACAGATCCATTGCCTCCTGCAAGATTTGAAATTAAGAAGGACAAAATTACAACCACCACTTTACAGGTTTGGTGGAGCCCATCCTTAGGGAAAGTGGATTGGTATGAGCTACAATTACTTAATGGCAACAAAAAGGTGGAAGAGATACTGGTTCCTGGAGGCATTTCTAGAAGTGATCAAATATTTGCCAGTCTCATCCCTGGCAATAAATACACAATCACCATCAAAGCAGTTGCTGGAAATAAAAAAAGCTCATCAGTTGAAATCAGTGGCTCGACTGGTAAGAATGCTGGTGAAAACAATATTATATTCACCAATATTATTTCACTTATGCTCACAATTTCTCTTCCCACAAAGAAAAGAGAACAAATGAGAATTCCTTAGACACAGAAGAATTTTGAAATGGTTTGTGAATAGCCATAAGACATTTGTGTGATCCATGGGATGGCAAATGATATTGATATCATTTTGTAAATAAGATGGCTTAAGTACTTGCAAGCATATGATTTAATTTGATTTAATTTAAATTGTATATTAACTTATTATAATTGAAATTAACATTAATTATAAATAAATGTTTCATTGAAATCTAATTAACTTCAGGCAGATACTTGCAGTATTCTTAATATAAGCTTTTCTTTTTCCTTCTTTTAACAGTTCCTTCACCGGTCAAAAATATCAAGATCTTGAGTAAGATGCAGTCATTCCATATTTCTTGGTTGCCAGGAGCTGGTCATGTAGATCAATACAGGCTGGTTTTGCAGGAGAAAGATATTCTAATTCAACAGATGAATCTAGAGAAAGATATTTTGTCATACAATTTTTCAGGATTAATACCGGGATGTCTATATAATTTGACAATTATTTCCAAGTCTCAGGGGATGGAGAACTATAATGTAAGACTAGTAAGAACTGGTAAGATTTTATAAATCTTTTCCTGAATAAGATACATAATTAAAGGATAAAATAAAGCCCCCTTTTTCAAAATAAAACACAGGTTTATTCATATAGATGTCTTTAAAATTAACTGCAATGGAATGTGGTGTATCGTAAGAAGTGCCTATGACTTTAATAGAAAAAATTGGTTTAAGTCTTCAATTATTTCAAAATAAGAAGTCTTTATTCTAATTTAGAATATTTTATGCTACCACTAAGAATTGTTCCATTCCTCTCAGTTAAAGAGCTCCTAGATCTCAACAGGTATTTGTCAGAGTTTCAGTTTCATCAGACAGTGACCAGATGAGAGTAAATAAATATAATATAGTCAGAACTTCCATTTGTATATATAAAAGTAGATATCCAAGTGTATCTTGTCATTTTCATCAATGTTACTGTTTCCGTTTTAGAAACTTATAACTACTCCCCAAAAAAGCCAGATAATTTTGAGAGCAGTTAAATATTTAACACTTGTATTTCATTCAAAATTATATGCAATATAGAATCTAAAGTTTACAACATTCAGAAGTGATAAGTGTGATTGAACTATGTGAGATGTTTTATGAATTGTTATATGATTCACAATGCTTTGATCAAAATACATAACTCTATGTCTAATCCTAAGCACTACACTGATGTCAAGCCAATGGAGCCTATAGACTATATACTCTTTATTACTCTGCCAATATTAATAATAAAATTATTTGCAGCTCAAAATATTTTTATATAGAACTATAAGGATATGTAAAGCTTACTGATTTGTAAATAAATCAATTCCAAATAAAACCATAATAGTCCGTTCTCACTGTGATCATGCCAGATCTCCACCCTTGTTATTGTGAGATGGTTCAGTGGGATCCAGAAGGAAATCCTTCAGTTTGCAAGCAGGAACTGAAGTTACACAGGAAATCACTGAACCACCCCAGAATAATATGTTGAAAAGTGAGTTTTGTACATGCCTACAAATCTAGTGCAAGTATTTGGTCTACTGTGCTTGGTAACTTATTTTTTTAAACTCTTTTTAATAGCTCCAGCCAAAGTCTTAGATTTGATGGTAGCTAATGATGATAGTCTGGATACACTGAAAGTGTCATGGAAGAGGCCTTCAGGGAACCTTGATTTCTACAATGTCACCTTATTTCATCATGGGTCTTTTAAGGAAAGTAAAATTTTACAAGCACAAGTCACAGAGACTTATTTTGACAAGCTAATTTCTGGAAGTCTGTATGAAGTGAATGTCAATGCAATCAGTGGTGAATTATTCACCAAAGTGACAGCTCATGGAAGGACAAGTATGTTTCTAATTTTTCTAAGTGCCTTCTAATCGGATCAGTACTTTGATTTTTTTGTGCCAATTGTTCTCTGGAAAGTAAATACTATGGGTTTGACTTAGATTACAGTTACTACTTATTTCAAAAGGAAATATTAATTAGTAAATCTTGAACTAAATATATGTAAAAGATTGTAGTATTCCCGAGATACAATATTTTCATTTGTTATCAAAAGTATTGTTTGTCTGCTTATAGTCTTATCTCTATACTAATTTGTTCACCATAAAAGTATAATGATATTATAAGTGAAATAGAGCACAGTTAAAGGGGATGACTGCTAAAATGAATAATACTTAAAATTCTCACTATAAATCCTAAATCCAGCTATTCTTCTCTAGCTATATCCCCAATTGCAAATGGAGAACCAGAATATATCTGGCAGGAAAAATCTGTGTTGTAGATAGGAAAAAAGGTTCCTAACTCCTTCTCAGGTGGTGATTCTATCCCGCCAATGTGTTGCAAATCTTGCATTATATAGCCACAGGATTTTAAGTCACAAATTGGACTTAAAGCAATTAGACATTTAGCAGTAGGAAGCAACTGAATTAATGAATGCTAATAGAATAACAATTTAAGGAAGAAGTATTTATTCTATGAGAAACCAGTTCCCTTTTATCTGTTATCATTTTGCATTCTGTGTTTCAGTTCCCCAAAAAGTTTCAGAATTGAAAGTAGACAGCATGGGCTGGTTGAGATGTCTGAAAGTAAGTTGGCTTCCCCCCACGGGAGACTGGGATAAATACCGTATTTTACTGTTTGACCGCTCTACATTACTGCTGAATATTACGCTGGAGAAAGTTAAAAGAGAATACATTGTCAAGGATTTAGGGCTCATTCCTGGAAGACAATATGAGGTGATTGTTGCTGTAGAAAGTGGAGGCTTACAGAATAAAGCCCACTGCAAAGGCAGAACAGGTGAGCAAATGGTTGGTTTGGGTTGATTTTTTTCCTATTATAGCCAGCAGAAATGTTGAAAATTTAAAAAGAGTTTGTATGAAATGAGATTATGGAATACAAATACTACTTTTATTTGAACGGACTGTGAAGTACATAAAAATATTTGAGACCTATTACTTTAAGTCAATTAAAGGAAGGCAGTTGACTCTGAAATAAGCAATTGCTGTGGGTAGAAAGTTAAGAACTCCAATTTTACAAAAAGGAAGGGAGTAGTCTGGAAAACAAAAGATAGGAGGGTGTATAAGAAGACCAGGGTCAGAAACCCTGCCTTATCTTACACCTCGTGTTGATTGTTTTTCCTGCTACACCCTCACTTTTAATCCTTTAGACTTTATACACATTTTGACTTTTTGACATTATACTTTTTGTAATTATAAAGTGCAGATTATTATGGGTTGCAGAAATGTGCCATTCCTGAACAAAAGTGGAGTGTTGCAATGGAAACAGACATATTTGTGACCAGACCTTTTATTGCTTTTTTAAAAATCTGACACATGAAAACTTAATTCATCATATATCTAATTGAGTCAATCACTCAATTAGAGTGACACTCAGTATCTCCTTATCACTGTTTCTAATTATACAGCCACATTAAATATGTCAAAAAGCATGGGAGTACTTCTTATAGTAGGAGTACTAGAAGGTTCCATGATATCATAACACAGGAGTATCTTTGTATTCATTAAGAGAGGTTCCATAACCATGTGTAACAATATGGAAAAGACCTTCAAAGACTTGGCAAAGAGACACTGCCAAAAGAATGGTCAGATAAGAGAAAGCATAATTCTGCAAGTGGATAGTGGGCGAGGCAAGAGGTTCAGAAGAGATGCTCCTTGCACTTTTAAGGGGAAAATGCAGAGGATTCTATTTTCAGACTTGCATGATCAGCATTGGCCTCATGGGATGAACTAGACAGAAATCACAGATAGGTAAGGTAATTCTACTTTATTGTAAACCCAGAATCACAGAATCTTACAAGCTTGAAAGTACAATCCTCTCTTTTATCTGTTTTTCATTGCCAGAAACTGGGGGAGGCGTGTCTTTTCAGAACCTCTTGCCCCAACCATGATCCAGTTGCTGGCTATGCTGTCTCTTACTGACCATTCTCTTGGCAGCATCTCTTTAGCTAATCTCCCAAGGTCTTTCCACATACTATTATGCCATGAGATCAAAGCCCTTCTCTGTGCGCGTTATCTCTTTTCTATATGAATGGAAAAATGCATGTAGGTTTTGATCATATAGTCATAACCGATTTTTTTATTGCTTCTGTGGATGCTCCCTGTTACAATGGCTTGGCTCTCTATAGCTTGCCTACTGCAACTAATCAGATTTTAGGGGATGTATTGTTAAGTCATTAATTCTGGCCATTTCCTTTGATTTGGTGTTTAAAATAGATCATTTGGTTATATATCTCCACAGCAGGACTGACTAGGTAGAGTTGGTGTGTGTATTCGTAACTAAGTCTTTTGAGGGCTAATTTACCTTCTCCTCTCTAGGATTAGTTGAATGGGGTCATTTACTTTTATTGGTGTTTCCACAACATCCTAATTATCCTTCCCCATTGATTTAGTTTTTTGGAGGAACAAAGCCACTGTGGTTTCAAGAATAAATGCTCAATTTGTTCAATAGTTTCATCAGAATAAAGACAACTCCCACAAGCCTTCTCCTCAGTTTGAAATCTCTCAATAAATGTCAAATTCTAAATAATATAGCTCAGTGGCAGATGGAATAGAACTATGCTCAGCACTTAAAGCATACCTCTTCTAACACCAGCTCAGTAGTTTGCAGACACAAACAGAGAAATTTAAAGAAATTTAAAATAACACATTGGCTTGAAAAATTAGCACTACAAGCTGTGAAGCCAGGCTCACTTAGGAAGGAAATGCTTTTTACTTATGAGTAATGTCATAGCTCAGTTGGTAGACAACACACATAAAGTCATTTTCAACCATAGCATTACAACTAGCTGCATCTGTAATGTGTTTCTTCACAATTTTTATCAAAGCAGCATCACAACTCCTTTTCAAAATGTAGCTGCGCATAAAACATCAATATTGTTAAGGGTTTTTTTTTTCTCCCACAGCTCCACAGCCAGTTCTTCAACTTCGTGTGAAGCATGCTAATGAATCGTCTCTAACAATCATGTGGGCAACCCCTCAGTCTGACTGGGATCACTATGTGGTTTCACTGGGACACCGGTCCCTCACAATCGTTAACAGGGCTCTGGCTAAGGAAGCCAAAGAGTTCACTTACACTGATCTGTCTCCTGGACGAAAGTACACTGCTAATGTCACCACCATAAGTGGGGATTTGAGTAACTGGACATCAATTGTGGGTCATACAGGTACCATACTATCGACATCTTATTGGTTCTGTTTTTTTAAAATAACTAAATAACTACTTTTTCTCAGTCATTGTTTTTCAAACTTCATATCTTCTATAAACCAGAAATTATGTCTACTCAGAATATACACAATCCTGAAGACCTAGATTTGATCCAAAGCCATGTATAGATCATAGACCAGAACTGGGACCAGCAACTTGGTGGATAAATGAAATTGTGATTGTGTTTATGTCCTTACTTCAGTTTTCCTGGTCTATGCTTTATAGACCTGAAATGATCTCGTAAATGTGAAAGTTGGTCATAAACTTTTCCCATCACCATTGCAACCCTGAACAGTTGCTAATTGAGGCAGTCTCTAAATAAGGACTATGTCTATCTAGCATTCTGTTCCCATTGTAGGCAACCAGATGTTTGCAGGATTCTTGCAAGCAGAGCAGGAACCAAAGCACTTTCAATTTTATCAGCCTGGTGCTTCTGATGTTGGAGATAAATGTCTAGCCATCACAAGTAGCCCTAATGAGTTTATGCTTTATGAATTTGTCACTTTAAAGTAATTCAGTTGGCAGCTATCACTACATCATGTGGTAGTGAATCAAATCTATATCATCTTACTCACTTTTTTGCCTTTAAAGGCATACCAATATGGTAACATTTCCCTAGAGAGGAATTACTTTAGAACCAATCATTTTCCTTGCCTTTTTCTGCACTTTTTGTAGCAGTCCAATAGTTAGTTTCTATATCTAGAATTCTGAGAATTGTAATACCTGGGATCTATATGAAGGCTTTACAATATTGGGCAGCTTGGTTTTTCACATGGGGTATGTTTTTATAGCATTTGTTTGATATGTTGATATTGTCCTTGAACTGTCACAATTGCAATATCTCTGTCTTGGTCAATTTTTGCCAATAAGATATAAACACAGATATACAACATTAAGAGTTTTGCTCCAGTGCACACCACGGTTTGCTTGTTTACACTGAACTCTAATTGCATCCCATTACATATTCCTTCATTTTGAAGAGGTCATTTTGCAAATTTTTCACCATTACTTTAACTTTCCCTAATTGGTGGTTTTGTGTGCAAATGCAATCACCTTACTCCTCACCCATGACTTCCTTATTTATTAAATTATAAAATTCCGTTTATTGCAAACTGCACTATTTGCATATTCCATTGTAATAACTGTATACTTATTCTTACATCTGCTTCTTTAACTACTTTCTGCCCATAAGCAGGTCTGTCCTCTTATGCTGTGACTTTTATTTAAGAATTCTTGGTGAAAAACTTCATTGAAAGGTTTTTGAAGCTGCAAGTAAACTATATTCATTGGATCATGCTATCCATTTGATTTTTGGAAATTTTTACAGGATGCCTTGCATCAAGATGGCATTTTCATTGGTAAATGTAGACTCCATTTGAACATATGACCATGTGCAAGTACTCCTTGACTTATCACAATTCATTTAGTCACCAGTGAAAGTTACAATAGCACTGAAAAAAGTAACTTATGGCTATCTTTCACACTTACAACCATTGCAACGTTCCCATGGTCATGTAATCAAAATTCATATTCTTGGCCACCAACTTGTATATATGATGGTTGCAATGACCCATGGTCATGCGATCAACTTTTGAGACCTTCTGACAAGCAATGGAAAAGCCAGATTCGTTTTAGAACCATGCTACTAATCAATTGCAGTGATTCACTTAACAGCTGCGACAAGAAATACTATAAAATGGGACAAAATTCACTTAACAAATGTCTCACTTAGCAACAGAAATTTTGGGCTCAATTGTGTTTGCAAGTCAAGGACTACCTGTATTTTACTAATTTATTGATACCAACCATGCTTTTAAGAACCTCTTTGTTGATTTCACTGGTATGATTTTGAACTTTTATGTAAATATAAACCATAATTTCATTCGTTAACCATAATGCTGATCTTTCAGTTCCAGCACAAGTGATGAGCTTAAATGTAGCAAACCAAGGAAAAACTAACAGTCTATTCACCAACTGGATAAGGCCAAAAGGAGATGTAGATTCATACCAAGTGTTGGTCATTCATGAAAATGTTGTCATAAAAAATGAGACAGTTCCCAGTGATACCAATAAATATCACTTCCAATCCTTAAAACCTGGAGGACTCTATTCAGTGGTTGTTACCACCATTAGTGGAGGAATATCTTCCAGACAAGTGATTGCTGAAGGAAGAACAGGTAGGTAGATAATGTATACATTTATTCATGAGTGAATATGTTAAAATGATTGTATCATGTCTGTCCTTCAGAGAGGAAATCAAATCAGCAATACTTTAAAATAGTGGTCAGGTGGCTTCCGACTTATTTGTCTGGGTAAAAGCTGCTTTATTGGACTTGAGTAGGAGACTAGCAAATCAAACAATGGCTGGAAAAGTGACTGGACTGGCAAATAAAAAAAAGGCAATGGAAATCAATTCCATATTGCTCCATATTTGAATCCGTTAAATCATCAGGAATAAATGTCAACTGAAATAATAGCGAGTTCTTGGAGACTAAAATATGCAATGGTGGTTGTGGAGGAAGTGACAATGATAACTGAAAATTCCCTCTTCTTAATGAAAAATATTCCTCAATTCTGCAATGTGCTAGAAGAGCCATCTCTAGTTTGGTGCCCAATAATCATGCTGACTTGGGGTTTAGGAACTGGCGATATGTCTTGTGACAGTTGGTTGAATAACATTTGAGAGGTTGTGGTTTGCTTTACAAGGCTAAGGAATCTGAAGCATCCTCAAACGGAGCATAGAGTGAGGTAAGAAAAAGAAAGCTTTATTTTTTTCTTGAAAGATAAAATAAAATGTGAGTATAATTACAGGTCAATAGCCAGTTTGATGTAGCAGTTAAGGTACTGGAGTAAAAACTGATACACTCTGAATTCTAGTTCTGCCTTAGGCATGAAGCCAGGCAGTGACCTTCAGCTAGTCACTTCTCAACCCTAAGAAATGGGCAGTAGCAAACGTCTTCTGAAATCTTGTCTTGAACACTGCAGGGATTTGTCCTGCCAGTCACCAGAAGTCAACATTGATTTCAAGGCAATCTCTCTTCCCACCCTCATGCCCCCCCCCCAAAAAAACCCCGATTAAATTATTTTTTCAGGTCTTCTGAAAATTCACCTGATCACACTAATTGAAACTGTTCTCTTTGGATTGACATTTTTCACTATTTTCAAATTAAAATAATGAAAGATTTGTTCATTGAGCTTTGTTCAAATTTGTATCCTGGATTTTCCAGTCTTCAACTTATGTGAAAAGGTGCCATCATGTACACACTCTTTCCTTTTAAGAATAATTTTTTAAAATGGATATTTCAGAAGAACATATAATGAATGCTATGAACATTTGACTTTTAAGAAAACTGGACAGTAGTCTGGTGAATTTCTTAATAGGTAGAATGCTTGAATTAATGGTGTTCAATTACAGAATCTTTAAAAAGCCTAAATTAGTAGAGTCAGGCATTTTGAGGATATATAATTTTATTATATGATTCAGATAATTATTGAAAGAAACTTGTAAAACAAATGGGAAAAGAATTAAACTTCATTCTTGGATAAAGTGTTCATAAGTCTTTCCACTAGAGGGCAGGCAACTTCAAAATTTATAAATGATGTATGTATCAATGTTTGCTCTGCAGCATTTTGTGAAAGTAAGGTATTTTGTTGCAGCACCTCCAAAAGTTTGTCTGATCATTTTGCTTTTGTATAGATGAGCAACTGTAAATAAGATTCCTTGTGTTTATTTGTGTGTGTGTGTTTTGTGTTAATTAATGTTTAGTTCCTAAGCTCTATATAAATTCCTTTTATCTGCAAGAATTGCTGATTCATTAATTGCTATTGTACTAGCAACCTAAGTGCAAAGTAACTTTTTTCTTCTGGGTGTCCAAAACATTTAGTTAAATTTGTAGAAAAGAATATTGTGAGTACCATAATCAGCATCAAGGCTACAGGGCTATTTTAGCCCCCATCCCAAGATTCCTTTAGGATGAACTAATTTCCCCCAGTCAACAGTGTCACATATAGGGAGAATGGAGGCTTAACCCTTCATTTCTACTGTATAATAGAAACAATATTTAGAGCAGAATAAGTCATCTCTGCTTTTTTTCTCTTTGTTTATTTTTCTTTTCCTTGTAGCCACACAGCAAAATATAGTGGGGTAGGAGGAATAAGCACCTCGTTTCCCTTCCTGGAGTAACAGTGATCTCATTGCAATTTTTTTTTAGTTCATTTTTTTTTCTCCATCACATTACTGGTTGGGGGGGAGGGGGGGACTCTGATGGACAGAGGGAGAATGAAATAGGGAGAAAGGCCACCACTTTTTATTTTCATTTTTCCACTCGGTGTCTGCTTCAGCCTCATCCTGCCATTCTAATGTGCCACCCCACAACAGATTATTTTCCCCTCAGGGAATTAATTCTCAGTAGAAAAAGACATAATCCCCCTGCTTTTGGTGTTCTAGATCAGGGGTGTCAAACTTGTGCCGTCACAATGTCGTCATGTGTTTATCACAACTTTTTCCCCCTTTGCTGAACCAGGCAAGGCCAGTGTGTGAGGCATCTGGTTTTGTGGGCCGCAAGTTTGACACCCCCGTTCTAGATGAAGGAAGCTCAATGCCTCCAGAAGAACAGTGGTACAGGTAGTCTGCAGCTTTCAATGACGGGACCAAAATTTCAGTTCCTAAGCAGCTGTTAAGCAAGCTGCACTCAATTTTATAACCTTTTTTCCACTGTTGTTGGGCAAATCACTGTTAAATGAATCATGAGGTCACTAAGTGAAAAAACTAACAATTAGCTTTGCATAAATTTTCTTGAATCGGAGTTCCACTTCAGGACTGGGATCTAAAAATACTTGTACAATAACCCATTTTTGTCATTTTTAGGTGTCACAAAATTCTCTGTTGTTATAAATGTGGACCTTATCGGGAAACTTTCTCTGAACACCTGGTAAACTGAGAACTTTCTGTTGCTTTGATGTGCAGTTCCTTCCAGTGTAAGTGGAGTCACGGTGAACAATTCAGGGCGGAGTGATTATTTGAGTGTTTCCTGGCTGCCAGCTGCAGGGGATGTGGACAGCTACATGGTGACGCTCTCTCATGGAGGTCAGACTGTTCATGTCCTCACCATTGCAAAATCCACCAGCGAGTGCTCCTTCAACACTCTCACACCGGGTCGTCTCTATGATGTGACAATAACAACCAAGAGTGGGAAATATGAAAACCAGTCTTTTGGTCAAGAGAGAACAGGTAAACAAGAGCTGAAGGAAGACATTTGGATGTATTCAGCTCTATTGTAAAAGCTTGTGGGTATGCATGCACACACACACACACACACACACACACACACACACACGTATTGTCTCTCCCTGAGCTGTGTGCTATATTACAGGGGTGTCAAACTGGTGGCCTGCGGGCCAGATGCATCACACGTAGGCCACACCCACCCTGGCTTTTCAAAGGCAAAAAAGCCACAATACGTTGTTATATGTCACATGACATGATCGAGTTTGACACCCGTGCTATATAATGTCACAAAAGGAACAAGCAACAAGCTTTTTTTTAAGTGAATGGCAAAATATCATTTGAACTGTCTGATTGTTAAATAGTTGAGTTACAGGAAAATTTTGTGAACAAAAATTGTTAAAGACCACTAGGAATTAAGAATAAATATGTATTTTCATTCAGAATATTATATTGGATACTAGAGTAGATGAAAACAAGACTTTTGCTTTTGAATGTTCTGTGTTATCATACTGTATACACTTCAGAATACATTTAATATTTTTTCTCATAAAAGAATGTAAAAACAATTAGTTGCACTATAGAACCAAAAGCTATTTGCTATTATAAGACAGAATATTAGTTTCTAAGAACAAATGAAAAAAGGCCAAAAATATACAACCACTTATTCTCCCATTTAGATCTGTGTGATATTGTGAAAGAAACGCTTGTAACTATATATTATTGTATGTTCTCCTGAAAGACTAGGTTCCAATCAACAGTTTACAGAAACAGATTCCAACGCTTAGTAAATAGAGTAAATTTTTAAGAACCCTGTGGTATTTAAAGTGTGCACCAAAACTGATTATGAATTTACTTTTTGAATCAGGGTCAGAAGTAGTGAGTAGCTGTGTTCTGGCCAGCTAATTAGTGGTGAGTTATGGGGGGGCAGGGAGGATAGATGGGACTCAGGTGGTGAGCAATTTTGTCCTGGCCAATTGGCTAGCAGTGTTGAGGTTGTGAATGATCTCTGGCCAGCTGACGTGGTGTCAATTTGGAGAAAAGCAGAACTCAGCCAGCATGAACATTATGACTGCTAAACTTAGGAAGCTGCAGTTAACCACCTGGTAGACATCCATGGACCACTGGTGTGATTCATGGATCATAATTTGAAAAGACTATTTCAGCAGCTTCATGAATGGTTATATTAAGCAGACAAATATAGTTGGGAATCAGTAAGAATGAAAGAAAGTTGAAATGCAATAATTGCTGGTTGCAATAATGTAATTAAAGCATAAATATATATGAACACCCCCCCACACACATGCATGTGTGTGTATGTGTAATTTCATATATTATTTATTACAATAAAATACACAGTGAATAATATATGGACTACAATCCCATAATTTTGATTTAGGCAACAACATATTACACAACTTTTGAAACTTGACACCTTATTTTATTCATTAATGCTGCAGCCCTGGGAAATAAGTCATTCATATAAACGATGATAAAAGTAGGATATTGCTCAGTTTTTACATATCCAAACAAATCATTTTGGCCTAGATAAGGAGACTCATTTGTAATGTTAGTAGCTCAATAATTACTTAGTACCAGATACTCATCAGCTACTATCTACACAGCACAAGACTATGTCTATCAGGATACACTTTATCTTATACAACAACGGGTAGGTCATAATGATTATTCTTTCCTTAGAGTTGACCTATACCAATTCCTTTCTCAAATTATTTTGAGTGTGTTTTGACATTCACTGTATCAGATATAACAGCACACTGAAGTATGTTTTATCTTTTCAGTTCCTTCAAATGTCCAGGGACTCACGGTGAGCAATTCTGCAAGAAGTGACTATTTAAAAGTATCCTGGCTACATGCCACTGGAGACTATGACAATTATGAAGTGATCATCAAGCACAACAATGATTTCATTCAAACAAAAAGTGTCCCCAAGGATGTCAATGAATGTATATTCACTAACCTGATTCCAGGAAGGCTTTACAGTGTAACTGTTTGCACTAGGAGTGGAAAATACGAAACTAGTGAAAGGGCCAATGGAAGGACAGGTAAGTGAATATTCAAGGCTGATGCAAATAAGTTTATTGTTTATATAGTTATATACTTTAAAATTAAAAACGCAATTTAAATATTACACTTCTGAACTGAGGACCTTATTAATTGGACTGATTATTAAGGACTGTTTTCCTATGTAAAGAAAGATCAACACCATAATTCAAGTGCCTGTCTCATAATTTGATAGTCATGGCCAGGAGCTAATAAATTAATAAGTTCTAGAATCAAGGTAATATGACTCAGGAACTGAGTAAATTCAGTAAACATGAGTAAACTCATGTGGTTGTTTGACCTTTGCAATGCCTTCACTTCCAAGATGAACAGTTGTATGACTTTAGCAACTAGGAGAATAAGTATGAACTTTCAATCTCCTGAAGAAACGTTGTTTTGTAAAGTAACGTTCTTCATTTCAAGAATGTCCTGGATCAGGTTTTCCCAAGCTGCTCTATCTATCAATTCTAGGACATAGAGATGGCACCCAGTTTGGAAAGATAGTTCTGAATACCTACAGAAATCTTACACTGGATTTAGTAAGGCTATGTTCAGTGAAAAATGCACCCAAATTAAAGATAAGATGTGTGTGCATGGATGCCTATGTACACCTATGATAAATAAGTTCTGGAAAGAAAAGGTAATATCGTCTCCCTTCGTACAGCATTTGCTATAAAAATATCTCTACACATTCTTAAGAGGCAAATGGAATCATAGCATGCTAGCTATCACCAGAATAGAGTGCTTAACACCTCATTCCTCTGACAGAATATTAGAACCTTTTTAACATTTTAAAAAGATAAGTTAAACATTTTGCTCTAAATAAGTTATATCATCTCATATATGAATGTCATGTCAAAAAAACATGATCATGTTATAAAAGATCTATCAATTGCTTTAGGTTACATAAATATTTCTATTAAGGTACAATGCAAGTAATTAAAATTCATGCTCACTCAAAAATATGTGTATTTCAAAATGATTGAAATGGTTTCTGAATGTATATACAGGTAGTCCTCAATTTATGACCACAATTGAGCCCACAATTTCATTTTCTAAATGAGACCGTTGTTAAGTGAGTTTTGCCTGATTTTATGATCTTTCTTGCCACAGTTGTTAAGTGAATCGGGCTTCCCCATTGACTTAGCTTGTGAGAAGGTTGCAAAAGGGGATCAAATGACTTTGAGACACTGCAACTGTCATAAATACGAGTCAGTTGCCAAGCATCTGCATTGTGATCACATAACCATGTGAACCAAGCTGCACACAGTAACTGTGAAAATAACTCACTTTTTTCAGTGCCCTTGTAACTTTGAATGGTCATCAAACAAAGTCTAGGACTACCTGTATTAGCCCAGTTATCATAGGCAACAAGAATGTGTGCAGCTGTCCATGGGTGAATGAACAGATTGGTGAAGAAAGGCCTCTGGGCCCTCTCCTGTACCAATCACATAATTCAAGTGGCTAAAGAAATGGCAATCTTTCCCTTTGCAAGAGCTTTCTTCCTCTTTCAGTTTAATGCTTTTAGGCTTTTAGTTCAGTTCAATAAAAAGATCCTTAATTATCCCCAGTAGGCTAATTATAATTTTTTATATAATAACTTCTTGATGGCTAATAATATTTGTGGTCTTATTTAAAAGCTGATTGAAATGAGTAAACTGCTCTTCAAGACTGGCTGTGTTTGTGTGTATGTGTATGTGTTACCTGACACTTTCCTTACCCTCATTCTTCAGTTCCAGAAGCAGTAAAAGAGTTGACTCTTAGTGACAGAAGCACTGAAGATTTATATATTACTTGGTCCAAAGCTGATGGAGATATTGATCAGTATGAGATCCAGCTTCTGTTCAATGACATGAAAGTTTTTCCACCTCATCACCTTGAAAATACTGTCGAATCATTCAAGTTTACCTCCCTCACTCCAGGACGCCTTTACAAAATTGTTGTCATGACAATCAGTGGTGAAGCACAGCGTTCTACTTTCATAGAAGGATTGACAGGTTAGGGGAAAAAAATATATCCAAAGACTTCTGAACTTGCCTCTGTTGGGTGGTGAAAGCATGCAGTATGATCTAGCACATCACAAGAAGGGAAATGCATTTTTAGTTTTGTATCTTCCTCCACATGTAAAATAGGGGATACAGTATGACTTAACATACAAAAACGGCATGCAAAAGGGGCTGTGTAGTATCATAGACTTGAATGGCTTTACAAAGAGATCGGAAAAGAACACTGCTTGGGGATTTACATTAGAAGAGAAGTATGTCTCCATCTTCTTTGTGTAGGCATCTAGAGGTATTTGCCTGAACAGTTTGAAAAAACAATGCTAGGCTAAAAAGGCCTCAGCCTGGTCCAACATGGTCAGTTCTTTAATTTAGAGCCAATTATTTTCATCTCCAGTGTAATATTTAGCATGTGTTCATTCCCATTCTAGAATTAAACCTGCATTGTGGAAATCTGGGAAGCAAGCAGTTGAGAAGGGAAGAATGAGTAGCCTTTGCTCGTATGCCCCTTTCTTATAATAAATTTTATATATACCTTTCCTTGTTAATGTGATTGGGGCAAACAAGCTTTAAAGATTTAAGTCTGTTCTTTCACACAATTTAACCCTTGTTTTGCTTGGCTGGTATTTTCTTGGGATTTTTCTTCCTATCTTTTTTCTATCTATATACTAATAAACTCTCATGTCTGTAACCTTTAAGTAGGCAACCCTGTATTTCATAGGGCAAAACTTTTTCAACTAAATTACTTCAAATGGATTATTTTGCAGAATGCACCCAAAATCCAGAATCTATTACTGCCATGGAATAGAAATTTGGCAAATTTTATAAAACATTTTATGACATAAACTTTATCATAAAATATTTCATGATACAATTTAAAAAATGTCATAAAACATTTCCTGTAGTCAATTGCTGATGTTTGACAGTGCTATACAGTTCAACATGGGCTACTTTTGAAACAGATATATTACTGAATTTTTAAGAACTTTTCTAGTACTTTAGAAGCTCTGCCTTTGTAAAAAGCACTGAAGAATCTGGAAAGGAAATATCTCAGAAACAATGATCCAACATGTCACAGGTTGTCTAGTAGAACCTAAAAATGAAAGTACACTCTTATCACAGAATTGTATTTGGAGTGGCAGGATTTAAAGTTCACAGCTTTGAACACAGCAGCTTTCCCATCCATGTCTATCACATCTACAAATTTAATTTGGCAGCCTGTTCAGAATCCAGGTTTTGAGTATTTATTCTTGGCATTTGCTCATCAATTTACTTTCTGCAAATTCACATTCAAGCATCTGCAATTTTTCTCCAAACTCTTTGGATCCCTGTCTGCCTCCAATTACAACCTCTCTTAATGTTTGTTTACAAAATTACAAAGCAGATGACTTTATTGTCTGATCCATTTACCTTTCTTTTATGTTTTCTGCAATTTTGAAAATATATGCTATATTAAGGAAACTTAAAGTAACTTTTTTTTCCATGTTGCCTTTTTGTCTCTTTAGTTCCAAGTGCAGTTAAAAATATTCATATTTCACCTGCCAGAATGATGAACAGCTTGAAAGTGAATTGGACCCCTGGAGGAGGAGATGTTGATTCTTATACTGTCACAATACTTCATCAGAATCACCCCCTTGGTGTCCAGACGGTTTCCAAACATGTATATGAGCACACTTTTAACAAACTAGAAGCAGGGGAGCAGTACATGGTTGTCGTACAGACCAAGAGCGGCTTCCTGCATAACAATTCAACTGCTGTTGGACGAACAAGTAAGACCCTTCCTGAAACCATTGGGGGCAAGCAATTAAGAAATCTTCACAATCCCTTCCTTGTCTCTGTGCATGTCTGCCCTCCTTTGGCAGGAACCTCTTTCACTCCATCCATTCAGTGACCTCCATGGTTGCCTAATGATTATAACTGGCAGTGCCAAGATTGCAATCATTTAGCAAAGCAGTCATGTAGGCATCTGATGTTACGATCATTTGCTCAATGATCAAAATTCCTGCCTCAACTGTGGCAGTAAGTCAAGGACTACCTGTAACAACTGAAAATTGAGAAAAATGGACAAGATAATAAAAGAGCATTGCTCAGTCGTAATAATATCATACGTGACTTTTTAAAAATGTACATAAAGAGAATCTTATTTATATTTGAAGCTAGAAAAGAATAGGGCAGGGGGAAGGTATATATAATATATAAAACAGGCCTCATAAAAGTAGTTGAAATTCTGATTAATATGTCTGCTGCAGGGAGATGTTGTTTTTCTTGGCATCAAAACACAGGGGCAACAATTTACCTAAGAATTTTACCAGATATGATTTATCCAATTCTCTTCATTTTACATTCCATTGTTTTGTTCTTATCTCCCCTGGATAGTCATGTTGTGGCAATTCAATAGCAAACATCAATTATTGTAAATAAGGTCAAAATGACCAAAAATTGAACTTGGAATTTTCAACTATATGGAAACACTACTCGTTTGAAATATTACCATTAAACAATTATTTCTAGTTCCTGCTTCTGTTCAGCAATTGCAAGCAGACAACGAATACAGCAGTTATTCATTGATGGTGACATGGAATGGTGCTCCTGGGGTATCTGAACGTTATGACATCCTTCTGTTGACTGAGCAAGGTGTCCTTCTACAGAACAAATCAGAACCAGCCACTGCTAAACAGCATAAATTTGAAGATTTAACACCAGGCAAAAAATATAGGATACAGATGTTCACTGTCAGCGGTGGTCTCTTCAGCAGCCGGGCAGAAACTGAAGGCCAAACAGGTACTTCAACACTTCTCCTAGGAAACAACAATCTGTTGCCAAAGATCTGTTCAACTTTAATTTTAGATTGCATTAGGAATATTTGTATTGTTCTTTGCTAATTGAATTGTTACTATTTTGGCTAATTTCTTAGCTATGGAAGCAATACATACATAAAATATGCCAGCGAATCTGCCAGTATTTCATCTGCCCAAATAATTTCTCATGTGAGATTTCAGTTAATTTTGAGTGGTCTATAAATGCTAGTAAATACCCATACCAGGTTTACCCTTGTTTATTTTTCTTGTTTATGAGAAGCCTCCATATAAACTAAAGATGTGTGAATATTTCAAGTTAGAAGTATTTTGTATTCAAAATGTTAAATATATTCTACTACAAATGGGATTTGAATTTTTCCAGGGACATAAAATTTGTATATATCAAATGGAAATTTTTCCTTTAATATGGAGTATAGATGGGTCTTTTTTTCTTTGCTGGCTTTCTTATTGGTTGGGTACACTGCTGTTTTTATAGTGTAGTCCTTATATATCAATCTCAATAATTAGCCCTTCCAGGAGAAAAAGCCCAGCATCATTACATAGTAAATAACAGTAAAATGGCCCAACTTACTTGATTTCTTATCTTATTTCTCTCTCCCTTACATGCACACATATATGCATATGGTTTGGTTTGGTTTGGCTTGGCTGTTGTTTTTTAATGGCAGCCATTGCCCTTGCTCTACTCTTTTTCCTGTAGTTGCGTCTTCTATCCTATTGCCAACTTATACAGTAATTTGAGTGTAGGTATGATAGTTGTATTTTTAATTTAGTTAGAAAGATGTATTAGAGAGCCAGCTTCGGTGGCCTAGAGGTGGAGCTCTCGCCTCACAATCAGGAGGCTATGATTTTGATCCTAGGTAGAGACTAATATCATCTCCTGCTCGAGCAAGGGGTTGGACTAGATGACCTCCAAGGTCCCTTCAAATTCTGTTATTCTATGTGAACTACAGCCAGGATTTCTCTTAGGAACAAATCACTTTTGTAGATGTGTTCTGGCTATAGTATGAATCCACTATCATTGGAATGGACCTTTTTCTTCTTCACTGACAGACATTTTAACTATGACCCAGAAATATGCGTGTATAACTGTCATGTGTCAAGTTTCAATGACAAAAGAAAAAGGAAAATAATTTCCTCTTAAATGTTTCAATAATTTTAAAATGACTATGTTTCTAAACTGCCATATCAAAGCCAACCTAAAAGAGTCCACACCACTTTCATGTTTTAACTTCACATCCATCAAATTTCACAAAGATGAACCAGCCATTTTCATTTTATGAACAGCTGAATGTTCAGGAAATAAGAGATGGAATATGCAAAATAGGTCCATCTTATATATATTTATGTTAAAGAATGTTTTGGTCCTTTGTATAAAAAAAATGACTTAAGCATGTATGTGTTGAAATTGCTGATAGAAAACCCATTATTTTAAATTGTGAGGTCCTTTGTGCTTTCTGGCCTTGATCGTTTTCTTGCAGATGTTTCATTACCCAAACTAGGTAACATTCTCAGTGCAGGTATTACCTAGTTTCAGTAATGAAACTTCTACAGGAAAGCAACCAAGCACAGAGACCACCAAGGATTTCTCATTTCAACCATGAAATATTATCCTCTAACAGTATTTTTGATTGTGCTAAGGTAGTACACGATGCCAACTGTTCTTTTTAGGTTTTACAAACCATCTTGATTATGGCTCAAGAATTACTATGGTGAATAATATATAAGTAAATGCGTCTGGGGACTATTTTCTAATCTATGCATGATTATGCAAATTTTATGATTAAATTTTCTTAGTTTGTAATAGCCAGGAGTAGATCAGATTATAATAGCATTTTTTCCAGTTAATTTTATAAAAGGCAACATATGGATATTTAATGTGTCGATACAGTTTTTTAGATTATTCAGACAGCACTCTCTTTTCTGATTTCAGCTCCTGCAGCTGTCACAAATCTGAAAGTTACAGAACGTACCACTGGACGCTTGTCATTCAACTGGACTACTTCTCTGGGAGAATTTGATAAATACGATATTTTTTTGTATAATCCAGACACATCTCTTCAGGATAGAAATTCAGGAAACCAGAATCTCCAAAAGTATTCCTTCCAGAATTTGGTGCAAGGCAGACTGTACAAAATTGTGATTGTTACTCACAGTGGCAAGCTTACTAAAGAAGCGTTCATTTTTGCGAGAACAGGTAAAACTTTCATGAGCTAATCTATCTACAGAAAAATGGACTCTGAATACATCTGTTGGTTAACTGAACTGTGAAAAGCTATTATTTAAAGACCTGCTAGTATCACAGTTGCTGTAGTTCTTCCTACCTGTTTTACAACTTTACAGAGAATGGGAAAGTTCAGATATCATAATTAAACTATGGTTTAGTGAGGTATAAACAAACTTAGGCTCCACTTAGACTCCCACATTTCTTGTTTATATCTTACTATAATATTTCTTATGTTTCTTTTTACTGCCCATTTAGAAGTTGTTTAGAAACTTCACACTTTACTTTTGATTAATCAAAGTTTTCTTTATCATGTATAATTAAATTAACATTACTTTAAACTAGCATGGTCTATAAAACACAAATGAACATTTGCTTGTTGCAAATAAAATATAACTTACCTTTGCCAGAAAAAAATCTACAAACCAAAATTAATTAAAACAGAAATAAAACTTATGAAGACTTCTTAGTCATCAGATCATCAAAATGAGTGAAAGTCCCTGAGCTTAAATTAAAATGCCTTGCTGTATCACAAATTTGTGTGACAATCCAGTAGGATAGTACAATTCTACTTGGGGTTGAGCCTGTTTAAAGCAGCCAATCAGAAGTAATAACTCTAAGGACTTTGTGAATTCAAAAGATTTTATATTTAGACTTACTTAAAATAACTTTATTGTCACTTTGAATCGGCATACATTAAAATGAAATTTTGTTGCATACAGCTCTCAAAGGGTCACCACCTCCAATATATACTACATAAACATGACAAAATAAATAAATAAAAATAAATATGAAATTATACATACCCACGTATATTTTATGACACAGAGAAACAACACAGTCTAGTCCAGATGTATACATGTACATAGTGAGAAAACGAATCCTGAGAGTTTACCAGACGGATGGCATAGGGAACAAAACTGTTACAGAATCTGGTAGTCCTGCTAGAAATACTTTGAAACCTCCTCCCAAAGGGCAACAACAGAAACAGACCATAAAGTGGGTGTGTGGAGTCTCTAACAATGCTTTGAACTCTAAACACATAGCACTTATAAGGAGTATCCTGAATGCAGTGGTGCGATTCAACTGGTGTAACAACTGGTTCCGTAAGCATGTGCACACAGCATTTTAAAAAGCCCATTTTCAGCTATAATACCTACCTTCTACTGCAGCCCCTGTGAATAAAACAGCTGAGGGGCAGCAAACTGTTCTGCCACGCAAATCAGCTGTGCTCTAAACAAAAAAAGCACAGGGAACAGCAGGGGCAGGTGGGCAGGGCCAAATGCTCACCAGAATTACCAGTTCTTCTGAACCTGTCCAAACCTGTAGAATCCCACCCCTGCCTTAATGACAGGAAGGGAGCTTCCTATAATCTTCTCAGTTGTCCTTGCCACTTTCTGTATGGACTTTCTATCTGAGTGACTGCTGTCACCAAACCAAACAATGATGCAGTTTGTTAAAACACTCTATTGTGCCTTTGTGAAAACTGGCCAGGACAGAAGAAGAGGTGTAGAGGTGATCAACAGTATTAAGTATCTACACCTCCTTATCCGATGCAGGAAATACAGACAGTGGTTTGCACGCTTCTCTAAGGATGAGGTATGGAGAAACAGTTCAGATTATTAGTTATCTGCACCCACAGATACTTAATACTGTAGACCACCTCTACAACTGCATCCTTGATACTGAATGGAGTATGACTCTGCTGGATTTTTCTAAAATTTACAATGATCTCCTTTGTTTTATTAATGTTACTTTTATTTATTTAATATTCAGAAGTACAAATTAGTGGCTGGTATAAATGCTGAGCGTTCTCTATTGTCTTCTGTTTAGACCCAGCTCCAGTTAGCAATCTCAAAGGATGCAATAGAAATATGACCAATAGCCTATGGTTTACTTGGAACCCAGCAGCAGGAGATGTTGATTATTATGAATTACATCTTTATAACACAAATGGCACACAGAAGGAAGCACAGCGTGGAAAAGATCTGGCAGAGTGGCATTTCCAGGGTTTAGTTCCTGGTAGAAAATATACTCTAGTTGTGGTTACCTATAGTGGTGAGCTTTTTAATTCAGCTAATACAGAGGGACGAACAGGTAAATAACAATCCTGTCTTTCTTTTATGTTATTGGAGACATATAATCAAATTTGGCATGTAGTCTTTGTTTCTTAATGTCTGCACCATGAAATGTTTTTATAAGTGCTTTATAATCTAAGTCTAACCATCTTTTTCCTCAGAATAATGTTCTGTTGCATTCAGTGGAACTTTCCTCCAAGTAAATAATGTATGGATTACCAGATCATAGGTACAGCTTTGAACAAACATATATGGTTTTAAAACAAATACAAGTTTCACTGATGTTTTCACAGTGAACCATGTCTGGTTCAAATGCATAAGGAACTGAAAGATAGCTCTAATAAAATGTATGCAATTTATTTCACCAGTTCATATAATCAGAGATATGTGTAATCTACAATCCTACACAAAAATAAAGGAATTGGAAATCAGCATACTGAGAATCCAATATTGTGAGATTAAAAAGCAAAATACTAATATTTAGATAAAATTGAAAGTGAAATAGATAAAATCTGACTACATGTTTCAACTTTGAACCAAACCCAAGCCTTAAGTGGATCTTCGAGTGATTTTGCTTAATATTCACTATATTTGGTGTGGCTGGAAGAAAAGAAAGAATTTGGTTATGGGCTGTAGATAGAAAAAAAATCCAGACAAAATTGGACAGAGACTTTGCATAATGTTGGCTGTTCCATTCTCATTGCCTCCTCCATTTCCAGTTATGTAATTTACAACATTATTAAGGAACTAAAAAAAATTCAAAAAGGGATTTTCTGCTTGTTTTCTCTGATTTGTTTTAATTTAAATTTTATGATTTGTTATTTCCTAAATAGAATCCATTTAATGGGTTTCCTTCAGTCAAATTTCTAGATCAGGGGTTTCCAAACTTGGTTACTTTAAGATTTGAGGACTTCAACCCCTAGAATTCCTCAGCATGGGAGGTCTTCTGGGAGTTGAAGTCCACAAGTCTTTAAAGTAGCCAAGTTTGGAGACTTCTGTTCTAGAATTATGATCTTAAGTGTACTACCTACTCAAATATGACTGTGTTTTTCTGTTTTTCTATCTTAAGTGCCAATCCCTCCCAGTACTGTGTCATTTGCTGATGTGACCAACACCTCTTTATCCATCGCATGGCTGGGCCCTCCTGATTGGACAGACTATGATGATTTTGAGTTGCAGTGGACCCCAAAAGATGCCCTCACAGTCTTCAATCCTTATATTAGCAGCAAATCAAAAGACCGCATCTTGAATGGCCTCTACCCAGGGAGGCTCTATCACTTCAGTATCAAGACAGTTAGTGGTCCAGTTCGGAAGACTTACAGTAAACCCCTTCTTGGAACTGTGAGAACAAGTAAGAACTGGCAAGATCTTTTTTGAATTGAATCAGGACGCTGCTAAGAAAACTTGGTAGATTACATTTATATCAAAAAGCAGCATAAACCATTGTTGCAGATTCAAAACCTTTTGGTAATGCCATTACCATGTTGCTGATTTCCTGGATTTTTATTTTTCTTATTGCATTATTACCTCAGCTGGAAGGACTAATGAAAAAATTACCTATGATACCAGTTTACTTACCTTCTTTCCCAAGACCTTGTCCTTCCTAGTGAATCTTTCACTTCTCCTCTGACCAGTCTCATTTCCTCTTATCCTTAGCAGCAATTTTATGATGCTGGGTAGGTGTCCTCTCCCTCCCCACGCCCGCTTGCCTCAATTTCCAGTGATCATTTTTCCAGCTGGCCAAAGGAAGACAGCATCCAGCTCCTGTTCTTGTTTTCTCCTTGCTGTATTTGTTTTTAGTGGCAAAGGGGAAAGCGTCTGAAAAAAAAAAACAATCCTGGGAACTGGGCAAGGTGGGAGTTCCCATCAGCGGGAAACTTCCCTTTCTCTTAGTAGCAGTAACTCTTCAAAATTCAGCTTCCCACCCCCACAGAAGGCATCCAACAATGTGTAAAACCATCAAGACCCTTTAGAGCAGGGGTGTCCAACCTTGACAACTTTAAGACTTGTGGACTTGTTGGACACCCCTGCTTCAGAGTGAAGTTTTTAAATACATTAATCAATATGCCATATAGAAGTATTGTAAATCTCAACTCAGTGCAAACTAAGTCTTAGGGTGTTTATTATACATTTCCTGTAAAGTTCTAATGCTTATCATTCATCACTTAAATTACTGCAATTTTAAATGATTTATTAAATTATGGTTAACTCTGGAAACTTAGCAATAATGAATTAATCATCTAGAGTTTGCTATTCCTCCAACATAAAATTCCAGCAACCTCATTTTTTTTGATGGTGCTATACCCTAAATCAATAAATCTCTTTGATAAGACCAGTACTTGACATAAGTATAAATATCAATGCATAATCTTGATTTTGTTTCTTCTTCTTTTCAAAGGGCCAGAGAAAATACAAAATTTACATTGTCGGCCACAGAACTCGACTGCCATCGCGTGCTCCTGGATCCCTCCTGACTCTGACTTTGATGGATATAGCATTGAATGCAAGAAAATGGATACGGAGGAGATCGAGTTCTCTAGGATCATAGAGAAAGAAAGATCTGTATACAACATCATGACCCTTGTTCCCCACACAAAATACTCAGTGTCTATCAAAGTGCAATCAGCTGACATGACCAGTGAGATGGTAACAGACAATAGCATCACTATGATAGATCGTAAGTTACTTCTGAATGCACACACAAAGCTTAATGAAGGAGAATGTATAGCAGGGGTAGGGCAAGAAGGCCTCCAATGTGTGATAAACGACATGAATGCCAAAATGTATTGCTTTGCTGTCTTCGAAGCATTTTGCAGTGATTTTTCTAATTTTTATTTCTTATTGTTACTTTTTAAAATAATTCATCTGATGAGCTTTTGGAGCTAACAGAGCAAATACCATAATGGCCAAGTAAATTCCATTACATTTGTTTTAGAGGGAAAGAAAGGACTTGTGGGATGGAAGATACTGCCACAGATATCTGACTCTCCAGAGGTAAAGTCTGAGTTAGGAATGTTAAAGATTTCACTCGGTTCTCATTTTGAAGTGTGCTTCAGCTAATATGCAAACTGGATTGCAATTATTATAACTACACTTCCTTCAATTTGCAATGAAGTTCTCAGCTTAAAATATGTGCCAAAGTATATTTTTCTAAATATATTTCATTATAATGAAAAGCATTTCTGAACATAAATGTTTCATAGATACTTTTCTTTAGGATAAAATGTCATTAGAAACAGTTATTTTGTATGAAAAATTACATTCAAGACTGTGAAATTGCACAGATGCAATGTGTGGCTTAGCATAAAAACGAATGAGGTAATAGCTAAGCACAGTTTATGAAATGGAAACTTACAAAATTAATTTGGTTAATTTTGTTTTTGCAATTTTGGCACAATATAGTGGATGGCATTTATAACAGCACTCTCATTCCTGTTTAGGCCCTCCTCAACCAGCTGCATATATTCGAGTGAATAAAAAGGATGCAATTATTACCAAATCCACTATCCACTTCTCCTTCAATTGCAGTTGGTTCAGTGATACCAATGGA
Source organism: Pseudonaja textilis (assembly GCF_049901715.1). Lineage (NCBI taxonomy): Eukaryota > Metazoa > Chordata > Lepidosauria > Squamata > Elapidae > Pseudonaja > Pseudonaja textilis. The sequence continues at coordinate 32,495,241 of NC_141994.1, read as the reverse complement.
GCTGTGAAGTATTTTACAGTGGTTGTGAGAGAGACTGATGGTATGTTTTCATAGAAAATAGCCTGCATTAATATGCTGCCTTTGACACCGTCTTCTACCACTGATTGGTAAAATATTACTATGATTTTATGAGTGATTCAACTCTAAGCTACTATTTAAATCCCAAAGCAAAATCCCAGAGTTATTCTTTAGAAGTCATATTACATAATATTTAGCCTCTTTCTTCCTGTCTCTCCCAACCCCCATCCTTTTCTAGGCAGTGAAAGAATGAAGCCAGAAGAGCTTCACCCTTTACCCTCTTACTTGGAATATAAACACAATAATTCCATCCAGATCTATCAGACAGATTACTTTGCAAGTAAATGTTCAGAAAGCCCAGAGAGCATTTCAAAGAGTTTTGATATTAAGCTTGGAGCAGAAATGGAAAATCTGGGAGGAAAGTGTGTTGCAAATCAGCAGAAATATTGTGATGGACCATTAAAACCCAGGACTGCCTATAGGTGAGAATCACTGTAGTGATTAGGCCATGAAATACAGTGCATTATCTGCATTATCCTTTCTAGACATACTTTCATCACTGTAAATAAACAGAATCTCTTGCACCACTTGATGTTATTGTTGTAATAGCTTTTCCGTGGTCTGTCACATGGATCAATGCTATATCATGTTTGATAATTTTGCAGTTATTAAACAAAGAAATAGTGTGAATTAAGAAGGTAACTAAACATCATCAACAGTATACCAGTGTTCAGAATAATTAAATGTCATATTAATTCATCAGTAATCTCTATGTGTTCAGAGGGGCTAACTCTTTGAAGTTAAATAAACCTTTTAGGAATCAAGAGTAGATGTATGTATGTATGTATGTATGTATGTATGTATGTATGTATGTATGTATATGAAAGGTCTGCAGGAGTTCAAACTTAGTTCTAAAAATACTGAGTGCTTAATTAAATGTGTATATGAAAGCCTTTTGTGATAATATTTTGCACTTTTCCTTAGAGATTATCAATCTTGATCAATATGAAACCACTCTTAGAATTCTAGTTACATAATTTATAACTAGAAAATACAAATTGTTGGTGTTTTTATCCAACTAAACTCCTATCCTATGGGGGCGGGGTGTTTCTCTCTTAAATTCAGGCAAGTATATCAGTTGCATAAAGGCATTGTGCATTAAATGATGTTGGTCATGTTTTAATTTAAGGTGTAGGCATGTTTTATTAAGAAACATAATGATGTTGTATGTCCTAATTCTTGACTGAGCATGGATATTAAACAAAAGGCTATTAACTAGAGTCTACTTAACATTATGATGCTTTGCAAAATCTGATACACTCTTGCTGTGCCAACAAACAAGAAATTAGGGCAAGTGTGCCAGATCCTTTGCCAATCTAATATTAATCCATATTGAGTGTTTTAGAAACAGAAGGCTGCAAGAATTGTTCTCTCATTCCCTCTGTCTCTCCCCTCCTCCCTCCCTCCCTCTCTCTCTCTCTTTGCATGTGTGTGTATGTACATATGTATGTTTATACATATATATGTGTGTGTGTAAATCTTACAGAGCCAGCTATGACTAATATTAAAAATAATGATACAAAATAAAATTTCTGAATAATAAAATATTTAATTGGATGCTATTTTGTTATTAATTACTCTCATAATTGTAAATTTATGAATATATTTCTATTCTACAGATCTTTATATAACAGAATAGATGCTTCTGGCTAGATTCAGAAGTCTTTCTGACCTTTCATGTCTGCGTATCCTGCAAAATAAACAGGAAATATTCTTAGAACTATACAAACGAACAGAGGAAAATTCTAATTATGAATATTCAATTTTTCAATATTGCACTAACTGAAATTCAAAGCTACTTGTAGTTTGCTTTATAAATGCAAAAATGCCTAATCTGGGCACTACGCTAAGCAAACCACTTGATACAAAACTTGAAGCAAAGACAGAAAACAATATGGCTTGAGTTCCATGTCCATGTCAATTTCCATGAAAGTTAGGGATGTAAAAGATAGACAGACAGACAGACAGACAGACAGACAGACAGACTCTTAAACTCCTATAGTTTTCAGTACAGTGCTAGGGTAGGAAAACTATGGACTTCCAAATGTTGCTCAACTACAACTTCTAGTAATGGCCATGCTAAATAGGACCTGTGGCCCAACACCAACAACCTTCCTTCTTCTATTCTAATACAGCAGTAATTTCTATGATAACATCTGCACCTCTATCAAATAGTGCTGTGATTATAACTACCTGGGAGTTTCAATACTAGAACTTCTTGTTTTTCTTTCTAGAATCAGTATCCGGGCTTTTACTCAACTTTTTAGAGAAGATCTTAAGGAAGTCCAGAAGCCCTTGTTCACAGATACATATTTTTCTTTGCCAATTGTGACTGAGTCAGGTTGGTTTCCTTCCTATCTTTCAAATTCTGACTATAAATGAAAATGATATAATTAATTTAGTAATCATGTTACTATATTATGTAATTATTATTCTCTAGAGGAGGTAATGGTTCCTTAAGAGCCACTCTTGATTCCTTGAGTGATGATTATAGGTCAATCCCTAGCTTCATTTGGTTGAGAAAAATAAGATTGAAGAAGGTGAATTTTAAGATTATCTACACGAAAAGCATTAGTAGTTTGACAATGACTTTTCTGAATTGTCTTTAAGAGGCAGCATTCCATAAAGTCACCTTGTGATCATTGGATATATTCTGTGTTTGCCAATAAGAAGCAATTAAACTTGTGTTCAAGTGTTTACAAGCATTGAAAGATGTGGAGTTGATAATTTTAACATCTACTGTCTTTACAGAATGGAATATATTTGAGATTCAGTTCTGCTCCCAACTGAGATGCATTTGTCATTTAGAGTAAATCTCAATATTTTAATCTATATTCAGTCCATAAATGTATTGTCTATTGTCATTAGAGGGGGAATAAGGGATAGTTTGGTGTATATGTCTAGCTCCAAGTCCCTAGTAAATTTTTCCAATATTTACATATAGGTTACTGAAATTATATAAGTATTTGGATAGAGATTTTAAAGACCTGAAAGGCCAACTAAAAAATCATGGGCATATACACATTACTATCTGACAGATGTCTTAAAAGAATACAATTATTGCAGGTATCAAAAGTCACTGTAATATCAACAGAACTAACACATGAAGTAATGGGAAAGGAAAATACCTCTGAATGTGCCTTACCAATTTAAGAATTGTAATTTTCAGTCTAAAAGTTAGAAAAAATACTGTTCTATACTCATTATATAAATGGTGAATGCATTTGAAATAATGAGAATTTGATCATTTTGTACATTTAATTAAACATTTGAGAACAAAATAATACAATAAAATGTTGCTTTGTTAATTGTTCTCCTTATAATACTTATGAACATGTATAATAGAAAACTGATAAAATAGTATTTTATTATTTATGTTAACTATTGTGGCTTAGAAAAATGGTAAACAAAGCCTTTTTAGCTTGTTCAACAAATAAACTTCTTTAAAAAACTTGTACTTAGTAGTTTGCATGAAGTAAGTCAAAAGAAGTTACCCTTACAGATAGTTTCGCTTAATGAGTTAATGAGCTCAAAGTTACAACAGACCTCAAAAAATCCACTTATAACCTTCCTCAAAGTTACAAGAGATGCATCCCAACCCTTCCATGGTCACATGAGTGCATTTCAGCCAGTTAGCAACCAGTTTGCATTTACAACTGATTGTAACCCCCATTGGTCACATGACCATAATATGCATATAAATATAGCTATTTTCTGGCAGAAAATTAAAAGAAAACCCTGCCCATTGGATATGATTGATTTGCTTAAGGACATATGACTCATGTAACAACCATAGGATTTGCTAAATAGCCACAACAACTCACTTAATGACCATCATAAAAACAGTTGAAAAACTGAGTGATGACCCATTTAACGATGGTAACAACTTATGACACAAATTCCATGCTCAGAAGTCAAGTATTACCTAACTATGTAAATGCATGCAATTGTTGTTCATTATATCATATGACAAAGGATTATGAATAGACTCTATGTGTTATTTCTCTTTTTTATCTCATACAATTATTTCAGAGTCTTCATTTGGAGTTGTAGAAGGCATGAGCACTGGTTTATTTTTAATAATTATGGTTATGGCTATTACTGGATTGCTTGTTTGCAGACGAAAAATAAAGTGAGTTGAAATTTATATTTCATTCTTTCCTGTGTCAAAGGTAGCTTTACTTTCCCAATAATTACAGTAGTAATTTCCAAACTCTACATGTATTTAAATCAGGATATATGGACAAATATTCACTTAATTATTTGGTGGCATAAGTCAATTCATAAGTCAGAGTCAATTCCATAATGTGAAGATGAGATGAATCATGTTCAAGGCTGCAGTGAAACAGAGGATTTTGATGTTAGAAAGTTCCATTTGTTTTCATTGCTCTTGCAATGAAATTACAAAAGAAAGCCCCTTTCCTGGTCAAACAAAATAATATTGATTCTTCTAAGCATTTGGTATAATCCTGAACAAATTATTGTATTACAGAAGTGGCCATGAAAGAGCAACAGCAAAACTAAGCATTCGTATGGATAGGCCATCAGTTCATTTGAATTTGGGACAAAAAGGGTAAGGTTGACTATTTTGCATTTAGCCTACCACATGGACAGTATCTTTACTTAATCACCAGCTGACCTGTTATTTTTTTCTTTTCCAAACATCTTAAAGGAGCCGGAAGACATCCAGGTAAGAGTCAATAGCAAGTCACTTAAGAACTTTTTTTTCATTAATTCTTTGATTCTTACCTTGCTGACAGATTTTTCTCTTCTTTGAATGTTTTAGCCTAATAAAAGTAAATCAGTTTGAAATGCATTTCACCAAACTTCAGGCAGATTCAAACTACCTCCTATCTAAAGAATATGAGGTAAGGACCATGGAGAATGCAAAAAAAAAAAATGCAACCATGTTCTATTCCCATTTAGCCTTGGCTAGCAAATGTTGTATTATAAAAGGCACATGTTAATGCATGTAATTTATTTATTCAATTTCTATATAATCTATTTTCATCTCCTTTATTTATATAGGATCTAAAGGATGTGGGTCGAAACCAATCATGTGACATAGCACTTTTGCCAGAGAACCGAGGGAAGAACCGATATAATAATATATTACCCTGTAAGTTATAATGTTGAATGTGAGCCATTAATTCTTTTCTATTTGTGTATTTTTTCACCAAGAACAAGCAACATCTTACTACTAGAATTCACTTATAATTGAAAATAGTATTTTATTTTTTATATTTTACAAAGTATGTGGATCATTTAATATCTTAGGTGGAAGGTATGATTTTACTTCTAGTTAATACAATCTAAACTTGATTTTTAATGTGTCTAGATGAAGGACATTAATGTTGATTGGATAGTAAATATTTCTATTTCTGTGGTAAAGGAAAGTAAAGGAAATTAATAACTGTATATAATGATTCATATTTTTATTATAATAATAAACCCTTCTTATAGATGACACAACAAGAGTGAAACTTTCCAATGTAGATGATGACCCATGTTCTGACTATATCAATGCAAGCTACATCCCAGTAAGTGATCTATATTTCCTTTATACGGATTCTTTAAAAAAGGATACTATTTTTTCATCCAAAGAGAAGTTCTTATAACTCTAAAGTCTTCCTGTCCATGACTTCCAATCAGTCAAATTCTACGTAGGGTGCATAGGGATTCACAAAACTAGTTTCCATAAAATGGAAATTCCATTACCACTAAAGGCCACATACTGAACATGTTTTTTTCAGATGTAGCTACTTTTAATCTTTAGAAGTAGATACAGCAGATTATTAGAGATAGCACCACTGTTTGAGGATATATTTCATTCAGAAAACACATAGATGCTATGAATTAAAAGGCAAGATGATGTGGCGTTTGCAATAAAGGACAACAAATTGTCATATGAGTATTCTTATGTAGCTTCTATAATCTATAATTACTTGAGTCGGTGATAAGTGTTGGAAGTGATGGTGGGAATTAGAGTCCAAAAGTATCTTAGTTATGTAGGTTTAAAATGATATATACAGAATAGGAGCATTTTAGAAACCATGAAATTGGAAGAAGAGAAATTTAATCTAGCTGAAACATTTTCCTCTGGAAAATAGGATTGTCTTTGTTCATAATATTGTCCAGGTTTTGACTCTGTTGTTATTTTGGTTTTTGTGTATTGTTGTATGATTGATCCTGACTAATAAAAAGATGAAGTTGCTTCTTTGAGACAAAGTAATCTTAATAGTTCTTTTCATCCTGATGACTGCATGGATATTCCCTCTCCATATCTGAAGTGTGAATACTGTGTTTTAAAACAAAGAGTAGGGAAAGTTATCTCTGGTTACTATGGCACTATCTGAACTAATCATAGCCTTTGAATCAACAGGGCAATAATTTCCGTAGGGAATACATTGCAACTCAAGGACCTTTGCCTGGCACAAAGGATGATTTCTGGAAAATGGCATGGGAACAGAATGTTCATAATGTTGTCATGGTAACCCAGTGTGTTGAGAAGGGCCGGGTGAGTGGTTTTCTTACTTGTTAATTACTTCACAAAAAGATTATATCATCTAGCACTGATAAAATGCCAATGATAGCATCCATGACAGAACTTGTTGCAAATCACAGTGTAGTAGAAGCTTTACAATTTATGCAAAAAAGACACACATAAGAAATCCATTTAGCTGTTTGGCTTGGGATCATTATTTATAGCCTTTTCACAAGGTTTTTAGACCATTACCCAAGCTAATGGAGGCATATTCCATGTGAAAAGAAGGTAAAGCTTGATAGAGGGGTCCTAGTATTCAGTGGTATCAAATATTCACACACCACTAATGCACAGGATCCTTGTTTCCATAAAATTCTACATACACATGATAAATTACACCCAAATATTGCATGAGTGAATTTTCTCACAGAAACATCTACCTATGGAATGGGACAAAGAAATGATATGAATTGGTTTGCATTTTACCAAACCCCAGTTGAATTGGTGTTGGAGTGTTGGAAGATCTTATAGACAACGATCTCTCATTCCTTGATTGGGAATTTCTATTCACCGGATGCAATACTGTTGAAGACCATTACAACATATTTTTACTTGAAGTCAAAAGAGTCATCAAACTATATGTACCAATAACAACACAAAAAACCAGAAAAAACAGATTACCCATAATAATAAGGAAGCTTCAATCCAAAAAGAGATCACTTTGGTGGAAAAACAAATCTGGTCACATTGCCAACTTCAAAAGCCGATACAAAAATTTATGCCACCAGATAAAGACTGAATGCACCAATTATCACATTAAACAAGAGGAAAAACTTCTACGCACCGATTCCACCCGTGCTTTCTACAATTTTGTAAACAAGAAATTAAAAGACTCAAGGTCCATCCCACCCCTGAAAGTACTTAATGGTAAAGACTGCAACAACGACACCATTAAAGCCAACCTCTTTAACACATTCTTTGGCTCAGCATTTGTAAACAGTAATGGATCATGCCCAGTATTTCCTAGTCAAACCACAGACAACTACAATGATCTAATACATATCAATTTTACAGAAGACAATGTTGAAAAAGCACTACGCAATCTAAAACCGTCTCTATCTATTGGACCGGACGGAATATGTGCCTACTTCTTAAAAAAGCTATCCACTGCCATAGCCGAACCTCTAAACATAATCTTTGAAAAATCTTTCAGGACCAGCTCCTTGCCAAAACTATGGTCACAAGCCACGGTCATCCCCATCTTCAAAAAGGAAGATCCCAGCCTAGTTGAAAATTACAGACCAATCTCATTATGCTGAGTCACCTGTAAAGTCATGGAATCAATTATGAACCAATCCATTACCCTCCACTTAGAGACCAACAACCTACTCTCTAATAAACAATTTGGTTTCAGAAAAAAACAACTATCCTGCAATCTGCAACTCTTACACTGAAAAAACATATGGACTACACAACTCAATCAGGGCAAAGCAATAGATGCAATCTACATAGACTTCTGTAAAGCCTTTGATTCAGTGATACATGACAAACTACTCCTAAAACTAAAATTGTATGGTATCTCTGGACACCTGCATAACTGGATAGAAGCATTCCTGTCAAACAGACAACAAATGGTCAAAATTGGGAGTGTCCTATCAAATTCTGTACCTGTCAATACTGGTGTCCCCCAAGGAAGTGTTCTAGGACCAACTCTCTTCATATTCTACATAAATGACCTCTGTGATCATATTAAGAGCAACTGCGTTCTCTTTGCTGATGATATAATGCTATTCAACACCATAGACAATACTGTTACCCTTCAAAAAGACCTCGACTATGTATCAGAATGGTCAAATAAATGGCAACTTCAAATCTCAACAAATAAATGCTCTGTCTTACATATTGGCAAAACAAATCAGAAAATAAAATATAGGCTGAATAGTCAAGACCTTGTTGATGATCCAAACTCTGTCAAGGATCTTGGAGTTCTCATCTCTAATGATCTAAGTGCTAGAGCCCACTGTAACTAAATAGCCAAAAAGGCATTAAGAGTTGTTAACCTAATCTTACGTAGCTTTTTCTCTGGTAATATCACACTACTAACTAGAGCATACAAAACAATTGCTAGAACAATACTCGAATACAGCTCATCAGTCTGGAACCCACATTACGTATCTGATATTAGCACAGTTGAGAAGGTCCAGAAATATTTCACAAGAAGAGTTCTCCACTCCTTTACTTGTTGCAGAATACCATATGCCACCAGACTTGAAATTCTAGACCCAGAAAACCTAGAACTACACCGCCTTCAGTCCAATCTAAGTATAGTATATAAAATCATACATTGCAATGTCCTACCTGTCAATGAATACTTCAGCTTCAATCATAACAATACAAGAGCAAACAATAAATAAAAACTCAAGGTTACTCACACCAAACTTGATTTCAGGAAATACAACTTCAGCAACAGAGTGGTCAATGTCTGGAATACTCTACCTGACTCTGTGGTTTCTTCCCCAAGCCCCCAAAACTTTAAACTTAGACTTTCTACTATTGACCTCACCCCTTTCCTAAGAGGTCTGTAGGGGGTGTGCATAAGCGCACCAATGTGCCTACCATCCCTGTCCTTTTGTTTCTTTTATTTTTCTTATATGTATCCATGTATTCATAACTATGTTTTTACTTATACCTATTATCTTGTAAGCAATTGACAAACCAAATAAAATAAATAAAAATAAAATAAAGATCCAATAAAAAACAGAATGCTGAAGGAGGCAGCTGTAGAAAGTTGATTGTGCTCACTTCTCGTTTTTTGTAGACAATTCTAGTCTTTTCAAATAAAAGGAACAAATCTGAATCTAAGGTATAATGTTGTGCAGAGTTGTTACCTACTCACAAAAATATTAACAAATAATGAAGCTTCATGAAGATTTATTTATTCATTTACTTCCGTTTTTAAATGGCTTTTCATTCATATGGTGGTATTCAAGAATATGATCATTTTTATCAGGCAAATTCCATGTTGACATAAAGCTGACAAGTACAGTTAAAATGGGCAGTTTTATCTTTATTAGGAGAAGATGTAGAATAGACTGAATTCGCAAATGCTAAATCATAAGCAAGCAAAAGGATGTGGTTGGCACCAACTCTGCATACTAGCTAAGAGGAAGAGATTTTGCCACAATATTACACTGAGCCTCAAAAATAAGAAGAGTTACATAGCCATAAAAATATTCAGGACACAGTATAGTGCCTTGTTGCTTTCTGCTCCTTCCTGAGGTTTTGCACAAGGTTTATCTATATTTTAAATTTAAGAAATTTAAGAAAAGACCAGTGCAGAATTATGTTTCTTGATGTATCAATTTCACTTATGGCTAACATATTTTTTCCTAGTTGAAGCTTCTTGGTTATTTTCAAAGCCAGCCTATATGAATCATATATGGTAATAATAATAAAAAAATAGAACATGAACTATTAGGTATTAGGTAAACAGCATACAGAACTTATTACATTTTAACGAGTCAAAGCTGCGAAAGAACAGAATGATCCAGAAGCTTCCAAACATCAAAAGACAAGACCTGATAAAAGACTTTCAGGCTATACATCTATTTCTTCATTTAGATTAGAACAAGTTGCGCAGATACAACAGAACCCACCTATCACAAGATCTCCATCTGACCAATTCTATGGTTTCTTGACCTAGCTCAGCATCTACACCACTTCATCTGACCCAAATAAGAACAAATAGAGCTGAGTGTTACTAATATATTAATAATCTTGGTTTATCACTTTACCTCGTATAGATCCTTAAAAACAAAAAAATAAGATGATCAAGCAATGTTCCTTGCCTGGCTCTCCCGATTTAACACAGCATTGGGTACATTTACTATAGGAAGATAGATTCTGATTGGCTCCATGAAATGTTCGCAACAAATGACTGTGGCACTTATGGTGTACGCAAACTACTAGTCCTTGACTTACAAAAGTTAATTTGGTGACTGTTTGAAGGCACTGAAGTGTGACCATTGTTTATACTTACAACTATTACAGCATCCTCATGGTCATGTGGTTAAATTTCAGCTGCTTGGCAGCTGACTCATATTTATGGTGATTGCAGTGTCCTGGGGTCATGTGATTCTCTTTTGCAACCTACTGACAAGCAAAGTCAATGGGGAAGCCAGATTCATTCAACAACCATGCTCCTAATTTAACAACTAGAGTGATTCCTTTGATCGCTGTGGCAAGAAAGGATGTAAAAAGGGGCAAAATTCAATAACAATTGTCTTGATTAGCAACTGAAATTTTGGGCTCAATTATGGTCGTACGTCAAGGACTACCTGTAAACTTATAGTTGCACATAGCACATAAGACCGATCAAATCATGTGTTGCACCAAAGCTATTGCAAAGAGCAAAGCAGACCGGTCTGAAACAGAGAGGGTACTTCTTGCTTCTTACTGGTTTGATTTAAATACAGAAAAGTATTGATTTAGACTTTTTTTATTCCACCTTTACAGTATTATTTTTTTAAATAGTTTAAATTGGTGAACTTACCTAATACTCCTTATTTTTCCCACAACAACCCAGGAAGGTGATTTGGACTGAGAGAGAGGGACTGGCACAAAATCACCCAGCAAAGTCATTCACAGTCTCCTGGTTTCTAGTCTGGTGCTTGTACATTCTTCTCTAGATTAGGAAAATCAGACTATAAACATCTGTATCTGGACCTCTGCACAATTTGCTATAAAATTAAATTATATATTCATTGATCTCTACAAAGCAACTTGTTTTGTTTCAATGAAGAGATTTGGCCAAGGAGGTGCTGTGATTCTCTTCACAGAAATGAAGTGATGCCATTCACCTTAGCAAAACCATTTTCATTGCTTCAAACTTCTTCAGTTCAGTGCTATAGGTGAAGGGTTCTTCCCCATTTCTGCCATCAGACTCTGAACTTTCTCACTTAGCACTAGTCAAATACTCCCATGGTGGCCTGAAGCATGCACCAAAACAATCCAGTCTGAATCAAAGATGTTTTTTCAGGAGGCAACTGGACTTCCTTGTTTTTTTTTCTTTTGAAGACATTTCGCTTCTCATTCAAGAAGCTTCTTCAGCTCTGACAGGATAGTGGGGAATGGAAGGATTTTTATTCCTTGCAGACAGCTGGTAATTTGCATCCTTTTAGAAGGTCCTTGAGGCCATTTGGAGATTTATTTGTGTCCCCAGGGTCACCTGAGTAGTGCTTCTGGTTCCTGTAGTCTACAATTTTTCCTCTGGAAATCCATTCCTACTCCCACACCGTTCAAAGAGTGTTCTTTAATTATATAGCTAAAAAAGTCTGGATGAGAAGCAAAACATCTTCAAAAGAAAAAACAAGTCCAATTGCCTCCTGAAAAAGAACCTTTGGGACATCCATAATGTGAATGACTGAGAATCACTACAAACTTTTAAATCCAGCCTGAAGTATCGTAACATACATGTTGTGATTACTCCAAACTTAATGATTTTAATGTGAGCTATGGTATAGTTACACAGTATTTGCTAAAGATTCCCAAAAAGCTTTGACAAGCTTCAGGAAGTTCAAAGCCAGATAAGCAGTTGGCAAACCTACAGTATTACCTCTGCTGAAGCCACTCAATCTAGAAGTACCATAGCCAGATCTGAAGGAGAAGCTCTGAAGCACAATAATGCAAACTAACATGTTTGCTTCGATTTGCTGTTAAAAATGAGGAGGATATCAACTTCTTTGAGAGGATGTCTTGCTCCAACCTCCTACAAAGTGGAGCATCCCTTTGAAGAATGGCACAACTATTCAGCCGTATAGTGATAAATTCAGCTTGTAATTTTAAAAGCAAACTTTTTTCAAATTTCTAGGTAAAATGTGATCATTATTGGCCCTTTGACCAGGATTCTTTATATTATGGTGATTTAATAGTCCAGATGCTATCTGAATCAGTCCTCCCAGAATGGACGATAAGAGAGTTTAAGATTTCCAGTGTAAGTATTTCCAACTGTTTAATCAAATATTTCAAAGAAAATACACTATTTCATTTTATTGTTAAATGTGAAAGAAATACTATATTAAGGGTGCAGCTCCATGTCTATTTAAGGTAACACTTTCAACTCCCAATATGTAGTCCATTATAGATTTATGACATCAATATGGTCTGAAGTGGTCCATTTTTTCACATTTTTTCTTCCCACTCTGACTAATATCCCTGATATTTCCTAAATGTGGCCACTCAACCGAATAACCTGCTCTAAACCTCCTTAGCCAGCCAGACAGCTACATCCATTAATCTAAGAATGGATTTCCAGTAAATCCATTTGAGTTTCCTTCTAAGGAAACTTACTGAATATTGTTCTGCTAATCTATTTCTTATATATAATTCAATGATGTGAATTGATGTTTGTGAATTGAAAAATATTACAATATCTTATATTGAAGTGATAACATGGGTATTTCAAGAAATCAACCTGTGATTTATTTCTCAACATGTCAGCTTTATTATGCTTTAGAAATAATTGAACATTTTTATTTATACTAGTAAAGCAGCCATTATGTACTTATAATTTATAAAAAAAATTCTCCAAAACTTAGCACATATTCATGTGTTCTATAGTGTCTGTTTCCCAGGCTAATTATTATATTTATTTTATTGACTTAATAGGAAGAGCAGCTTGATTCCTCTAGACTTATTCGTCAATTCCACTACACTGTATGGCCAGATCATGGTGTACCAGAAACTACTCAGTCACTCATTCAGTTTGTGAGGACTGTAAGAGATTATATCAATCGGACTCCTCAGGCTGGGCCAACCGTAGTTCATTGCAGGTATGAGCTGCACAACAGTATTTTCAAAAATACACAGATACCTTCATTTTAAAAAATGATTTTGCTCCTTTCCAAAGGGCAACAGCAAATCTTCAATCATTAAATTTCATTCATAAAAAGGAATATCAATCCTAGTTTAGCTTGAACTAATTATCCATAAAACATTGGCCAAAAAAGGTGTGGGGATATAATCTGGAGTGGCATTGTTCTTGTTTTCTCTTTCAGTGCCGGTGTTGGTCGAACAGGGACATTCATTGCACTGGATCGACTTCTTCAGCAGTTGGACTCAAAGGATTCTATAGATATTTATGGGGCAGTGTATGATCTCAGGCTTCACAGGGTTCATATGGTTCAAACAGAGGTAAGCTTTAACAATAGAATGGTAATATAGTATTATCAAAATGGCTAAAGATCTCCAGCTAACTATATAACATTGAAACCTATAGAAGACAACTAGTGTCTCTTTTCCTTCTTGATCCCTAAGTCTTCATTTCTTTCCTACCATCATCTCGCTATCTATCTTGCCCTAAATTTTATGATCTAAGTTCTCTCCAGTCTTTCATTTCATGACTCCTCTTCTTCTGTTATCTTAGACTTCTGACTTCTCTCATACTTTCTTTCATCAACTCTGCTCCCCGGCTCTTTGTCCACTCAGCCTCTTCACAGTTAATTATAATGCTTCCCAATTTCCCATCAACAGCACACTTTTATTAATGCATATATTTATTGGTTTTAAATCCTATGTTTCTGGACCAAGAGCAATTTACAATATAATATGCACAATTCTAGATGAATAAAATACTCTACTATAGGACTTTCCAAGCTTCACCTTTTCCCATTCTCCCTCAAAAATCTGATCTCCTCTGCTCTTTTTCTTTTAAACTTTTAACTTGAGTCGCCTTCTCCTGTTAGCCTCATAAATTGCTTGTTTTCTCTTCTAACAGAGGCAATGCATACTTGCCTTTCCTCCATTCTCTAACTCAGGGATCCTGCCCCTCTCCCAGTCTTCATGCATCAATAAAGGCCAATATAGGAAAGGGCAAGCATCAGGTGAACCCCAATTCCTTTTTACAATTTTGTGCTGCTAACTTTGAAGTTGTAATTGCCAAAAACTGGCCATACAGTTTACCACAATTCTGAGAGTTAATATATGGTGTTACAAAAAAACCCAGCAATGATATTGGGTCAACACAGTTGAGAAGTAGAAAAAAAGAAATCTGATCCTGGCCTTAATGGAAAATTCTGCCCTTTATTTCATCATCAGCTTTGAAAATATTGTTGTGAGTGCCTGGATTTCAAACCTACAAAACCTGTGACTTTTATCATCAGCCCTGATACTGATCAGATGAGAGTTTATACAACAATGGCAATACTCTTCATGTTCTTCATCTTCTATGCCACTAGCCTCACTTAGAGCTATGATTTACAATTGCCTATATCTTCATTTTTGCAGATAAGAGTGCTTAATTATTTAACTTTTCAACTTTGAGAAGAAACTAATTGCCCAATTAACTATTAAGGAGCATGGCACCAATCTCATGAAAAATGCGGTTCTTTATAAAGAATGGAAGGATGCGAAAACCATTTTCACCAATTCTGGCATAAAGCCAAATTCACTATCCATTTGTATGATAATAATTTATAGACCCTCTAAAAATACTTCAGATAAATAAGCTGGGTTCTTTTTCCACTGGGCAAAATAGGGTTGCTATTTCAGGGTATTGGTGTTAGTGAGAAAAAGAGAGGCAATGTTTTCAAAGATGACATTCACAATGCTTTGAGAATGAATGTTCAAAAAAGTAATCTGATCAAGTAGGATATCAAATAGGTGAGAAGCTGGGAGACCATAATTCCCCTTTAATGTGCTTTTATTTATTTATTTATGAAGTCTTGCCACAACTCATTTTTACATTTAAAAGAGGAAATCAGTATACTTAGCAAGTTATGCATGATTGGAAAACAAGTGAGAAGGGCAGACTGTTGTTTTTATGCAAAAAAGTGCAGAAAACTTATTCATATGATGGTATATTATTAGTTGGATTCTAAAAGAAACTATTGTTTTGTTATCTTAGAACCCTAGAATAGAATCTTCCATTATTATTCTTAATTAATATATTAATGGAGAGTGAATAGTAATAACTTAGGTTTTGATTAATTGGTTAAACTACATTGAGAATTAAGCATTAAATGTGTTGGAACATAGAAATAATGTATTATTGTTGAAGTGGAATAAGGAAACACAACCTTCCACATGTCTGAAGGAAGAGGCCAGATTGTATTTTTTCCAATATACTATGTTTTAAGAGGGGCACAATGGCTCAGCAGTTAAAAATGCTGAATTGCCCGGGTTCAAGACCCAAGTGCCTATGCTATAGGATGAGCTCCCGTTACTTGGCCCAGCTTCTGCCCAACTAGCAGTTCAAAACCATGCAAATGCAATTAGATTAATAAGTAGCATTTCAGTGGGAAGGTAACAGTGTTCCATGCACTTTAGCATATAGTCCTGCTGGCCACATGACCACGGAAATTGTCTTCAGACAATTCTGGCTTCCTCAGCCAAGAAATGGAGATGCCCTAGACTCAGAGGGAGACGTTTACCTTTTTACTATGTTTTATATATGTTGGAGATGAACCTGCTAATAGCTAAAAGCTTATAGGGGAAAAGTCTATTTTTTAATATATATTTCCTCTTCATTGTAGTGTCAATATGTATATTTACATCAATGTGTGAGAGATGTCTTAAGAGCAAGAAAGCTACGCAGTGAGCAAGAAAATCCCTTGTTCCCAATATATGAAAATGTGAATCCAGAGTATCCCAGAGGTAAGAATGAATGTAATGAGCTTTACAAATATTCACAGCATTATGCTTAATAAATCATTTCCATCAATATTTTGTTTTAGTTATTTTGTCCCTTTGTTTCTTTTCATCCTGGTATCATTACTGATATTAATCTGATAACACCACATTTATGTTTGTATAAAAGTTCAACAACAATCAACAATACAACAGTAAAATTAATTAAAACCAGTAACAGTGGAAAGGCTGGTTAAAGATACGCATTGATAACATTTTCTTAAATACTTGTTGAATGGAAGCCTGACCCATAAGCCTGGACAGAACTGAGAGTTTGTTCACTGTAAATTCCTGGCAGGTTCATTTGTCATGAATATGTTCAATTGCCATAGACTGAGGAGGAAAGCAGACCATTGTGTGCATTGGTTCTCACTGTGTCACCTTTCTTCATTTGGTTCTTTGGATCTACTGCTTTAACACCAGTAGTGGGATTCAAATTTTTTTACTACCAGTTCTGTGGGTGTGACTTGGTGGGCGTGGCAGGGGAAGGAGACTATAAAATCTCCACTCAGAGGTGGTATTTGCCAGTTATCCGAACTACTCAAAATTTCCGCTACTGGTTCTCCAGAACTAGTCAGAACCTGCTGAATACCACTTCTGTTTAACACAATATTTGCTCTGCTCAAGTTATCCCTCAATATAGTGTCATTGAAACAGGCGTGTATTTATGAACCATTTTTTCATTGAATTGGATATCAATAAAATTTAGTGGGTAAGTTTTATATCACCCTACTGCTAGGCTTCTTAAGTTCTATTTTTAATGCAGTGATATTCCACATTTTTGTATATCCTTTTCTGGAGATGATGTTGTTCAAACAAAATCTGACACACTGAATTATGCAAACAAATCATCTTAACAGAAAACACTGGTTTTCTTTTCTCTCTTTTCACACTTAAAATTTTGCTCCTGTAGGAAGGTATACACAAAAGAATTTAAAATCTTTCATTTTACACTTTGAAGGGAAGACCTAGATAATAATCAGTTGTATATTGTTATTGTATATTCACAATCTGTTTGATTAACAACCTGTACATCATCCAGGATCTTCTGTTATTTTAGCCTTGTTGAATTATACTGAGTTGTACTAAAGAGATTAATGAACTGTACAGAGAAAGAAACTGTTGTAATTTTTTTAATGTTGTGTGTTAAATTTAATAATATACATTTCACACAAATATAGAGACATATTTAAGTCCCATGAGTTTTCATTCTTTTTGTAATTAATTTAAAGCTTTTGAAAATTCTCTGTTACAGTGGCAATGCTCTATATTGTAATACAGTTTCTTGGAAATCTGTAAAAGAAATCTCTTTTGCTGAATCTTATAGTAGGGGAAAAGTTGAACGTTTTGTCTATTATTCTAAGATAAAGTTGCATTTTATATGCATATACAGTTCTATATTATTTATGGTGTCATATCATTTATGTTTTACTCCATGCAATCACTACTGTACTTTCGTAAGAATGTATTCACTGAGTTACATTGAAAATTATTCTCTGTACTTTTCTAATTACAGTTTTCTTTTTGATTTCAGATGCTGTTTATTCACGGCACTAAAGCTGAAACAGATTCTTGCTTTTTTGCAGTACTATCTGTTAGGTTTTTTTAAATTAAATTTTAAAAATATTTTATGCACTACAAGTGCCAGACATGTGTGAAGCTGTTTATAATTTATTAGTCTGGTGATATTTTAAAATACATAATTTAAATATAATGGATATTGTTGTAGATAAATATTTTTTGATATGTAAATATGTTTTATCTATATTGTTTATATTATTCTTCAGATACTATTTTTCTATGTTAAAATTATTTTAATGAAATATTCCTTATAAACTATCTTATGTGGAAAATGAATCAAGACTTATAAATGTGACTTTTTTCCCCCCAAATCATCCTTTAAACCTAAGATATGACTCATATCTTGATCTAGCCTTCTTTGTACACATCTGAAATACAAACTGCATATCCCAAGTTCTCCAACAAAGTCAGGTTTCCTAGACTTTTGAAAATAAAAGGTTTTGCTTTAATAACCTTATTGAGAGCCCTCATAGTTGCAGAAATAAGTATATTATTTTCTTCATGGCCTAATATGAAATAGCTACCTCAAACCACAGAAGTCAAGGGGAGTAGAATCAATATAGCTGTGTCTATAATGTGATCTTCCCTCTACTTTCAAAATTGTTGTGCATCTCCCAGAATCACCTGTAAAGAGCTTAGCAGAGAAAGAAGAAAGAAAGAAAGAAAGAAAGAAAGAAAGAAAGAAAGAAAGAAAGAAAGAAAGAAAGAAAGAAAGAAAGAAAGAAAGAAAGAAAGAAAGAGGGAGGGAGGGAGGGAGGGAGGGAGGGAAAAACTAAACTTAAACCTAAAACTAAAATCTTATGGTATCTCTGGACAACTGCATAACTGGATAGAAGCATTCCTGTCAAACAGACAGAACAGACAAAATTGGGAACGTCCTATCAAATTCTTTCAATAGTGGTGTCCCCCAAGGGAGTGTTCTAGAACCAACTCTCTTCATACTCTACATAAATGACCTCTGTGATCATATTAAGAGCAACTGCATTCTCTTCGCTGATGATGTAAAGCTGTTCAATACCACAGACAATACTGCTACCCTTCAAAAAGATCTTGACTATGTATCAGAATGGTCAAACAAATGGCAACTTCAAATCTCAACAAATAAATGCTCTGTCTTACATATTGGCAAAAAAAATCAGAAAATAAAATACAAGCTGAATAGTCAAGACCTTGTTGATGATCCAAGCTCTGTAAAGGACCTTGGAATACTCATTTCTAATGATCTAAGTGCTAGAGCCCACTGTAACTACATAGCCAAAAAGCATTAAGAGTTGTTAACCTAATCCTGCATAGCTTTTTCTCTGGTAATATCACACTACTAACTAGAGCATACAAAACATTTGCTAGACCAATACTTGAATACATTAGTCTGGAACCCACATTACGTATCTGATATTACCATGTTTCTCCAACAATACGCCCCCCCCCCCATAGGAAGACCCAGTATGTTTTCTAGGCATAAAATGAAATTAAGCTCCTCCCCCCAAAATTTAGGCCTAGTTTAAAACATGTGAAATTGGGGGGAAAAGGCGGGGCAGAACTTGCCATTAGGAGTGCCCCACGGGCAGCTACACCTCACCATCAGCCTCCCCTAACACCATGGTGGAGTACGGAGGGCTCCCTTACCCCTCCCTTACCTGGGTCAGCAGGTGGGCAGCATCAGCGTGGATGTCCAGCAGCGTTTCAGCTGCTTCTCAGGCCTCCATAGCTTCCACAGTTCCCACCGGTGCTGGCGCCTCTCTCTCCAGCGTCATCTCCAACAACAGTGTCTGAGTCACTCCCACTTTTCCCCCGTCCCAGTAACAACAGGAAAAAAAACATTTTGAGATACCTGGGAGCACAGCGCGCTGCATTTTGGTTTAATCCTGAGCAGCTGGGTGGGCATAAGAAGAGCTGAGTGAGCGTCTCTGCTGCTGCTACCCTTGGTGCTCCGGCCTCGGGTTCTGCAAGTTTGCAAAAGTCCCGGTGCGCAGCCCGTTCCTGCATTCCAAGCACCCAGGCTGAGCCACAGCTGTCCCTCTCTCGCCAGCGCCACCTCCAATAACAGTGGCAGCAGCGGCGGGAACCATGGAAGTTATGGAGGTGGCTCCCCCACCAGAGAAGTGGCTGAAACACTTCCACAGTTTCCGCTGCTGCTGCTGCTGTTATTGGAGATGGTGCTGGCAAGAGAGGGACAGCTGCAGGCCTGGGTGCTTGGAATGTAGGAACGGGCTGCGCACCGGGACTTTTGCAAACTTGCAGAGCCTGAGGCTGGAGCACCAAGGGTAGCAGCAGCAGAGACACTCACTCGGTTCTTCTCATGCCACCCAGCCGCTCAGGATTAAACCAAAACGCAGCGCGCAGTGCTCCCAGGTACCTCAAAATCTTTTTTTTCCTGTTGTTACGGGGAGGGGGGAAAAGCGGGAGCGACTCAGATGCTGTTGTTGGAGATGGCGCTGGTGCACGGGGGGGAGAAATTCACCCCCGAAAAGACATCCTAGCTGTTTTTCGGGGCTCAAAAAAAAAAATAAGGCCCGGCCTTATTTTGTGAGAAACACAATAGCACAGTTGAGAAAGTCCAGAAATATTTCACAAGAAGAGTTCTCCACTCCTCTACTCGTTGTAGAATACTTTATGCCACCAGACTTGAAATTCTAGACCTAGAAAATCTTGAATTATGCCATTTTCGGTCCGATCTAAGTATGGTATATAAAATCATTCATTGCAATGTCCTACCTGTCAATGAATACTTTAGCCTCAACCATAACAACACAAGAGCAAACAATAGATACAAACTCAAGGTTAACTGCACCAAACTTGATTGCTGGAAATATGACTTCAGCAACAGAGTGGTCAATGTCTGGAATACTCTACCTGACTGTGGGTTCTTCCCTAAACCCCAAAAACTTTAACCTTAGACTGTCTACTATTGACCTTACCCCTTTCCAAAGAGGTCTGTAGGGGTGTGTATAAGCACACCAACGTGCCTACCATCCCTGTCCTATTGTTTCTTTTATTTTTCTTATATGTACCCATTTCATGTATTCATAACTATGTTTTTACTTATACCTATTATTTTGTAAGCGATTGACAAACCAAAAATAAATAAATAAAAATAAAAAGGAAGGAAGGAAGGAAGGAAGGAAGGAAGGAAGGAAGGAAGGAAGGCCTAATCTCAGATTCACAGGCAGATGTTGCTTCATTGCCCTTGATGCAGCCAGAGTCAAGCTGAATTTTGAAAACAGAGAAAAGAACGAAATCAGCAATGTATCTTGGATCATTGCAAATAAGTAAAAATGGCCAAAAGCTTTCAGTTAACTTTCCCTTTTTGCTTGCATTTAAGTATTAGAATAAACTTTTCAAGCATAAAACATAACATTTCCCAGATTAAAAAAAGAAACTGCTGACATCTCAAAAGACATTTTGTATAAAATCTTACAATAATTTTTTTCAGACACATTGGTCATTGTACAAAATCAAATCCTAATCTGATGAAAGACCCCCTAATATTGAAAGAGAGGGTTTCTTCAACCTATGGAAAATTTAAAAGGAATTGTTCATCATCTCTTAAGTATTCTGACAGAAGTTTTGTAGGCAGAAAAAAAAATTAACAATAGCCATTTTATGATTTTAAAACATTCATTGCAAATTTCTTTCCTGAGAAAGATTTGTTGGATTTACTGGCATACAAATGGATGGATTTATTCACATTTTTCCCCTATGATGTGATGATAATATTCAAAATTTCTGATGAATTTTATTTCTACTAGCTTTATTTACATTCCATCTTTCCAGCAAGATGTCCGAGCTTCACATTTACGGTAAAAAAAAAGTCAAGACAAAAATCAGATTTAAATAACAACAGAATAGCAATAGAAAAAGTATATAAATATATAAATATATATATAAATAGCTAAGACTAGCAGGAAATAAAACATGGTGTCACTGTAAAAGCATTCTAGCCTAAACCTTTATATATTTATTTAGAAATTAGTCTCACCAAGTTACTTTATCCTAGGTAAATAAATAAACGACTGAATGAACAAAACCTTCAAATCAAATAATAGATGGAAAACTTCAAAGTTACCTTAATGATATTTTGTAACAAATTAGATAAAGCAGTTAAAGACACTGAGCTTGACAGCCAAGGTTTGTGACCTGAGTGCCACACGATAGAGTGAGCTCCCATTACTTGCCCCAACTCCTGACAATCTAGCAGTTTGAAAGCAAGCAAGTGTAACTAGATTAATAGGTACCACTTTGGTGGGAAGTTAAGAGCATTCTGTATGCCTCGGCCTATAATCATGTTGGCTACATGTCTTCGGACAACCCTGGCTCTCTTGGCTAAGAAATGGAGATGAGTACTGCCCCATAGAGTCAGTCACAACTGGAGAGGAGAAATCTTTCCCTTTATTGCAACAAAGGATATATATTTCCTTGATGATTACTATCTTATCTGATTATCTTACAATCCAGGTGATTTAAGGGTGATGAGAATTTTATGTATCACCACCACACAATTAAATTTAATTATTTTCATGAAATTCCAAATATGTTAGAGTTGATTGCTGAAGTGTTCATCTGATGCTTTCATAATAAGTTCTGTTTTAAGCGCAAAACATTTTTCCTAATAATACATATTGTACGAAAAAATTGATTAGGTGGAAGATTACAATTATCAACCTGAAGCATACTTCACAGGTTTTCAAATAGTTTTTTTAGTGTTCTACTTAATATTCCAAAGAATAGTAAAATTGCATAATGCTGTCCTCAAATTATTTGTCTAGAACGTGGAACAGTTGAATGGAAGTACTGAATGGTTCTTTGAATGGAAAATGCTAGAAACTGAATAGGTTTCTGAGATGGATTTGTGCCAAGTAAATCAGATACCCATAATATATTTTTGTATCAGCTGGGCGATATAAAAATATCAATTTATAAGCAAAAAACAACAACAACCCAAAGTTAAATTTAGAATAAGTGTCTATCATGGGAGAAGAAGGAATTCAGAAGCAGCACAATTCCCTTGTCACCAAGGAGACAGATGGAGCAGATGCTGTTTCATTTTTAGTATTTTGCAGGCCAGGTGCATTGTCACAACAAAATGCAGTGACTAGCTGAAAGAAAACTCCCACAATACATCTGTAAAATGTGAACTAAATTGAAGTGGAATTTACTTTACAGAATTTACTCTACAGAATTCTACATATTGAATGCTTTCACAGTGTTCTAATTGTTCTGAGATGCTTCAGTCCCATATAAACCTGCTTTTAATTCATAGGTTGCTTGAATATTTTCTTGAATAAAATATTTATTCTTTAATCATTTATTACAGTCTGACATCCTTGATATAGGATGTATGTGTTATAATTGTGAATGGTGTATAATATAATTCCTCCTCTCAGTTTGCAAGTAATATGCCTACGAGATCATTTAGCCAGAATGTGGCATTTATTAGAGGAAAGTGAAGACTAGAGAATATGTTCTATCAATATTCTCAGTATGATTTTCCAAATGTGAAATTCTGCACTACCAGAGTACATTTATGCACACTTTATATGACTGCATATTCAACATAGGCAAAACATATGGGTACTTGAGAATGGAGAAAAAATGCATAGTTATCTTTTCTCTCCCCAAAGTAACAAAGACTTTTACCTCAAAGAGGAGAGATAAAATTTACAACCATGATAGCCAGACAGCAAAACAAAAGGAGAAAAATCCTGACAATATTATCAATAATAAAATGGCAGCTTAGTGTGTGTGGTTTTGAAAAAAAATATCAATAGTACTGTATAAATTATATCCTATTTTGTTTATGTTATCTACTGTAATACTATAATTATTTCTGCTGAGGAAATCAGTCAAATTCAGTAATATACAATATGATGTGAGGGCAAGCATTCTGGAGTGCACATTCTCGTTACAAACTCTGTCAGGGATTACAAAAGGCAATCCTCATTTCTAATTTTTTTCCTTTATATGTACAGTCCGTATAAATAAGACCACATCAGTCTCTGGCTCCCAACATACATCTTGAGCATTTAAGCATGATGTTCTTATAATTTCAATAAAAGAGAATACCTGTAGCTCACAGGGCTGAACTGTGGAGTGCTTGGTACTCTCTGATTTTGGTTGTTTGCTTGAGGATGTTTTATTACAGCAACTTGCCCCTGTTTATATAAAGACATTTGTGATTGCTTAAATCACAACTGTATCACTATTGTAATAAATCACAGTTGTATTTGTGATTGCATAAATATGAACATCCTTCAGGTATGAGACTCACCACTAGACAAGATGAGCAGCACATAAATCTAATAAATAAACAAACAGAACATTTCTCTTAATGCAGTACAGATGAATGAAAGGATGGGTGGTATTTGAACTGCTTTTGCATGCAAAAATATCATTAGAATTAAATAAATTCCATTCATCAGCACCATTCCAGGAGTAATAGATACCCTAATAAGAGGGTAAAAGCATGTAAATGTTACATCAAAATCCAGCACCCTATTATGCTGTGCAAATAACCTCCTATGTGTATGACGAATACCATGCAAGGATTACTGAACATTGCTTTACAACCACTAAATAGGATTTTTATAATTGTTTAATAAAGCATTTTACTAAAATAGACATTTAACAAGTCCACAGCTTTGTGGGGGAAAAGAATTTAGTCCAACAAATTCTCCAATTATGTTAGTAGCTTCTTTTTAAAAATACAGATACAATCTGAAGAAACCACTGCCATGCACCAAGCTATGCATATGTCCCAAAATATAAAACTAATTTGGTGAGCTTCATTTAGCAATCCAAAACTTCTTTTTTTTAAAAAAAAATGGTTTTTAAGACAAACATAAACAAAACATAAAAACATCAAGTCATCTTCCATATATATACATACTGTGTGTCGGTTGGTTTACAAATTGTTTTGTGCTTCCATTTCATAGTCTTAAATTACAATTACATTGTATATATTCTCATATTTTCAATCAAATATTAAATACATTAATATCATTGTTAATCAATCATTTGACTATACTTTTATTCATTCATGTTTTACAAAATAATCCATATTTTACTTAATTTGTTTTGTGACAGTTCATATTATCATCTCAAATCTATCCTACAATCATTTTGTAGATATAATTTAAAAAAACATCATTATATATTTATTATTTTCTAAGAATCAATATATTTCATTACCATGTTTTATTGTCTAACCATTGATAGAATAGACCCCAAATTTTATAAAATTGTTTATCATCTTGTTCTCTGATTTCAAATGTCAATCTACTCATTTCAGCACATTCCAATATTTTCTTAATGATTTTCTCCTGTAATGGTATTTTCTCATTTTTCCAGTTTTTGGCAAATACAATCCTAGCCACTGTTAATATATTTACAACCAGGTATTTCAATTCTTTACTATATATTTCAGGTAAAATTCCCAATAAAAATATCTCTGGTTTCAAGCCTGTATGCTTTTTTATTTTTTCCAACCACATGTGGATTTTAGTCCAATATTTTTTGGCATCCGCACAAGTCCACCACATATGCTAATATGAGCCAGGTATCTGATAACATTTCCAACATTTTTCAGATTTGTTCTTGAACATTCTTGCTATTCTTGTCGGGGGGAAATGCCACCTGTAAAACTTCTTATACAAATTTTCTTTATATGCTGTTGACATTGTCATTTTATAATTTTGAGACCACAATTTTTGCCATTTCTCTAGATCAATCCCATATCCAAAATTCTTCCTCCAAGCAGTCATAGTTTCTTTAACTTGTTCTTCTTCTAGTTTAATTTCTAATAAATATCCATACAATTTTTTAATCACCTTTTCATCAGTACCTGTCAAAATCTTATCTAAATCAGTCAGTTTATCATAGAAACCCTCTGTTTTAAAATCTTTGTCATACCTTGAATGTATTTGCGCATATGAAAACCAATTCATCTTTATAACTTGTTCCTCTAATTTTTGCATAGATTTAAGTTCACCCTTTTCATTCAATATTTTACCATATCTAACTGTTTGTTCCTTTTTATGTATTATAGGATAAGAAAATGCTTCAATAATTCCAGACTGAATTTTCAAATAACATTGCCTTTTAGTCTTTTCCCAGTTTAACCACAGAGACTCCCGTATATAATATCTTCTTGCAATCCAAAACTTCTTATAAGCTATACTTCATCAGTGAATACCATATTATAAAGAAAATTGGTATGGATTAAATACTACAAAATGAATAAGAATCAGTATGATTTAGGATGCCTAATCCACTATTTATTAGCCTTTAATTCAGAGGAAGGACATTCTATAAAAGAAGTGTTTCTGTTAGAAAATAATATTCTTTTACAAGTAACACAGCAAAAACAGCAATGACTTATTTGATTATAACCCAATCCTGCAAAATTTAAAAAATTTTTTAAAAAAATAATTTTTTTAAAAAAAATATTTCAATGGGTAAATGAGTATTTTGAAGTATATTATTAATGTCTTCCACTAACCAGTGAGTTTTGATTATGGTTTTTACTATGATTGATGCACAGAAAAATATTAAAGACATGGGTGCGCCTGTGTAACCATGTCTGTGTATGTGTGCTTCTGAGTCTGCAACTATAAACTTTTAATTGTATGGGTTTTTAAAAAGACTGTTAAATGCAAATATAAAGTACATCATATATTTAAAGAATTCATTCCATTTTAATTAGCTGTGCAAATCCGTAAAAGTTCCATCAATTACAACTTGTATAAAAGCAAAATTTGAAACGCTCAGAGAGTAGGAAATTACATAGGACAATTTGAACTGTTCGTAAATCTAGTTGCTCTAGCTACTTTTGCACTGATTAAAAGATTTTTGGGGCAGCCTTGGTTAACCTACTTGATTGTTTCATCATTAAAAAAATAGTTATGGAAGCAATGAGAGATAATACTGCACTATTATTTGCTCTGAAGACAATTCTACAGCATATAAATTATGGTTTCCAGAGAGATAATGCCCACAGTGGCTACTCATTTCAATATCTGAGAGATTAAGAATGTCTTTACTTTGCATGGGTTTAACCAAGTAAGAACAACTTAATGCTATCAAAAAATAATTTAGTGCTTTAGTAACAATGCATAGATTATCCTTGAAACGCAGCATCTCAGGTATTTAAAAAATGGAATGTAGCATAAGCTATTTAAGCAGAAATAACAATATATTAGTTTTGTGCAATTCTATCAATCTTACATTTCTTGAGACCAAACCCATTAAGAGTAATGAGATTTGTTAAGAGGGACCTCACTATCAGCACATGTGTGGGATATTCCTGGTGGGCCTAGGAAGAGAGTTTTATCTGTTGTGTCTGGTCTTTGTAACCTAATCACCGTAGAGCAGGGGTGTAAAACTCACAGACCACATTGTCCCATGACTTTTTCCCCTTTGCTAAACTGGGGTGGGCATGGCCAGCACATGACACATCCAGCCCACAAGCAATGAATTTGACACTCCTGCCCTAGAGATTAGATTAGACTGAAGGCTGGTGGTCCTTAAGACAACTTTGAGAACCTGTATATTCCATCAGACATGAGAGTCAGAATATATGGGATGTACAGTCCATGGGATAGTTGTTGATGGCTGTTATGGTTTTTAATATTGCCTGCTGATTTGCATTTAATGATGTGTTGTTATGTTTTTAACTATTATTTGCCACCCAAAGCCATAAAGTTGAGATAGGTAGCCACATAGACAGACAGAAAGAAACAAGTTCATAAACCACCACAACATGTACAGCAAATTTGTACATTTGTATGTGTGTACACAAATATAAACACAAGACATTCTATTCTCTGTTAAAAAAATGAAAAAATGGGAATATGTTACATTTTGCTACATTCATTCTTGTGACGATGATCCTAACAACAGAAAACTATTGTTTATGGCCCCTTGAATTTAGGTCCCAGCTTCTTGCTGGAGAGTTTTAACCTTAAGTATTTGGTGGAGAGGTAGACCTTCTCCACCAACTGGAATGGTCCTTGTGGGGTTTGGTGTTTGTCTGCCTGTTGTTTATGTTTGCACCACTTTAGCTAGTGCTTTCTTGACATTTTCCCATGCTGCTTTTAGGGTTGCCAGCCAATCAGTCAAACTGACTAAGGAAGGGAGTTTCCTTGGGTATTCCGATATTGGGATGAAGTCCATGCCACTTATTACTTTGAAAGGGGTTAATCCCATGCTACTGTAAACAACATTATTGTAACCAACCTCTGTGAATGGCAGGAGTCCACCCAATTGGACTGTTTGTAGTTCACGTAGCACCTCAGGTATTGTTCAACCATGGTGTTAAGTCTCTCTGCCCGCCATTGGTCCTCGGATGGAAAGCCAAGCTAAGGTCCTGGGACACCCTAATGGATCCCCAAATTTCCCTTCAGAACTTAGCAGTGAACTGGACCCCTCTGTCTGAAATGATACGATTTTAAATCAATAGAACAGTACAGTTGAATCTTAAATAACTAACTTGCAAAAAAAATTGCAATTATTTTAGAATAGAATAGAATAGAATAGAATAGAATAGAATAGAATAGAATAGAATAGAATAGAATAGAATAGAATAGCAAAGTTGGAAGGGACTTTGGAGGTCTTCTAGTCCAATCCCCTGCCTAGGCAGGAAACCCTATACCCTTTCAGACAAATGGTTGTCCAATTTTTCTTAAAAACTTCCAGTATTGGAGCATTCACAACTTCTGGAGGCAAGTTGTTGCACTTATTAACAGTTCTGTCAGGAAATTTCTTCTTAATTTTAGGCTGCTTTTCTCCCTGATTAGTTTCTATCCATTGCTTCTTGTCCTGTCCTCAGGTGCTTTGGAGAATAGCTTGATTGCCTTTCCTTCACAGGCCAGGGAAACCCAGGAAGTTCTCTGATGCCACGATCTCACACACGTATCAGTCCATCCGCCACCACTATCACCCCTGTTGCCCCACTTCCCCGCCAGCCATCTGGTCTTCAGCGCGTGGCTCATCAGCCTCCAGACATCAGATTACCACCACCCAGCATCAGTTCAGAGATTCCTTTCCCCCCACCCCCACCCCTGGGGATGGAGAGCAGGGAAAAGAGAGAGAGAGAAAGAGGGAGATAAAAAGAAAGAGAAGGGGGAGGGATAGAGAGATGAGCGAGAGAAAGAGAGAGAGAGAGAGAGAGATGAGAGATCTTGATGTTTTGTTTTCTGTGGGAAATGGGTCCAAATGACTGAGTATTTAAGATTGCAGAAACAGGCAGCCAAGCTAAGTGCCTGAAGGACCCCAACCTGTCAGTGGGAGTCCAGGTGCTTCAGCAAGCGGCATGTTGGATTCATATTAGTGGTCCATGGGATTTAAAATTATGAGTTTGTTGGTCCCTGAGGTTCAAAAGATTGGCAATCCCTGCACTAGGACTCCAAGATCCCTCTCACAGTTACTATTATTGAGTGAGGTACCACCTATACTGTACCTTACTTTAATGAAATTTACATATTTTAAATGTCTTAGACCATATTTATCTACACCAAATTTTTCTTGGCCACAGTACAACTGTTGGAAAAATAAGCAGGCACAGAACTGTTTTAGAGGCACCAATTGCAAGATTTATGCATTCTTTTGAACTACAGTTAGTTTAAAACATAGTCTGTTAAACAAGACTTAATGATCTAGCCCTCACATCATATTTTTGTCCCAAGCCATTAATTTACAAATCATACTGTCTGAGTTTAAATATGACATACTAAGCCAGAATCAAATAAAATATATTCTCATTAGAGCAAAGTATAAACAGTGCTCAGTATAAATGGGTTAAATTTTAAGTCAATTTTGTTTGCAAGTCCAACAAGCATAAAAAACATGCACAGTATAATTCTTGCTTTGAATAGTATGTGTGTGAAAGTTGGTAGAAGGCAGGAAACAAAGGCAAGAGAAGGCAGAAAAAAAGTTAGTTTCTGGTGTGCCACATACATAACCAACATGTCAGAAATTAACCTTTTCCTATGTTCTCTCAATTTCTGGGACTTTCCAGGTTGGAGTTGCAGACAGGTTTGTTTGTACTGGCAAACTTTTACAACTTGGAAGTTCATAGATAAAGTAATATCTGTACGAGTCTAGTTCAAAGTTTACATTTCCAATAATAATTCCACTTACAATCAAAGTAATACTTTTGTACAGCTGAAAAGGCCCTCTGTCCCATATCTGGTAGCAAAATATTGGTTCTTTGTTATCCAAAAGGAAAAGATAATACAGTATATTCTCCTTGCATTGCTTTTCCAATTATACTTCACTTTTTCTTTCAAGTCATAATTTTTATGCCTGATGTATTTGATTTAATTTTAATGTATGAAGCCATATAAATGCAGTTTTCCTCCTCCCTCCTCCCTATAGTTACATTGTTTGTTGGATTGTTTTTTAAAGTGACATACATCCATAAGATCCCTGGTGGCACAGTGCTTAAAGTGCAGCATTGCAGGCAAACTCTGCCCGTAGCCTGTAGTTTGATCCTGACATAGCTCAAAATTGACTTTCCATCATTCTGAGGTTGGTAAAATGAGGACCCAGAATGTGGAGGCAACATGCAAATAATGCTTCTACATTGTAAACTGCCCAGAGAGTGCTGCAAAGCACTGTAAAGTGGTTTATAAGCCTAAATGCTATTGCTATTGCTATTGCTATAAGGACTGTCAATCCCTATGCAGCTGGACAAGAACTACATTGAGTTCAGCAACATAGATTGAACTCTTTCTTGGGGTTAATACAGAACTTTGGAAAAGGACAAAAATGATTTCCATCCTTGTTTACAGTGGGTTATTTAAGGCAGGGTCTGTGAATGGTTGGAAATGCTTCTCCTCAAGTTTCTTACTCACCTAGATTGAGTAGTCATTTGTGAGACAAACTGCTAAGATATTTGCCCTCTACCTCTTGTCTAAGTCTCTCTTCTATTCCTTTTCCAACCTCAATCTGAATCTCCCTGAAGCACTTACACAACTCTTCTGTGGTATCTACTTTCATGAATAGCCATAGCAATGAAATAAAGTCTAAAGTGTGGTGGCATAAGAAAATATTTGTTACCAGGACAGGGTGTGTGTGTGTGCATGGTGATTCAGATCAAATTCACACAGGTTATATTGCCACATTCTCTCAGAGAATCAGAATGATAATGAAGGCTAATATTCAAATTCAAATCTGTACTGTTCATCTAAATAGAAGGCCACGTTGGAACCCTTAGAATAACATTTCAGATGTCCTTTTCCTCATTTTGAAGCAAGCAGATTACAGGATGTTGCATATATTGGAACAAAACTAAAATCCTTAAAAGACCAGGTATTTGCAAATACTTTAAACCACATAACAAGAATTAATATATGTGGTTTTGATATTCAGACCACTCATATTCAGCACAAAATTGTGAGGAAGATGCGTTATAGATATTCTGAACGGTTTCCCACTGTAATGGTTTACACGTGAGACTTTTTAGAATGGAATTTATTTTTAAAATGACATTTTTCACTTTCAGTTCTATTCATCCTAGTCTGGAAAATACTTTGCCAACCAGACATAATAAATGTAGCAGGTGGTGTGAAGCTGATTGTGAACAATATATTTTTGCATGCCTGGTTTAATTTTTATTGAAATAAAAATGGCTAACTGAAGTTCTTTTATAAATTAAAAAACTATAATGTGCAGCTATACTTTATTTTAGAAAAGAAAGTCTTCTGTTTGAATGCATTGACTATAGGCTTTATAATAATGTAAACATTATCAAGGTGGGTGGACTGAATTACAGCAGCATTTTGCACATTGGAAGATTTGGAAGGTTGGCATCCATAGAAAATCTATCTATGTGGTCTCTAAGGTTTAATTGACAAATTAATTGAAAAGTGATATGAAGTCTTGCTTAGTGACTGCAATGATCCACATTCCTTTTAGATCTAATGCTTGTATCAATTGGGATATTAAAAGGAATTTGAAATACACCCATTACAATCTAAATCTATTACAAACAATTGTAAACAGAGGCATACATCTGAACCTACATTAATTTTCTTAGATGAAGATGTAATGAAACTTGGATAGTGGTGGCATAACCTTCGTCATCTTACAGCTGTTGATATTGTCAATTACATTATCCTTCAAGACTGTCTACTAGAGTTGGGAGCAGTAGGCACTACTTTTCTTTGTCCCCATTCCTTCCTAAATGGGAGGTTTCAATCACATCTTTGTTATTTAGAAATGCACGTTCCAACCACAAGTCTAAGAATTATCCAAATAATGTTTTAAGTTATCTGACAAGCAAGATAACATTTGTAAATCCACAGTTGATTATGTGCCATCAAGTAATTTTTTATTTCTAATGAATGCATAGATAGATTTTTCTCTGTAATGATCTATTCCTAACCTGTTCTTTCAAGACACCCAAGGGTGCACACACTGCCACTGTTATGGAGTCCAATTACCTGTCTGCTGGTGGTCCTTTTCAATTTCCTTGATTGCATTAGATCAGGTGTGTCAATCTCACTTCATCATGGCAGTGTTACATGATGTATTGGGACTTTTTTCCCCTTTGGCCAGCATGTGACATATCTGGCCCACAGGCTGGGATTTTGACAGCCCTGTATAAGATCCTTCTCCAGAGAGCCAGGTGTTCACATAATATGTCTGAAGTAAGATAATTTGAACCTGGTCACCACAGTTGATACAGCTGAAATATTTAGTTATCATAAAAAATGGTTCAACCCGTTTATTACTCTGCTAATATTCCAATTACTATAGAGATGACCTCTGTAAGATCTTTTCCATAATTATTCATTTTGATCTTTATAGTTTGTAAACTTTTCCTCAATTCTGCTGTCCCTCAATATTACCACATTTACCAAAAATACTACTTCTGACAGTAAGAACAACCAACCAGTGGAACAACTTGCCTTCAAAAGTTGTGGGTACTCCAACAATGGAGACTTTTAAGAAGGCACTGGTCAACCTTTGTCAAAAAATGGAATAGAGACTCCTGCTTAAACAGGGGGTTGGATTAAAAAATCTCCATGGTCCCTTCCATTATTCTTTAATTATTAGTGATTCTGATATGCTGTTTTGACCATGTGACTATGGGGATGCTGCAATGGTCGTAAGTGTGAAAAATGGTCATAAGTCACTTTTTTCAGTGCTGTTGTAACTTCAAACGGTCACTAATTGAACTGTTGTAAGTTGAGGACTACATGTACCACCACCTTAAGGCTTCTGTGCAGATATTTTTAATCATTTTTTTAAAATAACAAACCTTCTTTTGTTCCTTTCCAACATGGTATAATCTTTACATACTGTACACATTTATCTGTTTCCTCAAAGTTTGGATACCACAGAATATAATTAAAGTAGAACTTTATCAGCTTTTAAAGAAACACATTATCTGGCTTTTAATCGTAGAAATATTTTAATGGCTTAGCATAATGTCATTGCTTTCAATATACTGAACACTGAGAAATCGCATGGTGAAGGAATGAATTTCACCTGTTTCCAATGACTCATTGCACAGATTCCAGTCTCAAAGTCAGTGAAAGGAACTGGAAATGTGCATCTAAGAAAAACAAGTGAAAACAGAAGTTGTTTGAGGCAGGTAATTAGGCGACACTTTTTATTTTCAGTTATTTGTTAATTATCTGAAAGTAGATTAAGAAAACTAGGCACATCACATATTTTTGTGCATGATTAGGAACAGGCATGAATAATTGCTACTACAATATATAGATCTCATTCTTCATTGATTTCCCCTGTTTCTTATCTCAGTAAATTCTTTCAAGTGTTTTGGAAAGCAGATGGCAAGACATGCTCCTAAATAGGAAATTATAAAACTAAAATAGGCATATATTTATAAAGATAAGATTGTCAAAAATTTCTGCATGGCATTTAGTGTTACTCTTTGAGTGTTTATTTCATGGAAGTCCTTGTCCTTCAATGAAGGGCACTGAAGAAGAGACATCACATACTACATTGGTAGATTTCTTGAAATAAGATATTAATGACTGCTAGATTAGCCCATTTCCAATTCTTCTTCCCACCAATTTCATCATTTCTGTTTATGGATGCTCTAGACCAGTTGTTTTTCAACTTGGCAGTCTTCAGATATGTGGATTCAACTCCCAGGATAGCCTATTTTGGGGGCATGATTATTTTCAAAGAAGAGAATACTTGGTTTTTAAATTTAGATTTGGCACAGCAAAGGCAAAGAAGGACCCTAAATCCTCAGACAAATCCTCTGAAATTCCTGTATGTAAAAGTGCATTTTAAGCAATGTGATTTGATTTTTCCCTATAATTCCATTATCAAATGGCTATTTTGGACCAAATGTAAATAATGTTTTCCTGTGGGATGAGCCATGTGACATTATTATGTACATGACTGATGCAACACACAATTATACACTTTGTATTATTTTTTTATAATAACTATTATTCCTCTACTACTAGATTATAATAACATTTTCAAGTACCTATCTCTTCCCACTTATGACTATAACCATGTTGCTTGTATCTTTACAATTTATATTGTTTTATTTTATTGTTTTATTTCCTAGTATGATTTGATTGCTTATTAGTAACCTATGACTATCACTAAGTGTTGTATCTTATGATCCTTGATGAATGCATTTTTTTTCCTTTATGTACACTGAGACCATATGCACCAAAGACAAATTCCTTGTGTGTCCAAACACAATTGGCCAATAAAGAATTCTATTCTATTCTATTCTGGTTGTACAAACTGGACAACAACTGGAGCTTCTTTTATATCAATTCTAATTTAAGAGTGCTGGAAGAACCACACATTTTGTCTACTTCATTTCAGTTTTATTTAATGTTTATGAATATTTTGATTACAACTGGACAAGATACTTGGTTTCTACTTTTGTAACCAAGTCAACCAACTTTAAATAGAACACAATAAAACACAACGGATAATGAGAAAGGGCTTCTTACAGATTTGTCAATACCACATAAATACCAATAGCATATTTCAAAGGAAACATAATGTGATATTCTCTGAGCGTTGTTATTTTCTCGCAGATGTTTCATCATCTGGCTAAGTATATCTTCAGTGCTAGATGGGTGTGGAGTTTGTTCTCTGTGTATATACTGTAGCTTGCCTGTTAATATTGATGTGGTGTTGCTTTCTTCTTGGTAGTCCTTTGTCAGGCTGTTCTTTACCACTTGATTGTTTACCGGAGTTAGTATTTCCTTGATTAAGGTATTGTTACTGATTGATTGTCTGGTGTTGCTTCTGATGTTAATCCCTGGTGTTAATTCCTGTTTATCTATATATTGATTGTGGATGAAGAGATGTTTGGTCTTTTGTTTCCTTTTTAGTTTTTTTTAATTGTCTCTGTTGAATGGTGAATAAATGTGGTTAATTCCTATGAACTTGGTGGCTGATACACTGTTCAACCCTAAGCTACATATATTCTCCTCTATTGAAACATAATGTCTCCCTAAAGAAGATGAACCAGATGTCAGTCTCATAGATATTGATATGACAGACCATTGTGTTTAACTTTTCTTTCTGAATTGTCTGTTTAATAGTAATGTAAGAAGTCAGCTTCAGATTTCTATATTATCTTTCCAAAGTCAAATGTTACAACTGAACCTTAGTTTGAAGGAACCGATAGCCTCTCCCTCCTCCCCTCTTTTAGCATCATTACTATAGTTCAGTATGTTTTTTAAAAACACGGTTTGCTTCTACCCAGTCCTGTTTATGGAATAATTTTTTTCTTCATTTTATTAGTGTGGACATCTCTCTGAATGGAATAAAACTTAAAGTAAATTGCTTTTAATGCAACCAAAGGAATTGATGCACACTAAAGAGATATCCTTAAAGTTCTCAAATTATTTGTGCCTGTTTATTTGCTAACTCAGCTACTGCAGAGGGCAACAGCTTGGTTCTCATGCATTCAACTCTCTTAAGGATTTAGGCATCTAGTACAAATGGGGGAATGACCAAACAATGGAATATGGATTACATTACATCAGATGCAAGTTTGTAAGTAATGCAGTTTGAGTTGCGATTAAATGATGCACATTTAATCGCTTGTTGTCCCCCCACCCCCATGAATGTCTATAGTAAAAGACCACATGCAGGTGACATTTCTGGCAAATGAGACATTAATTCACTAGCATTATTGGAGATACGGAAAACAAAAGTTGGTCTGTTTTAAGAGGTTTTGAGGAATTACAGGAATTGATAGATTCACTTGCAGGAGAAGGAAACTTTTTTAAAACAATCAAGTTCATAATAGTATTACAGGAGCAGTATAATCTAAGTTACTTGTTCGTATGACAGGGAAATTCCAAACCTACCCCTGAGTTATACTAACAAAGAAAGGAAAAAAAGAAAGAAGTCAGAAAAGTATTTTCTCCTAATTGCTTAAATAGTAAATTAAGAAAAATCTTGCTTTCATAATACAGATGCATTTTGTGCTACTTCAGTAATCATCCTTCAGCTGTGTACTTCAATTTTCAGCATGTACTCATTGCACGATACTTTGAAGAATAATGTAGCTATTGCCAAAGCGAATTTTGTGAAGTCCATTTAATTTCTTGAAACATAGCTCAAGTGGGTATTTCAGAAATCTCAGCTGCTATTTTATATTTTTCTTTGTAGAACTTGTCATTGTAAAAGTGACAGTCTTTTTTCTTCTTTTGTCTTTTGTAGGCTGGTATGAGAAATAACCAACTAATACAAGCTGTTGGTTCTATAAATGTAAAAAAAAAAATTAATGTTCTTAACAGTTGGTATTTAAGCACTGTTGAAAAGCTGGAACAAAGACAAAAATATTCAACTAAGTAAAAGAATTGTGAAGAATGGAAAGTTGCATTAATCTCTACAAAGACAGAAACAAAGATTTATCAATAGCTTCAGGCCAACCAGGACCTTTGCTCCAGATGTATTACTCATGCAGGAACAGTCAATCCTTTCATTTGAGAATGCATCAATGATGCTAGTTGTTCTGCTGTGAAATATTTTTTTCAGAAATTTAAATCTCTCCAGTGTATTGGAATATCTCCATATATTCTGTTTGGACAGCGGGAAGAGAAAGGCAGAAAATAGGGATAGATGGTAGTTTACATGAAGTTATTTGTTGCATTTTAAAACTGCACACATCTCAAGCCTCTCTCTGGGTTAACACACCCTAACTGCAATTCCTTCTGTGGTGTATGGTATCGTGTTTCTCATATAATAAGGCCAGGTCTTATTTTTTTTTGAGCCCCGAAAAAATGGCTAGGCCATCTTTTCGGGGGTGACTTAATTCCCCCCCTTGCATCTTCGGGCGGGCGGCGACGGCTTGGATGTTGACCTCGGCGTTGGTGGGGCACTTCGTATCGGGGTCAACACAGGCAGCACCATATCCGGGATGTGCAACAAAAGTACTTCCTAACGGCAAGCCCCCCCCCCACCATTCCCCCCATTTTGCATGTTTTAATATAGGCCTTAATTTGGGGGGAGGGGCTTAATTTCATTTCATGCCTATAAAACATGCTGGGACTTCCTATTGGGGGAGGCCATATTGTTGGAGAAACAGGATAGGTAGTTGTCCTTTATAGGAGTATGGTAAATCCTTGAAGAAGTTCTACAAGTGATGTAACAAAAATATTACCTTAATCCAAAAAGGCAGGAGGAAGTGAGGAAGAAGCTTAAAACCTCCCTGCTTTCATTGTTTTTGTTATAAGAAGAGAGAATAAGAGAAACTATCAGGCTTTCAAGATTCTGTTGCAGTATTCTATACAAAAGAGAGAGAGAGAGAGAGAGAGGGTAGAATTCCTGTGGTGCTGATGATTTTTATTTCCTTACTGGGCTAATCTTGAAGGGTTGACATCTCCCTGCCATCACCATGAATTTCTTACCCCTGCCCCCAAGGGAAGTCTTTTTAGATCTTTTACTGCCTGCTTTTTCATTATGATTTCCAGGGAAACTTGTGGTAATGCCTTTTTTTTAACCAGCGATAGAAAAATAAAATGGAAATGGAAAATGAAGATTTTGATCAGACTGTAAATAATATTAGTCTATTACCTAAGGAACTACAGTTGATGGGCCTGCGTGGAGAAAATAAATATCAGAGATGGAAAAAAAAAACACAATCAGAATGAAAATAATGTCATGTTATCTTTATAACTAAACTACCGTATTTCCCCATGTATAAGCACCCCCTTTGTATAAGCCACCCCCCCCAATTTTTGGACTGTGAAGTTTTGAAAAAAATATTTTATTAGAGAAACAAGTTATGAAGAAAGAAAATTTACAAAGAAACAAAATTCGACGTCTAGATCTACAACTTCGGTCATGACGCCGAAAGCGGTGCGGGCGACGCTAGCAATCTACGCATCGGAACGAGAGTAGGAACGAAGCATTCAGGCCGATGCCTAGCGTATGCATTTCTATCGCGTACTCGCACTCGTAATCGTATCATCACGTACAATTTTTACAAAAAAGTATAGCATACTGCTGGAAAACCAGTTTATTCCTACTTTATTATTTTATGCATTTTTCACGTATAAAAAGTGTACCGGCTTTGTATATGCCACCCCCCTACTTTTTGGGCTTGAAAATTTTGGAAAAAAGGGGTGGCTTATACATGGGGAAATACGGTACTTACGATATCCTTTCAGAGCTAAGTGGAGATCCTAAAGCAAAAGACTGCTCCTTGCTAACATACATAAATGCACATTGTACGCACACATATTGTAGATTGCAATCCTTTATCAGAGGTTCAGATGCAATCTGCATAAATTCTGCCTTTGTTTTAAAGGAAATAAAATGTTGTGAAAAGGGAAGTGCTTGCTATGTGGTCTTCAGTCATGTCTCTGCTACACTAAACTTTCACTGAGCATCTGAGCCTATCTCACATATGGGAGGGCTCCTCTCGTGTCATATATTGTGAAAACCTTCCCTTTTAAGCACAATAACCAATCATTTTCATACTTTATAGTTAATGTCTTACGAAATACTCATGTCTGCCCCCACAGTTTACCAAACTTTCTTGGTTCCACAATGCCAATCTCATTTTTCAACAAAAATATGGCAACTGCCATAGTTCCCACTCATTTCTACACTTACTTTTTCTCTCTGTATCATAACCATTCCCATCCCAGTTACTAAAACTGATATAACCAGGCTCATTGTTTTAGATATCATTAAGATCAACCGGTTGTGATCAAGTCACCATTATTTTAGTTTTACCTCAGTAGAAGTAAGGTGCTTCTTGCACATAAACCTTTGTTTTATTTCTGCCTCCTGCATGGATGTTTCCTAGCAGTGGAAAGGATCTATGATCACAATCTTTCATCTGTAGCTTTCTTCCCAACTCTTTTTCTTTAATAGAAATACTAAGATTTATACCACACCAAAAAAATATAGTGTTTTTTTAAAAATGTCATTTAATAGAGAGTATGTTTTTGAGCTTTATTTTAAAGAGAATTTCAATTTTCACTGATAAAAATTTTGTTTTCCCTGTTTTTACACTTCTCCAATAAATCTGATGAGGAAACATGATTTTCCTTCTTGTCTTCAAACTGTGAAGTTTGGGCAGGTAGGAAGAAACCAAGAACAACAATAGTAACACCTTCTCTCACTTAAAAAAGAAAAAAAAGCTTTAAAATACCAAAGAAATGTAAATAAACCATCAAGAACCCTGTGACTCAAGCTGAAATACAAAAGCCTGTTTTGCAGAGGAAATAAATATTTGAGAAATCACACGACAGATTGCAGATTCATTCCAAGTTAGACTTAACAGAATGTAAATTCACATTCGTGATGGACTCTCAACTCCACTGTTTGGTTTTCTTTTTTAGCTGAGAAAATTTAGAAAATATAACTGTAGCCCTCAAACACTAGAGAATACATATCCACTACATCGTGATTTTGATTCATCCTTTAAAGTGGGATCTTTTATAAATAATAAAGCTCCAATTTGAATTACAGGCCTCTTTCAATTAGACTCAGAACACCATTAATAGAATTTAAGGAAAGATACGTACATACATGTTCTAATGATTCCTTGTGTTGAATTTATTGAATAAAGCAAAGAGGAAGCAGATTTCTTAACAAATAAAAATCTAATTGCCACACATGAAAGAGAATTCATGTCCTTTAATAAAACTGAGTATGACAGAGTTTAGTGAAGCAAAATTCTTCAAAGTAATGGCAGTATTAATATTGAATAAAATCAAAAGAGTCTGCTGTGCCTAAGATGAGATATATGCTCAGCAGGTTATGTTTGAAAAATATGCAATAAAAGCACCTTTCAAAAGATATCATCTTTTACTTAGGAACCAGAAATAACAAATTCAAAAAAGAAATCATTTAATAGGTGTGTCAACAATAATGGATTCAACAGACAATCCAATCAATAGCATTGCTTTTAGGCACTTTGCAATAATTATCATATTTCCTTTTGATTCAATGATCCAAAATGTTGGACTGAGAAAAATGGAAAAGTGATTTAAAAAATTGTAATAAACAGACCAGGAGACCATCTGATTCATGAATACAAGATTTGTCTAGCGCTCCTCACAAGTGCTTGAGAATTTGTTTCCCAAGGAGATCCTCATACAAAACATGACAATGCTTCTCTTTCTTCATCAATATCACAAAATTGTTAAACTGCTGTAGCCTATAGACATAACAGATTAAAATTATGTTTCATAAAGCATTTGGAACTGTCCTCCATATTATGTTACTTGAAATGGAAACTCGAAATGGCCTATTCTCCTTTGTACTAACAGCTTGACAGCTCATGATCTATTGGGTCATTGTTTCAGAGATATTTCTTTACAGAGAAATAAAATGACCAAGGTCAGGACAAAAAAAAGCAGTGGGAGCAGGAGCAACTTCTGACTTCCTGAAGGTTTGACCATGGCTGACAACCCGCCAGCAGCTGATTGGGGGACTGGTCTACCTGGTCTCCAGTGCAGTGCTGGGATTCAATTTTTTTTACCTCCGGCTCTGTTGGCGTGGCTTGGTGGGCGTGGCAGGAGAATGTAAAATCTTCAGTCAGAGGTATTTGCCAGTTCTCCTAACTACTCAAAATTTCCACTACCAGTTCTCCAGAACTGGTCAGAACCAGAGGTGGTATTCAGCAGGATCCGGCAGGATAAAAAAAAATTGAATCCCACCACTGGTCAGAACCCGCTGAATATCATCTCTGCTCCAGTGGGCTATTGTGGAACCACTCTACCTGATCTCCAAGAAGCCGGTCTATCCAGGTTCCTGAGGGCAGAACTGGTCCACTGAATTTCTGAGAGACAGAGGATCTCTTAATAGAGGTTGAATAAAAATGGATTTATATATTACTAACTAAACACAATAAATAAAATACTTAGTGGAGTAGTCAAAGCACTCTCACCTCATTTCAGAAAAATAGATTAGATAGATCGATAGATAGACAGATCGATAGATAGATAGATAGATAGATAGATAGATAGATAGATATAGATAGACTGATAGATAACAAACAAATTGGATATAATACTTTCATCTACACAGTTATGTCCAAAGGAAAAAGAATTTTTGTCATAATTTCAGTAAACTGGTAAAATGACTAGAAACTGGTAATTTTTTATTTTTGTCTATGTAACAGTGCCAAGTCCTGGAACAGAACAGAAAATTAATAGGGTTGAAAGGGACCTTGGAAGTCTTTGGGTTCATTCTGGACAATGGCTGTCCAGCCTCTTCCTGAAAACCTCGAGGATGGAGTATGAACAATGCTTGGTTACCAAAGCCACAGAACAACAGGAATATAGGAATAAGTCTTGATAGCAACAATACAGGCAGTCCTTGACTTACAATTCATTTAATGACCAAAGTTACAAGGCATTGAAAAAAGGGACTTAATGACTATTGCACTTACAACCATTGCAGCATCCCTGTTGTCACATGATCAAAATCGACCATTTGACAACTGGTTCATATTTATGACAATTGTTGTGTACTGAGGTCGTGTGATCACCTTTTGCGATCTTCTGCCAAGTAAAGTCAATGGGGAAGCAGATTCACTTAACAATCCTGTGACTAACTTAACAACTTAACAATTGTTAAATTCACTTAACTCTGGCAAGAAAAGTCATGAGGTAAAACTCAGTTAACAAATGCCTCACCTAGCAACAGAAAATTTGGTCAATTGTGGTCTTAAGTTGAGGACTATCTGTATAACTGTCTTTAAAAGACAGAAACATGTTTAGTTGATTAATACAATATTATGGTTTCCTTGGGGTGTGAGTAGTTTTCATTATGGAATATTTCAACATCATTAATGAAAGTGAATATACGTGTCCCAGAATAATGTTGCAGGATCCAAAGCTTGGAAGACAAAACCTCTGTTCCTGGTGACCAACCCAAATTGGATCCTATTTCAACATCCATTTCCCTCCCCACAGAGAAATGGCTTTCTTGGCTGTGGGAAGGGCATGTGTCCTTGGTATGTGGGGAGGGGTCACAGCCTTCTGCACTGGTAGCATGCTTCATTTATGGGCAAAGCCATATCTCACCCACTCAGGAAAGAAATGTGCTATATCCAATTCTACAGGACTCTTAGCCTCCAAAAATTAAGTTGAATTTCCAAATGGAACTCCTGCCATCCAGAAGATCATCTTAGCAAGCAGGAAATCAACTCCAAAGAAACAACAGTTGCATGGAGCATGCTTGACTCTATTTTCCAGGAGAGAATTCCAGTAGAATTAAAATACATCAGAACCATTTGTAGTCCATTTTTGTCATTATTTTTTATATCAGTATATATCATACAATGTCTTTCTGTACGATTCTTACAAAATACTAGACGATGAGGATGAAGATAAAGATAAGGCAATAGTAGTAACAATAATATTTGGCTTTGCCATCTAGTGAGTCTTGGCAGAAAATGTTACTCTTGGGAGCATGGCAAGGGTAATGTAACAAGTGAAATTAACTTGAACCAACACCATTTAGGATCATATAAATTTAAAAAAATACATGATGATTCACCGTAGTGTCTCTTGAACATGAGTGTTATCTCTGTTTTGTGATAGAACTTCTAACAGTCATATGAGGAACTAAAAGATCAAAGTCAGAAGTAAAGAGTAACCACTCTTTCCACTGAAAAATAACTAACTCTTGGTCAGCCGGGGGACACAGGCAGGAAAATGAATAAAAATTAGAACCTTGGAAAAACAGAACAAAATAGAACAAAAATATATGGCTGGAAGCTTCTAATTGCCAGCTGCTAATTTTCTGCTCTACTTATGCCATAGTTGCAAAAATAAAAACTACTTAGGGTGCTAGAATCTTCTCCTGTTGCTTTTTGAGTAACAATTAGGAAAAGAGCTGTTAAGAAATATGAATTCGCAATAGACAATTTTCATCATACACAGAAATACATGTGAAGGAAAATGTGGCAGCAAGAAAAGAACATGAATCATTCCAAAAAATCAAATTTCAATTCCCAAAATAATTTTTCTATATTCTGAGTTTTAAATGGTTAATCTTAAAGAATACTCAGTAAGACTGATATTGTGTGATATTTTGTTTTTGACCCTAAAGCAAATCAGTCCACAAAAGACACATGCTAATAAAAACAAACACTTTTTTTAATATTTGAGAAATACAGTCTATGAGAAAGGAAGTAATAAATATTCAAGACTAAATAATAGCATTAAGAAAGATAAATTTACTAAGATGAAGTCAACCACAATTTGGGTTTTCACACTTTGTCCTCCATTCCATCAGAGACTTTGATTTCATTAAGTTTGAATGAAGGTTTGATGCATCTTAGGATCATTTAGTGGAAAAAACACACTTGCTTTGATAATGGCAGAAACAGCTAGTTAACATGTCACAGCATGGTCACCTAGGCATCAGCAAGACCAGCAGTTGGCAATACACTGGGAATGGGCATTGCTGGGAACACCAGAGAAATGATAGTCAGTCACATTTGGCATTCCCTCATCTTGTCTTGAACGGTGTCCTCCATTTAGGAATGCTTCTTCTTCTTCATAGTTTCTGCCTTGACAGCCAAGCTCTTTGCACAGATGGTCAAGACCACAATTAGGATTCCAACCAGGAATGTGACCACTGGCCAAAGGAAGCAGTGCAAAAGAACAGATTCATCATGTGTACGTTGTAGCAATACATCATCTGGTCTGCAATAGGAAAGACAGCAGAATTGTGAGTAGAGAGTTAGAATCAGCCATCTATGAACCTTAAAAGATATGTTGTTTGCAACATCTCAGAAACAATGTACTGTAGTGATTTCTCTACATTTTTACAACAATCAGATTTGCAGAGAAGAAGC
Organism: Pseudonaja textilis; assembly: GCF_049901715.1. Lineage (NCBI taxonomy): Eukaryota > Metazoa > Chordata > Lepidosauria > Squamata > Elapidae > Pseudonaja > Pseudonaja textilis. The sequence goes on along the minus strand of NC_141994.1, from coordinate 32,451,121 downwards.
TAAATGAAATACAATTGATCTTGATATGTTCTTGGATATGTTAATATGGTTTGGAGCCCTGGTGGTGCAGTGATTAGGAGGCATTATTGCAGGCTGACTGTCCACTGCCAAGAGTTCAATCCTGATGGCTCAAGGTTGACTCAGCCTTCCATCTTCTGAGGTCAGTAAAATGGGAGCCGAGAATGTTGGAGGCGCTATGCTGACTCTATAAACCACTTAGAGAGTGCTCTGAAGCACTATGAAGTGGTTATAAGTCTAAGAACTATTGCTTTGCTACTGAATACAGTTCTAATTCTCATGAAATAAAAATACTCGCATGTTTTTTTAATTTAATTCCTTATTTTTAACAAATTCACAGATTAAAAACAAACTATTTCAGAAATACCACTGCAGTATATGCAATAGCTATAGTATGCAACATATAGCATAGTATGTAGAAGTATCTACTGCAATATACTTGCTGGCACCCACTGAACACAGTGCATATTCCAGGATGCATGCACACAGTTCCTAACAAAGTACAAAGTTAAATACAATATATTTCTGCAAATCAAAGTGCATGTTTAACTATTTATATGTAGCTGCTTGTATATTTAAAAATAAGAAAACAATGAATATAACAAGCATGGGAGACTGAATGTCCTTCCAAGGCATACTATGTAGCACATCATTTGGCAGAAATAAACATTTCTAAGGTGTTTAGAAACAGAATCCGAAAGAAGGATGGATATCTTAGAAACACGCTTCCAAATTAAGTATGGGGGGCCGGGAAGAGAAAATAATTTAAAATTGCCTTCATAGACCCCAAACTTGAAGATTATTGAAAAAATAAAAAACATGTGGAAATCTTAAACATGTAATGAATGCAAGAAAGATAAGGATATTTCCGAGCTAGAAGAGCAGGAAACAGTTCCAAAAACAAGAACAGAAGGGCTCCTAGCTGGGTACAGAAAACATTCAGAAGCTACAGATTCAGGTTCTACCATAAATTTATGCTGCTTCTGTCACAAATGAGAGCATCACAGTTTTTCAACTACTTATGTCAACAAGGATTTCCGCCTAGACACATTTTCCACTGTGGAAGACTTTGGGGAGAAATACTGTATCATTTTGCCCATGTATAAGTAAATATTGCTTGGAATAGTTCCAGATGCTGCGTGTCACTTGCTCTCAGCGCTACAATCCCTATGTAGCAGGACTTGGCGGAGATTGATAAGACTTGTGCTTTCTTCCTCTGTCCGCTTAGGCTCTTTCTAACCAGGAGATTATTGATCTTCTGGAAGACCACCATCCTTATAATTTGTAAATAAATAAAAATCTTGCCTGCTAGGCAAACAAAGTACATGGAATGAAGCTGAAGGAAGCTCTGATTATGTGCCTGCAAATTCATTCCTGGTCCATCCTCTATCTTCCTTAACCCCATCAACTTGCTAGTCAGGCTATTTCTTCTGGAAATAGTACTAGCACTAGATATTTAGTTTTAGTACTAGCAGCAGTTATTTATTAATATCTAACAAATCAATAGAGCATAGCTGGGCCATGAGATAAAGCAGGAGTTGCTGGTGTACTTGTAAGCTCATTTCCTCTTCCACCCCATCAACTTGTTAGACAGATATTTCTGGACATGGGAATATTGATCTTCTGAAAGACTGGCGTTCCCTAATCAGAAATTCCAGTAACTCTAAATTCAGTCAGAACATGGTTAATTAAACTTTCCATTTCAAGCATATGCCCAGGGAGCCTCAACCCTGCCCTGCCATGTTATGAAGACAAATTGATGGCTGTTTTTCTAATGGCAGATAGTGCTGGATAAAGAGACAAAATAAAAAAGTAGTCAAGGAATCAACCAATCACTGCTTTGAAACATTTCCTTATTAAAGCTGTAAGTCGGTACAATGTGCCAGCCTTATTCCAGAGACACATGAAGCTCAGTTGAGTGAGTGATCTGTGGAAACAGTGCAATTTATGCTGATATGCCTTTCCTGGTTGACTCAAGAATGGAAGAAATGCATATTAATCTTGCTACTTGAAAGTGTCTTTAGTATATCTTTTTTATGACTAAACTAGAATCTGCTCACTTCTTTAAGCAACAATACAATGTGTGTAGTTTATAACCATAGAGAGACAGCCAAGTTAAAGAGGGTTTGTGATCTTTTCACCCAGAGGCTCTCAGTCTGTATTTGAATTCAGCAGTTGGTCACCATTCAAAAGAGAAAACAACCAACTAAGATGACAAAATAAAGGTTGGCAGATGTTCTATTCTCTAAAAGCAGAACATTCTATTCTCTGAAAGCCCTTATTACAGAGGGTTCCTTTGCTGCAACAAAGTAATTATCCTAAGATGAATGACTCTGAAATGCAACATAGTGCTCTGCAGATGGTTATTATCTATTGCATTCTTTCATTTAGTAACTCTAAACAAATATTTGGGCACAGCATTTATCCTGACATAGAATAAAAGATATCAGTGAGCTATAGTACAGCTGCCAAGTCACAATGGAAAATAAACACTAGACTTAATTTGGCATAATGAGTGAAGAGATACATACCTGTCGAACTATAGTGTTGCAGAGAATGAGATAGAGAGATACAATACAAGTCTACTGGATGTGTATACAGTGGTAACTATATACTGTATGGCAAGGGTGAAAACATATTGCACTATAAGTAACCCTGTGTGAAGACTTCTCCCTCCTCCTATGAAATCTGTGCCAAGAGGCCATGCTACCTATGGTAGAGTCTCCAACCTTTTTGAGCTATAGGGTTGCTGTTGAATTCTGCATCTGTTGTGAGTGTTTTGAGGGATTGCCTGTCAACAGAAAAGCTGCAAAAATGGTCAGTCACAAAATGACCATTGTCTGAAAGACAGTCTGGCCAGGCTGTATTTGGCCAGGCTGTATTTCCAACTCAACTATGTCTAGTACATTTTCAATTATGATTTTTCTCCTGCTTCCCTTTTATAAGTTATTGTTCAGTAAAGAGGCAAAAGACTCAAATGTCATTGCCAGCAGAATTTAGATCATGAATATAAAACACAAGGAGTTCAAGACCAAACTAACCAGAAGCCTATGCAATCAATTCCAACATTGAGATCACAAAGTAATTAAGACCAAGACAATAAGCCAGCTCTACAACCAAAACTTTGTTGCAGATCATCTGTCAGCATTGTATCCTTGTTGGCTGTTTGCTTTTGAAACTGAATATTCCTGAAGGGGCTCCAAGTTCAGGAGCTTTTTTTGGGGGGGGCGGGAGAAACAGATAAATCAACATAAGGAGCACCAAAGTATACTATATACTGAGAATTATTTCAGGAAAACGCCTCATCCAGAAAAGAATGTTATTATTTGGCAAATCCTTTGACCTAAGCACAATGGAGATTCTGGTCATCTGAAAGGTTCTCCTGGATCTCTTTGTGAGTCTCAATCTCAGGACAGGAGTAGGAAAGCAACAATGGGCGTAGTTTGCATGTTGAGATTCTGTACCTGTCAACAGTGGTGTCCCCCAAGGCAGTGTTCTAGGACCAACTCTCTTCATATTCTAACTAAATGACATCTGTGATCATATCAAGAGCAACTGCGTTCTCTTCGCTGATGATGTAAAGCTATTCAACACCACAGACAATACTGCCACCCTTCAAAAAGACCTCAACTATGTATCAGAATGGTCAATCAAATGGCAACTTCAAATCTCAACAAATAAATGTTCTGTCTTACATATTGGCAAAACAAATCAGAAAATAAAATACAAGCTATAGTTAATATCTTGTTGAAGATACAAACTCTGTCAAGGACCTTGGAGTACTCATCTCTAATTATCTAAGTGCTAGATCCCACTGTAACTACATAGCCAAAAAGGCATTAAGAGTTGTTAATCTAAACCTACGTAGCTTCTTCTCTGGTAATATCACACTACTAACTAGAGTATACAAAACATTTGCTAGACCTATACTTGAATACAGCTCATCAATCTGGAACCCATATCATGTATCTGATATTAACACAATTGAAAAAGTTCAGAAATATTTCACAAGAAGAGTTCTCCGCTCCTCTACTCATTGCAGAATACCTTATGCCACCAGACTTGAAACTCTAGACCTAGAAAACCTAGAACTATGCTGCCTCCGGTCCGATCTAAATATAGTATATAAAATCATACATTGCAATGTCCTACCTGCAAATGAATACTTCAGCTTCAATCATAACAATACAAGAGCACACAATAAATACAAACTCAAGGTTAACCGCACCAAACTTGACTGCAGAGAATACGACTTCAGCAACAGTCAATATTTGGAATACTCTACCTGACTCTGGGGTTTCTTCCCCAAACCCCCAAAACTTTAACTTTAGACTGTCTACTATTGACCTCACCCCCTTCCTAAGAGGCCTGTAGGGGGCGTGCATAAGCGCACCAATCGTGCCTACCGTCCCTGTCCTATTGTTTCTTTTTATTTTTCTTATAAGTATCTATCTCATGTATCAGAAACTATGTTTATTCTTATACCTGTATCTTGTAAGCAATTGACAAATAAATAAATAAAGTATGTTGTGGGCACTGTCACAAAACAGCTAGCAAGTGGGAGGCCACCTCCATTAGTCTGTAGTGGCAAAAATCAAGAGACTCTGGTAATATCTTTTCTGACTAGCAAATGTTATTAAAAAGCATACAGTTTCATGAACTGCAGCTTGATTGATTGATTGATTGATTGATTGATTGATTGATTGATTGCCATCAAGTCAGTCTTGACTCTTAACAACCAAATAGAGTTTCTCCATGATGATCTATTCCTAATCCGATAGGTTTTCCATTGTTGCATAGTACTATAACTGAGTCCATCCTCCTTGCTGCTAGCTATCCTCCTTCTCTTTCCTTCCATCTTTCCTAGAATTACAGCTTTCTTTAGGAAGCCAGATCTTTGCATAATGGGTTCAAAGTAGGATAATTTGAGCCTGGTCATTGGCACCTTGAGTGAGAATTCTGGATTGATTTGTTTGATGATTCATTTGTTTTATTTCTTGGCTGTCCTTGGTATTCTCATGAGTCTCCTCCAACACAATACTCTTCCTATCCTGCTTCTTCAATGCCCAACTTTCACTTTCATAAGAAGTCACAGGAAGTACAGGTAATCCCTGGATTACGAGCGTTCACTTAGCAAACATTCGAAGTTACGTGGTAAGCACCCCCTAGTGTTTACAAACGAGTCCCAAAACTATGGCAACACCAAGGAAGTTGTTTACCCTTACAAACAACCATAGGGGCTCTGCAACATTCGTCTTGCACATTGCAGGCCAAAATGGAGCTTCCAATGGGCAGATCCACCCCTCCGAAGCTCCATTTGAGCCTCTGCGGGCCTCCCCTGGCATGTTGCAGGCTGGGGAGCTCCTGAGGGGAATTATTTTAGTGGGTCAAGGAGTGGGTGGTCTTAGCCAGGTGGCCTGTTCCATCACTAGACGCCCTCCATGGCCTTCCCCACCATGAAATTTATTTTATTTTATTTTATTTATTTGATTTGTCAATCGCTTACAAGATAATAGGTTTAAGTATAAACATGAGTAAGAATACAGGAAATAGATATAAATAACTGGGGACAATAGGACAGGGACAATAAGCATGATTGTGCACTTATGTGCCCCTTACGGACCTCTTAGGAAAGGGGTAAGGTCAATACCTCGTGTACACTTAACAAACCTCACGTTCGATTAGCGAATGTGTGGGCAAAAGGAGGGAATTCAAGGTACGAGATTCACTCCCATGAATCTTTGGGTTGCGAATGGAATGGGAAGTCTCTATTACATTCATAACTCAAGGACCATTACAGTCTGGAGTTGTGACCAAATTTGTTCAGCAACTGTATGAAGTTGCAACTGAATGAAATGAATGTATGCCTTGTCCTTGAAGTTACAGTTCCATAGTCTATGCAGTGCCTCCATAGTCACCTGATCAAAATGCAGGCACTTGGCAACCTGCCCACACTTACAACTGCCAGAGCTCTTTAACTGCTCCCCTCCCCTCCCCATCCCTGTCTTTTTATTATCCTGCTGAGTGGCACTCCTCGGCAGCAGTGGCAGTACTGGAGCTGAAGTAGAGGCCTAAGACTTTACATAGTTTCATCCAGCCACCACCAACCCCAGGCTTCTACTTCAGCCCCAGGGCCACTGAGCAGTCTCATCCTTTATGAGCATAGGACAAAACCCCAACCATTCGTTCCACCCTCACTGCCCTACACTCCACTCACCCTGCTACCTTGCTGCCTACCAATACTTTGCTATTTTTCTCCTATTGCTGGTGAGATGTATCCAAGCCTGGTCCTATGTAAAGCTGATGCTGGCTGGGTTAGGCCTTCTTCCCAAGGCTCCTCACACCATTCTTCAAATAACACAGACCACTGTCACAACGTTTCGGAGGCTTTCTAAAACGTCACTGGAAGGCTGCATCAAAACATGGTGGCCATTCTACAGTTTTTTCTGACAGTGTTCAAAAAGCTTCTGAACTAAATCAACATTTGATGATCCATTACCACAGCAAATTATTGAACCTACAATTAGACTTCCAGAATTTTAACTGCCTACTTCACAGGTGTGCTGTCATTCTATTGTCTGGATATCACAAGAAGGTCTTTCATGTCTCTGAATGTTCCCAAAACAATGTTTGAGGAATGTAACACAAAAGGGTGAGCCAAGTCAGGTCCTTTTAATACACAGTGTGGGTTTTCCCCCAGTTTTCAGAGCAACTGGAGATCCAGTTGACTCATCAAGTCAATTAATAGTTACACTTCTGCAAATTGAAGCAATCATAATGCTGCACCAATTCTAGAATCATCTAACTCTAGCTTGATGCTATACTTCAGATTTTGCATTGGATATTTAGTTTCTGCCAGGTCACTGCATGTCCTTTCTAAGTCTTGCCAATGCTGGCTTTTTCCAAGGCTAGCAGGTGCTCTGGGCTTCTGTAAGATTTGCCAGGGATATAAGCTGTTTCCCGCATTTCCATCTTCCCCCCAATCTGTCGTGTGGCTTCTAATGCTGCAACTGAGTCACACTGACCACCACCTTTTCCAGATGCTATTACTGCAGCCACTGCCAAGTTCTTTGACAATGATCTCATTGCAAACCTCTTCCTTTGGATATTCTTCAGTCAAGCCACTCTAACCTATCTTTTGTCAACAGTGTGTGCTGCATATGGTGCACCCAGCACTCACCAAACCTCTCTAGCTTCTTCCTCTTCTTCATGGACATTCCCTCCACCATTCCCAGCATACTAATGTCCTTCATGTCACCACTTCATGCACAGCAGTGTAGGTGGCAAACCCATTTACAGAAATGCATCCATTTTAAAGACATAAATTCAAACATTTCCCCTTTGTTCTGTATTTCCTCTTTCCAGATTTGCAAGTGACCGTTTTATTCTGGGACATTCTAATTGGAGCACAGGAACATTCTAAATAAATAAAATGTTGGTTAGAAGTTGATGCTTTACCAAGCAGTAGACTGTTTCCTCTCTTTTTTAACTTTACAAATCTTTACTTGAAATTAAAATCAGGAAAGACAAGCACTAACAAATATTGAGAAAGATGAATTATGCCTGTGAAAAAGTTGCTGTCTTTGTGTTAACCAAATTGAGGTTTGGGAGCAGAAATATCATCAATTCCTGTTGAGTTGCTAGGTTCCCCCCACCCCCACCCCAAATCTTCAAATGATAAAGGCGATGTTATGAGGAAACAGTATAGATTATGATGATGACAATGGTAATTTATTAAATTTGTATGCTGGCTGATGTTTCCAGGGTATGTTTATGTTCTTGGTTAGAGGAAAGTTGGGAAAGACCATAAATCTTAATGTAAATTTCATCCTAGGGACTTGCCATTCATTCTAGATGAATGGCATACTCATTCCAAGGAGTATATGCTGTAATCAATTAAGATTATGGTTTAGACCTCTGGAGTCCTTAAGATGCTTGTGGCTATGATCTATAATTCCACAACAGTTAGCTACAAAGAAATATAGGAACTTCTGTATCTATCTCTGTATCTATACTGAAATGGTACAGGTAGTCCTCAATTTATGAGTTCAAAATTTCCATTGCTAAATGAGATATCTGTTAAGTAGATTTTGTCCCATTTCACAACCTTTCTTGCCACAGTTGTTAAATGAATCGCTGCAGTTGTTAAATGAGCAACACAGTTGTTAGGTGAATCTGGCTTCCCCATTGATTTTGCTTATCAGAAGATCACAAAAGGTGATCACATGACCCCAGGACACTGCAACTGTCATAAATATGAGTCGGTTGCGAAGCACCTGAATTTTGACCATGTGATTATGAGGATGTTGCAATGGTCCTAAGTGTGAAAAATGGTCAGAGCTGTTGTAACTTTGAACGGTCACTAATCGAACTGTTGTAAGTTGAAGACTTCCTGTACATGGTCTCCTGCAGGGGATTGGACTAAAAGACTCCCAAAGTCCCTTTGAACTCTGTTATTCTACTCTATTCTACTCTACTCTATTCATTTTCATCTTTGTTTACATTAGCAACATCCTGCTCTTCAAGCTGTTCATTATAACTTCTTGGCCAATAGGGAAATAAGAACGTTTCTGTTTTCATTATTGTTACTAATAGAAGTATTTTAATATGTCTGGAAGACAAACTGTTGTTTGTTTTTACTACAAAATTCTGTTCCCAAAGGTCAGAAATCAATCAAGATTTATAAGGGAGGAAATGTTCTACACTCAGGATACTAACCAGGAATATACCTTCATCTATGCAAAATGTAGTTTGACTTCTAAGGAGCCAAGGTTGTATTTAGACCTCAGCCCTGATTCAGCTCAACTTTATCCTTAAATTATGTGCACAACCAGCAAAGGTACCAAAAAATAGCAGGAGTATAGAGATAATATATACAAGTCAACTCATAGATGTGTGAAGATACTTACCTGAGGTGCTGATTAAAGTAGCAAGTGAAAGGCTGAGATCCTACTTCATCTTCCCAATAAATTTGCCAGTGCATTACAATATCAGAGTTCTTCTCATTTTCCCGTTCGCAGGGGGGAATGTATGAACACTGTGGAAATAAAAGGTCATTAAATGGCGTCTTCTTAGTATGCAGCTTTTCAACTTGGCTCTTCCTTAACAGTTTTCATAATTAAATTTAAACCATATGGCTCAGAAATTCAGCAAAAAGACAAGTGAGAGATTTAAATGAATACTGTTGTGAATATTACTATTCAAGAATGGTCACCGAACACTGAAATTCTCCTATTCAAAGGAGCTGAATTTTCTCTATCTCTCCGTGGGTATATCTCTCCAGCCTCTAATTTTAGACAGTTACATAAAAAGGGGTATGACACAATAGAATAAATCTGTTAAGAACATAAGAAGAGCTCCACTATTGAGACTAAAGCCTTTCTAGGCACAAATTGAATTTTTATGAGAAACTCATAAAAACAAGGACAAAAGCTTAGTAATTACTTCCCTTACTGCATCTTAGAGCTAGGTTATGTTGTGAGTATATGCAATACAAGTAGTCCTCAACTTACGATCACAATTGAGCCCAAAATTTACGTTGCTAAATGAGAAATTTGTTAAGTGAGTTTTGCCCCATTTTATGACTTTTCTTGCTACATTTGTGAATCTGGCTTCCCCATTGACTTTTTCAGAAAGTCGCAAAAGGGGATCACTTGACCCCAGGACACTGCAACCGTCATACATGTGAGTCAGTGGTCAAGCATCTGAATGTAAATCACATGACCATGGGGAAGCTGCAACAGTCATAAGTGTGAAAAATAGTCATAAATAACTTTTTTCAGTGCCATTATAACTTTGAACAGTCACTAAGCGAATTGTAAATTGAGGACTACCCATACATTTGGTGAATAGGATTTTCTAGCATTTCCCCACATGGCCGATATAAAATAATATTGTATTCACTAAGGAACCTTCCCATTCAGTCCAGAATCTGCCTCAGATAGACAATCCTGGAGATAGACTTTCCTCTCCTAAAAATTAGTTCCTCCAGATACACAAATCTTCCCAAACAGGAACACCGTTGCTTTTTAGTAAGTCATGCCTGACAACATGTAAATCGGAGGGCTGACTGTCACCCCTTCCTGTTGGTTGGGAAGAACAAACATTTCAAGCAAAAGGTGTTAGGGAAATCTTTTGCTCCAAAGAGGACTTTTTAATCAGAGTTGTTGATTTATTTTTGTTTTAAATTGATTTATTATCTCTAGTATCTTGATGACTCTGGTAACTGTCTAGTTACTTTTTTTGTCAACATGTGCTGCAAACTCAAGTTTTGTGTTTATTTCTACTTCAAGCTCTGAGCTACAATTTCACTATGGATCTCTGACCAGTCTTCTTGCTCGTTTTTATTGCAGGCTGATGTTTAAAGAATCATTTGTGATTTTGTGCTGCTCAGTGCCTTATTTACTTGCTTGTAAAGGTTTTGATAGCTTGACTACTTAAGATTATGAGGATGTTTTCTATTGTTCTTATTTTTAATACTTTTTTTTTTAATTTTACCTTATGCTTTTCCACCTCCATTCAAAAAAAAGGAAGGGGAAGCTCTTTTCCATGGTCACCTGACTCGAAGGTATAAAAGGCAGGAGCTATAGATTTTAATTTCCTTTTTCATTACTATTAACACAATAACTATTATTCCCAGTCTACTAACTAGTATGTGTTCAGGGGTCCCTATTTGTCCCATATCTAAGGGTTAATGAGCGGGGTAGAAGATAAAGCTATCCCTTAAACATTAATGTGGTTGGTGCAATAATTATCAAGAAGCTCCACCAAAGGAGGAAAGTAAGCCTGGGAATGTAAAACATAGTAGATTTCTGAGAGAGGAAGATTGAATTCAATTTTTCAACCTAGAGGCTCAGCCTCTGGCTGATATAAATATGTATAAATATAAAACATGCCATTTTTATTTCTAATCAAAATTAGAAATTAGATTCAGAATGTGCATTAAATCTAAGAGTTGTCTTATGAAATATAATAGATAACAGATAATCAGAGTTGGAAGGGACCTTGTAGGTCATCTAGTCCAACCCCCCGCCCAAGCAGGAGATCCTACACCATTTCTGACAGATGGCAGTCCAATCTCTTCTTGAAAGTCTCAAGTGATGGCGCTCCCACAACTTCTGAGGGCAAGCTGTTCCATTGGTTGATTGTTCTCACTGTCAGAAAGTTTCTCCTTATTTCCAGGTTAAATCTCTCCTTGTTCAGTTTCCATCCATTATTCCTTGTCTGGCCTACAGGCGCTTTAGAAAATAGCTTGACCCCCACCTCTCTGTGGCAGCCCCTCAAATATTGGAAGACTGCTAACATGTCTCCCCTGGTCCTTCTCTTCACTAGACTAGCCAAGCCCAGTTCCTGTAACTGTTCTTCATGTGTCTTAGTCTCCAGTCCCCTAGCGAAGTGATATATAGTCTATATAGAGACTATATAGTGAAGTCTGGCATTATCACTCTGGCCATTTTCTGACTGAGGCCAATGAGGAATTAGCAACACTGAAGGGTTAAGACAAGGAAACCGATCTGCCACCATTTTGGGATAGTTATCATCTCTCAGTACGTCTAAGAAATAGAAAGAAAGTTGGGATGGCTGTGCAAAGAACAAACAACACATGGCACAAACCTATAGATTTAATATTTGACTTATCTGTTAACTCCCCATTAATTATAATTATCACAATAATTCCTCTGAGAACTTTTCCGCCTCATCATTAAGAATTGCTGATAAAGATGAACAACTCAAATAAAACTAGAATGCAGAGATTTTTCAGGAGCTCATCAACAAAGAGCACTCCAGAATGTCTCTTCCTTTCTATTTATCAGATGAGGAAGATTCTTGAGATTGAACATTCTGGATACAGCACAAGAAGTTGCAAATAGACAAGGCAGTGAAAAATTATATACTTTCATAGCAGACAGCTGCCTGGAACTTTCTTTATCTGGTCTCAACACCTCCACTCCAACCACCTAACAGCCAGGCCAGTCAAAGTGGCGGGCCACGGACCAGATATGTCACACGCAGGCCACGCTCACCTTGGTTCCGCAAAGGCAAAAAACGTTGCAATATGTCACGATCTGGTCCATGACGTGATTGAGTTTGACACCCATGCCTAACTGAATGAATACACTTTGTGCTTTTTGGGAGATAGTCATAGGCACCTGTGGCTGTTTAGCAGAACCAATGCCCAGTTGACTGTAACCACATGCAGCAGGCATCAGTACCGATAAACATTTATAGTGCTTATACCATATCAGTCTAGCTCAGCATTCTCTACGCTGATGAGTATGAATTGCCCTGTAAAACTGGAGGTCTGTTCCAACCCAGAAAGGTGAAATACTTTACAGTAAATGAAAATAGTAAAAATGAAAATCAATGCAAACCAAAAGATGTTCAACCCTTTGCACTCGTATACAAAGGTCACAATGGTTATTTTAATTTATCTTCAGAACTGAAGCTTTTTAATTGTACTGATTTTAAAAAAAAAGCTTTTAGGATTTTTTTTTCTACAGTATGTAGTTTAATTTTTTTAACAAGTAATATATATTGAGGACCTTGTACCCATGACAAGAGTCCAATGATGCAAGGATCAAGAAATAGCCTATAATTCTGTGATACTTGCAGGACTATATGACTAGAGTTATGATGTTGAATCAGACTACGATACTATAGAAACTGGAAGATATTTTTATTGCTCCAAGCAGTGTTTTGGAAAGATTTCAAAAGGCAGTTAATTTGGTGTTCTGTGTAGGTACACATTGTGCACAATATTAATTTAAGAGATGGTAGATAACTCCGTTGAAGAATAAAAGGGTAAGAAGATTTTTAGTATATTTTTTAGTTTTCAGATAAAGATTCCAATAAGAATTCAAACCTTTTGTTTTTTTTGTTTTTCAATCTATCCAGCTGAATAACACACAGTGTTTCTCAACTTGGCAACTTTCCTATGTGCGGACTTCAGCTTAAGGTGTATGGACTTCAGCTTAAAGCAACTTTCCGATGTGTGGACACATCATAATATGGCCAAGGCTGGGAAACACTGACATACTAGAGTAGTGGTCTTCAGTTTTCCCTAATCATACACTATGTGAACTGAACATATTTGGAGAAAGTCAACATATTTAGAGAAAACATTACTGATGATTAATGGCATATTTAGAGAAATAGGCAGCTGATTCACAAATGCATGTCTCTCACTTGACTTGCAAGTGTAAATGAATCTCACCTTGGAATTTGTTTTTAAACAATGAAAAGTGAGCACATTTTAATGAATAAATGAACTATTATACATCTAACAATGAAACAACATTCATATTATCAATACCACTAACATTTCAAACCCAGTACCTTTTAGGGGACAGTTAGTGGTGAACTGGAATGCATCCTTCTTTAGGAAGCAGAATGATCAAGATTACAGTTACTATGTCTGGTTTAGAAGCCCAAAGTTGTTGTTGTTTTTTTTGATAGTCAACAAAGCTATAATTCTAGTATCTTTCAATATAGGCTGAATACATGTGAAAAGTTCTATGTGAAAAGAATGCTGACAACGCATCAAATTGGAAGCTGGAAGTATTTGTCCCTTCACAATTCAGTGTTACATGCTGGGATGGAGGCTTATTCTTGCCCCTGAAACAAATTCTTCTATATACATGAGTGTCCCCAGAAATATACTCTACAGGCTGGGCGGAAATTTGTCACTCTGAACATTCTTCCTTGCCACCATTAAAGGTTAGCTACTAGCGTATATGCTATTAAACACATTTATGAAAAATAGTAACTTAGTCACATCAACAGAAATTTGCAATGTGAAATAACATAGCTTTGGGTCATATATTATTTTGAATTTAGATTGCAATCCTATGCTTTCATACGGGGAAATAACATAAAAGAAAGCATGCAGATGACAACATGACTAAATAGTAATAATCAGAATATAGTTTATTTTTCGAGGATTTGCCTAATTGAATTATCCCCAATGACCTTTATTTAAACAAATATAGCCTCTATTCTATAGTTAGTCTCATCCAATTAATTAGGGCAGCACAAGCCAACAGGACTACTATTTCTCTCTAACACAGGAAAAGGTAACTATTTTCAGTTCAAGGACTACACCTTCTCTTTGGATGCATTTGTTTTTGAGGTGAACTCAAAAAGTAGGAACAAATAGAACAGAAAAGTAGAGAAGGCACTTTAAAAAAATCTTTTTAAAATCCTTTCCTCCAAAAACAGGAAGGAAGGAACAGGCATGCATACTTTAAAATACTGATATATATATATATATATATATATATATATATATATATATATATATATATATATATATATATATATATATATATATATATATATATATATATATATATATATGGTTTAAAAAAACCCTTCAATGCCTCCAAGTCCTTGCCAAAAACTGGGTGAATACAATGGGAATCTCTTGGATTTGCACAAGAAAATTGCAGGGCCTCATATGGCCAGAAATGGTTCATCCCCCTTTTAGCACATATTGTCTTGTTCATGCATATGAAAACTCTTGCAGTTTATTTTCTATCAGTGCTGCCTTCTGAAAGCTTTTATTCTCCTTGCCTTTTTACTTTATTCTTCAAAGTCAACTCATGCACCTCTTAAGCTATTATTTTGCAGCCAGAACTACTTGATAAATGTAGTTCCAAGGAATGAGATCCAAGAGGCACTTGTTAATTTTTCTATTCTTTTTGTTTAGGATCATCTTTCATAATGGAAAAGGAAACCTTGACCTTAAGCTCTCATATCTCTATAAGTTTCAACTCATAATACATCTTTTTGAGGCTTTTAGATTTTACATCTTTAACTTGGCAACATAAAGAACTTCACTGGGCACTGGAAGAAAAAAGCATTATCTCCAGCAAAGAAATATTTAAAACACAAAATAATCTTTTCTTCCTCTGCTACAGATCAGAAAAGAACAACTTTGCTGGAAGGAATTTAGGATTATTATGTGTTAAATAATATCAAAGATAAAAGTGCCCATGTGAGTTGAATTTAATATTTGTTAGACAGAAATATTTGGCTGAAAATAGATTTTACTGTAGAATGTGTTATGTGGTCTTGAGATGATTCTGCTGGACCAGCAGAAGTGGAAGAAGAAATTAAGTCCTTGAAAAAAAGGGCAATCATGTTAGTCTTGTTTTAGCATTTTGAAGATTATCCACCATCTTTCCACCAGTATTTACATATATAAAAATTCTCATTTCCCCATATTTCCTAACACACACACCCTTATTATCAATCATATCCCATACATGATTCTGAAAATACATGAAACTACCAATCGCACTTCCTTATCTTACTCTCTATTTAGTGTGGTACATTCACTAAGCATTATATTTATTATCACACATGTATTATTTAGTTATTTTAGTAGTAATAATTATAAGAATACCCAATTCAGCAGTGTCTTCAGCAGTGCTACCTCTATCATATGCTCAGTAGGTAACCCTAAATCTCATTCTTTAGTACCTTTCCTTTTCTTTGATGTCCATTTTTTTCAGATCCAGTCTTGACACTCTCAAATAATACAGTCCTCCATTCAAACCGTCTCATCATCATCATTATACTCTTCACTAACCCTCTCACAACACAAATAATCAAATCAACTGAGCTCACAATTCATTCTTTTTCCATGAACGTGCATGAATTTGGGGGTCTAAGAGCCAGTAACTTTTCTGCACTTTCCTGTCTTATTCTTCTCATGTCACCTACCAGACATAAAAGGTTTTCCCTGATTACAACTGTAGCTGCTTTCTGAAAATTGATTTCTTTCTTCTATTAATATTATTGCCTGTACCACAAGATGCATTTCTAACCAAGGTAAGAATTTAACAACAATCTAGATGACACCAATTCATACTTTACAGCGTATATTTCAGCCCTTTCATTCATAACTAAACCTTTACAATCACTAGTCCATTCCAAAAAACCAAACCCTTTTCAGTCAGACCTACTATAGGCAACATATCTGTCTTCTTTTCTTTCCTTGTTCATACATTCATGCTCTTTAGTATTTCTTCCTTTAAATTCCAAGTCACGGTCTTGAACAATCAATATTTTCGCATCATTGTTTTTAGTAAGATAGAGAAGAGGTAGACTTAGTTATGTCCATGCTACTTACTTGTTTCTCCACTAGTAAAGACAGGAGCAATCAACTTGGGACCATATGGGGTAATATATCACACGACAGTCAAAGCCCAATTTTGCCCAAACAGGTTCACTTTGTTCTGTACAAACTTGGATAGCTTACTAAAGCATCTCTTGCAAGCCAAAATAATTTTTCTACCAAGAGGAAAGTATAGTGATTAATCATTTCTATTCATGTTTAGGAAAGTTTGTTGGTTTCCTGCCTTAAAATTATGCTAATGATTGTTGGTGGTGATGACAGAAGGAGACCAAATGCCCTCAGTTTCAGGATACTTACCCTTGGACTAACCCTATTATTTTCTCCTTACTTTATTTAGAGTAAACATATGTATAGGCAAATGAATTTACATTTTTATTGCAGCATTTTATGAATGCCTGATTTCTAGGCATATCAGCATTGAGGGGACACTCTGTAAGGAGGAATACACCTTAGTAGCTAGTTGCTACTGTACTTAAGGACTTCCCCCTTTAAGTAGCAACAAGCCACAGTACATAGGATAATAGATGGGGTTGGTGTCATTGTAGGCTGCTGCGTATTCTCTCTGATCATTGTCCTCTGCATTCTGCTTTGAGAAATGCAGATCTTTCAAACAGGCTTTCCTCTCTGCAAGCCATGTTCCAATCTCAATCCTTGTGTCAGATCCCTGGATCATGCCAATGATGTCAGAAGGGGGAACTGCATAGTGGATAAGAAGAGAAACAGAGGTTTGGAGAGTAAAAAGAGCCTCTACTTACCCTTCACTTGCTGCCTCTCCTAGCCTGAGTGCTTATCCAAAGGCTGGAAGAAGCGTAGTGGCAAGGGAGGTTAAGTTCTGACACCAGGTGCCCAAATGAATTTCATTAACTTGAACTGATTTTCTGTGATATCATAAGCCTATTAACCCCATTCTAGCTGCAAACAGTAACAGATCGTACTTATTTCTGGTTACAATCAGTTATAATCCCAAAGTAACCCCTTTGAATCAGGCTCTACTCAGCCTTCAGTACAGAGCTGAAACAAAACTGTTAGTGTTGCTCAGTTAGAGAGGAAAACAGAGGCAAAGGAGAAGAAATTAGTATTCAGGAATATTGTAGAAAATAGACCAGAAGAAAAGGGAAAGGTTTCTTAGAAACTGTCAATGAATACTTCAGCTTCAACCATAACAACACAAGAGCAAACAATAGATACAAACTCAAGGTTACTCATACCTAACTTGATTGCAGGAAATATGACTTCAGCAACAGAGTCGTCAATGTCTGGAATACTCTACCTGACTCTGTGGTTTCTTCCCCAAACCCCCAAAACTTTAACCTTAGACAGTCTACTGTTGACTTCACCCCTTTCCTAAGAGGTCTGTAGGGGGCGTGCATAAGAGCACCAACGTGCCTACCATCCCTGTCCTATTGTCTCTTTTATATATTTTTTAATTTTTCTTATATGTATCCATATATTCATAACTATATTTTTACTTATACCTATTATCTTGTAAGCAATTACAAATAAAAACAAAACAAAACTAAAATCAATCAATCAATCGTAGCCCGGGTGATGGACGCGTGGAAAGCCGCTCTGCAACTCCAGAAGCCCCGCAAGTTCCAAGCAGCTTTTGACCTAGGACTGCTATGCCGTTCCTTGGGGCGGGTGTGGGGAGGGGGGAAAAATACAAGTGGTTCACCCACCAACTCTAGCGAGAGTTCCGAAATTCGGGGCGTCGAGTGCCAGAAGGTGGCTTCCCTGAACTCCAGAAGTCTCCACCTGAGCCCGCTGCTAGCATAGTCCAACCCAGCAGGCTCGCGAGATCCCATCCTGGCAGCTTCTGCACCCTCCGGTACCTTAACGGGCCGCGCTGTCTGCTCCCCGAAGAGCGCCAGGTCTTTCATTCCGACCTTTTTGCCCAAGATCAGCAGACATTTGGCCAGCCCTGCTTCCCTAAGCCCGGGTCTGAGCTAAGAATACAGGGTTATCCTTTGAGATATGCCGAGAGGCAGTCCGGCCGGCCGGCGCTTGCTCCGCGCCGGGTTCGAGCGGCTTACCTTCGGGTTGCTGAGGAGCTGATGCTCGTCCGGGTGCAGGAGCGCCCGGGCGTTGGATTCGGAGTTGTTGACGTAGATCTGGAGGCAGGGGTACAGGGAGGTGCCCTTGCAGTCGCCGCCACACGTGAACGTGCACTCGAAAACCTCGCTGATCCGTTGCACCGACAGCACGGTGCAGTTGGCCGCCTTTCCTTGCAAGTCCTGCAGGGCCGGGTTGAGCCAACAGAAGCCCAAGATGAAAAGTGACAAGATCCCAGAAACGATGAGAAACAAGCCCAGCCGGATGGTTTTGTCTTCCGCTTCGGTGTATTCGTAAGCCACTCGGATCTTGGCCATCGCCCCGCCTAAGAGCCTGGAAAGCAGCGGAGCGGGGAGGGGGGGGCGTGATTGGGGACGGGGAGAGAGACTGGAAGCAATCGCAGCAATGCCTGGAGGTTGCTTTCCGCCCACCAGGAGACAAGAGGAAAACCAGCAGACCGAGGAAGAGCTGGAGCGCCCGTCGAAGAAACTCCGGCCGCTCCTTAGCGGCCGAGCCCACCTGCAGGGCTCGCTCCGGCTGGAAGGCGGCCCGGGAAGCGATGCCAGCCAGGAGCTGGCGCTCAGATCCGTTTGCGAGGCGGGCGGGCGGGCGACTGGGGAGAGAAAAAGTCAAGGCAGGGTGCGAATCGCCAAGGAAACGGCCCCTGGCCGCACCTCCTTCCTAGCGAGGCGAGGGGGCTTTCCGGCTGTCGGCCTCCTCCTCCCACCAAGCGATCGGGGCTGGCCGGGAGCCCGCCAACATCTGCCACGAGGTAAGCTTCTTAGCGGAGGCGGGGAGCTGAGCGGGCTCCGAGCTTGATCTTCTGCCCCCACCCATGGATTGCCTCGTGGGGCTGCCCATTGACAAGGCGAGAGGGTGAGCCGAGGGATCCGCTGGCGGGCCGCGACGCTCCGGCCAGCCTTCCAACGTCCGCCTCCCTCCCCACCACCCACCCTCGGTTTAGAGCGAGGGAGCAGCTTGGCTCGGGATTATCTGCTCCGGCGATTTAAGCTCCGGAAGAAGCAGTCGATTGCTTGTTTGGGTTAGGAGCCGCGAAAGGGAGGGTCCCGCAATCCTGAACGGGGCAGTGCCACCGCCACGTGAGAGCTGGCAAAGCGAGGCTGCCCGCGCACGCCGGCAGCGCGGCTCTTTTGAAGAGGTGGAAGAGGGCGGGTTAAACCTCAGGGAGACACGCGGTATTATTATTATTATTATTATTATTATTATTATTATTATTATTATTATTATTATTATTACTATTACTATTATTACTATTATTTTCTTTTCCCGCCTGCCCTGAACGGCCTCGGCCTCGCCCCCGAATCTGCAGAAGAGATCAGAACAAATGTACTTGACGCCGCTGAGTGACGGTTGCTTTCTGCCCATTTTTGCTGCTCGCAAGATGGAGTCATAAATCGTCAGACCCCCGTTTATCACCAGGCACCAAAGGTCAGGCACAAGTTATGCCACGCAGAGATGTTTTGCGAAGACTCAGCTCCCTAGCCAAGACCCTCACCTGGGAATGGTGGCATGAAAGACAGAGGACAATCAGTAGCAGAGGAGATCGGTTACCGCAATGTTGTGCCCACGACGGACCAAAGATCTCAAAGGCTTGTTTGGGAACAGATCCTCCTGGAGAAAATCTAATTGTTAAGAAGTGACAGTGACTTGATGGCCCATAATCAATCATCGTTACATGAATTGGAAATAGAACCGTTGTTGCAAAATGTCAGTGCTCAGCTCTGGGTTCAGCCAATATGCACAGCTCTAGCAATAAGTGAATACAATTAAACAAGCAAAGGTAGCTCAGGACAGAATGCCTTCAAGGCAAAAAAATTTTTTAAAGTTCAAAGGGCATGGAATCAACAGAGTAGTATAGTCAGGGAGACAGAATGTAATCCTTTCAACCCTTTGGGGGGCTCATACAAAAACCTACTTCCTCTGAAGCTTGCATTTACTTGGAAGGTAAAGCCAGAGTGAGGCTTAGGTTTTACTTACTCCTTTTTTTAGAAATGAACACTTCCTTTGCTTCTTATAAATTAAAACAAAATGGCTCTTTTGTATTGCTTCAATGATTTCACTTTAGTTTTTATTATGCCACCCCCTCTCCTGAAAAATATGGGGGCAGGGAATCACATATTTTTCTTCCAGTATCACTGTTCAATCCTGTGGAAATGTAGGCAAATTGTTTAAAAAGAAAAGCAGGAATATTCAAAGCCCATCAAGTACTTCTTTACATAACACCTAATTACATGTGGCAAGTGCTGCCATCAGAGGAGATGAATGGAAATTGTTTTCACAAGGAGCTAGACAAATTCCTGAAAGATTGGACTGTTAAAATCCCACCAGTCTTGGATTACAAAGTGTGGGTGGGCAATGGCTCAGATGTTAAAGAAGCTGAGTTTATCAGCTGGAGAGCTGACAGTTCAGGTTCCAGACCTGAGTTTACCAGCTAACCTAACAGTTCAAAAGCATGTAAAAGCAAGTACCGTGTTTCTCATAAAATAAGGCCGGGTCTTGTTTTGGTTTTTTTTTGAGCCCCCCCAAAACAGCTAGGACGTCTTTTCGGAGGGTGACTTAATTCTCCCCCCTTGTATCCTCGCCTAGAACATGCCCACTCCTAATGGGCGATCATGGTGGAGCGCGGAGAGTTCCCTACTCCCGTCAAGCACCTTTGCTGCAGACCCAAGACCGCTGCTGCTCCAAATGCACTCCAAACGGCAGTGGCTCTCCAAACATGGAAGCTGCAGCTCTAAACATGGTGGCAGTGCTCCAAACATGGAAGAGGCAGCTCCAAATGCAGCAGCTGTGCTCCAAGCGGTGGTGGTGCTCCAAACGGCGGCAGTGCTCCAAACACAGAAGCGGCAGCTCCAAACGCGGCGGCGGCATGGGCAGAAGGGAAAGCAACTGCGGCAGGTGCCGAAGGTCTTGGGTCTGCAGCAAAGGTGCTTGACAGGAGTAGGGAGCTCTCCACGCTCCACCATGATCACCCATTAGGAGCGGCTGGTGGTGAGGCATGGCTGTCCATGGGGTGCTCCTAACGGCAAGTCCCCCCTGCCCTTCCCCCCCATTTTGCATGTTTTAAAATAGGCCTAAATTTGGGGGGAGGAGCTTAATTTCATTTTATGCCAAGAAAACATGCTGGGTCTTCATATTGAGAGGGGGCGTATTGTTGGATAAACACAGTAGATTAATAGCACTTCAGAGGGTAATAGCATTCTGTGTGGTTTTGATGTATAGCCATGCTGGACACATGAGCACAGAAATTGTCTTCGGTCAAGTCTCGCTCCCTTGGCCAAGAAACAGATGAGCACCATGCCCTAGAATCAGATATTATAGATAATGAAACCTTTACCTTTACCTTGGACTACCAGCAACCTAGCTTGATACATTCCTAGATTCTACTCTTGGGCCTTGGTCTAATCCAAAAACACTGTCCTGAAGGGGAGGTAAGTTGAGAGTGTCCAACATAATGCCATGCAGTTATGGAAAAGACTATGTTCCTCATGTTTTCCTGTAATAGCAATAGCATGGTTAAAATTGGGGGAGACCTGAGCAGGATCTGCCTCCTATTGCCTTTCTCTTTATGCATTGTTGTTGTTTCCAATACTTTTTATCTTCTTTACTCACAATATTCATTCTTTTTTCATCACACATCTTCCTTTTATGCTGAGGCTGTAAAGAAAGAGTGACTTGATAAGAGAGGTATTGGGGAAAGGAATAGGAACAAAAAGCAACAGGCAGCTAGGAGGTCTCTGATTTTCTTCTTGACAACATCACTCTGATCATTGATAGCTACAGCCTACATTAAAAATTTGCAATCACTCCTCTCTCTCTCTCTCTTTCTCTCTCTCTCTCCTTTTTGCTTTCATGGGCAATGGTCCATCTGCAAAAGGAAAAAATTGCATTTGGTGGGCATTAATTGATAGATGACTTTTGAAATTATAAGCAAGAATTGCAAATCAGTTTCCTCCTACTTACTCTAACCCAGGGATGTCAAACTCATAGCGTCACGTCACAGTATCCTCATGTGATGTATCACAACTGTTTTCCCCTTTGCTTAACTGGGCATGGGCGTGGCCAGTGTGTGACGCATCTAGCCCCCGGGCCACAAGTTTGATCCCTCTGCTCTAACCTATAGAACAATCAAACAGCATCTATAGCAAATGCAGTAGTGGCAAAATTATAATACAGTGGTGTCATCATATATGGGACATATTTATGTATTTAGATATCACAGCTGGATATGACAACTTAAGTAAAACATTTGCTAAGTGAAATTGCAACTGGGCTTATCTTACTTTAGCTATCCTTTGCTTTACAAGCCTGTGAAGATTGTAAGTGTGTGTGTGTATGGGGCAGGGTGGGGGGAGAGGAAGAGAGAGAGTGGATAGCACAAACCAGACAGGAAATGATATCCTCCAGTGAGATAACAGGGTAAGTTTAACTTTGGGGGTGGGGGGAGAGAATTGAGTGGAATATGATAGCACTTTTAAGTACTTAGTGGAGTGCCACACAAAAAGTGAAAACTTCTGTCAGTTTAGAAGGCAGAATAATGGTCTTGAGTTGTAGGAAAGCAGATTCTGGTTAAATGTCAGAAAAAAACTTCTAAGGATAAGAATAGCTTGAACATGGGATCAGTTATCGAGCTAGTCAGTTTCCTTTTGCTTAATGTGTTCAAGCAGAAGCTGGATAGAAATATTTTGGGAATCCAATCCCGTACTGACCAGTGGAGTTAATTTGAACTGTCCCAGCTTAAATATTCTGTGAAATATTCTGCAGGAGTTCAACAACAGCAAGAGAGAAAAACTTAAGAATGATCAAGGGAGGAGTAGAGAGAAAGTGTCAGAATGTAGTCAGTGAAAATAATGATTTCAATGCACACATCGTTGTACTTTTTCACTGTTATAAAAAAAAATGCATAACAGTAAAATAAACTGCTTATATTAACTGTTGTTAAGTTTGATAAATGGTCAGATATTTACCTCAACTAAAATAGTCATTTATTTATATATTTATTAATATGAACCTCCTGCCAAACTGCAATTTCAAATGTGACAGGAATGCTATTAAATACATGATTGGCAATTAATGATTAATTAATGTAGTTGTAAATGAAATGAAAAAAACATTTTCCCTCCTGGAGCACACTCAGCATGCCACTCAAAGGTTATTCAAGTTCACAAGAAAAAATTGCATATTCCTATTCTAAATATTCAGTGATTCAATGATTGGTGAAAAATCATCCCGATAATATCAGACTTTAACTTTGGACTGCCATGTTTCTAATTCAGCACATTTAAATATTTAAAAGTACAACATTTAAAAAAAAACTAAGTAAAATATATTCCTTTGGTATGCATTCAGAAGACTCATTTAAAAAAAGGCCACTACAAGAGAATCCACAAGTTGCAAGATGTTAAACTTTTTACTTTAATTTACTTTTTAATCAAAGTGATTTAAACAATTCAAAGTTATTTTTAAGAATCGCTCAGCAATGCATCAATCAGTTACACTAAAGAGTTTTGATCTCAGTTGATAAATTTATTTTCTAAGACTATTCCCAGAAAAGTGCTTTACAGATAAATTGTATTAAGTCTTACTGCTAAATTAAGCTCAGTCCAAATATAGTTTGTATAGTGTACAATATTGATACTGGATGAGCACACATTAATGCTCAGAAATTGAAACTATACAAAAAATTAAGCATCCAAAATATGTGAATTGGAAAGAATTACAAATAAATATTTGATATTGCCATTTTTAATACTGGTATATTTTAAAATATGTATTTGTATTCATGCTTAAATACTTTGCTGAATGAATTACTTGTTTTGAAATTAAAACATTTTCCAGTGGTATTGTTGCCAAATAGTGACCTGAAATGTTATTTTTAATTTGCATTTTAACATCTACATTCTTGTTTTAAACCATTTTGAACCTACAAGAGTATTTTTATTTAAAAATGCTAAAAATGAAAGAAAAAAATGCTAAAAATGTATTTTAGCTTATTTAAAATATTATTTTTAAAACTGAGCCAATGATAAGGATGTTGAGTATTCACCATGTACAAAAATTTACAGTGGGCCCATTATGCAGTATTTATAAAAACTGCAGCAGCACATAGGTAAGAGCCTTGCAGTACTGCCATTGATTGGGTTTAAAGATTTGCATATTTTTTTAAAAAAATACAACCCCGTTTCCAAATTTAAGTGGGTCCATTCCAAATATACTAAGTCTATATTCAAGGCAATTTGCTTTGGTTGGTTAGAACTGTTTGAGTAGGGACGGTATTAGATGACATGTGAATCAATGGTAAATACAGCTAACTCTTTCTCGTGCTTTTATCCACAGTGGTGACTGTAAGTTTTGTCTTGGCCTGTCTGATTAAAGTGCTCACATGGAAATCAGATGATACCTCCATTAGGCATGAAGACCAGCTGGGCCAGTCACTGGGCCAGTCACTCTCTTAATCCAACCCTCCTCATGGAGTTTTTGTGGGGAAAATAGGAAAAGGAGTGTTAGGTATGCTCACATCCTTATGTATATATAAAATAGCAAGATAGAAATCTAACCCAAAAAATCATCCTATGTATTTATTGTGTTCTTTGTATAGGCATCTGCTATAACTGACTGGGTTAGGGAAAGAGAGCATGCCCTTACTTGACTAATAGGGGAGTGTTCTGCATTTCAAGAGGGTTTCAGGGATCCTGGTCTGAGATATGCTTTTATAATTATATAAAAGTGCCCATCATTTTACCTGTGAATGTTTTGTCCTTTTGATATTCCAGGGATGGTGCAGAAATGCAAGGTACCTAAAAACAATCCATGAAAAGAAGTGTTATGGCTGTTTCTTATTTTATTTGGCCCCTTAGTATTGATACAATGTTCACACCATCCAAATCCATGTCTTCAATCTTCAACACAAAAGGAAAAAGTAATATAGCTACGGTGTATAACTACACTTGATATGCAGGTGGTTGTCTTCCTGGAGTCTTCTCAATCTTCTGTTTGATCATTGGTCCTTGTTTACTTCTAACAGGTAGCAAATCATCACCTAACTGGTCTTTAAAAGTAGAGATATATAGCAATGAATCTGGAATGTACAGACTGAGCTATGTATTTTATATACTTCAATGTCATCTCATTGGGATTTAGGACAGCTGTGAGGGGGTGACTGAATCTCTCTGAACTCAAATAAATGAACTTTGGTAATATCATAATATGGCAACAACAAAGGGAGACTTACAAATAAATTCTCTTACCATTTAGACAATATAACTATGGAAAGCTGTGTAATAATGCAGAGCATTACTAAAATACTTTACTGAGTCCCACTGAATTCAGTAAGTTACCTAGAAAGTTCCTCCAGATTTAAATGAATAAGTTTCTATAGCAGAAAAGTACCAAAAGGAAATTGAGTTGACCCAAAGAATATTATAAATGCAAAGGTCTAAGTATGTGCCTTTAAGTCAGTGATGAAGCCTAGTAACTGCCTGGACAAGCCCTGGAGTTTCTTTGGCAAAAATGCAGAAGTGGTTTGTCCTTGCCTGCTTTCCACAGCTAAAATAGAGTGACTGATCCAAAGTCACCCACTGGCTCCATTCCTAAGGCAGGACTAGAACTCATGGTCTGTAAGTTTCTGCTCTGAAGACTTAGCCATTACACCAAACTAGCTCTTAAATACAAATAATATATACAAAATTATGCAAGCAGAAATTTTCTTTTTTTTTTAAGTAAAATTTTATTAATTTTCCCAAGCAGAAATTTTCAAAGGGCTCCCTCTTCCATTTTCCCTGAAATCCCCAGTATCTGCCATTTTTGAATTGAATAGGCCTGTTGGTTAGCTAACATGTTGGTATGTCTTCCATACATTCCTATGAAGAACATGAGTGTGAATATCCTGTTTTAAGAAACATGTTATTTAGATCAACTCAGCAAGTTGTAAAGATTTTATATTATGGAACAACCATTTTAAGTTTGCCAATCACATAACACTGTAAGTTATATTAAAAACTTCTAGTTTTTGTTGGTTTTATTGTGACCAGTTAAAAATGTTCTGCTTTGAGGAATATTTAAAATCAGTTTTAGAATGACACCCTTCCTGAAAATACTGATTCTGTATCTGTCTTATGACATCCCTGAGTGGAGTCCAGAGAAATGAAATATATTTAAATCCTACATAAATCAATGAGATAAGTCAACTACCAATTGACCAGAAACAATTTAGAATTAGACTGTTTCCATCAACTACAGCAATTCTTAATATGTTCTACCCAAAAGGCAACATTACAAGTAGTCTTCAACTTATGGCTGGTTTATAATAACTGTTCAAAATCATGACAGACTTTTAACAAGCTAATTTTGACTCATCCTAAACTTAGGATGCCCAGAGTCACATGATCATATTTCAAATACTTGCAACCAGTTAGGATTTATGACTGGTTGCAATGTTCCACAGTCACATGACTCTGTGTTTTTTTGGAAGGGGGGGCATTTTTCCAGCAGAAAACAGAAGACACTCATCTACTGAAAAGGCTGAATTAAAGATCAGATGGTTCACTTAAGAATCCTGTAATTCGCATAACAACCATCGTGTTTTGTTTTACCACCATAAAAATGATCAAAAAAATCAAGTCCACTCATGTGGTATCTCGACTTATGACCAAAATTCTGGGCTCTATTGTTGAGGAGAACCTGTATTAACTCCTGTATAAAATATTTAGTTTCCCATTATCTCAGTTATACTTGCTTTGTGAATCACAGCAATTAGTTGTTTTACTGCAATAAACCTCTATGAGATTTACCATATACATTATTGAGGTTTTGAATATAATAAGAGAAAATCTTCTGTTTGAAAAAAATGATAAATCAATAAGGTTTGATATTGTTCAAGTAATTTTATTCAAAATTGGTTCTCAAAAGTGCTGTTTTGGTTCAAACGTTTTTTAAGAAAAATAAATACTGAAATACAGTATTTTGCATTGCCTCATGAGTACTTTAAGAATCCAGAGAATATAGTTCTCTCAAATAGCTTTAGTTCCTAAGTGACATTGTTTATGAGGGAGTATTTTCAGAACATTGTTTATTGCATACAGCCTCTTCATTTATATTATAAATGACATTGAAACATGAAGATCTTATTCTATAGCTCTTAAGTGCAAAAGACAGGTGTGTTTCCATTGATAAAACATGTTTAGTGTAGAACAGGGGTGTCAAACTCAATTTCATTGAGGGCCGCATCAGGATTGAGTTTGACCTTGAAGGGGAAGGGAGGACATGGCCAGGGTGGTCATGGCCAGCTTGATGTCACTTGTATCAGGAGCGCTTGTGGCAGCCCGAGTACTCTGCCAGTGAAAATGGGTTCCTGAGCAGCCTCCTGCAACCCTCTGCCAGAAAAAACAGCACTCGGGGGGGAGCATGTGGCCCTTGCGAGCTCTATTTTCAACTAGGATGGCCTCCTGCAATCCTTTGCCAGCAAAAACAGAGCTGGGAGGGGGAAGCACGTGGCCCTTGCGAGCTCTATTTTCGACAAGGATGGCCTCCTGTAACCCTCTGCCAATGAAAACGGAGCCTGCGGCCCACCCAACCTCCATTTTTGCAGGCAGAGACACTGCAGGCCAGTTCTTTCATTTCCAGGGCGACCCCGCAGGCCAGATCTAAGCACCCTGCAGGCCAGAACCAGGCAGAGCATAATAGTCTAACAGCTGATTTCTTACCAAGCCTTTGGGTAAGATGTATATTCTTCTACTGTCGTTCCTATAACTGATATAACTATAATTTGGAGAACTGCCTTGTCCAGCTCTTGGTAGTTTTACTCTCTATCAAATCCTTTTAAACCCAACCATTTTATGAACATTATTCCATTTTATGGTAATGAAGAATACCTTGTTTCCTGAATTTATTTTAATCATTTTAATTTCCACCCTGAGCAAAATAAATATGGCCTATCTCTAGTTTACATATTCCCTTCAGGAAAAGCATATGTAAAATGTTAACTGCTGCAATTACTACATCATCCTTAAGCCTCTTTTTAACTTCTTTTTTATTTAACAGCCCACCTATTTTCCTGAAATTAAAAGTTTTGAAGTTCTCATTGCTTCCCTCTTTTTTGGCCGTATGCTTCTTGTTTTTCATTCCACTGTGACACCTCACACTATTCCATCAATGCTCTTTGTTCTCCTTGTTAGAACTGGTTTTCTTGGGAAGGGCTTAATATTTATAACCGCTTTTAAGAATTGGGAGCTAAGCCTCTTACAAACTTAACATCCTTTCTTACACTGTATTGTGGTTTTCAGTATTTTCCAGGTACTCTGGAAAAAAACGGCCCTTTTTCATTATTTTCTGACATAAAATGTGACTATGTTGAACTCTGCTAGCATTTTTCTCTTGAAAATAAGCTAAAATGTTAATAGCGTTATGCAGTTGCGATTCTACAATTTTTACATCTTACATTAGATGATAGATAATTCATCCCTAGATCTAATGTATATTTGTCACTGGATATTACCAATTGTAGATGTTATACTCTCCTTTATAAAGAGAAACAAAGCTGCCAGTGTGCTCTTCTCTGTCCCAGAATGAGGCAACTCATCACAACCAACTCACTGTGACTTACTTTGCCATGGCCAACTTGTTGCAGGACAATCAACCTTTCAGTTTTATTTGAAATCTTTTAAAAATATTTTAATTTTTGCCATTCATATTTCATTCTGTTCCTCCTTTTGCATCCTTACTTTAATGATTCTATTCCACCATTTCTTTGATAATGTAACTCTTGTCCTGCAGCGAGCTGGTAGCAGCGAGTTGCCCTAGACCCTCTATGATGGAAGCAGAGTAGAAAACACTAAGATCAATACTAAATTGATAATGGAGATCATACAGTGCAGTAATTTGGTGTAGCAATTATCTCTAACCACCGTTTGCAGGGCTGCTACTATCAGGATAAAATGAGGGAACACTTAGAAGAATCAATCTCTAGCCAATGAAATGCAAGATATAATGTATAAATATGGCATTAACTTATATTTTTCAAAGAACAGGAGCAGATTAAGTAAGCACAGATTGAAATAAAGGACCATACATACAAAACCAGGAGACCCAAATGTTTTATCTGTCCCAACATGTGTTAACCTATCCAAAATACCATTAAAAAACAAAAACAAAACTCTTATAAAGACAACAATCTAGAACAAGCGGCAAGCGCACTTCCTATTTTGACTCAAATATAATTTCAGACCTTAGGCATAATCAAAAACTACAATCTGGGAGGTATGCCCCCACAAACTCAAATGGAACTGATTTATGCAGACCTTCAAAATCAGTCCTATTAAAATCAAGGATCTAATAAACCCAGTTAGTTTAAATGGCCTTAAAGCCTACGTTTAGACTGTTTCTGAACACTACACCATCACCAACAAGCAATCTATCGAAGGATCAAACTATAGGCTAATTGTGTTTATAATTTCCAGATTCAGCCCAAATTGAGAAGGAAGAATTAACCTTTTTCCCTTGGTATTTTGATTTTCAAAATATTAAGTCTTTCCCATAAATACTGAAAGAGGGGGAAAATGTGTTATCTGAACCAAGTATTTTCATTAGATATAGGTTCTGGGTCTGACTTCCAAACACTGGGCTGGACTCCTCTACATTAATTAAAAATATAGGAAGGCACATGAATACTTCTCAAAACATAAACACAAACATACTTTTTAAAATCTTCAAATTATTATCTCTATTAGAAAGCACTGTAGACTAAAATATACAATTTAAAGAGGCTATGTGAATATCTTAGCAATTCTATCCTGAATATATGCCAACTAAAGTATCTCTGGAAAAAGGTGTTAAGAAAAACCAGCTTGCAAAATACTCTGTAATTCTTTTAAACAGTAGAGATAAATGACATCCACCCCTCTATGCTACATAAGTATGAGGATAATAAAAAAGAGATTGCAAGGATGGAGAGCAATATTTTTTTAAAAAACAACTACAGGATTTCTTCAGAAGCCATGGAATTAAAATACACTCCCCTGGACAGTGTCACTGGCAAACTAGTATATATAATGACTCCTCTGCATCAGATTTAATGTCACATTAAAAATAGACTACATGTAAATTTCCTACTGAAAAATGTTTTTATCTGTATTTTTCAAAAATTGTTTATGTACAGAATGAAATAAAAACATAAGGGGATATTAGAATGAACTGGAAATAAAATTAGTTTACTATTCTGAGAATATATATTTTAGAAAACTTATTTAGGGTATTTCAACTTAAGTGAAATTATATTAAACAGTAATATTAACCATCATACCACTACTCACTTGGATTACTACAATGCAGCCTTTACGGGGATGACAGAAGACTGCTCAGAAATTGCAACTGTTATAAAATGTATCAGGTCCTAGATTAAATCAATTGTATTCTTACAACATCCATTTTATGGTCATCACAATGTTTACCAATGTATTTCCTGTTGCTATTCAAAGTGATGGTTTTAACATATAAGCATTGCAGCAAGGGAGAACCATTTTCTTCACACAGAAGCAGCATAACTTACCCTTTGCACACATTCTTTCACCATCTTTTAATGACGCTTCAAATACACGAAGGGGCAAGACTGCAGGTAACATTTTTTGCTTAGAACTCTCATGTTCCGGTCTTCTTCTGGAAATTAGGCTGATGCCTTCTTTGGCAGCTTTCTGGAAGCTATTAAAGACTAAACCTGTTCCAGAGTGGCTTTGGGTAATGAATTGCAACCTCTGTGCCTAAAGTATTATGATATATTTGTGTTTTATTTAGATACCAGGTTTTTACTATGTTTTATGTTTTATGATGTAAGCTGTCTTAAGTTGCTTTTTCAGTCCAGGGGATACAAATGCAATACATTATTAAAGAAATATTAACTCGTATAAAGTTAAGGAACCATGGAAATCACTATATAATTATTACATATTTGCTGTAGGATGCAGTTTTGGTATAGCCTATTGATGCTATTAGAGCTATTCAATAATAAATAGATTGTAAACACTCTCTTACTTCAGTAAAAAGGATTAGTTTAATTAATATGGCTTTATCAAATGCTTCCAGTTTTAATTGTATTTTTCATGCAAAAACCTACTATTTTTGAAATTTTCATAAAAGATTGCTGGAACAGCTCAGTAAATACTATTTTTCTCATACATACATATTATTCACAAAATATGAAATTCAATGTTAAGTAGATCGCATGTAATAAGTTGCATGGTTGTTTGGTAAATCACTACTGTCAATTCTTGATTCCATATTAATGACAATCTAGGTAGAATTTCTTTAATTGACAGCATGTAATGCTTTATTTTGTTAGCATTAACATATGATGGATCCTGTTTTTGTTTTATTTAACCAAAAGGTTTGTAAATGTACAATATTGCAAATTAGACCACAATAAAGTGCATCTAAAGTTGTATTTTTTAAAAACCCATGGCCTTTTGAAACAGCAACATTCTTAATTAAGACACATTGCTTACTTGGACATGAACTTGTCCTGCAATCATCCCGTAACTTTAATTTTAAATAGCACTTGACTACATGAATTAAGCACACAATGGAGAAATCAATTTAAGAGATCACAGCTGTATTAATAGAATTTTTATGACTTATGTTTCTAGGTCAAGGTTGTAAATATTATGAAATTGTGAATATTTTCAGTTATTCTTTTTGAAAAGCTTGTAAATAGTAAAATGTATTTAAATAATGGAGCAACGAATATTCGCATGGTATATGTTATCAGAAATAACTGCTCAGACTAAGGAAGTGCTTTGTGTTAAATAATAAAATGACAGTTGTCTTTTTTATATTTTTATGTCTGCCAGTTAACCCAAAATACATATAAAATGTAGAATTTTATTTGCTGTACACCTGATATAGAAATATAATACTAGCAGCTGATTTCCCAAAGTTTTTTTTTTAAAAAAGCCAACAATTTTCTTTTACACTACATAGAAAAAAAAATAAAATTAAAACATTTCACTGACATTATTCTGCTGTATTTTCTTACTTTGGTAATTTCAGATAAATTGCACCAACTTTTAAGATCTGATTGCAATATAATAGCTGAGTTAAATTTGCAACAGTAAAGGGTTATACACTTTCTTCTACTCACAGTCTAAATAATATAGTTACAGTGCCTTTCACAAATAGAATGTGTTCACGTTGGTTTGGTTTTGAACCTCCAGGAAAAAAAAATCAAGCATCAAATGAAATGTTTCTCTCCTCTCAAAAGTTTAAAACATACTGACACAAAGTTATTTCAATGTGAATTTTTGGACCACCTTCCTTGATTGCCCAGCTAATCCATCCCAACTGCTTAACATACATTATTTTATTATGCTAATCTGTTTGGACATGACAACATGTTTAATCAAGCATTTAGGCTACAGTGGAAACGTATGTAACTCTTATTCATGAAATGTCTGCAGCAAAACTATTCTTCATATTAAGTGCCACAATCATTCTTATAGCTTTGCATTTTTAATACTTCAACTTTTTATATATTTTCATTGTTGAAGAAATGATATCACAATTTCAAATCAAAGTCAACACTGCAGTGAGGAGAGCTTTTCTACTTTATTACAAAGAGAAGAAGCCTTTATGTGGTCAGAAAATACAAGATTGATCTTTTTTTTTTTCTCTTCCTATGAAACGCTGCTTTTCAAACAGCCAGTGTGAATTGTCTCAGTTCACTTCGTTAAGTCCCATCACATTCACTTGGGTATGGATGTCCTTGGCTGCTGAAATCTGGCCCTTTAGTGCACAGGGCGGCATAGATGTCCCCTGACCAGCAGTTCCAGAATGTCCCGTTTTCATATATTGCATCCATGCACACCTCCTAAAAATGAGGTACAGCAGGGCAAACATTTTCCAAAATAGATGTCATATATATAATATATACACATTCGTACATACATACCTTTATTCATGTGATGTCCAAAAATTTAAAAAAAATGTACACATTTATTACAAAATCGTAACAAAGACTGGACAGTGTTTTGCTCATTCTGGAAAGATGAAGCTCAGTTAACACACAACTTTGGAAATGAACCATAAGTTGTGGCAATATCTTTCTTCTAAACAGATATTCTTGCATTAAGTTGGCGAAAACTGCCTTTTCAGAAACTGAAGGGGAAGTAAAATGAAGGAAGCAGACCTTGCTCATCTTTCCAAATGAAATACGAGAAGGATCTTCACATAAAAATGCACAAACATTTTTTTTTATTACCAAGAGTGCTACAATGAACAATGCAAATTTTATTGTCTATTTTGTTTCTTTTTTCCTTTTTTTTACATTTTGGAAACTAAGTAGTAAACTTTTGTCAGTGTACTTGCTTGTCTTTACAGACCCAAGCTTGTCTGCTGGCAAAAAAATAAAAATAATATAAAAAAAAAATCCGACCCTGCTCAAACTAAAGGAAAACGAATTATAAATTTAGTTGTTGGGCAGCACATAATTAGTAAGGCAGGACTTCAAATGGTGACCCTTTTGCATGAACCAATTGCCAGATCCTCAAAAGGAATTAAAACCGGGATGCCTGAGCCACTTCAGTTTTGCAGTTATGTTGAGTATTGTGCTGAGACAGCCATACCCCAAGACAAGAGGGAAGTCTTCAGAAGGCTTGCTGAGCAGGGTTGTAGTTGAAAGTGGATGGCAGATGAGGCCGTTCTTCTAGTTTATCATATTCCAGATGGAACTCCTACAAACCCAAATAATGATAATTATTCTACTATCAGCTAACAGGTCATTAGAATTAATGGTTCGTTATTAGTGCACATTTAACCTAAAGAAAGCATTGTTTCTTTCAAATAAACAAACATTCCCTTAGGACAGCCTTTTAGAAACTAAATTTAATGTTTAAAAAGTCACTATTTCCCTAAGTTTGCAATATGTCTTACATTTACTTTATACCAACAAACATGAGATCTAACTGCAGCTAGATTTAAAAATGAAGAATTCAAAATAGAGATTTGTGTTAATATTATAAAAATACAATTATGTGAGAATGCATTTGATTCCTGTCAGATTTTCTGAATTTCTGCATATTTTTGTCAATGACTGTTATGAGCACTTAATGTGGGACTTATAAAGACAAAATGTTTGGAGCTTATTTCAAAATTAGATAATCCAATATGATTTGTATGAAAAGTAATCACATCTTTATATTAACTAATTGGTTACACCATCTTTAGCTGTAAATATAAACAGCCAATTGCTTCCTGAAATTGGTGATCAGTCTCTCACATCACTATGTCCTATTGGCCTGGTTTTTATTTTTTATTTTATAGAGAAATATCTTAAATCAGTGACATGAGAAAATTCTAACATGAACTCCTGTTTCAGACCATGTCACTGCATTTCTATGAGGCTGAGGACTGGATTTTGACTTCACCATTCCAAACCACTGAATTTATTCTCTATTCCATTGCATTGTAGCCTTGCTTATTTATTAGGGATCACTGTCTTCTTACATGACCCAACTAACCTTCAGCTAGTGCACAGAATTCTTTGTGGAATTTTCCACAAATTTAAACTTACAATAAATTCTTCAACTTCTGAGGCAGTAAAATATATTCAAACAATGCAAGTCAACTTTCATACTTGACAATTGTGATATTTTTTATTATAGAATATAATATTTCATTTCTGCAAACTGTAACTATATTGACCAAACCAAGAAGGCAATTATTTTTCACATCTGAAATGCATATTGGATTATTTTATTTATGAAATAACTAAAATCAGCAACAAACAACCTTTACTTATCAATATATCCCCCGTGAAGCTTGGATAATATTTAGAAGATATGCAACCATTTATAAAATCCAAGATGGATGAATATTTTCTCACATAATTGTATTTATAGCTCCAATCATTTAAAAACTACTTGAAAAAAAACCAATAAAAATATTAATTGCTAGAAATTAGACAGAAGATGGTACTCTCTAAATGTAAACTTTTCTCTCTTCATTTCGGTATCCGAGATGAATCTCAATAGAAGATAATATATGTAGCTTAGAGTTGCTGAAGGCAGACGGCTCTGGTAAGAGATTTATTTTTAAAAAAATCTCAGGTTCAAGAAAAAGAATGCCTCCCTATCTTCAGTGACCCTTGTGATAGATCAGTCAATAAGAATGGTAGATATTCTGCAAGTAACTATTTATAGTATTGTTTTTACACAATCGTTATGCAAACAAAATCAATCTCCATCTTTTCCCCCTAAAAGTATTGTAAAACATTTATCTTAAGTCATACATGAAGAAGCAGAGAAAGATACAAATTGAATGATAATTAAGTAAAATGGTTTTCACTACTAAGTTGTTTCAAGAATATTACTAGCTTTTTTCCCATTGACAATATAATATTTCTATTACTTACACACAATAAGGACAATTTATTCATTTTATTAGCACAACTTATATGCCTTTATATTTCCAGAAACCGAATGGCATACTGTAGTAAGTAATAAGATTAAAAACAGAATTAAATTAATACAATCACAATAATTCAATCCAATGGACCATTATTTGGGGGTAGCCTGATTTATTAATTTCCAAATTGTTTTTAAAGAGCCATGTTTTTACAATTCTTCAAAAATGTAGTAAGAATGCAGTGGACCAATATCCCTCAGAAGGGAGGAGGCCTTCATCAAGAATCCAAATTCCCTGAAGGTGTCATTCCTTTTCTCCCAGATATTGCCAGAATAGCAAATTCAGAGATATCCTAGGCCCTAAGCAATATAAGGCTTTGTGACAATTAAGCATATTAACTTTCATCCAGAAAGTAACTGATAGCAACACAGCTCTCACAATACTGATGTGGCATGGGCACTCATAACTACTTAGTACAAATAGTTTTCAAGGTAGCTATATCTACAGTAAATTGCAACAATCCAGATGGTCACAAAGTGGCTACAAGAAATACCAACTGAGGAGGGACTACAATCAATACACAAGATGAAATTGTGCAATGTTTCTCTTAGCCCTAAAATCCACCTGCTGTTCAATAAGATTACTAGAAGCTATGACTCCAAAAGGACCCTAACTTGCAAGCCAGTTCTATCAAAGACATTCCAGAGTAAAAGATGAACTATTTCTATAATCAGCAATAACCACCCTTTGTAGGTCCTAGCCTATTTAGTCCTAACCTATTTTTCCTCCTATTTTTCCCCTAAAAATCCTCAAGCATTGGGTCTGAGTCCTTAGTTACTACATCTCTTGCCTGACTAAGGGGGAGACCCATAATGGCATATTATCAATATGCTGCTTATATATCACTCTATGCCAGCAGATGAGTTCTTCTAGTAGTTTAACGTAGATGTTATGTTGCAGGAAAGCAAGGACCAAATAATAAATTAAAAATGGCTGAAAAGTGACCTCCCTTCACTCATCATCACTAACTGGAATTGGCTACTTAGGAAGGAGGATACCCAGTGAAAGGCATGATAAATGATACCGAAAGCTGCTAAAAGGCCCATCAAGACAAATCAAACCCCTCTATCCTTATCCCATCAAAGGCCATCAATGAGAGTAAATATGGTTTCAGTCTCACATGGCAGACTGGTTTGAATCCTGTTTCTGATTCTGAATCCTGATATTGACTGAAAGAATTCTGATTGAAATCAGTTGATTTGATCTAGCCAGGTTCTTTGTAACCATGATTCAACCACTTCTAATAAATGTCCCTAAAAAGAGAAGTGTCTGAGAATGGCTAATTGCTAATTTGAGCAATGGTTTCTTGAGATGTATCCCCTTTTTCAAGTGGGAGGCATCACTTCTTCACTCAGGGATGCATTTCTCCAGCATCTTCTCATTTTCCTACACTTTAATAGATACAGCAAGAAATTAATCTATAGGTACGAGCTAATAGCACAAAGGATCCTGTTTACTTCTTCAGGGCTCACAGATGTAAATCAATCCCTGATAACTTCACAACACAAAGCTTATATTACCTCAGCTGAGTCTGCTCATCCAGTTATCTGTTTAATTAAAAAAAGCAAATTGAAAACAAAAAAATAAGCTTCATTTAGTAAGGAGTCAGGATATGTTGCTGACCCATAGAAATAAAAGATCAGTGACAATTGAAATAAAAACACAATATATGGAAACTGACCCAATAATAAATTTAAAATATTTTTCTTCCACCATATATACACCTTAATTCACCTGGTACATTTTTTTAGAACTGTAGCCGCAGACAGCGTTGCATTTTAAACTAGTACTAGTCAGCATGTCTCAGTAAATAGAGAAGCCCGCTGAATAGCAGTAATTTCTTGCAAATATCTGTAATGTGTTTTCTAAACTCCAAGCATGTTTACTAATCCAAAAGATTCCATACTCCCAAATAAGAATCTGTGATGAAATAGAGAACATGAATTTTAAAGATTTATCTTAAAAAAATACCTTCGCTACTTTTCTCCAGTTAAGACAGTCAAAGAAATAATAGGTTCCTCTCTCATATGTATTGGTTTTCATTGTTGGCTCCATGCCTGGTGCTCTGGTAATCCATACCCTCTCTTCTTTGTGGTATCTCCAGTCTCGGTTAAATCTTTCATCGTCGAATCAGGAAAAAGAAGATTCAATTAGATGGACTGATTTAAATTTCTTAAAAAGTAAAATTAGAATTATCAAAATACCTTTATCTATACAACTACATTAAGTATGTTCTATGTGAAACAATAACATATAAAAATTATACTATAACTTTCCTTGCAGCACTTAACCTAAATAAAATGGTAGGTTAACTGAAGGAAATATTTAAATATTTAAAGTGGAGTTGCTAGCCTTACAGTATATGAGAGTTTTATAGAAAAAAGAAACACTTATCAAAACTGACCATAGTGGAGTCCACTGAATAGCAGTCATTTTTTGTGAGTATCCATAATGTGTTTTCTAAACTCCAGGCATGTTTACTAATCTAATCTAAAAGATTCCATACGCCTGACATAAGAGTTCTGCACCATGTAAAGCATGAAAGAAGAAAGTCTACAAGTGGAAGGGTGTTTTTTTAATTGCATAGTCTTTGCTTGAACTTCCCATTCACATGGCAGACTACAGTAATTGGTTTTTTTAAAAGAAAAGCTATTCAAAATTTTAAAAAACATCTAAATATCTTTTATGACAAAATTCATTAAAATGTGACATACAGCTCTACTGCTGCTAATAGTTGTAATACATCTCCTCCATTCATATAATAGAGATAAAAGAGTAGATCTTCCCCGTAGCGACCAAGCTTTATTGCAGCCAACTGTAAAGGAAAAAAAGACTTTCAAAATCCAATTTAAGTTTTCCTTATGTATATTACTAAGATATGATTAAAAAATAAAAGATCTTAGAAATGAACTTATTCTTTGATATTACACATATACATCCATGTAGTTGGTAAGAGATAGAAAGGCTGCCAGAACTTCTAATTGGCTTCCCTAAATTTCCCAAATCTTTATTCTGGTACCTATATCCAATAAGAATGGTAAAACACACCAAGGAAACTCGGTCATTAGCATTAAACCTAAACCTATTTCTCAATAAACCAGAATCATGACCACCCACATAATTTAAAATTCTTGATAGTTAGGAGAGATTGAAACCAAACCTCTTAGGACTGATCTGACAGACAAACCAGTGGTAAAGACTTTCCAGTCTCTTTGACTATTCTTCTGTCACGCATTGCTAAGTAGAGATGACTAGCAACATCCATACTTGTATTATATTTGAACAGGATCTAAGACAACATTGATTATGAACCATTGTCCAAGTATATATTTTTCTTTACTGCAATAATAGAGTATGAAGTATCCTACTATAATTTACCTATTTAGGAGAATTGAATGAAGAATTAGAATTTTTTTTTACTTTAGAACTAGCTTTCTATCATATCCTTATAATTCTGTATTCCGCCTGTAGGTAATTATAATTCTGTCCTTTGATAAAATAAATCTTCTGCAAATGTAATTGTTTTGAATATTCCATTAGATTGCCATTTTTTTATATATACGCACATTCCGAAAACACAATAACACTTTTTCAGTGGAAATAGCAAAACTGTACAATATATAGATTGATTATACTATTAAAGTAGAATTTATTATGTTAATAAAAATGTCTATTCTCCCAAAATATAAACTAAGAGCAAATGAAGTGATTTTATTTAATAAAACATTTTAAAAATATAAAACTATTAAGATCCTTATATTTAAAAAAACTTCTCTAAAGTATAGAATAAATGCATACTATAATAAGAAAATGTGTTTCAGTAGGAATAATATTTAGCAATTATATATAGATTTTTCTTTAGCATTGGAAACATTTTACAATATTCATCTGAAAAATAGCTCATTAAATTAATAGTACTGTAGAATGATACTTTATTCAGGCCATTTGATATTAATACCACTATATTTACAGATTGTAAAAAACATAATTGCCTGAGTTTTTTTTATTCTACTTTATTCTGTTATAAGGGACCATAAAGTATACTCACCTTATCCCTAATGTGAATATTTGTTAAGTATTCAGAAGGAACATGGAAGTCTGAATAAGGGAATGAGATGTGATTTAATTCTTAATCCATGATACTAATTTTCAAGAATATTAAGAGTATATTAAGTTAAAAATACATGTATTAATTGATCAACCTTACCTATGTCTTGAGGTCGACAGGGTGAAGAAGCCCAAGGTGATGCAAATTTGGGGTAAAGATTTCTGTACAGAAAAAAAGATACTTAATTGCTAAAGATTATTCCTTCTCAAAATGCTGTGACTTCGAATACAAAAACAGACTATCTGTTGCACACTATCTAGCTTAAATAGATTATCTGGATCTACATTAATATGAACAATTATATAATACAATAACACGAAACTCTGATTAGAAATAGTGAGAAACTATTTAATAATATCCAATATTAGAAGAAATTTGTGAATTTTAAACAATATAGCAATATTTACCATATTTTTTGGTGTATAAGATGCACTCCCCCCCCCCCCAGTGGGTGGAAATGTCTGTGTGTCTTCTACAGTGAATGTTGCTGAAGCCCCACCTGCCCACTGGCCCCCATCCTTCGGCCTCTGCATCCCAACAATTTCCCTCTGCAACAAACAGGCTGGTCAGCTTCAGCACAGCCTGATTAGCATAAGCAGCTGATTGTGGGTTGGATCGGCCTCCCAACGATTGGCTGTTTCAGACTGCAGGGATGGTGCTACCCGGAACAGGCCGAAAAATGGGGCGTGCAGAGGCTGAAAATGGGACACTGAGGCTGAAAACGGGATGCGGAGGCTGAGAATGGGCCACATGGAGGTGGCAATAGGCAATGACAATCATTTCAGCCTGAAACAGGTGATCACCGGGAGGCCAACCCAACCGACAATCAGCTGCTTGTGCTAATCAGGCTGTGATGAAGCTGACCAGGCTGTTTGCTGCAACGAGACAAATTGCTGGGAGGCAGAGGCAGATTTTTGTTTCCTTGTTTTCCTCCCCAAAATCTAGCTGTGTCATATACTTTGGAGTGTCTTATACTCCCAAAAATATGGTACATAACATTAAATTAGAATCTAATTCTCAGTATAAAAAGAGGTGCTAACATGACTTAATTATTTTCACTAATTATATACTATAATCCTCTCTTATAATACTACCAACACTTTATTGATAATAACAAGTAACTTTGTTAGATCCAAATTAGCCAGATGAAGCAATTAAATATAATTCTACTTTGTGGTTTAATATTGTCATTTAAATTTGCCATTATGTCAATGCAACATAATATCAACTTTTGGCAATCATAATCATCACAAATAATGCAACTCATAATTTATTTTGAATTAATAAATGTACTTCTGTCATTTGACTCTTATATCTTTGAAAGAATTGAAATATTATAGACAATTCCTTCCCAAAATGAATGTATTAAGTTGATATTTCACCGTGTTACTGTTTTGTCATTAATGGTCATTACATTTTTTCCATTGTTACAACAATCAATTATTAACATACGCTATCAACAAAATATCACTCTTCTTTCATCATATTATTTTTTGATGTGTGACATTAATCATATTAGTTTTTGATTGTGACTAAATCAACATTATTTCAATATTTCAAAAAGGTATATGCTTGGAATAATTTAAAACATGAATGAAAATTTTGTCTATTAATCTGATATAAACTTAATTGGATCAAAGAAATAGTGCAAACCTACCATACCTTTGCAAAGCCTTTGATAGTCTCATGTTATTTATAAAGTAAAATATGAGCACAATAATTTTTGTTGAACTCACAGTTGGCTGAGAAATTACACACAGAAAATGCCCATTAATAATTTCATTTCAACTTGGAAGAAAGTCTCATTGGAGTGCTACAGGACTATTGCTTGGGTCCTGTACTATTCAACATTTCTATCAATTAACTTGGATAAGGGAGATGGGAAAATACTTAGCATGTTTGTAGATCATACAAAGCTAGGATGACCAGAACCAGAGGGTGAAAACTGCAATTCAGATGCAATGTAACAAATAATTTCCTAACTGAATATATTGCCAGCTAGTGAAAAAGGCTATATATATTAAGTGATTTTGTTTTTATTACTGGTCTTTACTCAGAGGCTACATAATCAATTGTTAAAAAATGTTCTAGTGCAGGGGTGTCAAACTCACGATGACGTGTTGTCATCAACATATCACAACTTTTTCCCCTTTGCTAAACTGAGTGGGCATGGCCAGCGTATAATGCATTTGGTTTGTGGGCCGCGAATTTAACCCTCCTGCTCTAGTGGATTATGAATTGAGTAAGGGGATACACTGTTTCTATGGTTAGAATGGAAGCTTCATGATTAGCAAGCCTGAGTTTGAGATCTGAATACTACAGGGCAGGGTTAGCTCCCACCACCTGCTCCAGCTTCTGCCCAGTTAGCAGTTCAAAAGCATATAAAAATGTGAATAGATAAATAGGTGCTATTTTGGTGAGGACCCATGTGGCGAAGGGAGAGGAGCCTCCATTTGGGCATCCTGCAGGCAATGGGGAAATCAATGGCCAATAAAATCAATGGCAGTCCTGGTAGCTGCTTCTAAGTCCCATTGGCTGCCAAACATCTACTACAGGGGTTTCGAACTCACATTGTCACGGCGGCATCATGTGACGTATTGCAACTCCCCCCCTTCACTGAATTGGCCGTGGGCGTGACCAGCACATAACGTATCTGGCCTGCAGGCCGAGTTTGACAATCCTGATTTACTGTCTCAGATGCAGTAGGCTCCAGGCTTTTCGTAAAATTGCCTATGCTAAGTAATGCACTGAGTAGAAAGTTGAGCTAGATCAGTGGTTCTTAACCTGGGCGATATCAGTTTTCAGGGGGGGCGATGGAATGAAAAGGGGCCACATGGGGATGAAGGAATTGAAGGGGGGCGATATGGGGGCAATGGAGCGAGAAGTTTTGGGGCACTTTTGAGACTTTTTTCGTACAGTGAACCGCTGCATATCTGTCGTACAAAAACATCAGATCGCTCGCTATTAGTGGATTGAACTGTGTTTTAAAATGTTCCTCCAGCTAGCTTCAGTACAGAATGCCATACATATGTGAATACACATCACTCATCTTCATGTGCGTTGCGCAGCAGCCACTCTACCCATTAAATTTGTCTCTCTGATTTTTGTTGCTTTCCTTCTGTAAAAATTTTGTCTTTTTA
Source organism: Pseudonaja textilis (assembly GCF_049901715.1). Taxonomy (NCBI): domain Eukaryota; kingdom Metazoa; phylum Chordata; class Lepidosauria; order Squamata; family Elapidae; genus Pseudonaja; species Pseudonaja textilis. Next base: position 32,408,199 of record NC_141994.1, on the reverse strand, counting down.
ACCCTTTTTACACTGTGCATGAATATATATTTACCTTGAATCTTAATTTAGTTTCAGAGTTTTCGTCTTAAAATTCTTAGTTCCTGCATTGAGCTTTGTTCTTATGCCCTTTTTGTATTTCATTTTGCGTCTTAAAATTCACTTGTAATTAAATCATTAAATGTTACTTTTTTTCTGGGCATTTCATTTTCTTGCAATTGAATTTTGTTTTCAGTGGTCATTGCATTTAAGTGTCTTGAATAAATAAGATAATAATGAAATACGTGTATCACAAATTTTGGGAATAAAATGATGGGTGGCATCAGAATTTTTCACACAGTTGAAATATGGAAAAGACTGGAAATAATTACTTGCATTGATATGGCCTGATGACAATTTTAAAGAAAACAAAAAATGTGTTTACATAAATTGAAGAATTATTTCCCTGTGTTGTGATTGAGAGGTTATGTTGGGGAAGGGGGACGATGATAACATCCTCAATGGCTCAAGGGGGTGATTCTTTCAAAAAGATTAAGAATCACTGAGCTAGATGACTGTAAGTTCCCCACCAAACCTTTTGGTTTTACATTTTGGGGATTTAGCAATCTTTCTGTAACCAGGAATTACATGGCTGAAAAATCACAGAAAATGTAATAAAGATGAAAAGCAATATTACTGTGATTGAATTCCCACCTTCCCCATATCTGTCAATTTATTTGAGTTTTGAAAAATGAAAAGCCGATTTTTTAAAACTTCTCTGGGCTCCAACCTGCAAAAAACTTGTGCTATTGGTCAGTTAACCATTGAATATCAATTGCACAAAGCTGGAGACTACATGTGACTTGTGAAATATGAACTGTCCCCATTATACGTAAATTAGACTATATAAGCACTCTTCTCTCAAAATAATGATAAACTAAGCATTTAATCATGGTGCTGCAGTGGTTAGAATGCCGTATCGCAGGCTAATTATGCTGACTGCCAGCAGTTCAGCAGTTCGATTCTCACCAGCTCAAAGTTGACTTAACCTTCCATCCTTCTGAAGTCGGTAAAATGAGGACCCAGATTGTTGGGGGCAATATGGTGACTCTGTAAACCTCTTTGAGAGGGCTGTAAAGCACTGTGAAGTGGTATATAAGTCTAAGTGCTATTATTGTTGCTATTTGTATAGAAATATGATAGAAGACTGATTACTTTTTCATTCCACAACAGCTTATTTAACTACACTGCTCAAAAAATAAAGGGAACACTTAAACAACACAATGTAACTCCAAGTCAATCACACTTCTGTGACTGTCCACTTAGGTAGCAACACTGATTGTCAATCAATTTCACATGCTGTTGTGCAAATGAAATAGAAAACAGGTGGAAAGCATAGGCAGTTAGCAAGACATCCCCAATAAAGGAGTGGTTCTGCAGGTGGTGACCACAAACCACTTCTCAGTTCCTATGCTTTCTGGCTGATGGTTTGGTCACTTTTGAATGCTGGCGGTGCTTTCACTCTAGTGGTAGCATGAGACAGAGTCTACAACCCACACAAGTGGCTCAGGTAGCGCAGCTCATCCAGGATGGCACATCAATGCGAGCTGTGGCAAGAAGATTTGCTGTGTCTGTCAGAGTAGTGTCCAGAGCATGGAGGCGCTACCAGGAGACAGGCCAGTACATCAGGAGACATGGAGGAGGCGTAGGACAGCAACAACCCAGCATCAGGACCGCTACCTACGCCTTTGTGCAAGGAGGGACAGGAGGAGCACTGCTAGAGCCCTGCAAAACGACCTCCAGCAGGCCACAAATGTGCATGTGGCTGCTCAAATGGTCAGAAACAGACTCCATGAGGGTGGTATGAGGGCCCAACGTCCACAGGTGGGGGTTGTGCTTACAGCCCAACACCGTGCAGGATGTTTGGCATTTGCCAGATAACACCAAGATTGGCAAATTCGCCACTAGCGCCCTTTGCTCTTCACAGATGAAAGCAGGTTCACACTGAGCACATGTGACAGACGTGACAGGGTCTGGAGACACCGTGGAGAATATTCTGTTGCCTGCAACATCCTCCAGCATGACTGGTTTGGCAGTGGGTCAGTAATGGTGTGGGGTGGCCTTTCTTTAAGGGGCCACACAGCCCTCCATGTGCTTGCCAGAGGTAGCCTGACTGCCATTAGGTATCGAGATGAGATCCTCAGACCCCTTGTGAGACCATATGCTAGTGCGGTTGGCCCTGGGTTCCTCCTAATGCAAGACAATGCTAGACCTCATGTGGCTGGAGTGTGTCAGCAGTTCCTGCAAGACAAAAGCATTGATGCTATGGACTGGCCCGCCTGTTCCCCAGACCTGAATCCAATTGAGCACATCTGGGACATCATGTCCCGCTCCATCCACCAATGCCATGTTGCACCAGAGACTGTCCAGGAGTTGGGGAATGCTTTAGTCCAGGTGTGGGTGGAGATCCCTCAGGAGACCATCCGCCACCTCATCAGGAGCATGCCCAGGCATTGTAGGGAGGTCATATAGGCACGTGGAGGCACACCACTGAGCCTCATTTTGACTTGTTTTAAGGACATTACATCAAAGTTAGATCAGCCTATAGTGTGTTTTTCCACTTTAATTTTGAGTGTAACTCCAAATCCAGACCTTCATGGGTTACTAAATTTGATTTCCATTGATAATTTTTGTGTGATTTTGTTGTCAGCACATTCAACTATGTAATGAACAAAGTATTTAACAACAATATTTCATTCATTCAGATCTAGGATGTCTTATTTTTGTGTTTCCTTTATTTTTTTGAGCAGTGGATATAAACTGCTTTTTCCCAATATGGTTAGGCAATTCATACTGTCATCTGATAGGTAATATTAAATTCAGTGTAAACCAATAAAAAAAGAAATATTGAAACTATACATGAAAAATATAAGGCTTTATAAACTTTTTCTGCAATGCAAATAATAAGCATAGAATATCCTGTCAACAGCTGCAGAAATATATCATAAATTTGTGTTTTTTCTGAAGTGCTAGTTTTTTTTATGAATACTATCCCTGATTTATTACAATCTTGTTGAATTACATATTAACATCCTGAAGCATGAATGCATATTTTACACTAATTGTATTTTTAGTTCATCTTAGTAAATATTTTAGAAGTGTGGTTATTCAAGAATAAGTAACTATAGCTAGTAATTTACATTAAATAATGATATATTAATTTGAAAACACTTACTCAGGAGAATTGAGGTTGAGACCTAAAGTTGTCAAGTCACTTCCTAATGCAAGATGTACCATACCAGGGTCTGTCTCTGCTGCCCTGATGAATGTTAACAAACCGATCATTCCAAACTGGTCTGTCACCATCCCTTGTGGAATGTTGGTAACCCGACCTAGAAAAACATAAATAAGAGTATTATCTAATAATAGAGAACCAGTGTCATCTGAAACATTAGTAAAAAAAACAAAAAACCAAGTTTAGCAAGCATACCATCGGGTAACACCTGAATCCCCTTTTTCTGCTGGTTATTGTTTTGCGTTGTTGAACTTTTATCTCCAGGAAATTTTGGACCATCTGCACTAGAAGATGTTTTGCCTGATGTATTCAAATTCTGTTAAGAGATATAAAAAAAATCAATATAAAAATTGTAAAAAAGATACATGACTATCTAATTTAGTTATCAGGTGTTTACAAAATACCACACTCCAGAAGTTTCTCTCAACTCTTATGTTTGTATATTTATATAAGCTTATGAAATAAAATTATCAATGTATCAACACATTGTTAGTAACAAACAGTTTGCCCATTATGTACAATTCAAAGATGACAATAGATAACATATTGTCTGGGATCATTAGTATTTTTAATGACAATAAATTAAACTTCAGTCCTCCCAATATTAGTTCTGATCAGAGAGACTGTGTTCAGCCATTTGACATATAGGTTTCTAATCTAGGTTCTGTGCAAAGCCACGTGCATTTTACTAGCTAAGATAGACGTGCCAAACAGACAGAGACTATGACTAACCACTTTAAATTAGTAAGTATGATTGAGGACTCCAAACACCTTACATTTACATGTTTTATATGTACTGTATTAGAACTTTAAATTGAGAAATATTAATACATTTATTTATTTATTTGCAGACTCCCTGAAAGGATCTTGGGGACTCACAGAAGTCCCCAGTCCACAGTATGAGAACTGCTACCCTAAAGCATTTCTCTGAATGCTTCCCTTTAATCAGAAGTGAAGCAAATGGAAATTGGGCAAATTTCCATTAACAAACACAGCACTGCATTTGAAGAATGTTGTCCCCAACTTTGTTAATTACTTCTGTTATTCAATATGGTTAGACAAGGACTAGTTCGCTTTGTTTGTTTCCCATCATTTTTACAAATAACTCAAGGTGGCAAACAAATCCACACACCTTCCTCCTCCCATTTTCTCCACAACCCTCTGAGATGGGTTGGACTAAGACAGTGTCAATGGCCCAGTTCCCCAGCCAACTTTTATGACTAAGGCTTTCACCCATGATGTAACTGCCTTCTTAAAGAAGCATGCGTGGATACATGTGTGTGCATGTGTGAATTGTTCTCTCTGTAAATTAAGACAAACTTACAGGTTTACTGTCATCATTACTTGATGTTGGATCTTTGTAGTTGGAGCCTGGTAATGCTGGAAAATCTTCATTGTGTATTGAAAAGTCCTGGGTTTGCTCATTTGCTGGTTTTGTTACCATCCCAACTATATTGGGAGATAAATACATCATACTGAATTATTTAAATTGTAATTGCTATAATTTCCATTTTATTTCAATTTATTTGTACTATTTTATTATTATGGATTTTAATTTTCATGTTGAAAGTAAGGCTTAAAACATTTGAAAATTAAAAAGATAGAAACTGAGTAAATGAAATTGTACAATTTGATAATTAAAATTTTCTCTAGCATATGATTTTACTTTAACAAATATAGAAAAAGTAAAATATCCATTTCAAACCTTCTATTTGTAGAAACAATAATGAATTTAGAGGAATATATTGATACTATTCAGATTTTGAGTTCTTTAAACATTATTATAATGTTTAGCTATGAAGCTAACAAAAATTTTAAAGAAAAATATACAATTAATGTAAATGTGTAAATTAGGTTTTAAAAGGCACTAGCAGTTGATTATTTTTCAAAACTGTTTGGTTACATTATTACAATATACCAAATTGTACTAATGATTTACAATAACTAAATGAAGGTATAAAACTGTAAGAAGAAAATACAGTATATGATTGAACCACTAAAACTAATTGTATCTAAGATCAAAGGTATAGTTTATGCATGCACACGGGATATACAAGATAGAGGCAAATGGCTATATTAGCCCAGTCCCCACATGCGGAACCTCAAGAGGATTGTGTGAAAGAATCTTTTCTTATTCTAAAATTAGCTTGTCTTGATTCTAAATCTTTGCCTTCTGTTACTGTTGCTTGTGGAGAACAAGAAAAACTATATTTACAGTACCTTTTAGTATTTCATATGCATTACAATAATCTATTAATAATCTTAATCTATTCTGGCCTCCTATATTTATCACCACCAGTCAATACAGCTATACCATGATAACTAGGACATCTAGACTTGCCTCCTATTGCCTTTCTGACAAGTTCCTGCATTTTATTTTATTTGTTTTGTTTTGTTTTGCAAAGAAAACTTTTGCTTTTCCACTGTCTCCTTCCTCAGGCTGAAAGAGTGACTGCCTCAAAGTCACCCAGCTGGCTTTGGCCCTAAGGTGGGAACAGAACTCAATGTTCTGTTTCTAGTTTTGTGCCGTAACTAGAACACCAAACTAGTTTTCTTGGTGCTGGTGTCACCTTTAAAGTTGTTGTTGACGACCTTTAAAGCCCCAAATGGTTTGTGGGGATTATTGACAGAACCACCTTTTCTCACTCATTTCTATGTGTCCTGCATTCTGGCAGGAAAGACATGCTGTGAGCACCATCGGCCAAGGAGTATCAGACAGCAAGATCTTGAAGAAGATCCTTTTATGTCATTGCATCTGATTTCTGGAACATCATTTCTTATAAGATTAAGTTGGCCTCCATCCTGCTGGCCATTTGTAAGGCCCTGAAGATCTGGTTCTATGTTCAAGCCTTAGGTACCAGATATGTGAAAGAGCCCTTATAGTGGTTGTGTTGAAAGATTTTTATGATTCTTGGACATCTGTATGTTTTATTTTTGATACATTTTAGAAATGTATATACACTATTTTTATTTATTTAAAAATTGGACACCACCCAGAGGCATGTGAGATGGGAAACTGTATGAATCAAATAAATAATTGGGTGATAGAAAATTGTGAGAAAAGGTAAAAAGAGTAAAGACACTAATATAAACCCTCACCATTTTATACCTATCTGTTCAAAATTCCAGTCAATTCTATACATTTATTATCAGCAAACAGGTTTTGGGATGGCAGCTAAATAACCTACAGGGAATTTTCTTTTAGGAACCCTTTATTTCTCAGGCAAAAGACAGATTAAATAATCACAACAGGAGGCCAAAGTTTAAGTTTAGCAATAGCTGTTATTAATACTTAAGATATCACATGGTCAATGCTGCAAAGACATGAGATTCACACTCACCATAGGGTGCCCTTCCAGCTAGAGGGTTTATTAATGGAGTTGGATTTCCACTTCCTTCCCTTCTATTTCTGTCGGCTAGTGCTGGAAAGTCTGAAAGATCTAGTCCTGTAACATTTTCACTGCCATCTAAAAGAAAATATGTTGTTTTCAAGTTTATAAATGTCCAATAATGTATCTGGAGAACCATGCATTCATATCATAAATAGACAATTCTGTAGAAATTTAATAATTATTATATTCCTTTTCTTCCAAGTTACGATACCTGTAACTTGGGAGAAAGAAGACAAGAAGTAGAGGAAAGAGAAGGAAAGAGCAAGTAGTGATTTAGCCCTTTAAAAGAAACAAGTTTAAATGATAAGTATTAGCCTTATGCAGTATCATGCACATGATACTGAAAACAGGAGAGTTCAAATATGCTTATATCTGCAGGAAATCTATCTATGCCAAGAGTCAGAGGTCCAAGAAATCTCTGTCCTATCTTGCTGCCAACTTCACTTGTCAGAAGATGGTAGAAAGAACAAACGGGTATGATATCCCAGACATAATTCTTACCAACAGGGAGGAATTGAAGAAGTGAAGGTGACAGGAACCTTGAGAGAAAATGGCCATGTTATCCTTGAGTTCATGATATCAGGGGGAAGAGGAATAGAGAAGAGTCAGACTTGTATACTGGATTTCTTGAATTCAGACGGAAGGTAGGAGGGATCAGGCTTGAAATCCTGAGGAGAAAAGTGTCTGGAAAGAATGGGAAATCCTACTAAACAAGGTACCGAAGGCACAATTATAAAAAAATTCGTACCAGAAGGAAAAACTGAAGACATCTTAAGAGAACATGTGGATACATTTATACTGTCTAAATGCTGAAAAGAAAAAGGGGTATGAATACAAAGTGGAAGGAATGGTAGTAAGTAAGGATACAAGGTAGTCAGCAGAAACTGTAAGGTATGTTTCAGAAAGGCTAAAATGCAAAATGAGCTAAGGCTTGCAAAGAAATACTTCAAACAACAAAAAGGCTTTTTGGAAGAGGTGAGGTGTACATCAGAAACAAAAAGGCAAAATAAGGTCTGCTGTGTGCAGAAAGAGATAAATTGGTGATGGATGATGGACAGAAGGCAGAATATTTTATGTGTACATTTTCAGAAGGGAAATTAGGCCTTAATTGGCCATTTAAATTAGATTGGAATGTAGTATTAAATGCGATCTATGGTAGACAATGTGCTTTTCAACATTTTTAATAATAACCTAGATGAAACTGAGGGAATAATGATCAAAATTTCCAATATGACAAAACTAGGAAGAATGTCAAATACTTCAGAAGAGAAAGAGAAGATCTAAACAGGTCTGAACACTGGATCAGAAATACAGGATGAAATTTAACAGGAAGAAATGTAAAAACTTGCACCTGAGAAAGGCACAAAAGTATAAGATGGGAAAGTTCATGTGAAAAAGATCTAATTGATATATTATATAATCTAGCTGTGTGATGAAGTGTTGCTGAAAAGGTAAATGCTATATAGTCCAGATCAGGAAAAATAATTTTTCCACACTACTGTATTTTGCATATTTCTGGGCATCACGTTTTTTTTTTAAAAAGACTGATACATGGGAGTGCATCAGTGAACACTAAGATGATGAAAGCACCAAGCCCTATGAAGAACAGTTAAAAAACTGTGCATGTTTAGCCCACAGAAGAGAAGACTGAAGTATATAATAGCAGTCTTCAAGTTCCTAAAGAGGAAATCTATCATTCTACATTCAGACAGGATCTAAATCAATGACCTGAAAGTACAGGAAAGGAGAGTCAGATTAAATATTACAAGAAATTTCCTGGCAGTAGGAACTGTGAACCAGTGGAATAGCTGCCCCAAGAAGTGGCATGTCCTCCTCGCTGGAGGCAGGATAAGCATCTGTCCATAAGGCTTTAGCAGATCTGAACTGAGTGGGGCATAGAAATAAATGATCTCAATTAACCTTTCCAAATTTATGAAAATTAACAAATACTTGTGATCCAAAAACTATTCACCCTAGGCTTTTCTGTTCCGGAGTAGTGTGAGAAGATCTACTGGCTGGGAATAAGCAGACACTTTTTTTTTTTTGCTTATATTGTAGATTTAATTGTAATTTGTATTTGCTTTTAGTTTTTTTTATTGTATACTGCCCAATAACATGATCAAATGAGTTGGGCAGTATGATATGTATCTAATAAATAAACACAAAAAGCCTATGATTCCAGCACTGTTACACTCTGCTTCATTCAGTCTTGCAGTTACTGTACATCTATGACAACATATGAATTAGTGGATTTGGTTGATAATTAAAACTGGAGGGCAAAGGATATAAGGGGCTATGGAAAAACTGGCAGAATCACCTCTTTCACTTATGAAAATGAAGTCTACTGAAGACCATGAATATCTATACAAATACTAAGAAAGTAACATAAAATACACACACAATAAGCTTCAAAATGAAACTCTAAAGAATGAGGATTTAAAATAGGCTTACCTGTTCCATTAAAAATATTACTTGATAAAGAGTTATTCATTCCAAATGCCTGATTCCTATTCATTCCAAATCCAGACATGCTAACATAAACAAAAGAAAAGAAAAAAGAAAGTTAACATATATCCTCTAAATAATCCTCTAAATAAATATAGATCACCTTAGTTTGATCTACAGGAGATGAAAAAATTATACATAACTAGCATGTCACTCGTATTGTCTATTTTTTATATCTTCACTCCTCCTCAATTGATCAGTTTAAACATAACATAAAAGAATAGCTTGCTTGATAATAGTGCCAACCAGCAATAAATGGGGGTCATATGGTTGGTAGCAAATGTTTCTCATTTGTGAATAAACATTCTGGCTAAAATAGGAAGTGAGTTACTGGCTCTGTTTTATAAATTGGAAATAATCTAGGCTGATAACCCATCTATGAACTCTTAATGATTATATCCCAAACACAGATAGGAGCCTGATGGAAGAGTCAACCCATAAATGCTATCCAAGAATTATAATCTCACTACTGCAACCTTTAACAGGAGATAGCTGCGCATTGTTATGTTAATGCCCCCAAAGATGCCATGAAATATAAACTGAATTGGATATAAAACATTTAAAAATGAACACTCTGTGTATTCCAAGGCCATTGTTTGAAACAAACTGTTATTTAAAAAAACATTGGGCTGATACTGCTGATCTGTAACAAAACCGAATTGAAAGTAAAATGCAGCTCTGATGATCTATAAAGCATGATCAATCCAACAAACTTTTAAGAATCAAAGAGATCCAAAACTTCTTCCTGAAGTTACAACAGTATATATCATCTTGTGTGTCGCAATCTTTACATGGTTTACAAACAATAAAGATACTTCCTTAATGTCACATCTCATAATTCATAAGCATAATACTATTTCTACTTTGTCTTTCTTCCTGTTTCTCACTGTCACTGTTTGTTTTTTCCATTTAGTCCTTTCTTTTTTATACGCAAAAACAATTCACAAGGAATATACCACTAGGTATATTTGTACCACCTATGCTTGAGAAAGGACTTAGCCATGAATATAAGAATATATGCTTATTAATATGCTGTCTATAACAGATGAGATGCAACAGAAATATTAATCATTTAACTGAAAATGGATCTTTAATTGGTAAGTTAGAGACTCTTGGGAAAAGTACGAGAAACAGGAATAACTCTAACACCATTTACCCGTTTAGTTGAAACATTGTATTTGATACAGATATTTTCCTAAACAAGTATTAATAGTTGCTATTTTCAGTCAACAAGTAACCAAGACTGATACACTGAGTTAATATAATGATGGGAAAAAACTGCCTTTTACTTAAGGGATCTAAAAGAAGAAAAATTAGACCATGAATTCCTATTTAATATTTGCTTTTTTTTCTACAATCTTTTAAGTTCGGATAGGAAAATTGTAATTTAAAAGAGAATCTAATCCAAAACAGGCTTCAGAAGTCACATATGACATAGCAAATAATTTTGGAAAGAAGATTAGTTTGTAAGACATAAGGAGTTTACTCAGAACTAAGGATATATCATCCCAGTGATGAAACAATCATAGCAAAACACAATTTATTTGCCTGCGGTACATCTTGAAATATGCTCCACTTTATCAGAAAAGTAGTGTGCATAGGAATGGAGAGAAATGAAAACAGAAGCTCTTTGTGTAACTGAGTGTCCTTCATATAACACAGGATATACCACTCTAAATTTATCATTACCTGTTCACAGTAAAAGGTTGTCGAGAGGGTTGTTGCTTTGGCATACAAATTATGCTGGGTGAACTTCGATTAGGACTGCCTAAACCTGAACTGCTCATGCTGTTTGTCCTGCTTGGAATTCCAATGCCCTGGCCAACCTGGGAGTGGTTCATCATATTCCTAGGATTCATAGGCAATATACCCCTGAAAAATATGATGCAATAATATCATTATTTCTACTTTGTCCAAGCCAATCATTTCTAGGGTAAGTGGACATTTTTATACTCACATGAAATGAGTCATTTTATACTGAAGACCACCAGTTGTCCATCTTTTTCATTTGTATCAACTGAGACTGGTAGCATTTTTGAAATTTCAGATTTACATTGAACTCCAAAGTTCAATTAAGCTCAGATATTTTTTAAAAAAATATTAGTGATCAAGATTCTTATGCTCCACGAAAGCTCTAAACGGACTTGGAAAAATCAGTATGGGCTTATAGGCCAAAGCTGCAGTTCTCAGACTGCGCACTATGGTGTCCCAGGATGCGGCAGCAAACACTCAGGGATATTTCATTAATTAATAAATAGAACTATTAGTAAGTTCACTGGAGGTCCCTAAGCTTCTGTTAGGGCCACTGAAATTCAAGAAAGCCCCAGAACCCCTAGGCTAATGCACCAAATTACAATTCCTACTGAATTTGGAATCCTGAAGAATCACAGAATATCATCAAATAATGCCAGTAATAACAGTTTCATTTGCTATATAAAATTATTTACTTAAATGTATTTTATTTTTTGTAGTAGAATCAATATTGCATTAGAAGTTTTTGCTGTACACATTCACAAAGCAGAAGCAACAATCCAGGAAACAAATATTTGGTTTATTATTTCAAAAATATCTAGAATGTAAACTACTTCTAAGAAAATAAAACGGTATAATAGAAATGTCCTGGAAAAGTATTTGTTATCAATAAATACCTGCTAGGAGATGGAGGCGTGTGAAGTGACATTGTTGGTACCCCTGTTGTTGGTGTTACGTGGCTTGGTAACTGAGTGCCTTGTGATAAGCTGCGATTTAGCTGAGGGGTATTGTTGCTCATCCCCCTCATTGGAAGGCCTAGTGCACCTATTGAAAAAAATTCAGAAGGAGAATGAATGGAGAGAATTAAGGGATAATCTTATCTGTTTGCTTTAACAATCAAAAACAATATCTTAATAAATATCAAAGGAAAATTTAGACAAGCAGACCACCATTTTATAAAAACAAGCATTTAAATTCACTATTCTCAATTTCCAAACTTTACTTTTTATTTTAAAAGGTTAATGAAAGGATTTTTGAGTAGGAGAATTATGGATCGAATATGTAGTTTGCAGGTTTTTCCCAGAAACACTTGAGAATCAAAAAAAAAAATTTTAAGTGAACAAATCCAAGTTAAATAGCTTCTATGTGTGGAAGAATTCCCTAAACGTCTTAGTCAATAATCTGCTTCATACAATTTAAAACATTAATTAATTGTTGATTATCAATTATCAACAATCAATTGCTGAAGATCAGAATAGTTTGCAGAGTACATCACAAGTTTGCATTTCCAACATTTGTTACTAGATATGACACTTACACTTATACTCCAAGTACAATCACAGCTGAAATCTATGCCAATTTACTAAACAATGACAGTAGACTTGCATCAAATATATTATTGTGTACTATTAATTAATTCAATGGTGTCCATCTGCAAGTGGAATGGATATTGCTGGCATAATGGATTTTTTTCTATTTTCCCCTTAAAATAATTCTTCAGGGAGCTTCTGGAGAGGGGAAAGGCAACGGGAGTTATAAGATGGGAAGAAACAAAGAGAAAGGAAGAGAAACAGATGTGAAATTCCTCTTCCCCTATGTCTCCTGAGTAATATGAGTAGGACAGTGCTGTTTTTGTCACAAATATAAAGATTTAGTTTTGATGCAAGCTATGCTTTAAAATCTTAAATTACAAAGGCCAAATGAAGATTTCCTGGAGGGATCTGAGATTTTTTAGCTTATGTATCATATAGTCTGCTTTTTGGAGACAAAAAATAATAAACAAGGCAATATACATTTGTGATCCAAAACTACATTTGAATTTATGTAATAAATCAAACTATTCATATTAATCAAAAGCTACAGAAATATATAAATTGCTTTCTTAAAATATTTTAAAAATATTCCTTCTTTCAGTTTTCTTATGTATTAAATATATGAAAGAACTCTATTTATATCCATGCGGGATGCACACCCATGAGTTTAAGACAGAAAGATCACATGAAAATATTAAGAACAGTAGTAAATAGAAACATCTACTATGTTGCTCATTCTAATATAAGCAATTCTTTTGTAACAGGACAAAGAATTTAGAACTGGGCTTCAAGAACATATTTCAAAAACAGGCTTATGCAGAATATGCAATTGAAAAAAAGAATGGCTTTTTATGCTCTATTTTAAGTCAACTATAAAGTACTGTTTAAGGTAAAACTATAGACAATTTATACCAATACAACAAAGGATAAATAAAATGAAACGTTTATCAAAGCTGAGGTAAAAAGGACTAAAGCTAACATGATTTGTTTGAAAATTTTATATATACATTGGGGGGATGATCAGGCAGGCAGGCATTTGGTATAATGAAAAACATCATGCATATTACCATCTCCCTAAATGAGAAGGGAGCACTGCCAACGATATTGTCTAAAGGGACAAATTCATTCATCTGTATCTAATAGTTCAGCTCCCCAACAGCTTAGGACAGCTGCTACAAATAAGACTATTTTTTGGAGAGAAAAAAAAAATCGTAGAGCTATTGCTTCATATGTCAAATCATAATTTCCCCTTGAACGCTCTGACCAGATTTTCTATTCTCTGCTAATCTTGCATGCAGTTCACAGGTCTGAGAGAAAAAGGCAAATTTCTAAAACATACCACTACCATGCTCTCCTACACATAATCATACAAATAGAGACATTTGATTATGTCCAACTCTAATGAAGAAAACCTTCAGTCTCACACTTCAATTAGAGAGCCATCTAGGATAGTTGCAGACTTAATAAAGTAGACAGAAATTCTTAAATAGAAGCAGAAGTAATTTAGGAGCAGTTTAAAATTTACCCATATCTAGAAACATTTCTGACTCATTTTATTATAATGAAGGAGCCAACCAAATAACCTAGGTATTGATCGTTTTTATTTAAAATCCAAGAAGATGTTGTCCTTCCAAAAATATAATTTACGAATATTCCTTCTGTAATTAATAAAAGCTTGCTATTTATTTATAGGGGGGAAAAACTACTGCCAGATAAAAGATATCTAAAGTTTTTGTGAAATACTAATTTGGCATAAACTGAAATAGCAAATTAGATGAGGTCTAAAACAGCAGTCACCAACTGGTGGGTCACGAGAAGATGTTGGTGGGCCGCAGAGAAATCTCACCCCCCCCCCAAGGCAATTAATTCAGGCTGCGCAGAAACACAAGGCTGCGCTGCCCACATAGCCCGCGGGAACCCTCCCCACCCACTCACTCCTTATCCGGTAAACTTGCCTGCTAAATTGCTGTTTTTCCTTTTTCCGACCATCATCTGTTCTGTTGTGCCGGGACATTTAGATTAGCTAGGAAGCAGGAAATGATTGGATTTCTTGCTTCCTAGCTAGTCTTTAGATCCTCGGCTCTGCTTTTAAGTGTACAGCCGAACCTCCCTTAGGACTGAAGGTTTGCTTGCAAGCAAATTCAGCGCAGACTCACGGCAAGCAAATTTGAGAGACTGAGCTTGCCAATGACAGATGGATAGATCACTGAATGATTCTGTGAGCAACTCAATCTGCCTGCTTTGCCTGATTTTGGGTAAAAGTTGCTCTTTTTTATAAAAAATTCAATATTTACATACATGGTGTGTTATGAGTTAATTTCGTGAGTTTGCTCGCTAGCATATTTTATGTGACAGACTGAGTTAGCCAATGGCAGATAGATTTCTGAATGAATCTGTGATTCTGTGAGCCACTCAATCTGTCTGCTTTGCCTGATTTTGGGTAAAAGTTGGCCTTTTTTTATAAAAAAATCAATATTTATATAAATATTTATAATATTTACATACAAGCCACACTCACAAATTAGGCCACACCCACAGAACCAATTAGTGGTTCCTGGGATCTAAAATTATGAATTTGGTGGTCCCTCAGGTCTAAAAGGTTGGCGACCCCTGGTCTAAAACATAGTCCAGTACTATTATTATCTATTCTTGAGTAACTTAAGTGATAAGAACCTAATATGAGCAACTGAATATTTCATAAAAGTGCTAAAATTTAAAAAGCTATTTATGAATTGTTCATTTTGAATGCCCTCAACTGAAACAACAACTGCTTGCAAGCATATTATGAGAAAAAAAGTTTGTATATTTTAAGATGCGCTTATGCTGAATTAAGGATGTACAAAGCAATTAAAAGGGGTATTTGCATGCTACCATGAGCAAAACATCTGTCCTCAAAACACAAAAGTAGTAGCAGTTTTTGGAACACTTCTGCATCTGCTCTGAAACTTATTTCCAGTTGTCTGCATGTGTACACACAGAACACTTCTGCTGACAAAGCAGAGCAGCTGACTATCATACATATGTACAGTTAACCGAAGACAGTTTCAAAGCAGCTATGCAGGACCTCCAAAGACTCTTTTTAAATACTTTGCACAGCCTTTAAAAACTATATTAATAGAAAAAAAGTCTAAATTGAATGAACCTAATTTAAGGTAACTTACAAATACATACAACCATTGGCCTATTATAAAAATAGATTTCTTACTTTGTTGCCCATATAAACTTGCCCCAAACTGAGACAGCTGACCTGATGTTGATGGTGATGCCAGCATCTAAATTGGAAATCAAACGTAAAAAAAATAGTCAAGGATAGAATATAGTGGTTATAAAATATTAAACACTTTAAAGACAAGCACTGAAACTTTTTAAACACTGGTATTATGGTGTTATATCATGTGACAAGAAGGGACTTTTAAGTTATACCAAGGAGCATGGTAGCCATAAAAATTGAGTGATCTCATTTTCTCTCAAGCCAGCTCACTTCAAAAGGTTGTCATTGTAGGGAAACATGAGGAGGAAGGAATGTTTGATGTTTGCAGTCTTCAGTTATTTGCAAAAATAATAAAGGAAGAATACAAATAAAGTGTCTAATGGAATTATGTTCCATATGCCCATTGCTGTAAAGAAGCTGCAGTCTGTTCTGTCCTTGGGGTTTCCTGGACATTCAGGAAGCAACTAGTATCCAGTTATAAATATCACTTTCTTGACCAAAGTAGAGAAAGAATGATGGCCAGCCAGCTACATATACACTCAGAGAATTATAATTTCAGTTTGGCTTAAGGCTTCAAATCATCAGTTCAGGTAACTAAGGAAATTTAATACAGGTAGCTCTCGATTTACAATAGTTCATTTAGTGACTTTTCAAGGTTACAACAGCATTAAAAAAGTGACTTATGACCATTTTTCACACTTACAACTATTGCAGCATCTCCGTGGTTCATTCGATCAAAATTCAGATGCCTGGCAACTGACTCAAAATTTATGAGTTGCAGTGTCCCACAGTCATGTGATCCCCTTTTACAATCTTCTGACAAGCAAAGTCAATGGGGAAGCCAGATTCACTTCACAAACCCAATTTAACAACAGCTGTGATTCACTTAATAACTGTGACAAAAAAAGTCATAAAATGGGGTAAAATTCACTTGACAAATATTTAGCTTAGCCACAAAGTTTAGGGCCCAATTGTTGTCTTAAGTCAAGGACTGTCTGGACTGTAAAAATCCTTAGCTAACCGAACTCATTACACAGAAATAATACAAATGCTACATTTAGATGTTTTAGATATCTTAGTTGAATTTTGTACTATTGTTGCAATTGTTACTTGCAGTGGCATTATAGGAAAGGAAGTCGAGATGTTGTTTGCAGCTCTATTTGTAGGACCACCACTGGAGAGCATTTGATCCAAAACTCCCTCCCCTTCTTCCTTGTATCTATGCAAAGCCACTGGGAAAAGTTATCCAGCAACTGAGAACCTAGTATCCTAAGTTATACAACCCTGCTATACTTTTACAATTTTACAGAGTGCTCTGCTGTTATAAGAGTAAGAGCAGTAATTATAGCACTTAGCAACAACACTTAGATTTATATATCGCTTCATAGCACTTTATGGCACCCTCTAAGCAGTTTACAGAGTCAGCATATTGCCCCCAACAATCTGGGTTCTCATTTTAACAGCCATTTTACTGAAGGATGGAAGGCTGAGTCAATCTGGAGCTGGTCAGGATCCTGGCAGTGGCAGAATCAGCCTGCAACAATGCATTCTAATTACTGTGCCACCACACTGTATAGTAAAACTAATTGTGTCGGGGTGGTGGTGGTAATTCTGTATAGTATTACAAAAACCTGCCCTCATTAAGCCTAAACTTTAAGATTAAATGTAATATGCACAAAAAACTTACATCTTTTTCTGATCGATGTGGGAACATCGATGACTGGCTGTAGTACATATTTTCATCGTGGTAGTCACTGTCGACCCCCTCTACAAACTTCTTTCTTGAAGCACCAAACATGCTGTTTGTCACCTAGATGATAATATAGAGCATTGTTTCCTTTCATTATTTATAAAATAAAAAACCCTAAGTATTCAAGTAGCATAGATTATATTTGCATACATTTATGCAGGTTTAGTATGATATATAGTAATGCATTTCTGTATGTCTTTACGTATAAACAAACTTTCAGGTTTTGAATTCAGATTTACTCATTTCACCTCTCTAGAAATTAGTTTTAATTATAATGGAGATAAACAATTCAGACTTCATGATTCAATAGTTACATAACCATTGTTCCAGTTTTAAAATGAATGATAAACAATAGCTAAACTAAAACTGGAAGCAAAACCTTAAGAAAAATTGCTGAGGAACATAATAGAGGAGAAAGGAAATTCAAAGCTTATGCATATAATGGTATATGATTCTGATCTTCAGTTTAGAACTGTCAATAAGTTTCTTTCAAAACCAAATTCTACAGTAAGAAGCAATTTAATTCTTTAACTACAGTTTTTAAAATTACTCATACTTATAGCATTTAAAAAAAACGTCATATGCAGTTGTAGGCTATTTTACCTTTAATATTTGGTTGGTTGCCAGATTTTTACTACTTTTAACAGCTTGTCTATATTGCGTTTACATTGTAGAACTATATATTTTTCAGAGAACCTAAGTTACTAGACAAGCATCACATATAAACACGTATAAATAATTGTACCATCTTATGTTCTTATAACAACCTATTGAAGGTAACTTATCACATCAACTTTGCTGATCATTAATGGAGATACGTGTGCCAATTTTTACTCAGTCATAGTAACATTTTACCAAGAAGGTGCATGTTAATATTTGCATATCTGTAGTACCACAATCAGAAAACCAAGTCATGGAGACAATGCCTACAATAGGATAATTCCTTTTGTGCCCAGTCCTATGACATTGAGTTTAACTGAAGGCATTGTTTTTTAACTTCCATTTTATAGAAAGCCATATCCCATCCTCCTCCAATATATTTAACTAGTGTTCTCACTTTATGATTACTACATCCTACTGCACAAATGTAATTATCGCCTACAAAAGGAAATGCTTAACAGACTACAGGGATTATCTTCTTCTTTATTCTAACAGGGCAAAGTAACGAGGAGAAATCTTTAATGGCAGGGATGAAAATCAGGAACAACAAAATACTGTCCTGAATATATTAAACTAGAGAGAACATCCCGTAACAGATAACTCTTTCCTCTTGCTTATAATTTGGGAACTATCACAACTAATGCCAAGCGTTAGACACAAGGTAGAAAAAGTTATATGACATTTTATTCAGTTATTTGAATTAGAAACAAGCTGCAACTGCTCCCATATATACAGCCTTGATACACAGAATCCCATTTCCATTCTATCTGGTTTATTAGATTTACATTTCACCTTCCTTCAAGAACTCAAGGCATCATACAGTGCTCTGGTCTCCAATTTTTCCCCACAGCATATTCCTATGAGAAGGCTGGGTTGAGACTTAGTAACTAGCTCACACGCACTCACTCAGTTTCTTTGGCTGAGGACTTCAACCTTGGCTTCTTCGGTGCCCATTTCATATCTTTGTCAATAGAACACAATAACACTTTATGACAGCAGGTAGATGACTTAGTTGTCAGTAGAGCCCGACACTTCATCTAACCACTAAGAATGCGGAGACCAGAAATTCTTAAACCAAAGAATGCCACGTTATGTTAACACCAGGTATGAAGTCAGAAATATTAGAGACATTATTGAATCAAGTTGTATGAGTTGATTGAGTACTGTAATTTATTTATCATTTTACAATCTACACTGTGCACAAGATTCTTATATGACAATGGATATTTTCAATTAGTGGCAGAAAAAATACATTTTCACCATAAAAGTAACTAGACTTACATCTGCAAACGGAATTAAACCTGTATCCTATTTCTAAGAAATTTTATGGGTTGTGAATCCAATACACTTAATATAAAAAAGTTGATCTGTTTTATCTTACACACCTGAATAATATATACAGAATACAATTAGTGGCCCCAAAATTGTAATTTAATATATAAAGATAATTTGCTTTATAAGGGTAGCCATTAGGCAGTCTGTACAATATCTGAAATGTGCTATAAGTAAAAAAAAAATCAAATCTGGTACAAACCTGATACAGATAACAATGAGAAAACACTATCATTTTGGAGAAATAACCTTACTGAATGGGAGAAAGTATTTTCCTTGTTATATACTTTGATTTTGTTTCTCTTGAAATAATTAAGCTACATTAAGGTAGCTTACATACTCAGCTCCTAAATCAAGTCATAATTAATGCAAATTCAAATAATATTTGATATAGTGCAAATTTATACCAGGTAACTTCCTTTCCTTCTCTCCTTCATTTCATTTATGTGCCACCCATCTTGTCAAGAGATAAGTTTGGACAGTTTACAAACATTAAATCTACTACACATTAAAATAATAAAGCAAAAAAAAAACCCAACCCTAAAGATGGGGAGGAGGGGAACACTAAGTAAATTTAATTTTAAAATTCAGTTAATGAAGCCAGTACATGCACAGTTTTGTTTGGGATTTTGGACACTGCTAATCTTTATATATGCAAATTGGAGAAGATTCCTTCAAATGAAAACTAAACAATTTTTTAAAGAAAGAAATCCATTATTATATTAGAACAAAAATCTGATATAATTGAACAAGAATGTATTGTTAGAAACACTTAAAAAGGATGTTAGATTGCCTGACTATGGTTTGTTGTTCATTTGCTAGTTTGTCTTTGATTCTTTGCAACCCTATGGACCAGGCCCCCCCTGTTCTCCGCTGTCTTCCTTAGTTTGCTCAAATTTATATTCATTGTGTCAATGACTCTATTTAACCATCTCATCCTCTACCTGCCTTCTCCTTTTGTCCTAACTACAGTAGAATGTATTTATTTTTATTTGGCTTTCTACAACTACTCTGAGACTTTGTTAATTATATGTTTCAATTGTAAGTACATTCGTATTATCCTTTACTGTAAAATTTCATTAATATATTTTTTCCTGAACACAATCACTCTGCTAAACAAATAATTCCCACAACACTGTCCAACTATTTACTAAGTCTGCATTACTATCACTATTAATCTTCTCATCACTCCTATCACCCATTTCTTCCCACTTGCGACTGTATGACTAACTTTGTTGCTTGTATCCTTATGATTTATATTGACTGTTTCCTAGTATGATTTGATTGCCTATTTGTACCCTATGACTATATTAAGTGTTGTATCTTATGATTCTTGACAAATGTATTTCTTAAGCACCCAGACAAATTCCTTATGTGTCTAATCACCCTTGGCCAATAAAGAATTCATTCATTCACTATAAAAGAAGTATACCTAAAACTTTTTATTTCTTATTTTCATCAAGCTGGAACCTATTACCATATTTTCCTTAGAAATATTATTTTGAATAGTGCAAATTGCAATGTGACCATTTTAAGGGATTTATTAACTGTACTAACTGAGATTTACCTGCATCTTATTTTTATAAATTTAATCTTTACAATTAAAGTTTTTTTTACAGTGAAAATGATTTCTTAACCTATCAATTTTTGTATGTTGCTTTGGACTGGCTTGATTTCTTATGTTTTAACTTTATACTCCCAATATTTTCTCAAATGTACTGCAGATTAGATTCTCTTTTACAGTAGAGGTAGACATATAACAAACAATCCCTGCAAATGATAAAACTAGGCAATAGTTGTATGATTAGGTGATCAATAAAATAAAGCTGAATCCTAAAATGGTAGAGGCATTGTAAACTTGTAGTTTATGGGCCTGGAAAATTGAAAAGCCTTTGTCTTTGAACAGGGATGCAATCTCTCTGAAAGAATAAGTGTACAGACTAGGTAAATTTCTGAATGTATATTTATTACTGAAGATATAGGTGACATACATTGTCTGGAATGCATTCAGCAATAGTAATCTTTAGTAACATTTTAGAGTCTTGTAATACATTCTACCTAGGTTTGTCCTTGAAAATTATTTGAAAATTTCAAGAAACACAGAATGCAGCTGTGAGATTATTTCTAGAAAAATCTTCAGAAACTATATAGCACTGGTCTTTAAAAAAACTCTATTACCTCATGTAGACATTTCTATGTCTCCTAGTTGGAAGAAATATGTCACTCTTTTGTTTTGCTACTCTGGCCTTGAATTTCCCTTTTTTGACAGAAACATTCTATTCTAGATGAAATTTATCTTTTTACCCTTGCATTTGGGATTTAGCCCTTGAAATGTCTCTTTGTATTACTTCTTGATTGTTTTTAATTAGTTATATATATTACAGAATTTTATTCTTGTAACTGACCACATTTGGTTTACGGTATTCCAAATAAATAAAATTAGAAAGTAAATATAAGCACTTTTGTCCCAATTACTAAGAATCAATACCTTTAAAGGCAGCTTCTGAAATGGGAGTTTGTATAATTACCTGAGAACGCCTTTTCTATCTACGCTGCAGGAGAGTCCACGAATGGGATATGACTCCTCCCTCTGACTTCATAAAAAGCCTGCCACTATAAAAAGCCAGCCCCTAGCTGGCACACCATTTTTTAGGCAAAGGTTCTTGACAGACTTAACGTGTCTCTGGAAGATAAACAGTGAAATGGGTGGGGCTGGACTCTCTTGCAGCGTAGACAGAAAGAGCATTCTCAGGTAATTATACCAACGCCCATTCTCATCCATGCTGTGACGAGAGTCCAGGAATGGGACATACCCACGCCTGCATGTCCACGGGAGGGCCAATATCTGGTTCAGTCACTCTGACTGTAGTACCACCTTCTGAAGCACCCTCCATCCAAGAAGCCTCAACCGAAGCGAAGGAATCCAGGCGATAATGCCATATAATGCGAAAGGGACGTCCAGGTAGCTGCTCTGCAGATTTTCTCCAGCGAAGTTTGAGTAGACCAGGCAGCAGAAGTTGCTGCACTCCTAGTGGAATGGGCTGTGACGTTCTTGGGAACCAGCAGGGACAAAGTTTGGTAGGCCTTGGAGATGCATGTTCTAATCCACCTATCAATTGTCGATGAAGCCATCTTGGTCCCCAAGGAAGTGGGATGAAACGACACAAACATGGCCTCGGATTTTCGAAAAGCAGTTGTCCATTGATGTAGATCTGGAGGGCCCACCTTACATCCAACTTATGCCACTTGTGCTCCAACTCATGTTGTGGTGTAGGACAGAAATTTGGTAACACTATGTCCTGCGCCCAGTGGAACTAAGAGTTTATTTTAGGAAGAAACATAGGATCTAGCCTTAGAACCACCCTGTTCTCATGGAAAACACAGATCCTGTCTGATGGAGAGAGCCACTAGTGCTGATACTCTCCTGGCAGATGTAATGGCCACTAGAAAAACCACCTTAATGGTCATCAATTGGAGAGACACTGATCTAAGAAGCTCAAAAGGGGGACCCGTAAGGGCCTGCAACACTTTAGGGAGGTCCCATGTGGGAAAACTATGTACAACAGGAGGGTGAAGGTTAGCCGCTCCCACTCAAGAACCTATGTACTGAAGGATGATGGGATAAGGAAGCATAATCTTCCCAGGATAGAACTGACGGCGGAAAAGTGTTAGGTGCGAGTCCCTGATCTAGCCCATCTTGAAGAAAGATTAACACATCCGCAACAGAAGCCAAAGAGGGGTCTAGTACCGATTTAGAGTACCAGGAACAGAAGACCTTCCAGGTAGCATCATAGATGCGGGCGGTGGAAGGTTTTCGGGAAGCCTGTATAGTATCAATCACCTGTCAGGGAAGTTGGAATTCCTCATAGATTGCCGCTCAAGCACCAAACGGTTAAGCGGAACTACTGAGGATCCAGATGGAGCAAGGCTCCCTGATGCAGAGAGATCCTGTTGGCCAGGATCCTCCATGGCTGGGCTACAGACAGATTCACCAGATCTGTGAACCAGAGACTCCTGGCCCAATAGGGTGCTAGGAGAATTAGCTCCGCCCTTTCCTCGAACAACTTCCGAATTTCAGCCGGAATGATGGGAAGAGGGAGAAAGGTGTAGAGGAGCCCTGGGGGCCAGATGCTCCAAAGTGCATTGGTCACCTCCGCTCTCTGGGTTGGAAATCTGATGAAGAATCTGAGCATTCTGAGGAGTGGCAAAGAGATCTACTGCTGGAGTTCCCAATCTGTGGGACAAAGCCAGAAACAATGAAGGGTGGAGACTCCACTCCAACTGATTGACTCTGGACCGACTCAACCAGTCAGCCTGAATATTGTTGACCCCCGAAATGTGGTCTGCCCTGATGGATAGAAGGTGTCTCTCTGCCCACTCTCCAGCGTTCTGCCTCTCTCATCAAGGCCCTGGACCTGGTCCCCCCTTGCCTGTTGACATGGGCCTTCGTAGCCACATTGTCTGTCATGACCAAAACGTGGCAACCCACCACCCTGTTCTGGAAGTGTTTCAGGGCTAGGAAGATGGCCCTGAGTTCTACCCAATTTATGAGGCATGCCCTGTCTATCTGACAGGGCCTTGAGCTATCTCGCCGGATAGATGGGCTCTCCAGCCATGAAGACTGGCATCTGTGGTGAGCAGGATCCTGTCTGGCTTCTTGAAGGGATGACCCCGCCAAACTGCCTGAGACTGCCACCATCTGAAGGACTGAAGGACCTGTAGTGGGACATGGACCCTGATGGAAATGTGGCTGGTGCCAATGCATGAAATCATCTTCCCCAGGAGTTGAGACAGGTGAGACAAGGGAACATTGTGCTGCCGCCCAGTCTGGAGGATGGACTCGTTGAGGCTCTCCCCGCGCTCCGGTGAGATGAAAACCTTGCAGCATGATGTATTGATGATCGCATTGAGATGAAGCAGCCTGGTCATTGGGGAGAGGTGGCTTTTCTTGAGGTTCATCAAAAAACTGTGGTCTCGTAAACACTGCAACGTGACATGAAGGTCGTGATGGGCAGAGTGGACTGACTGCGATTGGATCAAGATGTCGTCCAAGTAACACTGGACCCTCACTGATAGAGCTTGAAGCAAAGCCGCCAATGCTGCTAAGATTTTTGTGAAAACCCCTGGGGGGGGCCACAAAAGACCAAAGGGAAGAGCCCGGTACTGGAAATGCTTGTTCTGGTAACAGAAACGGAGAAACTGGCGGTGAGGCCAGATAGGGATATGGATGTAAGCCTCTGTGAGGTCAATGGTGGAGAGGAGGTCACCCTCCCGAACGCTTTCTAGTATGGAATGCAGGGTTTGCATCTTATCCTGTATGGGATAAATCTGTTTAGGAGTTTAAGATTGAGGATGGCTCACCACCACCCCGAGGCCTTCGGGATCATGAAGAGAGTAGAAGCTTAATCCTCATTGATCCATTGGAACCGGCTCTATGGCTCGTATGTCGACAAGATGTTGAATGGCCAATTCCATGAGGGCCCATTTGGAGCCATCCCTAGGCGTAGGACAGCAAACAAAAAATTGTGGGGTTGGAGAAAGGAACTTAAGCCGGCGGCCCAACCTCATGTCCTAAGCACCCAGGCGTCTGATGTTGACTCCTCCCACCTGGGGGTGAAAAAAGCCAAATGGCCTCCGATGGGAGGTGAAATGTGGCATTCACAACCTCCTCCCTCTCAAAAGGGCCATTTCCAGGAGCCTGTTGTTGTCTGCCTGAAACCTCAGGACATTGACCTGGGCGAGGAGGAAATGTCCTCTGGCCCCTGGAAAATCGAGCGGTGGATTCAGGTCTGAAGGAAGAAGATTGATAGAACGGCCCAGGGCGATATTCCAATCTCTTCCCCACCGATGAGAGGACCTTCCTCTTTTCCTTGGTTTCTACCAAGTATGGCTCTAGGGCATCGCCGAACAGTCTTTCTCCAGCACATGGGGCAGATGCTAACTTCCATTTCCGCCATGAATCGGACTTCCAATTTCACAGCCAAAGGAGCCATCTGGCCGCCACTGAGGAGGCCATGGCTCTTGAAGCAAACTAGGCTGAATTCAATGTAGCGTCCACCATGAATTCTGCCGGTATAATTATCTTGTTGAGATCTTGATGTGCCCTGAAATCGGTGGCTGGGAGCCTCTCCTACAGTTGGTGTAGCCAGTGCAATGAAGATCTTGTGAAAAACGAAACTGCTGTAGATGCCGATAGCCCAAGCCGCTGCCTAGTGGGTGCGCTTGATGATTTGCTCAGACCTTTTGCCCTCTGCCTTAAGCACATCCTCTGGCTCAGTGGGGGTGCCTGATGAAGAGAACAAGACTACCTCTGGGGCGTCCACTGAGGAAACCAGCAGAGCGTTGACCAAGGCCAGGCCCACGTTATAAAATTACCTGTCGTGTGATGAAGGACAAGGCCCCGACCCGGGAGGCTACACTGCTCCACCACTAAGTCAAGGAATATCAGTGGGGAAGGGAGTACCTCAGTATGAACCACTGGCTTGGAGAATAGAGAGTCACTGTGCCTGGAAGAGGACACCTGTGATTCTGGAGCCCCTCCTCAGGGGTTAGCTGGGCCGTGACCAAAGCTTTGTGCAGAAGCGATTTAAATAATGAAGGTTTAAAAAACGCTGCTGGAGGAGGGTGATCAGATCTAAATTCTTCCTCCTCTGACATATTAGGATTTCTGACCTCACCTTCCTCCTCCTCAGAATAAGAGGAGCGACTGTGTTCAGAAGGGTTGGTATAATCCCTCTCCTCATCCTTGCCACAATCTGATTGGGTAGGCTGGAAACTGAACTGTTGTCTGGGAAGGCCTTTGTGGGATGAAGAGACTGCTTGGGACAAGTTAGGAAACAAGGACTGTCTCCCCCTGGTGGGCGAAGGAGTTGTTGAAACCCCTCAGCCAGGCCCTGCCTTATGGCCACTGAGACCATTTCCCTGATGTTATGAGGCCTATTCTCTGTGGGGGGTCCAATGGACACAAGCCTGCAGCAGTGGGAGTGAAGGTTGCCTCAGGCCTAGGCCTGTGGCTCCCTTGGAATATTTGACCTATGGGAAAGGAGGGACCAGGGCCCCAAGCTGACTGTCTAATTTGCTCAAATTCTGGGGTAAAAGCTCTTCTTTCACCCTCTCTGGAGACCAAGCTAAAAGGTGGTTAGAGAGCTGGGGCATCCCTCCCTTATAGAAGCCTCTGGGCAACCCTGTACCTCCCATGGATGAGAAGCCTGCTGGATCTGGTCTCTCATCTGTGCCAATGTCTTTGCAAACTGCTTTTCCAGAGCAGCATGCCTTCTCTTCACAGGCCTGAGCTCTGATCTGGAAGTCTTTTTGGGAGCTCAGGGCCTTGGCTCTGATCTTAGCAGCAGCATCTCTATTGGCAGAATGGCCTCTTTGTCTTCGTTTCTTCCTCATAGGGGCTTGAGAATCTTAGGCTTCTTCTTGGGGTCAATGACTTCCCTCTCCTTTCCACAAAACAGCAACACAAGAGGTGCTGTGAGCTCCCCCTGTGGTAGTGCTGTGTGTAGCGGGCGCCAGCTGAGCTGAGGGAGCTGTGAGACCCAATTAGGGAAACAAATTGGCCACCTGACTTTCAAAATGGCCACCTGCCATGTGTGGCAGCCCTGGGATGGTTGCACTCCCTCCGTCGCTCCTTAGGCTCTTACCAGACCCCGAGCGATTAGCGATAGCCAGAAACAGCCGCAAGGCGGCAGGGTTGAGCTCCAGAGTCAGCTGTGAAGCAGCTAGATTAGCAGCTCATTTGCACGATCTTTGGGACTGTGTGGGAGGCTCAGCAGGACGCTCCCCGAGCCCGCAGTTCCTCAGTGAGGCAGCACCGAAATCTCGGTGCTGCAGGAGAGCAGATCCCTGCTCTCCTGTGTTGTAGCTCGAACCAGAGCCCAGGAGCAGTAAGAAGCCTTGAAAAAGAAATCGCTGTTGCTAAACTCTTTTTAGCTCAATATTACTCCTTCCAGAGACAAAGATCCAAGACAATAAGCTGAGTCAAAAAGATGGCAGGCCAGCTAAGGGCTGGCTTTTTATAGTGGCAGACTCAGCTCTATGACATCAGAGGGAGGAGTATCCCATTCCTAGACTCTCATCGCAGCGTGGATGAGAATTAGTAATACTTTCAGGAAGGTACTCAGCTTATAATGTGAGCTACTCAACGGTATGAAACTCACATAGGAATTCCAATTACTTTTACATGTAAATAGTAAGTACAAGTGTTTTGAAGAATACTGAATCCATGCATTAAATACTGTCCTGCCAAGGAAAGAATGAAGCAATCTTTTCCTTGATCAAATATGGAAACCAAAGTGCTTTGATCTTTGCTAGTTTTCTCAGTTTCATGAGAACATTTCTTCATTTCAGTTACTGAAACAATGTAATCTCAAAAGATAATTATAATTCTTGCTCACTTGGATTTATGATTTTTAAACCACAATTCTGAGTATCTTTCCATTTCCTTCAATATCCAAAGTGCACTTATATATACTCTGTTCAATGGAAAAACTCTCCTCATTGTAGAGAAAAATTAAGATTTCAATAAATCTATTAATTGTATTAGTGAGCAAAACTGCCATAGCGTTCAGCAATCTTTTTACTTCCAGATTATATATAAATGGATTATCAACTTTTGTAAACAGGAAAAGCCCCTGAAAACCTAAATATCAGTAGAAATTATCCAACCATATTAAAGACATATCAATACACCAATACTATCAGTTCAATGAAAAAATACTAGTGACGATGGCAATGAAATCCTGAACTACACTAGATAATAACCGTCCTGGAATTGGTACTGATTCCTTAGAAACTATGGGAAGAGAGAGAAGCAATGAACCTGTCAGCTGGACCCTGAAAACCAAACAAATTGCTACCATGCCAAAGACATCTCTATCTCTGCACTTACTTGATTTATGTTCTTTTATTTTTCAAGTAAATAGGAAACTACAGTGCTGCAAAGCACAAATCCAAAGAATACTTATTTTTATTTTCAAGAATCGGACTGGATCCCCAAATAAACTTGAGGCATTTTTTAAAAAACCATCAATGACAGGCCTGTGGCCCAGTACTATACTTGAATTCTAACCACCTGCTGCCCCGCAAAATGAATTTTAAAAGCATCCAACAAGATTCAAGGAAATGATGGGGCATGATATTATTATTTAATTTTCTGGTAAAAGGGCACCATGTGACTTTCATCCCATCACAGCAATTGTTTTGTGAGAATGCCCATACATGTTATCAACACTTCAAACAAATATTAGGCCAGAAAAGCTCAAATACACTGATCCCAAAATCCTTTATCAATCTCAATGACTCTTTATCAATTAAAAATTTTGCAGTCCTATAAATATTTGCATTTTGTGACAACTGTGACTCACGGCCTCACCATTATGAGGATGGACTAGGCAATATGCCAGACATTGATCTGCATTTGAAAACTATTTGAAAACTGTAATTAATCTAGACTGAAGCTGCCTATATGCTGGTGGAGAAAGGCTGTCACAACCATGTGACAATAATAACACTAGTTTTATTTATTTCAAATTTTTATTATTTTCATTATACTATTTCTATAGTGGAAATATCTTTATTTTCAGGCATTGCTTTTAAGTTAGTGCTGCCCAAATAATGTAATAAATGCACACAACTGAATTACATATATTCCAAATTGATATTTATCCTGATCAAAGACTCAGAGTGGTTAAAAGAACCAACATGAATTATCATAATTCCCTTCCACAGCTTTCAGGCCTATGATGCTGTTGCATTAAATATCCAGGTAGCTATGGCTAGAAAAACTTCAGCTCAAGTATTAGTACCAGGTAAACCCTCAAATCTACAGTTACAAAGATAGATTTATCAAGATAATTATGAATTATCCAATAGAGCAGGAGTGTCAAACTCATGTCGCCACAGGGTCGCCACGTGACAGATAGCGACTTTTTTCCCCTTCGCTAAACCAGGCATGGACTTGGCCAGCACGTCATGCATCCGGGCCATGAGTTTGACACCCCCTGCAATAGAGATGCAAGATCTTCTTTCTCCAAATTTCTCCAGATTAGCTAAGTCATTGAGGCAATAATTAAAGATCCAGTAAAAACAAGTAACCACTTTGGAAGTAGCTTCTCTAGTGTTGGACTTGCCAACCAAGCCAATACTTCTTTCAAGGCACTACATAATGTGTGTGATATAACTACTGTAAGCAGCTAGGATATTTCTGGAAAAGTCTGGACTGCTTTGGAAGAAAAGCTGTTTATACATAATGAATTCTCTCTGAAGAAGTTATAGATAAGAATCCAAGTTAAATAGGGTAAAGCGTGCTCATGATTAACCTCGGGAAAATATCCATTTCTATATTCCAAATTAGAGAAGAAAAACTAGTATTGCAAGACCAGAATGTTAATTTCCATTCCCAGTCACTCTTCCCTGACCAACTATGATGTGCAATATGAAGCTACTGTTCTGCTGAGCAAAATATATAGGGGAGGGGAGACTTTTTTTAAAAAAAAGTTGATACCAATTTCACCATTTATCAAATTCCCTGCAGTAAAGGAATCATCAACCCTTGAATTTTAGTGAATATGACTAGGCAATTAAATGTTAAGATTAAAATAAATATTATCTTGAAAAATTGGCATTTGGGAAAGTTTAAGCTTTTCAAAATACCGTGCAAATAATGCTGTAAGCGTTAAAATTATCATAAATATTACAATTAATTGTCATGTATGATTTACTGAGAATGCAAACAGCAGCAAATAAAATATTACCAATTCAGTTTTAAGAGAGTTAATTTTTAGTACCATAGCCTTAAGATTAAATCTATTCCAGGAGCTACAGTCCTATTTGGATCTCATTTTTTCAACCATACATATATTTAACACAACAAATAAATATATAACAAATTTATCTTATTATTCCTAAACTTCTTCAAATGTTTAGCAAAAAAAATACTTATCAACCACTTAAAAATCTTGCTAAAAGAATCACCTAACACACACTAGGAAAATATCTACCTACCTAAAAACTGTAATTTTGCCCATTAATTTTTTTGTCTGTTGAAGCAAGCAAGCTTTGATGGACACTTCCTGTAAATGAAGTAGATTGAGTTATTAGAAAAGTTGTGTGAATTCACAACATTATCAAATACAGTAAGTTTTATTTTATTAAAGAAATCAAACATCCAACAAGCCCAATTTATTTTATTGAACTCTGAAAGTACAACCCAAAACACTAGAACAATTTCAAAACATATGCTATTTATTCATTTGTCTTTATTAATCTGTTTCAAATTTAATCACCAAAGGTTAATTGTACTTTTCTTTTTCTTAAAATCTAGTTTAAAGAACTCTCAGACTTCTAAATCTGTTATTTAGGATGCACTTGTTGTCACTTTTAAAAAACTTTTCCTATCTTACAGTATCACTGAGGAATAACTCTACATGTTGCTGTTGATTTGATTGGCTCAATATAAATAATTTATAAATACATAAAGTGCAAAAATACTATTTAATGCAGGTAGTCCTTGATATATGAACTCAATTGAGCCTAAAATTTCTGTTGCCGAGAGACATTTTATAAGTGAATTTTACCAACATTGTAATTGTAAAGTTGTGAATCACTGCAGTTGTTAAGATAGTAACAAAGATTCCCTGTTGGTTTTGTTTGTCAGAAGGTCACAAAAGGTGGACCCTGGAATGCTGCAACTGTCATAAATATGAGTCAGTTGCCAAGTGTCTGAATTTTGATCACATGAACATGGGGATGGTACAATGGTCATAAAATGTGAAAAATGTCATAAGGCACTATGTTCTGTGCTGTTGTAACTTTGAATGATCACTAAATGCACTGTTATAAGTCAAGTCACCTGTACTGGATAATTTACTTTCTCAATTTTTTCCATTTAACTCTCCATTCATAAAGAATGTTAAAGATTGTACTATGCTTGTTATGCAGCTTATAAAGCAGGGGTGTCAAATTCAAGGCCCGTGGGCCAGATCCGGCCCACTGGATACCTAGATCTGGCCTATGTGGCTGCCCTGGAAATAGCAAAGGACTGCCAGCAAAAAAGGAGCTCGCAAGGGGAGGGCTGTGCGTGGCCCTCCCAAACTCTGTTTTCACTGGCGGAGGGTTGCAGCAGGCCTAGCAACCAAAAATGGAGCTTCTGCGGGCCGTGTGTGCCCCCCCCCAAAGCTCTATTTTCATTGGCAGAGGTTTCAGGAAGCTGTCCCAGCCAAAAATGGAACTTGCAAGGGCCATGCGTGGTCCCCCAAGCTCTGTTTTCACTGACAGAGGGTTGCAGAAGGCCGTCACAACCAGAAATGGAGCTCAGGAGCCCTTTTGCTGGCACAGGTGCCCCCAACACAAAGGATGTCATGTTGGCCACACCCACCCTAGCACCCAAAGTCAAACACAAACCTGATGCAACCTTCAACAAAATCGAGTTTGACACCCATTCTTTAAAAGGATGCAAATGACCAGCTGTCTACAAGGAATATAAATCCTTCCATTCTCCACTATCCTGTCAGTGCTGAAGAAGCTTCTTGGATAAGAAGCGAAACATCTTCAAAAGAAAAAATGCCAGTTGCCTCCTGAAAAAAACACCTTTGGGACAACTATGACCTGGATGATTGAGAATCTCTATAGACTTTAAAATTGAATAAAGTAGCAATGCAGGGAGCCCGTTGGTGCAATGGTTAGTCTGGTCTAGAAACCATGAGACTAGTCCTTCCTTAGGCATGAAAACCAGCTAGGTGACTTTGAGCCAGTCATTCTTTTTTAGCTCAACCTACCCCACAGAGCTGTTGTAAGGGAACAGGAGGCAGGAGTATTGGGTATGTTCACAACCTTTATATATAAAAAGATAGCATAAAATGTAGTAGTAGTAGTAGTAGTAGTAGTAGTGATGATGATGATGATGATGATGATGATGCATATAAACTCATAGATACCATATAATAAAATTAAGGTTCAAAACGTTGTTTCATTTTCCTTAAATTGTAAAACAATGTAGAATAAATGATCTTGTTCCAATGCAAATAACAAGTCACATACAATAATTGATTCTTGAGGAAGATTTTTAAATGAGTCTCCAATGAGTTTTTGGAATTATTAATTCTAGGAACTGACCATGAATATGAGGTCAGCAAAGAAACTTGAAATGTACAGCCTCCTGGAGCCCAGAAAAGCCAGCACCGAAGCTCCGGGGCTGGAGGAGAGCAGATCCCCGCCCTCCGCGGTTGTCCAGGCTCTACCAAGTCACCTGGAGCTTCTGTAGCCATGTGGAATCTCTCCTTTCACTTTCGCTTTCTCTCTACGCAGCCGAGATACTTCCTGTTTCATGACAAGGAGCTGAATCAAAAGGTGGGGGCTAGCAACAGGCTGGCTTTTATAGGCTTGGCAGACTCAGCTTGATGATGTAGGAGGAGTTTTTCCCTATCCTGGACTCTTATAACATCGTGGAGGAGAATGGAGCATTTTATCGTTTTCATTTTCTATTGTCATTTTAGCTCCAGAGAAAATCATGCTGCTGTTAATTATTGTGATATACAAAATAACACTATATATTTATAATATGGTAAGAGATATTAGGACATCAAAACATGATGGAATTATATGTAAGACAAGGTAATAAGTTTTTACAAGGAAAGTTTTCTGAGATATCTCTGGTTGCTATGTGAGCTGAACAATTTCATGCAACATAAATAAACAAGGTATGTTATTTTAAAAGATTTTAGAATTGACATTTAATTGATTTTGCTGACAGATTATAAAACTTTTATATTCCTCTGAAAGAAATTACATTCATCCAATTTATACTGATTTTCTCAAGAAATAAATACAAAACAAAGTTTATTGTAAATCAATATGTCAGACTTGCTATGGGGGGGGGGGGATTCTATGATTAGGATAATTTAAAACATTACTGAAAATAAAAATGGCCAATTTTATAATGTTCTTTTACAAACACATGGTTTGTTCTGTGTTAATTCTTCTGGTCACATTTTGAAAAAGATGTAACAGAGCCGGGGGAAAAAAACAAGTGGCCAATCTAAATGATCAGGGCTTCGAATACTTCTTTCTGGGATGGAAAGGATGTTTGAGACTATACCTTGGGGGCAAAATAACCAAATGGAGACATAATAGAGAAGTTTAAAATCATATATGGGGTACAGAATGTAAAAAGAGAAGTTTTTCTATTTTCAAAAGACTAGGAATAGGGCTACCCAACAAAGCTGATTGTAAGGAGATTTAGAAAAGAAAAAGAAACTATCTATTTACACAGTGTATAACCAATTTGTTGAAAACAAGGTGTAGTAAAGACCATTGGTTTTAAAAAGAGAACTGGTTAAGACCGTGAAGATTTATAGAACTCAGCCTCAATCTTATCTTACACTTGTAATACTTAGAAGTGTAAGATAAGATTGAGGCTGAGTTCTATAAATCTTCACGGTCTTAACCAGTTCTCTAAGTATTAATTTCAATGGAACAGTAGTGGGGAAATGTCTCCACCTCCTCCTTTTGAGCATACAAGAAGCACATGACTAGCCACTGTGAAACAAAGCCAAAGCTGGACTTAAAATAGGTCTTGGCTGCATCTAATACAACTATTATGTTCTTCATCCATAACACAGTCATATTCAAAAACACAAATAAAATCTCAGGCACTGAAAAAGTATTCAATGAGAAAATATTATGAAAATGTTGTATCTTTTGTAATATTTTCCTTCAGTTAATCCTTTTGTTTTAGAATTTAAGCTGTGTTTCTAAAATCTATTCCTTAATTTGAAAAAAATGCTAAATAAAATACTAATTACTTCATAACCAAATATGAGCAATATTCAAGAGACCAGGATTTTTTATGATAGAAAGAAGATTCAGCTTGCTTCTGAAGTACAAGGTTGAGTGTGATTCTATTATCTGAATATATCAAAAATAGAAGAGAAAAAAGGAAGTATATAAGAGGATCCATAGAACAGATGCTTCATGTAACTGTGTTACAAAAGCCCAAGTCAAAAACCCTTCAAAATTTACTAGTTTGTGCTAATCTGTATAATAGAAATCTTAGCAATTTATCATGACTTCAAACTAATAAAATGGTCTAAAACTGTGGTGGTGTAGCGGTTAGAACAACAGATTCCTTCATTGTTGAATACAGCATACCTGCAACTATCTCTAAAAGATGCTATGATTACAAAGCTACATTTGTCATATATAAATAATATGACTAGCTTTGAAAACTTTTACAGCAGAAAGAAGAGGAATTATTTCCACAACAACTACAAAGCCTTCAGCTTGATAGAACATCTTCAACAATGATAATCTTCTGGACTAGCTTTGAGGATTGGAGGAATGGGCATTATCTTAAGAGTCATATTCTTCCTACCTGAGGGTTCATTTTCATTTGGGAACAGAAATGTTGGGTCCACAGGAGCTTGAATATTGGATGCTACAAGGTTAGGCACCTTTTGTGCTGCACAAATACATGAAGCTGCCTGGAGAGGTCCATCAGCATGAGGTGAAAGATACTCAATTATATATTTTCAACTTAAGCCACACAATGATGCAACAAAGGCCCTGATCTGTTGTTTGGGGACTATGATAACCTGGGCGTTGGAAAATATATTCTGGCTAAAATCTAGTAAAATGGACTGAGCTGGAAATACTTTCATACTAGATGGAAAAATTTCCATGGAAATTTTTAGTCATCCAGGTCATGTTTGTCCCAAATATGCTTTTT
Source organism: Pseudonaja textilis (assembly GCF_049901715.1). Classification (NCBI taxonomy): domain Eukaryota; kingdom Metazoa; phylum Chordata; class Lepidosauria; order Squamata; family Elapidae; genus Pseudonaja; species Pseudonaja textilis. The sequence goes on along the minus strand of NC_141994.1, from coordinate 32,373,085 downwards.
CAAGAGGCAATTGGATTTGGGTTTTTTTGAAGGCATTTCGCTTCTCATCCAAGAAGCTTCTTTAGCTCTGACTCGATGCATGAGGAATGGAAGGATTTATACTCCTTGCAGACAGCTGATCATTTGTGAGAAAGTTGCTGAGGCCACTTGAAAATTTATCTGTGTCCTCAGGATGACCTGATTAGTGCAAAAGGGTGTGGATCCTTCTTGGACCTGCTGAAAAGACTGTGTTGTAGATTGGAGACAGATTAAGTTATATCCATCCGCCTCTGCTGAGAGAGGGCAGTTCAATTTTGACATAGATGGCCTCTTTGACCCCTCTTTCAAACCAATGGTCCTCTCCTTTCAAAATGTGGACTGCTGAATTTTGTCCTAATGGGTTTGTTCTATGTTGTGCCATGTGTTTATGAAGTGCTTGTTTTGTTTCAGACCTGCACATCTCACTTCATTGTACTACATATAACATGTTGCTCAGTTTGTGTCTGGGTGTTTTATCCTTGGGATGGACAAACTTCTGCCTTAGTTTATTCTTGGGTTTAAAGTATGGATGTATGTTGTGTTGGCTTAAGATCTTCCTGAGCTTTTCAGATATCCCTGCAACGTATGGAATGACAGCATTGCTTCGTTTATTGTTCTCATCTTTGTCTGTTATGGAGGAGCTCCTGCTGGGTCATTTTTAGGATTTAACGAAGGCCCATTTGGGACAGCCATATGTTCTGAGGGCTTCCTTGATATGTTTTAGTTCTTTTTTTCCCCCCCCATTTTTCTGGTAGGCACACCTTCAGCTTGGTGATGCAGGATTCTGATAACTCCCATTTTATGCTCCAGTGGGTGATTAGAATCAAAATGTAAATATTGATCTGTATGTGGAGGTTTTCCATAAACTTCAATATTAAGGCTTCTGACTTCCTGCATGTGTAGATGGAACAATCACAGTCCTGGGAGTTCTTCTGGATTCAGAGCTATTGCTGGAATAACTTGTTGGAATAACTTGTGCAGCCAGAAGAGCATTTGCACAATTACATTTTATATGCCAATCTGGCAAGGGCATTCATGCCCTTGTCAATTCACAGCTGGACTATTGTCATTTGTTCCACATGGAGCTGCCCTTGAAGATTATTAATATTAGATGACTTCAATTTTCATCTGCTAGCCTCTGGAACTTTCTTCATTAGTGGGTTCATGTCCTCCAGAGCAGCGGTCGCCTACTGGTGGGCTGCAGCCCACTGGTGGGCCATGAGAAAATTTTGGTGGGCCGCAGAGAAATCTCACCCCCAGAGCACCCCCTCAAAGCAATTAATCCAGGATGTGCAGAAACAGAAGACTGCTCAGCCCAGATGGCCCGCAGAAACCCTCCTCACCCACCCACTCCTTACCCGGTAAACTTGTCTGCTAAGTTGCTATTTTTCCTTTTTCCGACCATCATCTGTTCTGTTGTCCCAGTTTTAGATTAGCTAGGAAGCAGGAAATGGTTGGATTTCTTGCTTTCTAGCTAAGCACAGCTGAACCTCCCTTAGGACTGAAGGTTTGGTTGCAAGCAAATTCAGTGCAAACTCACGGCAAGCAAATTTGAGACTGAGCTAGCCGATGGCAGATAGATAGATCACTGAATGATTCTATGAGCAACTCAATCTGCCTGCTTTGCCTGATTTTGGATAAAAGTTGCTTTTTTATATAAAAAAATTCAATATTTACATACACGATGTGTTGTGAATTAATTCTGTGAGTTTGCTTGCAAGCAAATTTTATGTGACAGACTGAGCTAGCCAATGGCAGATAGATTTCTGAATGAATCTGTGATTTTGTGAGCCACTCAATCTGCCTGCCTGCTTTGCCTGATTTTGGGTAAAAATTGCTTTTTAAATAAAAAATTCAATATTTACATGCATGGTGTGTTGTGAGTTAATCTTGTGAGTTTGCTTGCTAGCAAATTTTATGAGTTTGTTTGCAAGCAAATTCTATGTGACAGACTGAGCTAGCCAATGGCAAATAGATAGATTTCTGAATGAATCTGTGATTCTGTGAGCAACTCAATCTGCCTGACTGCGTTGCCTGATTTTGGGTAAAAGTTGCTCTCTTTTTATAAAAAATTAAATATTTATATATTTATAATATTTACATACAAGCCATGCCCAGCCAGTCACATGATCACCAAGCCACATCCACAAATTAGGCCACGCCCACAGAACCAGTTAGTGGTCCCTGGGATCTAAAATTATGAGTTTGGTGGTCCCTGAGGTCCAAAAGGTTGGCAACCCCTGCTCCAGAGCAACCACTGGCTTGCCTTAGGTTACATGTGCAGTCCTAGTTTAGATCTTGTTTTTGAGCAACTTTTGCTCAACCTCTGCTTGGTAAAAGGTGAGTTCAAAAAGTCTGAGTGAGAAAAAAGACAAATAGGAGACTCTATACTATTTTAGACAAATGGCTGTCCAGGCTCCTCTTAAAAAGCCTCCACTGTTGGAACACTCACAACTTCTGAAGGCAAGCTGTTGCAATAGTCTAGATGCTGTGATGGGTCTACATCTAGAAATATTAAAATTGTGCAAAGAATGGTATTCCCTGGGATACTCTATGGAAGTGAAAGTTAGACTTTGAAAAAACAGGATATTGACCCTTTTGAACTTATTTATAGTTCTCAGTCAAGACATAAATGACTAGCTTGAGCTTCCATGGCTGACACTGGATTAGTACCTGAGACTTCCTACTTTAGTCCAGCATCTTAACCACTATAGCATTAATTACTATAACCATGAAGATGCTGGACCAGAGCAGGAAGCCCCAGGTTCTAATCCATCCTCAGTCTTAGAAGTTCATTGTATGACCTTAGGCCAGTGACTACTGAATTGCTCTTGTAGGGATAAACTCCTGCACTCCTGCTCCTCCTAACATAATACTTTCCCCTTCTTTTTCCTAGAGTCCTTAAACATTTAAACTCAGCCTTCACTTCTTCTCCATTATCTAGTCCTTCACTACATAAAAACCCTGGCATAGGACTTACATGGCCTCAACAATCCAAATATAAATGAGAAACAATAACTGATATATATTATACCGAAGTATGTTTTAAATCACTTAACAACTGAATTTACAGCAAATACCTTGTCTACATCCTCAGACTGCAACAGCTGAAACTTACATAAATAGCTTGGACAAATCTTTGAAGTTTGACATCCAAGCCATCAAAGAGATAAACTGTTTCATTTTCAAACTATTAGACAAACCTATTCTTATTGTAGCAGATCTTCTACACACCATGGCCCCAATAATGGAACATTTATATGTGAACTGGGATCTAGGTATTCAAAGCAATATTCACAATTATAAAAGTTCTTTGCTTTGAAATGGGGCATTGGTCCTACCTGATATGCTTCTCAGTGTGCTGAGAGAGAATCCAAAGAATGGGTTAACTCCGCCTTTCTGCCCAGAGACTGAGTCCTTTTAAACTTTGTAGCCACGTCTCTCCTGAGACATGTCCCAGTTTTAATGAAGGCGTAGCAGTTGACTTGACGCATTACTGATCTTGTTGTCTACTCCTGGACTCTGGACCAGACGGTTGCCAGGGTGGGTTTAGATTGTCTCAGCACACCAAGACGGAGCGTATCAGGTAAGGCCAACACTCCTCCAGTATGCTGAGCAGAGAATCCAAAGAATGGGACATACCAAAGCCAGCTTGTCCTAAGGCTGAGCCGCAGTCTGTTCCTGAGTCTCCAGGCCTGTGTGTACCTTCTGGAGAACCCATCTGCCAAAAGCCGCTTCAGCCACAGCAAAAGTATCCAGCTTGTAGTGTCTGATGAACGGGGACGGTGAGGACCAAATCACTGCCCTACAGACTTCCTAAGGGAGCACTATGTCGCCCATGTGGCTGTCATGGCCGTGCTCCTGGTTGAGTGGGCCGTCACTCACTGGGGCAATGGGAGAGCATGAAGCTCGTATGCTTTGGCGATGCATCCACTGACCCACTGTCAATGTGTAACCTTGCTACCTAGAGTACAGAAGGCTGGAAGGACATGAATAGAGGCTGTTTTCCTAAAAGGAGCTGTTCTTTTAATGTAGATGTGGAGGGCCCTCCTGACATCCCAGGCGTGCCACTTCTTTTCCAGGGCATGGGTTGGGCCCAGACAGAAGTCTGGCAAAAATGATTTCCTGTGCCCTGTGGAATTACCCTTGGGAAGAAAGGAAAGATTCAGATGCAGAACAACTCTGTTTGAATAGAATACACATAAGTCATCCCTTATGGAGAGGGCCACCAGCTCTGAAATTTGTCTGGTAGAGGTAACAGCCATGAGGAAGGCTACCTTGCAGGTGAGGAAGCACAGGCTGGCCGCCCTAGCAGCTCTAAGAGCGCCAAGGAGAATGCCTGCAAGACCTTGGGTAAGTCCCAGATGGGATTTAAGTTTGTTGTTCCTTTAATGAAACTGTGCACAATAGCACAACAATTGCTCTTTAAAAATTATGATTTAAATTGAGTTGATTTAAATCAAGCCTTTTTACTAGTGATTTAAATTATGATTTTAATAAAGATTTTAATCGATTTGATTTAAATCAAATCCACCCTGCTTGAACTTGAATATTATGAGATGAAAGGCTGTTTTAAAAAATAGAAAAAACAGCCTTAAACTATAAGATCTCATATTTTTCACTGTACATTACAATAGCATAATGTATACTTCTGTTATGAAAGATTTATATGTGTTATAATTTCATTATTTAGCTTCTTTGAAATAGCATATAATAAACTCTTCAGAATAGTACTGAAATTTACCTTCCAAATTCCACTGTTAAAAAGCAGTTTTTTTAAAAAATATATTTTTAATTTTTATTTTATTTTTATTTGTTTACAAGATAATAGGTATAAGTAAAAAAATAGTTATGAATGTATGGATTCATATAAGAAAAATAAAAAAATATTAAAAAAACAACAGGACAGGGACGGTAGGCACATTGGTGCACTTATGCACGCCCCCTACAGACCTCTTAGGAAAGGGGTGAGGTCAACAGTAGACAATCTAAGGTTAAAGTTTTTGGGGTTTGGGGGAAAAAACCAGAGTCAGGTAGAGTACTCCAGACATTCTGTTGCTGAAGTTGTATTTCCTGCAATCAAGTTTGGTGTGATTAACCTTGTCTTTGTATCTATTGTTTGTTCTTGTATTGTTATGTTTTTATATACTATACTTAGATCGGACTGAAGGTGGCGTAGTTCTAGGTTTTCTAGGTCTAGAATTTCGAGTCTGGTGGCATAAGGTATTCTGCAACGAGTAGAGAAGTGGAGAACTCTTCTTGTGAAATATTTCTGGACTTTCTCAACTGTGTTAATATCAGATACGTAACGTGGGTTTCAGACTGATCAGCTGTATTCGAGTATTGGTCTAGCAAATGTTTTGTATGCTCTAGTTAGTAGTGTAATATTACCAGAGAAAAAGCTACATAAGATTAGGTTAACAACTCTTAACACCTTTTTGGCTATGTAGTTACAGTGGGCTCTAGCACTTAGATCATTAGAGATGAGTACTCCAAGATCCTTGACAGAGTTTAGATCATCAACAAGGTCTTGACTATTCAGCCTGTATTTTATTTTCTGTATTTTTATTTTCCAATATGTAGGATAGAGCATTTATTTGTTGAAATTTGAAGTTGCCATTTGTTTCACCATTCTGATACATAGTCAAGGTCTTTTTGAAGGGTAGCAGTATTGTCTGTGGTGTTGAATAGCTTTACATCATCAGCAAAAAGAATGCAGTTGCTCTTGAGATGTTCACAGAGGTCATTTATGTAGAGTATGAAAAGAGTTAGAACACTGCCTTGGGGGACACCACTATTGACAGGTACAGAATTTGATAGGACGCTCCCAATTTTGACCATTTGTTGTCTGTTTGACAGGAATGCTTCTATCCAGTTATGCAGGTGTCCAGAGATACCATAAGATTTTAGTTTTAGGAGTAGTTTGTCGTGTACCACTGAATCAAAGGCTTTACAGAAGTCTATGTAGATTGCGTCTATTGCTTTGCCCTGATCTAGTTGTGTAGTCCATATGTTTTTTCAGTGTAAGAGTTGCAGATTATAGGAGAGATTTTTCCTAAAACCGAATTGTTTATTAGAGAGTAGGTTGTTTGTTTCTAAGTGGAGGATGATAGATTGGTTAATAATTGATTCCATGACTTTACAGGTGATGCAGCATAAAGAGATTGGTGTGCAATTTTCAACTAGGCTGGGGTCTCCCTTTTTGAAATGGGGATGACCATGGCTTGTGACCATAGTTTTGGCAAGGAGTTGGTCCTGAAAGATTTTTCAAAGATTATGCTTAGAGGTTCGGCTATGGCAGTGGGTAGCTTTTTTAAGAAGTAGGCACAGATTCCATCCGGTCCAATAGATAGAGATGCTTTTAGATTACGTAGTGCTTTTTCAACATTGTCTTCTGTAAAATCGATATGTATTAGATCATTGTAGTTGCCTGTGGTTCGACTAGGAAACACTGGGCATGATCCATTGATGTTTACAAATACTGAGCCAAAGAATGTGTTAAAGAGGTTGGCTTTAATAGTGTCGTCATTGTAGTCTTTACTATTAGGTCCTTTCAGGGGTGGGGTGGACCTTGAGTCTTTTAGTTTGTTGCTTACAAAATTGTAGAAAGCACAGGTGGAATTGGTACGTAGAAGGTTTTCTTCTTGTTTAATGTGATAATTGGTGCATTCAGTTTTTATCTGGTGGCATAAATTTTTGTATCAGCTTTTGAAATTGGCAACATGACCAGATTTGTTTTTCCGCCAAAGTGATTTCTTTTTGGATTGAAGCTTCCTTATTGTTTTGGGTAATTTGTTTTTTCTAGTTTTGGGAGTTGTTAATGGTACTGGTAATGTGAAAAATAAATTTCATATTACACAAATTAATAACAATTACATTAAAAGACTCTTAAAACACTAAGTAGCTACTTTTTACATTTAGACAAATCACATCAGCATTTCCTTAGAAAGTAAAATAAGATTCTCTTGTGTTGGAAAAGTAATAATATATTCTTTTTATCTCTAGACAAATGGGAGTTTTCAGGCAGTTTAAAATGCTGCAAAAATATGTACGTAATCTCATGTATTTAAACTCGGACCAAGGAACCAATACTTATGACTAGAATCTTAAGTTCACCTAAAGAGATGGCTCAGTGAATTTGGAAGAAGATACAAACATAAAAAGTACCATTAAACTAGGTCTCCTAAATATTGAGAACAGAAGAAATATTTGAACCATCAGGTATCTCTGTATTGTCTGTTTTCACTATGCCTTCAAAACAATAAAGACAACATACAATATACCTTTCTTGTATTTTTAAAATTAACAGTATAATGGCTGTCCATTCAGAATATCTAAAGAACCAGAATCCTCTTTCTATGGAAAACCTGCTCCAAGCCTCTCGAAGAGAAAAAAACTCAATCCAGGGGGGTAATTCTTCTACAATTTTAACTATTCAGAACCCTTAAAGAGCGGTCTGAACACGCTGAGACCGAGTGAAGAACTGGGGACCGTTACCAGGGGGTGTATCCTCAGTTTTCAACTCGGTCTGCAGAGCTATGAGACTAGCGACTACTCATCCTGGATTCTCCCTTCGGTTCAGTGGAGAAATGCTCTTCATCTGTAGATGTAAATATATCTTATATCAGACCAAAATAGATATAAATTGTTTAAAATACTACTCAGTGCAAGGGGAATAAATTTGTAAAAATTATGGAATTTCATTGACATACTTAGAATGCTAATACCTTTAAATTACTTTAAGCAAAATTTAGGTTTTTAGCACCAATTAGATACAGATAATCCTTGACTTACAACAGTTCGTGTAGTGACCATCTGAAGTTACAATGACACTAAAAATGATTTATGATCATTTTTCACACACATTTCACTACCCTCATGGTTATGTGTTCAAAATTCAGACATTTGGCAACCAACTCATATTTGTGACGGTTGCAGTGTTCTGGCACAGAATGTGATCAAATGTGATCATTTTGGACCATCAACAAGCAAAGTCAGTGAGGAAGCCAGATTCCTTAACAACCATCTTACTAACTTCAGTGATTCATTTAACAACTATAACAAGAACGACCATAAAATGGGGAATCATTTAACAGATGTCTTGCCTAGCAGAAATGTTGGGCTCTATTGTGGTCCTAAGGGCCCTATATATAAAATCTAGGATATGCTTCAGCTTATTTAAATCTAAATTATGGTTATTATAATAATATGGTGTTTTTAACTTTTCTGACCTTCCACTTTATAATACTGTGTATTTTGCTTTCAAGATAACTGATCAGACTGAAAAAAACCCCTACAGGAATAAGTAAAGTTACTATGTCTCCTCCCATAGCAGGGTCAACAACTCTACAGTATTGGATTCCTACTGTACATAAAAGGCTACAAGGTACATTTAGCAGATATTGGTATAGAAGTATAATTTTGACCTTTACTCACAAGATAAACCTATCCTTTGGGACAGCCTTAGCCTGAAAATAGCACTGGGGAGAATAAAGTCCAGGACAATTAGTCATATAAATCTGCATTATGAGCTTATTATATTGTTTGCTAAACATATGATTTATTACAAGAGGAATTTGGATTGCATAAAACTTCAAACCATATCTTTATTATTAAATTTATCATACCTTGATTTCACAATTCAGTCTTTTTTTTTTTGAAAACAATTTTATTGTTTTTTTAACAAACAAACAAACAGACAAAACATAAAAACATCAGCTCTCATCCGTACTTATGTACAAACAGTGTGTTGGTTGGTTCATCAGTTTTGTGCATTCATTTCGTAGTCATATTTACAATTACCTTACATAATAAGTCTTATTATCAATCCAAACTTATATATCCTCATATCATTATAAAAAAAAAGATTTGACTATACTTTTATTCAATCATGCCTTATAACTATGATTAAAGTAGTTGGGAGGAGCTGGCGCCGTGACGATACGGCTTGCAATCGAGCTCTTCGATTGCAGCCGATATCTTCGTTTCCGGCCGGTCCAAACGGACCTAAACCGTCCCGTAGGGATGGCAATTGTGAAGAGCATACCCTGTGGACTCCGGGGACACCGCAAAGTCCCTGGATGACCCGGGAGAAGCTCTTTTTGCTGGCAGCGGAGAGGCAGCCCCCATGCTGCTATAGTCGGGGCAGCTCCAGAAAGGAAGAGATCGAAAGAGAAAGTCTGTCGGTTGGGTGAGAAACTTTTTTTTTTTTAATTTTTTGAGGTTTGAAAGGACACTTTGATTGCTAGAAGAAATCTGTGTGATTTTTGACAAAACTGATCAAGCGGCGTTTTTTTAAGGGAGACGTCAAAGCGAGGTTTTATTTTTTTTTTATTTTTCTTTTTGCTATCGGACTTCATTGTTATTTACTGGATAACCGGACTGTTCCTTTTTATATATATATATTTCCTATTCTCCCTTTGGATTTTTTTATATTTTATTTTTTTTAAGGCTAGAGGCTCCCTTTGGTTATTTTTTTTCTTCTTTTTTGTTTTGCATATATGTGTATATACTTCTTGCGGTTTTTTTTTTTTTTAAATTATGCTGTCCTGAGAGGAGGGGGGAAAGTGAGAACTAAGAAACTTTGTAACACTGCCAACTAGAGGCTTGGAAATATTTTACTTGAACTGGAGAGAGATGTGAAAGACTCCTTCTCAAGGACATTTCTTGATAAGATAGAGGGAAGAGCACAGTAGAATATTATTACAGGTGCTCTTCTGGATTTCTGTCTACAATTAAATGTTTATGGCTTGGCTTTGAAGCTTGTGGGAAAGGGAAGGGAGTCATAATTAGAGCCTTGGACAACTAAGCAAAGTGCAGTGTATTGTTTCTACTTTCTTTTTCTAATCTTTTTTTTAGTTCCGCTACCCCCTCTACCAGCATTATTGTATATTTTTATTCTAGTAAGGTTTTTATTTTTAATTTTTATTTATTTTCAAGGGGAAGCCTTTGAATTTTTCATTTTTATTTTATTTTGATTTTTTTCTCTCTTTTCCATTGGGACTTTTGCTTTTCTTTTTAATGTATACTTTGGACTATCTTTTTTCTTTTTTTTTTCTCCTTTCTCAATTGAGATTTTTTTGGCTGCATTAAGGTGTGGAATTTGAAGAAATTCATTCTATTTTTTCTTTATTCCTTTCCCTCTTTTTTTATTTTGGATTATAATTGGCCACTTTTTTTTCTAATTGGATTAAAATTTGAAAGAATTTGAAGATTTGGAACCATCTAAAATGAGTAGGAAACTTATACCTTCGGGTGCTTTTGTGTCCACCTCTGCCTCCCCACCATCTGGACAACGTCCAATTCAGGCAATGTTAAAGCAAGATAAAGAAAAAGAACAAGAAAAAGTAACCTTACAGATGATCATGCAAGGAATTCAAGACCTTAAGATAAAAACAGATACCATCGAACAAAGAACAGGGAGGATGGAGGAAAAAGTGGAAAATATTCAACAGATGATGGCAAAGTATGAGGAGAGACTTTAAAAAGTTGAAGAAGGGGGTAAACGAAGAGAGGAGAAGATTGGAAATATTGATAACAGATTAACAGTGATTGAACAAGAAAAAAGTGGGATGCTGAAGTGGGAGATGGAGAGGTCAGAATTTTATCTTAGATTTCAAAATATAGAAGAAGAAAAAGGGCAAGATTTGGCTGCGATAATGATAGGAATCTTGGCGGACGCCTTGGAAATAACAGAAGAAAAGATGATGGATGGAATAGATGAGATATATCGAGTCTTTACAAGATACGCGATGAGAAATAATCTGCCCAGAGAAGTTCATATCAGATTTACTAAAAAATCCATGAAGACACAAATTTTACAAGCGGCAAGAGAGAAGACGTTGAAATATAAAGGCAAAGAAATTTTGGTCCTAAAACAAATACCTAGAAGAGTGAGAGAGAGGAGAAGAGAATATCGACTTCTGACCAAAATGTTATTGAAAAAGGAGGTGAATTACAGATGGTTGATCCCAGAAGGATTGATGTTTACATGGCAAGAACAGAGATATAGAATTGATTCAATTGAGAAAGCAGAACTTTTCTACGCAGAATTTTTTGGAGGGAGAGAAGAAGAGGCAGAAAAAGAGATTTCATTAATTGAATCTCAAGAGGAACAAATGGAGATTGGAAAAGAAGAAGGCGCAGTAGGTGGACAGGTGGATATTAAAGATCAGCTTGAATTAAGATCCACGAGAGCGGCTAAATCTAAATATAAAATACAACCATGGAAGAGAAAAAACTGATTACAATAAATATAAATGGACTGAATTCAGCTGCTAAAAGAAGGAAGATTTTTCATAAATTAGGGAAATTAAAGTTTGATATAATTTGCTTACAAGAAGTACACATTAAAAAGCAACATGAACAACTGTTAGTACAACCAAAATTAGGGAAATTGTTTACTTCTTTGACCCAATGTAAGAAAAGAGGAGTGGTTTTATATATTAAAGAGGCTACCCCAGCAAAACTGATTTATGCTGATGAAGATGGGAGAATATTAATGGTGGAAATAATGGACAATAGAAAGATACTTTTGACTGCAATTTACGCCCCGAATGATAAACAAGAAGAATTTTATAAAAAAACTACATTTGAAAATAACTGGACTGGACTATGCTAATATAATTATGATGGGAGACTTTAACAGAATTGTGGACAATAAATTGGACTATATAGCAACAACGGCAAAGCACAACAGAAAGATACTTCCTAAATCTTTTTTTAAAATGATAGATGAACTAACTTTAAAAGATATATGGAGAGAAAGAAATGCTAAACTTAAGCAATATACTTTCTATTCAAATAGACATTTATCATGGTCCAGACTAGATATGATTTGGATCTCAACAGATTTAATATCTAGTGTTCAAGAAGTAAATATTGAAACAAGTACTTGGGCTGATCATAACCCATTGACAATTAAATGGAAGGGACAAAAAAAAAGATCGAGACAATTCAGTCTTAATGCAGTAGCAAAAATTAAAAAAAAATTCAATTACTATTAGCATGAGTCTGAAGAGTGCTATGATTATGTGTATAGATAATACTCATCCCATAGCTACAATTGAGTTTTGGTCATAAGTCAAGAAACCATATGACCTGACTTGATTTGATGACTGTTTTATAAAGCTTGTTAAGCAAGTCACCATGGTCATTAAGAGAATGATCATTATTAAAAATCTTCACAAAAGCAAAAATAATCACAAAATTCATTCACATGACCTGGAACATTGCAATCAGACATAAATGAGTCAGTTGCCAAGAACTTGCTAATATGGACTTAAAGTGATTGATATTGTTTAAATATATGAAAGTATCTTTAAATTATATATTAAAAACTTTATCATATGAATAATTACTGTTTTATAAAGCAAAGGGGGAAAATAATTACTCTTCAATGTTGGAAAAACAATTTGCACCTGCAGGTTTACATCCTGAATGTCTGGTGTGTGTTCATTTTATTTTGATAAGTTAGTTGTCTATCAATGTAATACAAGACCAATCAATATTATTTTGTGCGGTCACAGTTTAATGTGTTAAAATACTAGATTGAATTACTCCTTGTAGGTAATATGCTTTTTAAAAAAATTTCTAGCCTTTTTTCCCTTTCTGTACATTAATTAAGATGATAAAACAGCAAAATTGGAGAATCTTAGTAATTGTCTACTTACTAAAATACAATTTCCCTATCTATTTAAATTCTAATGAAGAAGAATGGAATTCCACTGAAGAAGAATGAAGGTTATCAAACAGAACCAAATTAAGAAATCTGCTCAAGACCAGAATTGATAGATGTGGGGGTTCTCAATAATTTTATGTAAAATTAGCTGATTATTTATATCCTATTTCATTCCAGCAAACAAAATTTACTTATTAAAGACTAGATAAATAAATAAAATGAGATAAATAAGAAAAATTCTGGTCTAAACAAGTTTAATAAGTTTAATAAATTTCCAATTTTGAACTTCTGCTAAGTATCACCTTCAAAAAGCTTCCAGATGATTTTTATCATTTGACCATATACATTTTATCTTTGAATTCCTCCATTAGATGAAAAAGATATAAGTACCTAAAAAAGGAAAAGCAACAAGAGATTATGCTTTACATGTGCTTTACCATCATGTTACTGAACATTTCCAAATTGCACTTTTAGAATCTAAAGATGTTTATATTTGGCGATTTTAGACATTACTTTTTTCCAACATTTACAAATGTTATTTAAAAGATCCAGTAACAGAATAGGCGTTGGCTTACCTGAACGCAGTTTCTCAGCATGCCTTGGGATAATCCACACATATGGGTTGAATCTGCCTTTCTGCCCAGAGACTGAGTCATCCATCTTTGCCACACCTCTTCTTGTCCGGGCAGGAAGCCCCCTAGCCTGTCGCAACGAAGGTGAAGCCATTTGACGATCTTCCTGTGGCGTTGGCTCTGCCTCCCACCTGGACACTGGAGCAGACAGTTTACAGGGTGGGAGTGGATTATCCCAAGGCATGCTGAGAAACTGCATTCAAGTAAGCCAACACCTATTCTCCAACATGCCTTTGGGATAATCCACACATATGGGACATACCAAAGCTGGCAGTCCCCATGGGCGAGAAGACTAGTCCTGTGCACTCCCGTCTGTATGCACTCGCGGTAGCACTCTTCTTCCATAGGCCGCCTCAGCTGAGGCGTATGTGTCGAGTCTGTAGTGCTTTATGAATGGAGACGGGGAGGACCATGTAGCCACCCTGCAAATGTCCTCAAGTGAGGCCTCCATTGCCCAAGCAGCTGTGGTAGCTGCGCTTCTGGTCGAGTGAGCTGTTAGCCATCTGGGTGTTGGAAGAGTCTGGGTCTCATAGGCCTTAGCTATACAAACCCTGATCCAGTGGTCTATAGTTGAAGAGGAGATTTTAGTGCCCATTGAAGATGGCTGAAATGAGATGAACAGAGCCTTGGTTTTACGATATGTTGATGTATGTTTGATGTACCTGCGAAGAGCCCTCCGAACATCCAATTTGTGCCATCTGTGCTTTCTGTTGTGTGAAAAGAGCAGGGCAAAAGTCGGAAAGAACGATTTCCTGAGCCCTGTGGAAACGAGAGTTTATCTTTGGGATGAAGGTGAGGTCGAGGTGCAGGACAACCCTGTTGTTGTGGAATGTACAGAGGTCTTCCCTGATGGAAAAAGCTGCCAATTCTGATATGTGCCAGGCCAATGTGATGGCCACTAAGAAGGTGACGTTGAGCATTAAGAACCGCAGGCTTACAGATTGAAGAGGTTCAAATGGGTCCTGAGTAAAGGCTTGTAATATTGTCGACAGCTTTCAAGAAGGATATCTGTGGAAGTTTAAGATTGATAGCTCCTTTGAGGAAGGAGTGGACAACTGGATGATGAACTAAGGAATTCCTCTTCCCATAGTGCAACACGGTGGATAGGGCTGCTACCTGCCTGCATAGCGTACTAGGAAAGAACCTTTTGTCGAGAACTGTTTGTAGAAAGTCCAGAATCTGTGGCACTAAGGCCACAGTCAGGTCTGTGCCCTTCTTGCTGAACCACTGATGGAATGCTTTCCTGGTAGTGTCATATATTCTGTTTGTAGAAGGCCTCCTGGAGGCTTGTATTGTTTTGATGACATTTCTGGAAAAGTTATCCGTCCCTCGGGATCCTCCTCTCAAGTGCCAGGCGGTCAATTGGAGCCACTGAGGGTCTAGGTGTTCCAAGACCCACTGGCTGAGAGATAGCCTGCCCTGAGGGATCCTCCAAGGGCAGGACACTGACAGGCTCACCATGACCATCTGGGCCAGTGGGAGAGATCAGGATGATTTCTGCCTGTTCTAGAAGTACTTTCCTTATCATCCCAGTATGAGGAGAAAAGGAGGGAAGGTGTAAAGGAGACCCTTGGGCCGGCGGCTGCGAAGGGTGTTTACCCTTTCTGTACCCAGCAACAGGAATCTTGAGTAGAATCGGGGAAGTTGGGTGTTCATTGGAGTGGCAAAGAGTCCCAAATCTCTGAGCTATGTCCTGAAACAGATCTGAATGGAGATGCCACTCAAGAGTTGTCCACCCTGGTCCTGCTTAGGTAATCTGCCTGGACATTTGCTATCCCCAATATGTGCTCTGCCTTGACTGACAATAGGTGAGCCTCTCCCATGTTCCCAGTTGCTGCGTTTCGGACATGAAGGATCTGGAGTGTATCTCTCCCTGACAATTGATGTGTGCTTTGGCCGCCATGTTGTTCGTTAGGATCAGTACGTATTGGCCGGTCACTGTGCTTTAGAAGTGTTTGAGAACTAAGTGAATGGCTCTCAGTTCTAACCAGTTTATGTTGTGTTGAAGGTCCTCTGTGGACCATTGACCCTGTGCGAGCTGAGACTGTAGATGGGCCCCCCATCCCAACAGATTCGCATCTGAAGTGACTGATGCGATTAGGTTCTTTGACTAGGGACTCCTTGGTGATTGCTGGGGAAACCCACCACCTGAGGAATCTGAGGACATCCGACTGGAGTCAGACCCTGACGTTGGAGGTGCTGGTGCCTGCCCTCTGAAATGGTAGGAAGAACCATTGGAGAGGCCTGGCGTGCAATTGGGCCCATGGTACTATGGCTATGCATGAGATTAATTTTCCCAGAAGCTGGGAAAGCACCACCAAGTGAACGCTTGATCCACTGTGACATGTGCGATGTTGTCCTGATGCTCCTGGGATAAATATACTTCACATAGATTTGTGTCCATCACCACACCCAGATGAAGGAGGCGGGTGGAGGGTATTAGCTGGCTTTTCTGGAAATTGCTTGAAAATCCGTGGTCTTGTAGAACCTGGATTGTGTAAGTCAGGTCTGATTTGGCTTGTTGGCTGGAGCTGGACTGGATTAGGATGTCTTCCAGAGAGCACTGGATGCGCACTGGAATTGTTCTGAGGTGCGCAGCCAGTGCTGCCAGCACTTTTGTGAAGGTCCTGGAGCTGTGACAGTCTGAATGGTAGGGCCTTTTATTGATAATGGCCCACCGCATAATAAAACCTCAGAAACCTCCGATGGGAGGGGTTGATGGGGATGTGGAGGTAGGCCTCCATCAGATCAGTGGACGTTAGGAGATCGCCCCCCTCCTCTCCAAGATGGACTGCAGAGATTGCACATTGAAACTCTTGTATTCTAAATGAACATTGAGCTTTTTGAGATCCAGGATCGCTCTCCACCCCCCCACACTCCCGTGGACTTGGGAACTACAAATAGAATGGAGCAAAACCCATGCCCCCTCTGGTCCTGGCTCGATGGCCTGGATGTCCAGCAAATGCTGGACCGCTGTGTCCATGAGCTTTCTCCTTATGTGGTTCTTGGAGGCTGGACAACGGGTAAAGGTCCTCGGAGGACTGGACACAAAATCCAGGGTGAGACCAAATCGCACTGTTTTCAGGACCCAGGAATCAGATGTGATGGTCCCTCATTGGTCTGCAAATAGGGCCGCTGGCTGCTGATGGGAGGAAGGGTCCATCAGTCATTTGGATCGATGGTAGGGACGACTTCCTGTGCCATGAAAGGGCTGTTTAGACTGAATCTATTGTTTGTTTCTATCTTGAAATCCTGCTCTATTTGTGGGTCAATCTGATCTGGGCTGCTAGGACCTTTGGAATTGCAAGAATTCCTGGCCTGAGTCTGAGGAACGAAATGGCTGTCTATGGGTGTAGGGAGAAGCCCTCTTATCAGACCTCCTGGTAAGAGAGGAGAACACCTTTCTCTTGACTTTATTCTCAACTATGAAGGGATTTAAGACCTCTCCAAATAGAGAAGAACCCATGTAGAGGGAAGAGCCCACTTTCCATTTGGGTCTAGCATCTACTTGCCACAGTCATAGCCACAGCAGACGACGAGAAGTGATGTTGGAGGCCAGGGCCCTGGAGGAGAATCAGGCTGCATGCAGGGAGGAATCAGGCGCAAATTCAGCAGCCACCACCAGCTTGTTGACATCCTGATGCATTCTGATTTCCTCAGGGGTAATGCTAGCCTGTAACTGGCAAAGCCAGAGAAGGGATGTCCTAGTGAAAAAGGAGGTGGCTCCAGCTGCTTTAACCACCCAGGTGTTGGCCTGGTGTGTTTTGCCAAAATTTTGTTCCGCCTTTTTGTCCTCTGTCTTAAGGGCCTCTGCTATGTCACCTGATATTGCAAAGGGAGAGGCCAAGGACGCCAAAGGTTCATGCAGAGGGGGAAATTGAAGTGATTCAGAGAGAGGAGCCATATTTTTTAAAAAATTATCATTGCCCCCCGGAGTGGGGAAGAATCCAGGTTGTGCCCATTGTCTCTGAACTACGTCCAAAAATAACTTGGGACAAGGAATCTCCTGATGGAGAATTGTAGGTTGAGAAAAAAACCTGCTGTTGGGTCCCTGAGTATCAGGTGAATCAGTTGGTATAGTGGTATAGTGGGCAGAGGATCAATTTGTGCAGTGGTCCTAGCCTTGTGGAGGAGGGATTTAAGCAGTCCTGGGCTAAACAGACCTGTGAACGGGGGTGGATCAGGTGACAGGTCCTCATCTGATAAGAACCCCTACTTCCCCTGGATTTCCTCCTCCCTCCCAGATGCCCTGCTTCTAATGGAGTGGGCTGGAGAAGCCTCCATCTGGTGCCTGGAAAAAACCATGGAGGCCTGGTATTGCACTGGCTGCAATGGCTGAGGATCAGATCTTGGGGAAGAAGACTGGCTTCTCCCCCTCAGGGAGAAATGGCCTGAGCAATAAGGATCTTCAGATCCTCTAATGATTCAGAGGCCACCCTATTTGCTAAGCTCATCCCCGCTGCAGCTGGAGTAAAAGTAGCCTCAGGTGTTCCAGTCCTGTCTCTGATCTGCAAATCTGCAGGACAAGGAAGCATGCAATCGAAAGGAAATCTCTTAAATTTTGATTTCCTCAGCAGGAGGGATAAATTCCTGCTCCCTATCACCCTCTGGTGACCAAGCCCTAGGAACTGCGGGTTCCAGGAACTGTGCTAAAGGCTGCTGGGGGAGTGGGCTAACAGGCCCTGGATGGTTTGCTTGCTTCTGAGTTCTGAAGGACTGCTTTTCCAATGCTCTTTGCCTCCTTTCTTCTGCTCTTGTGGGCTTTCTGGAATAAAGAGCCTTTGCCTTTATCTTGTTATCAGCCTCCTTATTTGCAGATTTGGCCTTCCTGGGACTCTGCTTGGATCGTTTTGCACTCGTGGGCTCCATGCTGCCTTGGTCAGCCATGCTGCTAATGCCCAGATTGCACGAAGGAGAGCTTTCTCAATCCTCCAATCCTGCTGCTCCAAGGGGAATTCCAAGCCTGGAAGCCTTCCCTGGGCTGTGGCAGTGGCGGCCCTACCAGTCTCCTGGATAGCCTGCACAACACACCATGAGGCCAAAATGGCCACCGCCTGCCCCCAAAATCAGCTGGAGACCTTGAAAATGGTTTGTATGGAGCTACCCAGTTAAGCCTGGGAACTCCACAACATGCTGGGGGCAATCGCAGCTTCAGTGCCCCCCCCCCAGGGGTAGGGGGTCATTTTGGGGCTCCCCTTGACTGCCTGGCCTTCAATTGGTAGTTCGGGGGGTGCAAAAAATGGAACAGGCAGAAGTTCCAATTGCTACCTGTTTACAAAGATTTGGATACTTTGAGGGAATTTTTGCAAACCTTTGGGAGAATCTGCACTTTAAACTGCTGCTTTCTGCTGAAATTGTTGGAGCCAACCTTTGCCACATCTCTATAGGGCCAAGACTGAGTCGTAACTGGGGCTAGGGGCCTTCCTACCCCAACACGAAGAGGTGTGGCAAAGATTGATGACTCAGTCTCTGGGCAGAAAGGCAGATTCAACCCACATGTGTGGATTATCCCAAAGGCATGCTGGAGAATTACTACATTTTTGATCTAAATCTTTGAAGATATCTGCAGCAATACAAAAGTCATGTAATTTTAAGTCACTAAGTATTTTACTCTTCACAAGTAGTTTTTTCTTTTATTTTTTGCACTTTAGCCTCAAATAAAAAATGAGAATATTTCCCTCCTTATTCTCATATTTCAAATATTTACTGAGACATCCTTAAAGAGACAGTGTTTACTTCTTTGAAAATGTACTTGTTTCTATAGGTAAAACATTACATTTTCTACCGTAGTTTCAAGATTCTTGTTTATAATAACGGTTTACATCACTGTTAGCTCAGAACATAGAAACACAGAAAACTGACAGCAAAAATAAACTCAAAGGAAGACTTGATAGACCATAGACTATCAAGACCCAGTGGTCTATCAAGTCTGTCTTTGAGTTTATTTTTTATATTTTTTGTCAGACGATGGACATATGTGTTTTTCCCAAGTATGTTTAAACTTAGTTACTGATGATTGGGCCTTTACCTACACTGGAAATTGGTTCCAAGCTTCCACTATTCCTTCTGTGAAGTAATACTTTCTAAAATTAATTTTGAACTTCCCTCTGTCAGTTTGAGGTTATGTCTCTGAAGTTTACCCAATGCTTCTTTAGCAACAGTAGGTCATAGGATTCCAAAGATAAACACATGTAAGTATAATCAATTTTAATATGAAAGCTAAGGATATTCGTACATATTGCTACCTGAAATATACATACATTTGGCTCAAACATGTTAATATTACAAGTCAATGTTAAACTGTAGATGTGTGCAGAACTGTGTAGGAATATTGAAAAAGGAAGATTTTTAGGCTGCTATATAATATATACGTACTCATATAAATATTTTCTATATAGCTCTGTGACGTCAAAGTTCATATTTACTGGGCATGCATTCTTAGATCTCATAGATATATTCAATGAGATTGTGCAATACATCAGCTTCAATTCCAAAAATGTGTCTCAGTGTGTGGGAACACAAATGTAGTACATTTCTAAATTCTTAAATTTTAAATTTTTCAACATTGTACTGTAATCTGTGGAGATCAGTCATATTATCCTAAGAAAAAATGTAGCTACTTCAAAGAATCAGGGTAGAATAAGGTGCTCTAAAAACAATCCCTATTGATAATATCAATGAGACACAAATATAAATAAGCAGTTACTTAATATCTATGAGATGTCTCAAACACATCAAAAGCTTTCGTAATTACTGCTCATAATTACTAATTACTACCAACCGGCCTTCCATTGAGGACCTGTATACTGCACGAGTCAAAAAGAGGGCTGTGAAAATATTTACAGACCCCCCCTCATATCCTGGACATAAACTGTTTCAACTCCTACCCTCAAAACGACGCTATAGAGCACTGCACACCAGAACTAGACACCAGAACAGTTTTCTCCCGAATGCCATCACTCTGCTAAAAAAATAATTCCCTCAACACTGTCGAACTATTTACTAAGTCTGCATTACTATTAGTATTACTATTAATCCTCTCATCCTTCCTTTCACCCATCTCCTCCCACTTATGACTGTAACCTTGTTGCTTGTATCCTAATGATTTTTACTGACTGTTTCCTAGTATGCTGTGATTGCTTACTGTACCCTATGACTGTTATTAAGTGTTGTACCTTATGATTCTTGACTCTTGATGAATGTATCTTTGCTTTTATATACACTGAGGGCATATGCACCAAGACAAATTCCTTGTGTGTTCAATCACACCTGGCCAATAAAGAATTATATTCTATTCTATTCTACTGCTATTCTTGTGCTTCATATACTTTCTTGGATATAAGCAAGATTGTTAGCTATCTTTAGTAGCTGCTTTTTGATCAGCAGATTGTATTTTCGTAAAAAGATTCTTTCTACTGATTTCTTCAAATCAAAGGAATTGAAAAAAAGGCTAGGTAGGTGGTGTCACGTGGCAACTCATCTCTGAGCCAATATAAGGCAATCGTTTAACCCAGTGGTCCCCAACCTTTTTGTACCAGGGACCAGTTTCATGCAGAAACACTTTTTCAAGGACCGGGGGGGGGACACGACCGACACTTTTTCAAGGAGGGGAGGGGAGGAGTCCGAGTTTGGTGGTTTGCTTGCAGACGTTTCATTACCTGACTAGATAACACCTGATGTGGTTACCTAGTTGGGTAATAAAACGTCTGCCAGCAAACCACCAAGTTCAGGGAGCGCCAATGCCTCCTCATTGCAACCCTGAGCGACAGATATTCTCTTCTATTGGGACATTTAAAACGGAGGGTTTCAGCTGCAGATTCAGGAACTGCGCCGGGCTGAGGAGCGCCTTCAAAACTGAGCGCTAGGCGGCGGCGGGCCGTGGCTGTCTCCGCGGCTCAGGACAAGTCCCTGCAGGATGGCTGAGAAGCCCCGCCTCCCTCAGCCTCATCCCTCAGGTGTCTCCCTCCCTCCCTCCCTCAGCCTTATCCCTCGGGTGTCTGCCTCGTTCCTCTCTCAGTCGCTCTCCCGCTCCTCCACCAGCCCAGGAAGAAACTGCTTCAAAGAAGCTGGTGGCTTTTCCTGTCGGCGCAGCTCCTCCGAAGCGCCCGTTCACCCCCCACCCCGCCGCCCGCGGTTCAATCCAGTGCTCCGTTCTGCCTGCCTGCCTGCCTTCGTTTCTGGTTGTTTTGGAGCAGCTTCGGCTGAGTAAAAGAGGCGAATAGTTATTATTCCCAGCCAAAGCTACTCCGAAACAACCAGAAATGAAGGCAGGCAGGCAGGCAGAACGGAGCACTGGATTGAACTGCGGGTGGCGGGGTGGGGGTGAACGGGCACTTCGGAGGAGCTGCACCGACAGGAAAAGCCACCCTGCTGGCTTCTTTGAAGCAGTTTCTTCCTGGACTGGTGGAGGAGCGAGAGAGCGACTGAGAGAGGAACGAGGCGGGAGGAAACCGAAGCCACTGAACCGGAGAGCAGGACAGGCTTTGGTTGCTTCCTCCCTCCCCTTCTTTTATTTGTGTCCTTGATCCCTGATCCCAGCAGCATTTACCAAAGGTGAAGAAAGCCACCATTTTTATTTTATTTTTATTTTCTTTGTGGCCCGGTACAAAATGGTCCACGGACCGGTACCGGTCCGCGGCCCGGTGGTTGGGGACCCCTGATTTAACCCACTGAAAAATGTTCTCTTCAGTCTTCAGGCCCTACAATTTTTTTAGTTCAGAAAGGACATCCCTTCATCATAGCTACCTTTCAAACCATTTCTATAGAAAGTATAATAAACTTCAATAAATTAAATCAATTTAAATAAAATTCTCCAGATTTCTAGTATTTTTAAAAAGTAAATAAACTTTAAAGATACATTTCTTCTTTTTTGAAATGTAACTGTTAAATTTATGCTAGCTTTCTGAAAAAAATATTCTGATTTTTAGCATTGAAATATTATCAGTTAAAATATGAGTATTTTAGTAAGTTAAAAAAGAAAGATTGGAACTATAAAAGCATGATTCACATAAACTGTAGTTACCACTGGGATCTGCCAAAGCCTTTGTACACTAGATTATTAAATGTAGATAAGTCTTCAATAGAAGTCTTTTAAGTAGGAAAACTACATATGCAACTGATCACATGCAGAACATCACGTATTTTTCAACTACCTACAAATCAAGAATCAGGTTAGAATACCTAATCATGAAGTTTAATAATACAATATTTCTTCAGAAATTTAGCAATAAACCAGCTCACTATAAGCACTATAAACATTGTAAGATTAGTTAACCAATACTTCAAAACTGCAATCATACACTGAATTACTTGAAACTAAGTTCTATTTATCTACTCAAAAAAATACAAGTAATATACTTGATCAACTAACATACTTTGCCAAATGCAACTAATAGAGAAGCAATTCAAAACATCAAAAGATATTTTTCTTTAATTATATGTTAAATTTTGATGTTTCCCATTTTCTAATCCCAATATTCAAATAATCTTATCTGCTTTATACTCAAAATTATCTCTATTGCATCAAATGTATTGTAGAACATTCTAATCAATTGTTTTTCAGTTACATCATTTGCAGCATCCCCATGATCACATGATCAAAATTTAGATGCTTGGCAATTGACTCATACTTATGACCACTGCAGCTTTCCAGTGCTGTGTGATCACTTTTTGCAATCTTCTGACAAGCAAAGTCAATGGGGAAAGCCAAATTCACTTAACAACCAGATTACTAATTTATCAACTGCAGTGATTCATGTAACAGTTGTGCCAAGGTCGTAAAATGGAGCAAAACTCACTTAACAAATTCTCACTTAACATAAATTTTGGGCTCAATTGTGGTCATACGTCAAGGACTATCTGTATTAAATATTCAATAGTTAAATGTCAATATGAAAGGAATGCACAATGCATTTATTTTATGTTTTACTAAGGCAAATGTCTTATTGATTAGATTCACAACTTGCAATATGCTTTAACATAATTTTTATATTTTACTTACTGTGTGATCCTAGCTATAGTAGCTGGTTCTACAAACCATGGATAAAACAAATCACAGAGACCATGGTATTCAAGTTTAATTTAAACAATGAGAATTTAAAAATATGTATCTGAACAGTTGAAATAAAGTCATTTTATATTATCAGTAATTACATCTACATATCCTATTTTATTTATTTATTTTATTTATATTGCCGCCTATTCGCCCATGGCAACTCGAGGCAGCTTATAACAATGTAAAATCATATTTAAAACAAACAATAAAAATAAAAACAATAAAAATTAACAAAAAGAATCAAATAAATTAATAAAGTACAATAGAACAAAATTTGGGAAAACAAAAAACAAAACAAAGCAAAAAACCAAAAGACAAAAAAACTAAAAACCAACTCCCACCCACTCATCCTGACGACAGCAGATCACACTAGCCATTTGATGGGTTCCATCCCTCTCTGGGTTCCCCAGGCCTGTTGGCAAAACCAGGTCTTCAGTACCTTTCGAAAGAGTATTAGTGAGGGGGCCATTCTAATCTCTGGGGGAATGATGTTCCAGAGAGATGGAGCCAAAACAGAGAATGCCCTTCTTCTGGGTCTCACCAGGTGTATCTCCCTAGGGTGGGACCCACAACATTCCCTGCCTCCTCGCTCTAATGTGTCGAGTAGATGTCAAGAGATGTTTTCTATAACCCTATTATAGGAGAAACAACTTTTTGGTGTCCCAATACTACATTAACATTTGGAGGGACACTGACACTGAGAGCGGTATTACAAATGGGTACAAATGAGCAGTAGTTTTTAATTCAATAACATTACATTAAGCAACACACATTTATGTTGGATCACTAAGTTTTAATTTCTTTAACTTGGGTTTGTCAATGACAACTGGCTAGTTCCAGGCAACATACAAAAAAAAGTATAGTTTACACATAACAGTGGGCCTTCTCTGTTTTGGCACCCAGGTTGTAGAATCTTCTTGTCCTGGAATGACAATGGTCCCATCTCTTCTAAGTTTCCAAAGATCTCCACAGATGGTTACACTTGCAGATCTGGGATTCCAAAGGACTGATAAAGGTTTTAGATATTATTTTGTTGTACACTGGCCAGTCTCATTTGTGAGATAGGTGAGTGTATAAATTGCATAAATGAATAAATAATACACAAAACCCAAAAAATAAAGCAAGCTATTATGTCTTATCATGATCCTGTATTTCTTAACCGAAGAACTTAACAATTTGAGTGTTCTATCACTATTAACACCAAACATTTAAAATACTAATCAATCTTTGTACAGTACTAAATTATTCCTCAGGTATCTGACATTGCACTCAGCTGTCACAATAAGCCAGAAAGATTATGAATTCTGACCATAGATTACTCAAGGTAAGACTTGGTGGAAAAAAACGTGTACAATCACTCAATCTACAGAAAAGCCTCAACGAAAAATCTATGTTTACAATATAAAAATATCCAATAAAAGTGTAAAATATAGGAATGCATTCAGACAAATTATAAAATATGAGAGCAATTTAATCAATAGTTGATGTTCACTAATAATTTTTTGAAATGTTGATAGTTTTTTATGTGTTTATGAGTTCTACAAATGGATGCATTTTATAAATGGGTAGAAAGCCATGTTCTATTCTCCTCCCAACTATATGTAATGAATTGATTTGAGAAACTGCTCAAAGTCACCCAGCCAGGTTCCATGCCTAAGGCAGGACTGGATTCACTTTTCTCATTTTCTAGTCTAGTACATTAACTGCTACACTAAACTGCTTTTAAACTATTAGAGGTCTAAGGAAGGGTGCTTAACAATTTGCTTCAAATACTGAAAACGTTTACACCTTACAGCTGAAAAATAGTAACCACAGAGTCTCTGTACCTGTCTAAAAGTAGAGATGTTCTCAAGGTATATGTTCAAAGTTTAAAAAATAGACTCCAAATTATCAACCATCATTCCCATTTTCCACTACATAGTACCAAAGTACCATAGTGACCAAAGTTTTAAAAACTAGTGTTGTGATTTTTAATCAGTTTTTCAGTTTGACATTATGAGGAAACCCTGTTTGTGGTTTAGCTACTGGGGGAAGGGGAAAGTTTAAGCAAGGAGAGAAGAGTTGACTGACTATACATTTCTCTACAAATGCTTTGCTAAGTATTTACAAACTATAAAGCAATTCATAATTAGTATTACTTACACCTCACACTTCCTGGAAATTAAATAAAGACAGCAAATTGCTGTTAAGAATACAGTATGCTCCTACAGGTACTTTGGAATTCTAGTTTACATATACAAGGTACCAGCTTTTGTGAACTGCAATCCATTTCTTCATTTGCAACAATAGTGTCTTTCCCCAATAGCAAAACAACAACTGCATAGCATTCAAGTAATCAGTTGTCTAAGATATTTTGATACTCTTGAAAACTTTCCAAGAGTTTAAGAGGCAAAAACTGATATTAAGAACACTACATGACACATGCTAATTGTAATTTTTAAAGGCATCTTATTATTTAAAAGTGTGGATAAGGCTCATATAAAATACAGTAATTCAGTCGTCCGCAGAACTACTACAATGTAGGGAGCAAATTTCTGTTATACACAGGGTATCAATCTTTACATACCTACCACATAAGAAAAGGATTACATCATGGTTTAACCTAAGTGGATGCACTAAACAATCTCTCTCACCAAAACCTAACTCCTGTTCACTAAAATGTGACAAGTCTGATCACGTCCCTACATGCAGCAACAATGCAAACAAAGGATCGCTTTGCATTTTGCAGTAAGGAAGAAGAAAATATATTAAATCTGCCCATTTAAGCGTACTCCAGTATCAGCTTATCACAGAGGAGCTGCAGTGCTTATTTGCAGAACGAATGCTTTCAAACCAAAACAAGACCTTCAACACTTCGTCCCGAATAAAAAATCGAAACCGATCAGCTAGAAGTTTGTCCTACAAACATTGCTGGGCCGGAAAGAGATTTTTTACAGCTGCCTGACGAAGTTCTTGAGGCAACAGGGTCTAAAGGCAAGGAGTTATGGGCCTTTTTCACCGGGAAAACAGGCCCGAAAGTAATACTCCACCTGCGAACCAACACTCTCTCTCACACACCCACACATATGGGAGAGTGGGTTCTGCACTGTCCGTTTCTTACCCCGAGTTTCAGGCATCAGGGGGAACGCGATGCTCCGACGCGGACCCCGAACGGCGCTCGCACCCCGGCGGCATAAAGGGCAAGGCGAGAGACAAGTAGGCCGAGCGCTGCCTCTGCGAGCGATGCAGACGAGAGGAGGCTTGTGGCGGGAAACGCAGCTGGGGGGCCGGAGCAGCGGCTAAAGCGGGACCCTCAAAGCCCCGAAATGCGCGGCTCTCCTATGCTGCCTCCCGCGGCGGGGCCTCCCCTCTGCTGCCTCCCGCGGCGGGGCACCGAGGAAAGGCGGGAGGAGGCAGACGGGCTGGGCCTCGGGGCTCCTGCACTCCCGTGCTAAGCGCCGCGCCACCGCCGCGACGTGTTCCTCCCCCTCCTATTTCCCTCACACATCTTCCCCCCCCTTCTCGCTCCCTCACAGAGACAAAAGCAAACGGAAACCGAGGAGGACGAGACAGACCGCAAGGAGCCCAAACCGCACCAGGCCCGACCGAAGCCCTTCCCCGGCCGCCCGCGGATTCCCGGGCAGATTCGTAGTTGGGCCGCAGCAGAGGAGGTGGTAGTGGGGGAAGAATAATAGGGCCGAACTCACCGCATGAATTTTCTTGTCCCGAGGATCCAAGATGGCTGAGCACCCCGCACGGAGGATGCTGGGGGAGCGACCTTTACCCTCTGACCCCACCACTGCCGTCGTGACCCAGCCGCCGCCCGGCAGCGACTACGGGACAAGCGGGAAGACAGACGCGGTAGGCCGGCCTAGGACTGCTTCTCCGACCGAGGACTCGCTCCCGCCGGGGCCCCTGAGAGAAACGAGGCGGCCGGCCGGCCTGCCTGCCTGCCTCGCGCGCGGCAGGATTCGAGATTCGTTCTCGCCGCGCTTTGCCCTGCCGGAGCGGCTGGAAACGGCGACGGAGCCGTCACCGCCGGGATCTCGGGGCCCAACTTCCGAGAGAGCGGCCTTGCACGAACCGCGAACTGATTCCGAGACATCCGGGGAAAGGGGGGGGGAGGGGGCTTTTTTTACACGGTGGAAGGAGGAAGCTGCTGCACTTCACCCGCACACGCTCATTCGGGCCGTTTGGAAAGCACGGAAACGGTGGCCGTGGTTTTGCACCACGTTTAGAGTTGAAGTTGGGGAGAACCCTCCTCCCCCACCGCCAAGCTATACTATTTTGCAGTTCCTATTCCGCAGTCACTTAGGGATGTTTTCCAAGTGACGTTTCTGAACAAGTAAATAACGATCCTGGACTCCCTACAGGTGTATTTCAAGAGGCGTGTGTGCTGCTTCCTCATTTTTGTTGTGCATGTAAGACTTTTGTGTAAGAATGTGACCATGATGTGCAATCCTCAGAAAAACAGCTTGTTAATCGAAGGACAGACATGTATTTTCTATTTCTATCCAATACCGAAGGAGGGATGGATTCATATTCCAATATGGGAATACAGCAACTCCAGTAATATGCCTTCAGCATTGATTAAAATAGAAGAACTCCAAAGCTAAGTCACTGTTGGGGATAAGCTCCCTGTGCCAGTCTATTTTTCACCTCTCATACCTTTGGTATTTGTTGTGAGAATAACAAGGACAGGAGTATTAAATATAACTTCCTAGGTTTGGAAAACCTTCAGTAAATTATAAAGTTCTAGAATTGGGTATGGTTCCTTTACACAGGACATCAGATACAACATTGTATATCCTAAGAGTTGTGTTTAAACTAAGGCCTTAGGATCCATGTGTATGATGATAACATTCTAGTGCCACACTAATTCAGTGTGCTAAACTTAAAGGCAATTTAATTTTTTTATTAGACCAGGCGCCTCTATCACATACATTCTTCAATTCATAAACTGACGTGTAAATCTGGGTTTCTTTCCCAGTGAAAATAGAAATAGTGCACAAATTTACAACTACAGCATCTCGTACTTGAATGGCAGAGTTTTTAAAAAACACCTGAATGAAACAACTCCCACGACCATAATCTTGTAATTCCTGATCTTTGTAGATCATAATACTTTGGATAATAAATTGTTGTTTTTCCATGCCTACTATTTATTCTATATATCAAACTGGTACAAAAATAGCTTTTTTAATAAATGAAACAATTGGAATGGACAAATAGTTAAATTGCAGGACACTGTAATTTAATGTAGTGATTAAGGCACAAGACTAGAAACATACAGTTCTGGTACTATCTTAGGTACTAAGCCAGCTGGGTGTCCTTAGCCAGTCACTCTCAGCCCTAGAAAGGAGGCTGTAGCAAACCATCAGGAAAACTGTAGGAATTTGTCCAAGTAATCAGTTATTAGGAGTCAACATTGCCTCAAAAGCTTAGATACAAATTGTCTAATTAAAGATGTATAAACATTTTGCATTGAAAAACATATTTGCGTTTAGAAGGTTGTCTCTCCTAAAAATGTGTTTAGAATTGCAGTTTTTAACAATGTGATTAAGTTTTATTTGTGTTACCCATACTGAAATCTTTGCATCTGATTGAAGTCAATATTTTTTTAAAAGGAAATTCCTTGCACATCTCTCATTCAGCTTCTAATATGTGTATAAATGATCATCAACCAAGAACATCAAACTTAACTCCTGGTGACTTCATAGACACATTTTGAACTTTCTTGGTAAAACTGCAGAATTGACTTGCCATTGCTTTGTACTGTTTTTTTTTTTTCAGCTAACCTGTATAGCCTATTTTCTAATGGTGTTTCATCCAAGTATTACTAGATCTAACCTTGCTTTTATGATCAGCCAAAAGAACTGCCACACCCTATGTAGAAAATGTGTAGTACCAGAAGTAGCATTAATTGACAATTGTGTTGGGAAATTCCCTTACTGAATTTACTTTTTAGGGAAGTATAACTTATTCTACTTGAATTAGAAATCACAAACTTTTTAGTAGACAATTGTGAGACACATCTATTGTCAATAAAGACAGCAGCACTTAGTTGATCACAGTTCATTCTCCAAAAGCTGAACAGCGTTGGACTGAAAAAGATTGAAAGGTTGAAAAAATATACATAACACTGACAAGTCATTTCTGTGCTAATCACAAAGAAACTATGTAGACTTGTCCGTGTTGCTTCGAATAACTGAACTGAGCTGAAGTCTTAATTCCTGTTTGCTTGATCATTCAGTTCTTTATAATTCTTTGTATACAGTGAGTTAGTGCAACATCTGAAGATGTGGAAAGACCCAGTGCATGGAATAGCCAAGAGTCAGACACAACTGAATGGATATTGTCATCAGTGAGCAACAGTTTTCCAGGTTTGTCTGTCAATATCTGCTTTTCTGAGTATTTGTCAGCTCATGGTCATGATATTAATGATGATAATGTCTAACCAGCTTTTTATTTGTTGATTTCTTTCTAAATTGCTTTTAATTTTTCCAAACATCAGAGTCTACTCAAAAAAATCTTGCTTCTCTATTATGAATCAAAAAAAATTTCACTATCCGCTTGTATATTCTAATCTAATCATTCTAATGAATGATTTATTCATCATTCTATTGAAAAAAATCCTCTCAGCAGTTTTCTCCAGCAACTCCACTGTACAAAGGCATTTTTTGTATTTTTTTCAGATTTCAGGTTTATAACTGGAAAGACCATATATTTACAAATTATTGCCGTCAGTATGGTTTTTGAATAATTTCTAATGGTCTTTGTCTCTAAAAAGCAGATGCCATTCTATTTAATGATTACAGTCTCTTTTGCAGCATTTTTTGTGTCCAGGAAGATAAACTCTATTTCTGCCATCATTTCTTCAGGTATTTGCACTGGACTGATAGTAATAGCTAATTTTGTTTTCCTTCAAGCCACTCTTAAAAACTGCCTGGACAAGTTCCTTCAATTTTCTTGACAACATTTTGGGAACTGGTTTGATGTTTTAGATCTGAGAGAGAATTACTGACCCAGTCAAACAGCTAGATTTCTGCTTAAAGCAGGACTAGAATTCATGGTCTCTAATTTTAACCATTACACCAACCATTACATCACCAGCTGGCACGACCCTATTTTAAAAAAATATTGGGCATAAGAGCAGCTTTTGTAACTTCCACTTT
Organism: Pseudonaja textilis; assembly: GCF_049901715.1. Taxonomy (NCBI): domain Eukaryota; kingdom Metazoa; phylum Chordata; class Lepidosauria; order Squamata; family Elapidae; genus Pseudonaja; species Pseudonaja textilis. The sequence goes on along the minus strand of NC_141994.1, from coordinate 32,342,548 downwards.
CAATTAGATGTTACTTCAATAAGACATTACTTCAACAGAATTCATCACAATCTTGAATTAGTTATTCCATGTTCTATTGCTTCCTAATCAACATATATATTTTAACTTGCAGATAATGTACTGTAGTCTGATAACTTCTATGTTTTAAAGGACAAATTACTATACATTATAAACTGTAATTCCTACAATTTAAAGTTTTAGTATAATCAATACAGCAAATAAATATATTTTAAATCCTCTTTTTCCTTTTTTATTACCCTATGGAAATTTGCAATGTGATCATAGCTTCACCTGTTTCCTCTGAACTCTTCCCATCACTGGTAGTTCTTGTTCCTTATATTGTTTGTATATGTGCAATTACTTAGTAGTTGAGCATTCTTTAGAACTGCCTTTCTAGTATTGAAATACTGTATATACAGTATATCACAGAAGTGAGTAAACCCCCTCACATTTTGTAAATATTTAAGTATATCTTTTCATGTGACAACACTGAAGAAATGATGCTTGGCTGCAATGTAAAGTAGTGGGTGTACAGCTTGTATAACAGTGTAAATGTGCTGCTCCCCTCAAAATAACGCAACGCACAGCCATTAATGTCTAAACCCCTAGCAACAAAAGGGAGTACACCCCTAAGTGATAATGTCCAAATGGGGCTCAGCTAGCCATTTTCCCTCCCTGCTGTCATGTGGCTGGTTAGTGTTACAAGATCTCAGGTGTGAAGGGGGAACTGGTGTGTTAAATTTGGTGTTATCGCTCTCATTCTCTCATACTGGTCACTGAAAGTTCAACATGGCACCTCATGGCAATAAACTTTCTGAGGATCTGAAACAACAAATTGTTGCTCTACATAAAGATGGCCTAGGCCAGGGGTGTCCAACCTTGGCAACTTTAAGACTTGTGGACTTCAACTCCCAGAATTCCTCAGCTGAGGAATTCTGGGAGTTGAAGTCCACAAGTCTTAAAGTTGCCAAGGTTGGACACCCCTGGCCTAGGCTTTAACAAGATTGCCAAGACCCTGAAACTGAGCTGCAGCATGGTGGCCAAGACCATATTGTGGTTTAACAGGACAGGTTTCACTCAGAACAGGGTGCTGCCAGGTTGGCTTTGGGAAATAGACATATGAGTGCTGCCAGCATTACTGCAGAGGTTGAAGAGGTGGGGGGGGTCAGCCTGTCAGTGCTCATACCATACGCTGTACGCTGCATCAAATTGGTCTGCAGGGCTGTCATCCCAGAAGGAAGCCTCTTCTAAAGATGATACATAAGAAACTCCGCAAATGGTTTGCTACAGACAAGCAGGACATGGATTTTTGGAACCATGTCCTGTGGTCCAATGAGACGTATTTTGTTCAGATGGTGTCAAGCGTGTGTGGGGACAAGCAGGTGAGGAGTACAAAGACAAGTGTGTCTTGTCTACAATCAAGCATGGTGGTGGGAATATCATGGTCTGGGGCTGTATGAGTGCTGCCAGCACTGGGGAGCTACAGTTCATTGAGGGAACCATGAATGCCAACATGTACTGTGACATACTGAAGCAAAGCATGATTCCCTCCCTTCGGAAACTGGGCCATAGGGCAGTATTCCAACATGATAATGACCCCAAACACACCTCCAAAATGACCACTGCCTTTCTAAAGAAGCTGAGGGTAAAGGTGATGGACTGGCCAAGCATGTCTGCAGACCTAAACCCTATTGAGCATCTGTGGGGCACCCTGAAATGGAAGGTGGATGTGTGCAAGGTCTCTAACATCCACTAGCTCCGTGACGTGGTCATGGAGGAGTGGAAGACAATTCCAGTGGCAACCTGTGAAGCTCTGGTGAACTCTATGCCCAAGAAGGTGAAGGCAGTGCTGGAAAATAATGGTGGCCACACAAAATATTAACACTTTGGGCCCCATTTGGACATTATCACTTAGAGGTGTACTCACTTTTGTTGCTAGCAGTTCACACATTAATGGCTGTGTGTTGTGTTATTTTGAGGGGACAGCACATTTACACTGTTATACAAGCTGTATACTTACTACTTTACATTGTAGCCAACTGTCATTTCTTCAGCGTTGTCACATAAAAAGGTATACTTAAATATTTACAAAATGTGAGGGGATGTACTCACTTTTGTGACATACTGTTAGGGTAAGGGTTCCAGTTGTTTGGGCAACACTCTTTTCCATAACTGCTTACAAACTGTAAGTAGTGCTTCAAAACACTTCTGCCAGTATTTTATCAACACCTATAAGGAGTTTTTGTTAGCAATATTTTCCAGAGCTATTTAAATTACTTTTCAAAATGCCTGGTTCTGGACTGGAGCTCCAGAATTCCCTCAAGCCACTGCTGGATATGTATCTATGACTCCTTCTACTCATTTGATGAGCTAATGCTTGTATTAATTCTAAATACAAGTCTTTATTGAGTTTTTTTTTTCTTGACCCACAAGTTTTAGACTAAGTTTTGTTATCTCAGACCTTCACTTGAAAAGAGTCTTTCTAAAAATGTCTCATTTCTCCATGCTTCAAGCATGCATGGGAAGGCTGGTTTGTCAGGAAGTTAGTCACTGGTTGCAAATTGGGAAGAATCATAGAATTGTAGAACTGGATAAGTCTACCATGATAATCTAGTCCAATTTTTTGCACTGTGCAATAGAACCAATGAAAAAGCCCTATAAGAGGTGACTGTTAAAATTCTCCAGAAATGGAATATCCAACCTACCTAGATAGGTAGGCTGTTAAAGATTGTACGTATGTCATTTTCTTTAAATAAATCTAGTATACTTTATAACTGTTATTTTTGGTCCTACTTTCTGTGGCTATGGAAAATAAGTACCGTAGTTCTTGACAGTCCTTTTAATTTCCTTTATGTACTTGAACACATCACCTCAAGTCTACCTTTGTCCACACTAAGAATTTTTTCTGTCTGTTATCCTTGGTTTGTTGTGAAGTCCTTGTATCAGTTTTGCTGCCCAATCTCTAACCTGTCAAAATCCTTCTTGAAAACTGGTACACGGAATCTACAAAGTACTCCAGAAGTGTTTTCCACTATTGAGTATAGAGGAATATTAATTTTGTATTGTTCTGATACAAAGCTTCTTTTAATGCAGCTAGATTTCTATTAACCATTAACAATTCCGGCAGCTGTTTCATATATCTTGTTGTCAATGACCGCACCACATCTTTTTTGATGTAGCATTTTCAGGCCACTAATCCCTGTTATGGCAGTCATAGAATGGATCCTACTTGATAAAAAGTGTCCATGAAAGAAATCTAAAACAAGATTGATGGATGACATCAGCAAGTATTGCAGACCCAATTGGCAAAAGAAAGCTCGGGACCGTATTGTTGGAAACATGTGGAAGAGGCCTTCATCCTGCCGTGGATAGAAAATGCCCAAAATGATGATGATGATGATGATCAATAGCAATAACACCTATAGCACCACTTCATACAGCTCTCTAAGCAGTTTACAGAGTCAGCATATCGCCCCAACAATCTAGGTCCTCATTTTACCAATCTCAGAAGGATGGAAGGCTAAGTCAACCTTGAGCCCATTCAGGATCGAACTCCTAGCTGTCAGCAGAATTAGCCTGCAATATTCTGCATTCTAGTCACTGCACCACCAGTGAAACCCTCTTATATGCATGCCCTTCATTTTTTCTCACTTATTTTTCCCCATGTTAAATCCTATTTTTATGAGCCTAATTGTCCAACTTGTCCAGAATTGGTTGCAATAGTGCTATCTTATCCTGGGTTTTGACCAGATCTTATACTTTCTGTAAAGAATAAGCTTGATAAGCAGCCCATTAGACCCATCACCCAGATCCCAGAAGAAGCATACAAACAAATATTCTGCAACTTAATGTAAAGCCATTTATGCCCACTCTCTGAGTGCCGTTAGCCAGCTAGTTGTGGACCCAACTAACTGGTGCATTCTAAACCACATCTTACCTATCTTATCTGCTTTACAGCTTATTAATAATAACATCATGGTGAAGAGAAGCAATGGTATGACCTGGAGGGAAATAGACAAAAATCAAGAAATAAGCAAAGAATGAAACATTCGTTTAAGACCTTGGAAATATGACAGTATTCAGAATAGATTTAGACAGGATCTTCCCTCATTGACTGGATTATAAGAGGGAAAGGAAGCAAAGCACAATCAGGCTTGCCACATTCTGTTGTAACCTACCTCAAAAAGGGTAGTTTTATTCTTCCTATGGAATCTTCTTGATCTGGTCTGACACACTTGAAATCTTGTTACAAGTTTCCTGAAATCAAGGTAAATTATATCCAGAGCATCATGGACATCTGCTAGAATAATTGTACTGTCAAAGAAGGGGACAGATTTTTTTTACAAAACCATATTACCAGGGCAAGAGACAGAAGGATAAAGAAAACATGAAGTTTTATTAGTAAGAAATAAAACTAAAAAAAAAACCTTTTAGTTCTAAATATTTAAGCAAAGGAAATCTGTGTTGAAAAATAAAATATACAGTGCAATTCTAATCTGAAGATTGAACAATTGCAAATCAACAGTAAAAGTTCCAAAAGAATATATAAAAGTAAATACTAGAAATCAGCAAACCATAAAATGGATTTTTTCTATTACAAACAAGAAGACTGGTTTTAGGAGATAAGTAGTACAGATTTCCTGTATATTTTGTTCAAATTGCTAGAAAGCACAATATATGCAGAAAAAAATGTTTGCAGTATACACAAAAGACAAAAATTAAACTTTGTTCAATTCTAATGAGACAGAAGCAACTTATTTCTCAGTTGCACTGACTTAGAGTGATTATAGTACAGCTAAAGACTTATCCTAGTCATCAGTGGCAAGACTGTCACGCTAGTACTGCAGAATTAATTTTATGATATTGCAAAACCATTTTCAGTGCTGTGGCAGACATTTAGCAAGCAGTTATGTGTGATATGATTGCTACATACCTTATTAAATTGTGACTCATAAAGAGTGGTTTAATCATTAAGTGTATGGCTTGAAACTTTGAATTCAAATGGTGTAGATTTTGTCAACAAAGAAAATGCATAATGATACAGGGATTATAAAGTTGGACAGTGCAGTGATTTACAGATTAGATGTCACACTTTGGGAGAAATGGTTTTAAAATAAAATAAATTGGGATAACTTGCATATGATTTGGGGGGCAGTGGATCATTTTTCTCCATTTGAGATAATACTAACAAACTATTTTTCCTGCACCACTTGAGTTTGGTTCTTTTCAGTGCATGTCAGGTGACAGGATGAAAAGGGGGAAGAGAAAAGAAGGCAATTGGCAAAAAGGAAAGTAAAACTAATGTATAAATACTCAGGCTTACTTTGGTGTTATACCTTGATAAAGAGAAACAACTTATTCTGCATACTTGTTTACATTTATCTAATGTCTGACCAAATATGGTACTGGAGGTGAGATATGCATTCCAAGAGCAGGAAGATATTGGGCTGAAAACATAGAGACAAATCAGCTAAAAGTCTAAGAAAAAAATTACATAATCCAAAAATGAGCAAATTTATTATAAAGGAATGTGAAGAATGGATTATTCAGCATGAGGGAATAGTTGTGGGCTTTTATAAGAGTTGGACGGTTAATCAAAATTGTAAAATATCATGATGCAAACTCCTCCCCAATGCAGTGGTTGCAAAACACACATCATTTGCAGAATCCCATGATCAGTGTAAAAATTAAGAGTGCAATTAATAATACATTAAACCATAAAAACCAAATCAG